>NW_026086604.1:26712676-27912676 GCF_022539395.1 Myiozetetes cayanensis | reverse complement strand
TCCGACTGGAGATTTAATTTCCTGTGAACCAAAGAAGTGTCAGAGCCTGTTGGGTTGCAAGGTTGTCTATGAACCTGGAGTAGCAAACCGCTGCTGTAAATCTCTGGGCTTACTCTACCTGAACTATGTCTATACTGTCAAATAAACAGGTCAGGGCTCATGAGGCCGAGTGCCACAATACATCTTATATACACACAGCTGAACTTTCTTTCCCCTCCAAAAAGAGTGGCCTTATCCCTTCTGCATATCAGATACTGGACTAAAACCATGCTGGAGAGCAACCAGACAACCTGGATAAGCACAGAAGAGTGGCCAAGCCCACTGCCAGCCAGCCTGAAATTCTGGTGCCAAAGCACATCCTGCTGTGAACCAGATTTCCAAGGCTGGTCTGGCTGCCACTGATACAGATGAAGCAGTTGCCACTCAAAGTGTTCATCATCCCTCCATCCCACCCACCTCAGCAGTTCTGCCACAATAGCTGCAGGAATTATTTACCAAGGCCATGTCAGCCAAACCTGTTGGAGTTTGAATGGTTTTGGTAGAAGGTTCTTCAAGCACCTGGGTCAGTCAGAGAGATGGAGATTAAGGACTGATTTTCTGATCAGCTCTGATGCCTGAAGGAGGTGAAATGACCTGAAGCTGAGGAACTCTCCCTCTGACTGATGTGCAGGCAGGGAATGGTGGCCTCTGTGCACCTTTCACACTGAGCAGAAGCCATTCACTGCTCGCTTCAGTTTGCAGCTCAGTGTGACAAAATGTGACAGTGCCAGGGGTCTGCCTGTACTGGCAGCATTCTACAAGTGAAGAGGGTGGGCCTCCAATCCAGTATATAAATCCCTGGGAAAAGCAGGAGAAAAAATGCCTCTGTTTTTTACATTGCAAGGGCACTCATTATAAATCATAGTATCTGTACATCTTTTTGAGTTCAGGACCCACAACTTCATGAGCTTGGCCACAGCCTCTCCCAGCCACTCTGGTTTTCAGTCAAGCTGCACAAATCAGCCTTGCAGTAAAAGTCTCTAACACTTCAAGAGCAGCAAAACACAGATATGATACTGCCCATAGCTGGGGCCAAGCTGCCCTCTGGATCTGTGGGGTCTGCAGATCCCCAGCTCCTATGTCAGGCATTGTCTCACTCTTTGGCTTGAGTTTTATTTGTGAGAATTAGCCTGGAGGTTGAGAAATTACAAATGGACAGCAGTAGAGTTTGAGCAGTAGAATTGGTCAGAAAGAGGATTATGCAAAGCAAGAGGCACTGGAAAATCGAATAAAACATACTGTCCTGAAAAGTGGGTTGCATAATAAAAATAACAATTAAAAAAAAAAAAAAAACCAACACTAAATCCAAACTAGTCTGTGGATAGGAGCCTTTGTGGTCATTTTCTAACCCTTGCTCACCCAGCCCTCGGGGAGATGTGCAAATACGGGCGATTAAAGGGGAAGCAAGGAGGCTCTTTCTTCCCCAGGAGAGCAAAAGTCGCCGCAGCGGTTTCTCTCGTGGTGGGGTTGCACAGGGCGATGGAGGAGTGGCTGGCGAGGAGGGGTGGCAAGCAAAGAGGGCTAGCTGGCGAAGAAGAGTGGCTGGAAAGGAGGGGTGGCTGGTGAGGAGGGGTGGTGGACAGGAGGGGTGTCTGTGGATGCCGAGGTGCGATGGCCCCACAGAAGCCCACGCATTGTGCGCGGCACGGCGAGCCGGCGCTTTGGTGCCAGCCAAGAAAACAAATGCCTTCCCGCTGTCTCCTGGAAATGCTTCCACCGCTCCTGCTGGGCTCGTTCATTTCAAAGCCCGCTGACTTTTTGCCCTTTCTAATAGAGCTTAAAATGTTTCTGTTTTCCAGCCTCCCCCCGCCCCGGCCCTCGGCTCGGAGACACTAATGCCGCAGGTTTGTGAGATGCCAGGGGAGCGTATGGCAAATCAAAAGGATTAGGGGGCGGTTGGTATCTGAGGGGGGCTGTGGACTTAAGATTCTTCCCCACAGCGGCAGTGAAACGCTATAAACCCACAAATCTTAAAAGGTATCAGCTAAACCCAGCCAAATCCCCTCTGGAGCCTGGCCGCTCCAGCTGCGGGGCTGCCATCCCGCCTTTCCCACCCCGGCCCCTTCCCTTTTCCCGCGAGTTTCCCGTGTCCCCCCGGGCGGCGGGAGCGGCTCCCCCGCCGGCGCTGCCCCGGGCCCGGCCCGCAGCTGCCCGCCCTCCCCGGCCGCCCTCCCGCCGCCGGCCGTGTGTGTGTTTAGGAGGTGCCGTTTCCCACAGCTCTGATCTAATGCAGCTGTAATTCAATCTCCGTGTGACCGGCACTCCGCCGGCGCTCTCCCACCCGCCGGCAGGCTCCTCTCTCCCAGGCTGTGTGTGTGTGTTACACATTTACACTGTCAATCTGACGGGCTCCCCTCAAACAACCCCTCTGTATAGATTTACAATGTCAATCAGGCGGGCTGCGGGGGCTGTCGGCGGCAACCGCTCCCCCCCCTCCGCCGCCTCCGCTGCCCCCGCAGCACAGTCACCCTATACCTGCCACTCAGCCCCTGCAAAAGGGCTTTTGTTTAATGGCATTTGTGTGCGGCCACAAAGAGCAAAGGCAGCTGAGGCAGATAAGGCTGAGAACCTGAAACAGATGTAAAAGAGATCAGATCGAGTTTTCTGCAGATCCTCAGCTCCTGTAGAGATTTATGACCCCTTTTAACCCCATTTTAAATAGGTTAAACCAGGCTTGTTTTATATGGACGAAATGAGACTGGCGCTTGCATAGAAATTTACCCAGAGGAATGGATCAGCCCCCCAGTTTTGGTCTGTTCTTTATCACTAAGCCAACCCCTTTGGCCACTGCATCGCTCATCATTTGAAAACTTTTCTGTGATCTCATTATAACTCACATCCTCCAAAAGATCACAAAGCTTCCAGTTGACCTTTAGCCCCTGAAGAGTCCTAATTTTGTGTTGGCAACTTACAGCTCAACAAGTGAGGCAAGGCAGGCGGACAATAGCAACAGCAGAGGACAGGGAGCACGGCACAACAATAAGCTGTCCTTGGAAGTGCTGGGCTGCGATTGTCATCCCAGATACAATCATGGGAGACTCGGTTGGGATCGTTTTCTTTTGGCAGACAGCTTTGAACTCTGCTCTTCTCTTCCTGCTTCTCTGTTAATTATAAGTCTCTGCTTCTTCCCAATGACAGATGAATCCACCAGGGGTGAGAAAAACCAAAGGGACAAATTCTGCTCAGTTGGTGCTGCTGAGCCTCCACTGGCTTACACCAACTTGTTTTCTCCAGATTTACACCGGAGGGACTGAACTGAGAGAAGAATACAGCTTAATAGGTCAGCCAGTAATTTGTACAAAAGGCTCAAATCAGTTTTCTTTGCAGAAAGTTTGGCAAAGCACCATTACACTCAGTACAGATAGCAGCTGAGCTTTACTGCTCACTTACTGCTGCAGAATAGCCTTCCTCCTCTTCTTCCTCCTCTTCTCGCAGACGCCAACAGAGCCAATTTCTAGAAGAGCTTGGGAGTAATTTTGAGGGCTACATCAGAAGTAGAGCCCCCAGTGGGATCTATTCTGCATGTCACATTCTCAGGCCGGGACACAAGCTGAGCTGGGGCAGGGCAGTGCCAGTCCCTGGGCTATATTTTGGAAATCACCAGCCAGAACTGCTGGATTGAACCTTCCATTGGTGCCCTCCAGCTCCCACACAGCCCAATGGAAGTGGTGGAGGCTCTACAACTCCCTTACAACTCCAACACCATTGCCTTTAACTGTGAGGTGACTGCATGATTTTGTTTAAACAAGTGTCAGAATTTCACTGATATCAGGAGGGGTTTTTTTCAAAAGTGCTTTTCCCGCTGATCTCCTAAAATGGAGACTCAAAACAAAGCGGCCCTAGAAACAGTACCATAAGAAGATCCGTGTCAATTGTTTTCATTCCATGGGTATTACTGACTCATCACAATTTTCTCATGCGCTGAGCTTTTGAAGCCCGCTATAAGAGGTGAAACATATTTCATTTCTGTCATACAGGGCTTCTTCTGAATCCCTGCATTTTCTCTGGTTGGGGATGGAGGTAAAAGAGGGAAGTCTTCTAACAGTAAAACAAAGAGTGTTCCAATTTATGACTGTGCCTCCACTCTCCCACGCATGCACCTGTGTCCCCAAGCCTCTAACAACAGCATCAGAACTAAATAAAGCTTCGCTGTGCTCAAAGGAAAGTAAGAAATGTGACCATCCAGCCTGGGAGGGAGAGAGAGAAAACTTCTAACTATGGGTCATGTCTTGAATCGGTATTCATCAGGCACATGCTAAAGGAAAGAGCTCCAAACAAGAAGAAAAAACAGAAGACATGGATAAAAAATAGACGTGTCATAAAATAGAAATTGAAGTCTAAATTTTCCCACTTTTGGGGTGGTATTTACTGCTGAACTCCCACCCATCCCCCATCTCACACTTGTGCAAATGACCACAGATGTCAGCTTTTCCCCCCACAATTTGCACACACATGAGAAAATTCAACTTGCACTGAGAAGGCAGAAAATCAAGTGTTTGCCACAGCTGCCAGTATTGTAGGTTTGTGTCCATCAAACACCCAGGGCTGGGCAGAGGATGCTTCACACACGGGCAGCTGCTCCCAGAGAGGCAGCATAGCCACCTCAAAGCCCCACGTCTGGCAGCTGCTCTGGGGCTGGGACTCAGCCCAAGTCTCAGCCTCTCCTGTCCCCGTGTTGCCTGGAGAGTCAAAGTGCCTCTGGCTTTGGGCAGACAACATTTTGCATCTTCAGTGGGAGGCAAGTAGAGTTTACCTTAACTTCTACCCTTGCAATCTCTGCCTCAGCCAGCAAATTAACTCCATCACCCTAAATCCACTAACTGAGCTGAGAGAGTTGGTTTTTAAAGGCAAAATAAAAAGCCTATAAAAAGGTTAAGAGCCCATATAATTATTTTATTTTATTTTCAGTCCCGTGGTATTAATTAAATATAAATAAATAAATAAATAAATAACCAACATTACCCAGCTTGAGAATTTGATTCCTTCTGCCTGATATGGGGACGAATATGAATCTCTCTTGAGAAAGGTCTCCAGAGTCCTTAATCACCATTTAGGGGCCCTGCTCTTTGAAGGGCCACAGAGGAACAAAGTGGTTTGGGGATTAGCGAAGGGCTTTTATTTCTTCCCTAATGATGAGCAAAGTGCAACGAATGCCTAGGGCACATGATAAATTGAGGCAGAAAATGTTGCACGAGTGCCCTTTGCTAAGCTAGAGGATCAGTGTCAACAATATAAAAAAAATGCCTCTGTTTGCTCGTAAGAAATAGTGTTTGAATCGTTAAACAGTCGAGACGGTATTGGCCACATTTAACCGCCTTGTACCTGCAGCCCCTTTGCAAACAACCCCTTTGAAGTGACTTCAAAGAGTCTGTGCACAGAAGGAGAGGCTGCAGTATCGGTCACTCCATTGGGTACTCATGGGACTGTGGAGCAGAGCACAACCGTGAGGAGCTGATGCTGCCCAACAGCCTCATTCAGGGTTGGGACTGAAAAGGAAGGTCATTCAGGAGTCCCTTACTCCAAAGAAGAGAAAGAAGAAAATACAGTATGTTCCCTTTGACACTGTCCCACAAGCTACTTTGAGCTGGGGTTCTGGGGTTTCCTTCAGCCATGGGGAAACAAACAAACAAACAAACAAACAAACCAATAAGACAAAAAAAACCTCAAACCAACCAACCAACCAAAAACACACCCACACACACAAAACCAAAAAAAAACCCAAAACCAAACAACCAACCAACCATAAAAAAAAAACCCACAAGGAAAAAAACAAACAAAACAAAACCAAAAAAAATATCAAGATTAAGTAGAGTCATGGTGCTCTGTAGCATGTTTCTGAAAGCATCTGTGGTGAGGGTGAGGAATCCAGGATGGAGCCAATGTCCCCAGAAGTCACTGGAGACACTTCCTGTTTTTGGAGACTGCCAGGCTCGAGTCAAAGTTAGTAGGCAGCACGAGTCTGCCTACTGGCAAAAAGCTCTGCAGGCAAAAAGATGCAGATCAGAAGCTGACTTAACAAAAAACAACTGAATCTGCAAAACAGACTGTAATATTTTTCCTTTTGTAAGGCTGAGATACAGCTCTGTCTCAGAGTGCAGACAGGAATTAACTGACACATATGGCAGGATTTGTGGAAGCACCTTTCTTTTCTTCTTTCCTTCTTTATATAGACAATTTTCCCCTTTTTGCACAAACACCATATGAGTCACAGAATTCAGGCAGTCTGTGCTGTCCAGATAGACAAAGATGGCATCGTGATGCTACACCTTACTGGTTTTTATAACTTGGAGGAACAACATGAGTTCCTTGGGTAGATCTAGAGCTTAGATCACCTTCTTCAGAAACCAGTGAGATATGGACAGGAGGGTAATTTCATGTGACCATTTAACCTCCCTGTTGATTAGAGAGGAAGCCTACAAAGATCAGATGTTCAAAAGTGCCCTGTTTTTATGGCTTGGGTTATACATTTCAGTGATGTATGAGGTCCTTCTCTTACTTATTATGGTCATCTATGAGGTTCAAAAGCACTTTCTGAGGAAAGACAGAACATAGATACTACGTACATATATACTACTACATGATTTCATTCTGCAAGATAGTTTTAGTAAGTGACCCTCACCAGAGATGTGTAAATGTTCTTTCTTTTTTAAAAGTCAAAAATCAGTTTTTATGTTCAGAGGATTTCATAAAGAACTTGAGGAGGATGAGGAATCCAGCAAGACCCTCAGGATTTCTGAGATAATTAGTATTTTTAAATGATGAAACAGCATGAATAAGAATGCCAACCATTTATCTCCATGGATACAAATAAATTACCTGCTACTACAGAAAAGCAACCTGGTTAGCACCTTAGATACTTGTAAGGAATGAAAATAGTAATGATAGGGCAAGTGCTCCCCAATTAGCAATTGGCAGAGAATGAAAATATGATGTAATGGAGAATAAAGACTAGCAATGTGCTTTACTGCACGTTACCTGAACATATAAAATAAATGCTGAGATAGCATTATTGTCTTCATTTAAATATCTATACTGTGCAGGTGACATAAACGGATAAAGTGGGAAAATTACCAAGGGATTTTACATATAAGGAGCTGGAAAGCTTGTGCTTCCCTCTCTTGCGTGAAACTAAACAAACATGGGAGCAATAGCTCATTGTTAAGATTGGAATTGGAAGCAAATAGTTCAACCAAGCCAAGGAAGTGCAGAGATCAGGAAAACATTGTGGTCAAGCAAGCAATGTAAGGATGGGTGCTATATAGACCTCCAAAGATGCTGAGGAGAGAAATTCAGGAGCTGGGTTTTACACATGCCAAGAATGTAACATGGCCAGCTTTTACATCTGTGGGAAGGAAAAGTGGACACATGTAGCAGTGGTTCAAAAGGGCTTCTAGAAAAAAACACAAGTGGGTTCAGAAAGGGGTTCAGGCAAACTGCCATGACTAGAGGCAGCGGAGCGAGGGAGCAGGAAGGTGAAAAGCTTCATGGTGAAAGGCAGTGCCACACCTTATGAAGCCCTTAGATTATAGGAGGGCTAGGAATGGAGACTTGATTCCCATGCACCAATGCTATCATGGTCACCTTACAGGCCAAAAAAAGTGAATGTTGCCCTTAACAGGAGCAAACGGGAAGACACTTACCTCTGCCTCAGATGTAAGAACGATGGTAAGCTAGAGACAGCTTTGGCTTTGGAGCGAGTCTTAGGAAAAGGGATCTTTCTGCAAGACAAGAGTTAATCCTGGAAGCATGTTTGTGATCCTGGAAACTGCAAACATATTGTGAACTGACAGAAAAGCTAAACACACAAAGAGATCAATAAAAAAAGCAAAATCAGTTGTAGTTAAGTGGAGACAGGGGTGAGGGCAATAGGTTCAGTGTGGCTAAGTGAAGATGCAAGTGATTAGGATGAGCAATAAGCAGAAGGCCTTCCAAGTATAAACAATATGGGAAAAGAGAACTCTGGGAAAGCTGTATAAATAAGCAGCAGTGACTTTAAAAGATAGTTAGAGAAGGAAAAATAAATCTTGAATAGAGTCCTTCAGAGAGTGCTCAACAGCAGCACCGTCACGTGGCACCAGTGTTCAGAGAAATACACACTGCCCCCCCTGCACACCCCGCCCTGCCAACACTGTCCAACAAGCAGGGCCATACACTGGCACCCCTATAGAGCACACTACGGTTTGGACCTCGTTTGTGCAGGTGCTGGAGGTTGTGTGAGCTTTTGAGGAATACCCTATATTTTATTAATATTTTGAACATTTTTTATACTGAGTTGGTGAACAGGTTAATAGACCAGAAGCTAGGATATGAGGCTTTAATCAATCAGCTACCAGCATTTCATAGACAATTTTTCAGCCCTCCCAGTCACAATATTTTATATATTTAAAATTAGAAAACCTGAGGAGAAAATCTTGATCATTTTAATCTTACAGCCTGGATTGCTGCAGAGCAGAGAAAGAATGGGAAAAAAATGCTTTTTCATTATTTCCTTTTGGGAGAAAATCAGATACCACATGGTCATAAAGCCCTGAATTGAGAGTGATAACAAATCCCCTTTCCCAAAGATCTTACAATGTGGAAAGGATAAAAAAAAAAATGGGTTTGTGTGTAGAAGGGATAAATGGTCTTTTCATATGCAGAAATGCTTTATTTTTTCATGAGTCATAGTGGGTTTGAGTAAGTCCTTTAAAATGCCTCACATTTTGGCTCTAGACACAGAAAGCCTCTGTCAGAAGTCAAGTTTCTTAAAGCCACTTGAAGGATCTGCATGAGCTAGGTTAACTCAGAGCTGCTTCCACCACTGCAGACCCCACCCCAATCCCCCAATCACTGATTGTGGCACTGCTGGTGACCAACAACATCATGGGAGCTTCAACATGAGCACTTAAGCCAACTTGGATCACACCAAAGTGATGTGCCCATCTGTGGAGGAGGAGACTAATTGATGCTAGCAACCAGTTTTGGGGTATTTGAGTGGGTTTTTTCCTTTATGTTGTGTATTTGCCTAGGAAACCTCCATAGGGAGGGTGAAGATGGCTCCTGTCAGGGAGGTCTTTCATCCCAGTGCTGGAACAGGGTCTCTTCAGGATGCTCACACTTAATTCACAGACTCACAGAATCAAAGAATATGCCAAGTTGGAAGTGACCCACAAGGATAATCGAGTACAATTCCTGGCCCTGCACAGGACCATCGCCTAGAGTCACACCATCTGCCTGAGAGTATCATCCAAATGCTTTGTCCCCTGACAAAACTTCATGCTGTTCCCTCAGGTCCTATCACTGGTCACTACAGAGAAGAGATCAGTGTCTGCCCCTCCTCTTCCCCTCATGAGGAAGTTGTAGACTGCAGTGAGGTCTCCCCTCAGTCTCCTCTTCTCCAGGCTGAACAGACCAAGTGACCTCAGCTGCTTCTCATATGGCTTCTCCTCGAGGCCCTCCCCCATCTCCATTGCCCTGCTTTGGAGACTCTCCAGTAGCTTAATATCTTTCTTATATTGCAGTGACCAAAACGCACACAATATTCCAGGGGAGGCTGTCCCAGTGCAGAGCAGAGTGGGACAATCCCCTCCCTCGACTGGCTGGCGATGCTTTGCCTGATGCCTCTCAGGACATGGCTGGCCCTCCTGGCTGCCAGGGCACTGCTGACTCATATTCAACTTGCCATCGACCAGGACTCCCTAGGTCCCTTTCCATGGCACTGCTTTCCAGCATCTCATTCCCCAGGCTGTATGAACATCCAGGGTTGCCCCATCCCAGGTACAGAATCCCACACTTTCCCTTATTGAACTTCATAGGGTTGATGATTGCCCAGCCTCCTAATTTGCTGAAGTCTCTCTGCAGGGCCTTCCTGCCTTCAAGGCAGTCAACAGCTCCTCCCAGTTTTGTATCATCTCCAAACTTGCTTAGTATCCCTTCCAGCTCCATGTCCAAGTCATTTATGAAGATGTTGTGAAGAGCACAGGGCCCAAGATGGAGCCCTGTGGAACCCCACTAGTGACAGGTCACCAGTCTGATGTCACCCCATTCACTGTTACCCTCTGTGCTTGACCCGTGAGCCAATTGCTCACCCATGGCATGACGTGTTTATCCAGCTGTGCTGGACATTTTGCCCAGAAGGATCCAGTGAGAGACAGTATTGAAAGTTTACTTAAATTCAAGAAGATTACATCAACTGGTTTCCCTTGATCAGATAGGTGAGTTACCTTGCCATAAAAGAAAAGCAGGTTTAATTAGCAGGACTTTCCTCTCATGAAGTCATGCTGTGACCAATGACAACATTGTCTTTTAGGTGTTTTCCAATACCTCCCAGAATAACGTTCTCCATAACTTTACCAGGCACTGAAGTGAGACTGACAGATCTGCAGTTTCCAGGGTCCTCTTTCTTGCCCTTCTTGAAAACTGGACAATGTCTGCCAGCTGGGAAAATCCCAGTCAGCTGGGACCTCTCTGGATTCCCAAGACCGCTCAAAAATCATCGAGAAAGGTTGCGCAATGACATCAGCTAGCTCTTTGAGGATTCTTGGATTAATTCCATGAGGCCCCATAGGTTTGTAGGGATCCAGCTGGAGCAGCAGATCCCACACAATCTCAGGGTTCATGCTGTTCCACATTTTCATAGCTTTTTCCATCCCTTTTACCTAAGCCTGAAAGCTTTCAATTGTTTCCTCAGTGTTTCAGGATTGGAAAAAGCTCAGGTCCCTGGGTGGGGATATCCTCTGGGCCACAGCATTGTTGTGCTGTCCCACTGCCAGTGTTTGTTAGGACACTGACAGGCCTGCCCAGAGCTGTGCCAGTGCTGCTGTCAGGGGTGTACATGGCCAAATCCAGTCTGAGGGGTGTGGGGGCATGAAGGAAAACAGAAGTGATAGGAGGCTTTGTAGCCCTCCTGAATGAGTTTTCACCAGACAAAATTATTTCCCCATCTATCTCCCTGGGAGAGGCAGGGGAAAGATGTTGAGGAGCCTCCAGGAGCATGGATAACTGCTTTAGCTTGTGTTACAGGGATTCACCTTTTATCACTATGAGCCATGACAAAGACACGGAAAATGCCCCACAGAAAACCTGCTCTGAGTGGCTTTCCATCTGCAATCGGAGTTGCTCTGAATTGTTCTGGGGAGATGGAGGGTTTTTCAAGCAGAAACTTTGTAAGACAGCACTTTGGATAATGAAAATAATTCCGTTACCCATGGAAGAGCTTTTAACCTTCCCTTTGGCCTCTTTGGCCTCTTCAAGTGCTAAATAAGAGTCATTAAAGCTTCTGACAGTTTGCTGTAAGGCAGGCCTAATGCTGAAGCAAGGTTATCCCTGAGGATTTTATTGAACTATATATTAAAATAAATGATGCAGTCAGTACCATAGCCCTGCATTACCTTTTTGATACAATAAGCTTTGTCCCATCTATTTGCCTTCCAGTGCACTTTGAATATGTCTAATGAGAGATTCCCACCACAGAAATGACCAGGAGAGGCTGTCCTGTTGCTCAGACAACTTTTCTCTCATCACAGGCATGAGGCTATGGCTGGATTTGTGCCTGACATCTTAGTGCTATGCCTACCACATATTCACATCCATTAATGAGCCTCTCTCCTATTTTGAATGTTACTTGTCACATGAGGAAGGTGAATCTGCTATAAGGTGAGTCACGAAGCAGTCAAGACCAAGCAGAAAAAGGCACAGAGACTTCCTTAACAAGCAACAGCTGCAGGATGCAGCCAACAGAAGACAGTCTTCAGCCAAGACACCAGTCAGATCTGAATTTGTCTCTTTTTATCTCACTACAGTGCTCTGCAGCCATGACACCACCTAATTTAGCTAAGTCCATTGTTACCCTGCCATTACTCACTGGCAAGGAGCTGCAGGTACCCTGAGGACTCAGTGCAGCCAAGACGGAAACCTCTGAGGGTATTTTTTTGCTCCATTCAATCAAACCAATTTTCTGCCAGGCCAACATGCATGTGACACATTTAAAACACCTTTGACCTGCACGCCCCAAGAGGACAACTTCTGAGTTTATAAAGATGTGGCACAGCCCAGTCCTGTTGGTATATAATTGCCAGCACCCTCTGTACTAGGTACCACAGTTACCCTTCCCATCTGTCAGGCTAACCCCAAAACAAGCACAAGGGCTGCTCATCCCATGGGGCACTCCATGAGGAAAAGTCCAACTCAAGGAAGCAAACTGCAGTTCAAAATGGTGGCTCCTGCAATCACGATGCATAAGGAGCACTGCCCAATCTGCCTCCCCTGGAAAAGAAATTGCTCAGCCTCCAGACCTGTCATCAGGGTTAGATAAGGCTCTAAATTATTTCAGAAAACACAAATGTCTAAAAGAATTTGGAGAACAGACTTGTCAAAAATGTGATAAGAAGAAAGGCAGTAGTGAGTCCAGGACACCAGCAGAGTTAGGAATAACCCAGCATGCCCTGGGCATCTGATGGATCCTCAGCAGCACATGACCGGACACATTTATTTCAAGAATACACATCTAAAGCAAGACCATCACTGTGCCTCCAATGAACAGACCCAGATTTCCTTCCATAAAAGCTCAAGGACATCTGTCATCCTTTACAAAGAGAGCAACAGTAGCTGCTATATGACCTTTCTTCTGAGAGCAATGTGTACTTCCCACATACACCTTTATGTTTACCCCAGCCTGCATGTGGGTACAGCTGTGAGAGAGCAAGGGGAGGAAACAGAGAGCCAGGAGAGACCATGAAGGGCAGGGCAGGACCAAGAGGAATCTTCACCTTATTTGATACTAACATCGCTTCTCTTATCTGCCTTAGCAGCCATAGCTCATTTTAAATCCTTAAACACCTCCTTTGAATTAGGGAAGAAACCATCAGCCAAAGCTAAAGCTTGAGGTAAAAAGCAGCAGGCAGGTTTCAGTTTCTATTAGTTCATGGTGGGAGTGGTGATGGTGACAGTGGCCGTGGTGGTGTGGTGGCCATAGTGGCCGTGGTGCAGGGTTGCCAGAGCCTGGGTGCAGTGAGATCCTGCCAGAGCAGAGCTGGCACAAATGCCAAAGCTGAAGCCAAGAAGGGTGACAGGAAATGGTGAAGCAAACAGAAAAGCCTCTTGGGTAGCTGGTCTCCCCTGCTGTGGTTGAGAGGTGGCAGTAGGAGACATTTTGGTGTCTGTAGAGGGGAAAAGCAAAAGGCAGGCAGGTGAGAAGGGGATCAGCCACATCAGGGAGTGGGCAGGAGAAAGGGGCTCTGCATGAGCCAGGTGACTGCTGAATTTTTTCCATACTTTCTCCCAGCTCTTGGCACAGCCAAGAGAAATCCTTCTTTAGATCCTGCAAGTTGACATACTAATCAAGCTCTTTTCCATCCATCTGTTGATATGCACAATTAAAAGTTTCAGAAAGATATAGTTAAATTTGATGTAAACCACAGAGTCATATTTCTACCAACCTCCCACAAAGCCTTTTAAACCTAACCTAAACTTAACATTGCTAACTCTCCTGACATGTTTCTTGATAATGTCTTGTGATAATGGGTGTTTTTCCTAAAACCTCAGCTCCCAAATGGAAATCATTACGTGAGAATCTCAGTTTTCATTAAAAAGTAGATTTCTATCCCTCAGGGCCATGAAAGAAAGCTCAAAGTTGTGATTCAGGAAAATCATACTGTCTTAGAAAACAAAAGACAAGCCAGAAGAAGCCAAGGAGAACTCCCATGCCCATAGCTCAACATAGTCCCTACTCCAGGACAGCTGGGTCAGTCACTGCAATGACTCCATTCTCAGGCAAACTGCCCTATGCCACCAGGCACTGCAAAATAAGGGTGTATAAACTTTTGTTTAGTAGTTACTGGGAGACTGGACACCTTCACTATGCTTCATTTTGGAGTGCACATACGTAGAAAGAGATTCACCAATAAATGTGCATGTAAAGGCATGTAGGTACATACCAAAGTTAAATATCAGGCTTGCTGGTGTAGACACAGTCATACCTATGTAAAACCCAGACAAATTCATCAGCCTCACAAGTGCCCCACTACAGAGATTATTCAGTTACAATGAGGCTACAAAAATAATCCAAATAATACAAAAAGATCCTTAGTTTTCTGATCACACTATTGAGAAAAAATTTTACATAGCAAAAAATGACAAGTGCTCACATTTCCTCTCCTGAATTTTCTAACTAAACTCCTCCAAGTATAAAAAAGGAGAAATGATACATTCAAAAGGAGCGGGAAGAAGAGAACTTGAAGCTTTAGCTTGGCATTTCTGTCAGTCTTATATATATACATTTCACTTAGGTGCATGCTTGAACTGTTCTATTTTAATTTTGATAACATAAACAGCTGATTTTCCATAGAGAAAGAGCTGGTTGTTCCCAGCAATGAATGCTTTTATGATTCCTTTCTGCCAGTGAAGGACAGAGTTTTTCAGAGCAAGTAGATCACTGGCTTTGCTGCTCAGATGCAGTGAAACCCTGAGGTAGGTGCTGCACTACTGCCCTGCTCCTGTGTTCTTCCAGACTGAAATAAACTGCTATAGAAAAGGAGCAGGAAAAGAAATTTTGGATTGACCTTTGAAACAGCCCTGCAGAAATCCAGACGTCTCATGAACGAGCATCAGACACAGCAGCATTAGTAAGTCCTGCATTGAGGGGTTCAGTCCAAAGGTTTGCTTAGAGGGGAAATTGCTGGTGTAAAGGTTTTTAAAGCTCAGCTCATATATGCATACACCCTGCTCAGCAAAATATATTCTGAGCTTTTTCTCTTAACACTTCTCACTTTCTAACTAAGATAATTGAATGACTCAGTGAACATGGCTGGCATTAAAATCTTGGGGGAGGGAAAAGCAGAGGTAGCAAGTTCTAAATCCTCTGCCAAATCCCCTTTTCATAATTTATAGTCTGTCACCAGTTTATCACCAAGAACTGTCCCTCTTTTTCTCATTCTCCAGGCTCCTTTCCCAGTGGACAGTCCATGCCAGCTGTCTCTGCAGCAGGAACGTCCTTTTTTTCCCAAGCTTCGACCTGTGGGAAAATCTTCATTGGCCAGTAATTGATTCCACCCTGCCAGCTCCATTACTTTAGTCTACAGTCAAACTGCCAGCAAGCTGGAGACAGGCAGCCTCAGCCCTCCCCTGCTCCTGCTATTGAACCCGCTCCTGCCCGGGCCGTGAGCTACCGGGGCTCTGAGCTGATGTGTCAGCCCGCCCTGCAATTAGCACTAATCTGAAAATTGGCCTTTGCTAGCAAAGCCAAGCACCTGACAGCTAATTGTTGATGTCAGATTGATGTGCATTTAATATGGAAAGGTTACTTTTTTTCTGTTGGTCTTGGTTTGTCCCTGGATTGCCACGGGCGCTTACAGCCAACAAACCAATAAAGATCTTATACTTCATTTAACTTAAGGAGCCTTCTAAATACTCTTTTCAAACTCTCAGTATAAGGCAGTGCAGTACTCATCTATTTATATTGTTTATAAAGAAATCACTGCTAACCAAGCAGTTATTGTTTTTATTCTCTTTTTCTGGAATCAAAATATTGGGGGGCGAAGAAAGGTTGATAACAGAATAGCAATGGCCAGCCAGCCCTGGGATTAAAAATGAAGTTTTGACTCATCCCCTGCCTTTCTTTACACCAGGCTACTGCAGTGTTTACAGTATTACCTCTGATTTCCCTGACTGGGGAAAAATACAGGTCCTGTTGATTTTAACACAGTTTTTGCAACTTACGACAACAGGGATGGGAATTTCCTGGTGGTTTCATGGAGACAGAAGGACACGGTCCTTCAAGTCCTCATCCTGGAATCAGATGGCAGAAGGTGAAGCCTCGTGCACATGGAAAGCTATAAGAAGTGGTAAATCAGATGGGACACAAACACAACAACTGCTTGATACAAATCATATCCTGACAGGGAAATGAAATGTACCAGTGTGAGTTGTGTGAAGCAATTGCTCATATTCACTCCACAGGTGAAGGAAAACATTCATATATATCGAGCATATGTCCTTTTTGAATTAAGGTGGTCAAGTATGTCACAGTCTTCCAACCTCTGAACACTGGCTTTTAAATATAAAAGTATGTAATCTGTATTCTTCCACTAACTTCACACCACAATAATTAAAGTGAAAAATTCCCTACCATGCAAGATGTAGAGAAGAATTTTCACTGCAAAAAAAAAAAAGTTCAGAAGAAAATGTTAATTAACATTTCATAATTAATTAGGCATTACCTGGATAACAACATCTGTGCATTACTTTCAATATTAATTTTTTTCCTCTGCAGTGAGATGTTTAATAAATTTGACCCAAAAAATTTGGAGGTGAATGAAAAACACAGAGCAGTGAATGGAGCAATATCAGCTAAAAAATTGGAGGCACCGACCTTACTGGGGCTTGGGTTTTAGGGCTGTCAGCACCTGCTCTCAGCACCCAACACCCACTGATGGCAAAGTCTTGCACATCCTGGAGGTCCCCACACGGATGGACAATACACAAAACTTCCACCACCAGAAGGGCTGTCACTTTTCCAGGCCCGCTGAGACCAGAAATCATGCCACTGGCTCTGATGAGCCCTGGGCATGATGATTCTCTCGGGCAGAAACTCCAGGCCACTGCGGATTTAGGAAGAGCAGCTCCTGCCCAGGGCTGTGTGACTCAGTGGCAGAACTGTGCTTAGGGCAAGGGATCACTGGCAAAGGCTGGGTGCATCCTGAGCGCATCCGCCATGGCATGTCCTCCCACTGGATGAGCACCTACTCCAGGCACAGAACTCCCCCTGGTACCCTTGCAGCCAGCATGTAAGCTAAGCAAATGCTTCATTTTAAATCCATGCTTCAGCCCTCTGGGTTGGTCCTCAGTCAGGATTTAAAGACGTGTTGGAAAGCTTTGGCAGCATTGCTTTCAACTTGGCCAACGAGGAGATGTTGAAAGCTACGCGACTGCAACCACACTGGAGTTCTGAAATGTGTTAATTAAGACATTCTGTTACCAACCCTTTCCTTCCTACGCAAGACAAAACCCACCGGGTGCTAAACGTGTCTGAAATGATTCGTATGTTTTAATGCTTTCCTGAATATGGATCAATTTTAACACTTTTTATAATGCTTGTATTCTAGCCAAGACAAAGCCAGTGACTCCAGTCTGACTCAAGCACACATTTAACACCCTCTGCTGAATAGGTCCTAGAAGCAAAGAGAGTTCAAGAAGTCAGGGCAGGATAGCAGGGTAGGGTAGATATTTGTCTGAGCTGTCCGTAAAGATTTTCAGTAACAAGAGCTGCACAAGTTCCCTCAGGCAATTTATCCTGCTCCTTCAGTTTCCTTACTGATAGAAATCATTTTATGAAGTCTAATGCAATGCTCTCCTACTGCAATTTAAACAATCATTTTTCTTTCCTGTCTTCCATGCACATAGAGAACACTGCTCCCCACAGCTGACTTGAAGCCCTGGAAGCCCTTGAAGTATTTTCATTAGTCCAAGCAATGATGATTTGTCAAGGTTTCCCCAGAAATGTACCCCAGGACACTCCATACTGTTTTTCTCTGCATTCTCAACAACTGACCTATTTGCAGGACTGAAACTGGAACTGGAACTGTTGCCTCAGTGGAGGCCCCACGAGTGTGAGCCAGAGTGGAAGGATGAGGTTGTAGGTCCTACCAAGCCACTCTCCTATTACATGTCCCAGTAGGACACTTGCCTTCCCCACCACAGAATGACAATGCTGAATCATCACCCTCTGCAGTGCCATTTTGAGGAACTGTTTCCTCTCACTTGATCACTTCATAAGTCAGGAGAGGCACTGGGTCGAGGTGCTTCTCCACCACTCCTCTGTAGCACTGACAGTTTGGGCAAGATTCATTCAAATCTTGCTATTCCCAAGGGGCAGGCTCATCTCACCAATCCTTTCTCAATCCAGATATCTCTCCACACATCGTCTCCCATCATGGGGCCCTCCCTCTACTCTGAAATAATGAAATTCCCACCCAGACGTCCCCCTGACTCCACAGCACTCTTCCTCCTAGCAGAGCAGGATGGAGCCAACACAGAAATTATGCACGTGTAGTGTGACACACCCACTAAGCTGCCCTGCCTGTGGACAAGCATCCCTGATTCCATGGAGAGGCTGTTTGGGAAGGGCCAGTTTCATGGGGGCATCGATCCCTCCACTGACGCCAGGGCAGAAGCACCGTCTTGAACATCGTCCTCCTTCAGAGCTGAGGGACAACCAGCAGACTCAAGAACTGAGGGGCACCTGCCAAGAAGAGACGGCAGAGCCCGATTCCATTCCCCTCACCTCTGAATACAAGGAAGCCAAGTGCCTTGCTCTCTGCACTCTCACTGCTTGCTTGACAAACTTGGGCACCTCTGGGGTAACTTGAGGTGAGTTTCCCTCTAATTATTCCACGACAAGCCCCAGAGGACAGCTGTGGTGATAGAATGTCCTAGTATCATTCCTGTCTGCAATTTACATGATATAAACATTATTTGGACACCCATCTGCACACATCCTGGTATGGAGTAGAAGAGCTGGTAGTTAAGCAAGAGTTTCAGGGGGAAAAAAAATGGGGTGGGGTGGGGATTTTCATTACATAAAGTTTTCTCTTACTTAAGCATTAATATCACTAGATAATACATATTCCTGTAATCTGGAACAAGGGTTTACTTCTTAGGATATAAAAGTTTCTTTCTATCAAACTGGAAGACATGTGTGTCTTGATCAGCTTGTATCTTGAGTTACTTAAAAAAGAAGGAAAATAATGCAATTGTAGCAATAGCTAAAACAAGGAAAAGATCTCAGCATGTCCAACCAAAACAATGACCTGATGCAGGACTCAAGTCTATCAGGTAATGCTCAAGGGAACATTTTAAATAAGGAAAAAAGAGTGGAAGTGAGGAAAAAAAATCATCATTGTATTCTTATGCAGTAATGTTCCTCCACTAGCATTAACAGCTTATCTCGCCATCTAAGCAATTCTCGATAACAGACTGGGTTTTATGTTGAGTACAGGCTGTACCAAGTCACTAAAACCCTTCTATTGTTAAAGATTATGTAAAATGGTCAATCAAAGTGTCACTTCTTCCTGCCCGTTCCCCAGGCTGCTGTGTTGCAAGAGTTCCTTATAAAAGCCAAGTGGGATGGGGGAACGAAAGACTGAGAGGTAGAAAATGGCCCATTGCAGAGCTGGCAGGTGCACGGGACATCCCACCACCACAGAGGGCTGTACCACAACATCACCTAAGCAAAGAGAAGAAAATACCCAAATAAAACGTGTTTAGTGAATTTGTTCTTATAAAAAAAAATCTGTGTTTAGCAGCTCGTGCACCTGCAGAGTCATTGCCTTGGCCAGCAGGACAAGTCCCAGCACAACACAAACGTGGAAGACGAAGACAGAATAGGCTCAGGAGAAGTAAACTTTTCTAGCATTTCAAACGAGATTTCTAGATATCCACACTATATCCATGGCTCAGAAATAAGCTGTGTCAGATCAAAACAATGAAAAAACAGGGAATTTGATAGGTGAATTCAAAAAGCTGCTTGTTTTGGTGGTGGTGATGGGTTGGGTTTTTTCCTCCACGTAGATTTTCACACCTAATTTAGTACAATTTTGAAGGTGCTTTCTGAGAAGGCCTAAACTGGTAAAAGATGACAGTTGAATGCTCAATGATCAGTGTTTATATGGGATGGGAAACAGCTCCTCTAAGCTTGAGCAATCCCACAGGCATAATGAGCAGCAGGGCCTTGGGGACAAACTCCTCCTCCTCAAGAGGTGAAGTAATCAGCCAGTATGTAATCAGACCTCAGAGCAGCTTTGACTGAGGGAAGAATGCTCAGAAGAGATGTGTGTGCCAGGCCTCAGAAAGGTGGGAGATCTAGGTAAAGAGGACATCAAAGTCAGTATGTTGCGACTTTCTTTTCCTTTATTTTTAGGAAGATGCCCATTCTCCTTCACAGGCCAGCTCAAGCAAAGTGATTTGCTGGGCCACGGATAGGCTTTGATAAATGGCTTGGAGGATACAGCGCTCTTGAAGCCCATCCAGAGGAATGGTGGGGTTAGACGAATGTCATGGATGAAGCTCCATTTTAGCCAATCACAGCTGGATGACACAGCACAGACATCTCATCCAAGAGTGGATCCCCTGTTTGGGGTGGATGAGGGAGGTGAGAACAGCTGTACTGGGTCAGAGCAGCACTGCCCAGCATGCAGTGGGCATTTGCCTCAGCCAGCAGCAGCTTCTGTGCATTGCAACCTTGACAGCTTTCCCCTCCTTCGATCTGTGGGATCTCCCTTTCAATCTGTGCATGCTTTCAGCCTCCCCAGCATCCCACAGTAAGGAGCTGGATATGCATCATCTGCAACAGTTCCTCTGAACTTGCCTCTTGCTGGCTTTGTTGGACGACCCTACTCCTTGCCTTGGAAGAACAATCAATTTCTAGCATAAAATAATGTTACAGGCTGCTGTCACACCTGCCCTCAGTCATCTCTGTTTCTCAGCACCAGAAGGACACAAAGAGGTTGCATCTCACCCTTAATGCTCATATTCCTGGGAAAACTGAGGGAGTGGGAGAACTGCATTCATTTGTTCAGACTTGAAATAAGCCTTTGTTAAGTATTTGCTTAACATACAAATGCCTTTCACATTTCAAGATAGACAAATCAAGCCTATGTTCTAATTAAGGAAGGGATCAGATGATGTCCTCCCTCCAGCAGAGATTTTCTAAAATTTTTGCCTGGTTTCAGCTGTGTATTCTAAGCACATGGATTGACAGGGAGGGGAGATGGGTAACAGAGGGCTTGTGCTATTTGTGATTAGTGCTACAGAGTACATAAAGAAAAAGAACCAGAAAAATAATTCCCACTTGTAAACTGGTCAAGAGCTGATTGACTTAATACAGTTTGTACCATAAGAGCAGCAAACCACCAGCATATCTCATTTTCATCTGCTAAACATGAGGGTCCAACATGATAATTTTAAGGAAATCTGTATATCAGTGCACCAGGATACATGTCCTCTTATATACAACATGCCAGTGCACACAGGCATAGCTGTATCATGTGCTGGCAAGTAACGGGAGAAGTTTAGCAAACATACCTGAAATAACTCACATACTTAGGAATGCCAAACAGGCTCGTTGCAGCACTTCCAGAGGGGCTTTTTCCTCAGCCCTCTGCAGCCCCCAGCCACTCAAACAACAGTTGTTCATGTGGGCTTGCTCTCTCACGCAGTCATCAATTACAAGGTGATGACTTGAAGAACTATCATTTGTCATTGCAAGCCAAAATGAGCACCCCTGCTCCTCTGTGCCCAGTTCTGATGAGGAACTTCCCCAGGTCTGGGCTTGCTCCAGGGCTGTGCATGCTCTTGTGCCACTGTCCAGTCCTCTTGCCTCCCTCCCTCCTTTCCTTCTAGCCTGCTCTCCCAGGCTTTTGCAGGGAGCAAAGTTTCCTCTCCTCTTTTCTGCCTCTTCCCTTGTCCCAGCTGTGCCTGATGGCCACTCACTCTCTCAGGTGCTCACAACACTGTGACACCTGAGGAGCAGCTACAAACACCAAATACAACATGATCACAGCATTTTGGGAGCTTAATCTTGCTACTGCCCCCATTGCAAAAGGACCGAATCTGAAAGCTAGTGCATTCACAAAGAGTTCACAAAGATCGACAGAGGAGACGGAAGACCAACTCCACTTTCCAGAAGGATCAGAAAGGTTTAGGGAGCAGAGAGGGTGTCTGAGCAATGGTAGGGGATGTCCCAGCTTAGAGTGGGGAATATAGGCTGGAAATGGCAAAAGTAAAAAGGAAAAGAGAAGTTGGGCTGCAACGAAGAAGCTTCTTAGTGAAGAAATCAAAGAGACAAGATGGGAAACAGATGTTCCTTTGCTTTAGATCTTTAAAATGGGGCTGAAGGTTGTGCCAGATGCTGCATTGCAGGGCAGTGGGGAGACCCTTGGGGATGGTCCTCTGCCAGCAAGGTAGGGCTGGTGTCCCTGGTCCCCTGCAGTGGGATTTGTGTCAGGTAACCTATTCTCCACACACAGTGTCCTGCCTGCCACCAGGGCAGCCATCACAAACCTCTCCGGAGACAATTAGACTCTGAAGCCGCTGTGTTTCCCTGGGACAGAGTCTTCCCTGCATGGCTGGGAGTCCACAACATATGGGAATCACCAAATTTGGCCTTGCAGTTCAATTAAATACAAAAAAAGAAAGAACAAATCCCAGGTCCCCTCGAGGGGGAGGATGTGGAGGGGGACAGTCTCCCGGGTAGCTGCCTAATCACCCACAGGGTGAAGGCCCCACTCCTGTCAGCACAAACTGGCAATTACGATTAATGGGCTGTGGCAATCGGATCCCGGCACTAACGGAGACAGCAGGTCCCACCATTTGCATGCAGTAAATTATTCAGGCTGTCAGCTGTTCGGATGTGGGCCGGTAATGTTGCGGTTAAACGCTGGCCACATGGCTAATTTGAGGTGTTACCATCAGCCCCTGCCCTGGGAGAACAGGCCCCGTGTGCTGGGGGAGGCAGGACAGCTGTGCCACCGGCACGGCCCCGCGAGCCCCGCGCTGCCCCAGCCAGGCCCCGGCTGTCACAGCACACACAGCTAACGGTGTGTCCTTCTGGGAGCAAAAGGCACCAGGGAAAGCTCAGCAGTGTCCCATTTAGCTCAAGTTTCAAGGGACTGTGAACCTGGGAATATGGGGAGAGCTGGATGCCTGCAAGCCAGCTTCAGTGACCAAACCTACCTGAGCCTCCAGATAAGGACACGTTTCACAGGAATCAGATGCATGGCTGGACTCAAAATCAGAGTATTCCTATACTAAAAATATAACATCATACAATAAACTCAGGGCTTGCCAGTTAAAACTGGCTTTCACAAAGCCAAAGGTAAGTGTTCCAGAAGGGCCTCAATTCAGTTGAGCACCCAGTGAGCACCCACAGACCACACCAGATGAACTACAGGTGCACTGCCAACATCCCCTTCTGCCTACCTGGCTGCAAGAGGTGGGTTTTAATGTACCTACCCTCCTGCAGAAAATAACTCATTCAAAATAACTCTTCAGGGTGGAAAGACTGAACTCTCTTAAGCACTTTTCAGGAGCACAGCATGAAGAATAGCAAACATGAGACAGAAGGGAAAGACTTATTTGGAAAGTAATGTGAAAAAAAACATCCCAGGCAGTTGTCTACCCATGCATCAGTGCAGTTCTTCATCCCTCTTTTCCCATGAAGAGAAGGCATGCTGAGGGACTGACACAAGCACAACACAAACTCA
Organism: Myiozetetes cayanensis; assembly: GCF_022539395.1. Lineage (NCBI taxonomy): Eukaryota > Metazoa > Chordata > Aves > Passeriformes > Tyrannidae > Myiozetetes > Myiozetetes cayanensis. The sequence continues at coordinate 27,889,403 of NW_026086604.1, read as the reverse complement.
GAAGGACCATCTCGTTTCTTCACTAGCACCTCAGTGTGGACAACTGCAGCAAAGTCCTGTCATTAGCATTCAAATCAGACCTGCTTTACTCACAGGTCTGCCTGCATTCACTGATGGGCAGCCTGAGAGGGACTGTATTTCATGATGGGAGCTTGAAATGGTTCAGAGTTGTCCCCTATGGCTCAGTACCCCAGAAGCACCTGTAACCCTGCTAAGCACGAGCAAACAAGATGGTCTGCAGTACTGGCAGCTCCCCTGGGAGCACTTGGCTTCCTCAAACATGCAGGTCTTTTAGTAGAAAGGAAACATTTGATTAAGAAATATGAACAGTTAACAGGCATTATTCTAAGGAGAGGAAAAAAACCCCACACATTAGATCAATCCTCAGGCCTTTAGAGTTTGAAATTAAAAAATGAAGAGAAATAAAAGAGGGATGGCAAATAGTAACACTTGGTGCAAGCACAGTAACTTAAATTAAGAAAGTGTGATTGTCAGAAGGTCAGGCTATTTCAGATCTACAAAGACTTAAAATTCATTCAAGTGCTCAAATGTGTGTGTTAAACAGTTTTATGGTGACCAAAGGGCCATGTAACAGCATGGAAATTTAGGCAGCAGTATGGGTTTTCACACATCAGAGCCATATTTTTATCTTCAATGAGGCCCGAAGTACTTATGCATCTATACACTAGCAGTAAAACAACAGAGTGATCCTTTATGACAGTATGACCATAATCTAACTTGACAAATGCAGTTGTCAGCATCCCTTAAAGTAAATTATAACTACGCCCCCTTGGCTAAATCCTGAGCCCTTTCAAATAACAAAACAAAGAGCTCTCTCCCAAGAGTTGTGTTCTCTGCATTGTATTTTCTGACATGCTTTCCCACCATCAACCTTTCATCCTGTTGAACTAATTTCCATTGTAAGCGGCGGAAGGCAGGGAGGATAACCCCTGTTAACTTAGCGCTGGTGAAGTGTGGGCCTGCCCAGAGGAGAGGCAGCAGAGAGGGTACATGCCTGGCACACCGACCACCAGGTCCCCATGGAGCTCAAATAGGGTAACATGTACGTACAGCTGTGCTTTTCTGTAAATAGCAGGTAAGCTGGGACTAAGCACTGGGAAAAGGTCCTCCCCAGGGGTCCATCTTCAGAGCTCACAAGGTGCTACTGTGGTTTGCATCAAGGTACTTGGTTGCAGCTCTTCCAGCCTGCTACCAGCAAACAAGGCACCAAAATAAGATTGGAAACTTTGCAAGTGATCCTTTTACAGGAGGCACTCACCTGCACGCTGGGCCTTACTATGACACTGAAGGGAGACACAGTGAGATCCTGCCAGAGGCACCAGCAGCATGCTTTTATCTTTCTGTATAAATTAAAGATATAAGCCTTTTACAGCCTATTTTCTCCACCCAGTACCCACATATGTTTGTTCTCCTTACTGCTTACTATACACCTTTCCAAGTTGTGCAAACGACCGTGCTCCTGTTCTGCCCAGGTTCATGCACCTGAGACTGAATCCTGCTCCAGGAAGACCTCCTGCCTTTAAAAACCTCTTAATAAATGTGGAAGAATAAGAACACCTCTTTCTCATGAAGACGGGTCTCCTTGCTTTGTGTATCTCGTCTGGGCCTGGCTTTGCCCTCCAACAGGAGTGAAATGGTAGTGATGCTCTCAGAGACCCCTGGCTGCTTTATTGCTGAGACCTCCCATGCAATGCTATACACCTGCAGGGAGGGTGGATAGAGCCCAAGATGAGCAGGAGTATTGTTTGCCTTGTTTTCACTTTGTTGTCTGTATTTTCTTTATCCTAATGTTTTAGTTTTCACCCATAGAAATTCATTAGGTGAACCCTGCTTTCTGCAATCAGCACTGGATCTCAGACCCAGCTGTGTGTGGTTACAGTTTTAGAGGAAGATGAGATTGGGGCCCTGCTTAAATGCCTGGCTTGCTTCACCAAGAGAAGGTCTGAACCTGCCAAACCCTGATCCTGGGGTTGCATCCTGCCTTTAAGCTGTCTTGGTCATCTTATTCATGGGCATCCTCTTGCCCCAGTGTTCAGCAGTGCTCTTCTCCTGGAGACAGAAAGGCAATTGCCCCAGCTCATGACAGATGCCCTCCCTTCCTCCACCTTCTCACCCCCGACCCTATAAGCACACCTTCCAAAACAACCAAGAATAAAACTGTACAAACTATACAGTTTGTACAAGAATAAACCGTACAAACAGCGGGATCAAAGTTGGTTGGAAACTCACCCAGGAGTGAGTTTCTTGGGTGAGAAGTAGCGGAGCAGCTGTGCAAGAGAACCAGCCTTACCAAATGGCTTAGCAGGACCCAGGGAGGAGGTGTCCATGGCCTTAGCACACTGCATCTATCCTAATGTACCCAGCATTGACCTTGAAAGTCATCTTAGATAGGGGCCTCTCTCGTGCTTCCTGTGTGCAGCTTTCAGCAATAGAATGAAAATCCGTAGGACTAACAGGTTTATCAAGCCATGCTTTCATCCCTGCTGTACACACCAGCCACTCCTATGGCTGCCAAGAGACACGGTGAGAGGTTTTGTCAGCCCATCCAGCTTCCAACATGGCCAACTGCTTGTGTGTACAGCAGGAGCAACAGAAACGCTCTGCTGTGCTGCCTCTGAGAGCCCTTGCCCAGCCTTGCCCATCGCTCCCATCTGCAGGGGACAAGTAGGAGTCAGCTGAAATCCTTCCTCGTCCTAACAGAATACAAAGAAGACAGCCTGGTGTGCATGGTCACCACTGCCTTTATCCCATCGTGGGTCTCAGATGGACAGTATCCAAGCTCAGAGAGGAGATCTTCACTGTGTCATCTAAACACAGTTTTAAGTGGAAATCTCAAAGGCTTAGACCACAGCCACTTGGATGTGGCTACTTGCAAGGCTGAGCCCCGATCAAAGCCAGGAAGGATTCAACCAGCTGGCCTGATCCCACACACCATCTCAGGTGTCCTTAGGCGACTCAGGACCACTGGTGTCTGTAGTGCCCACAGACACAAGACTCGGGCAGGGGGGAAACATTTACAGCTGTAAGGCAGCTTCTGCTCGATGCTGCTTTCAGAGCCTCAGCAGATAGAAAATAGCAGGTGCATTAAGCTCCAAAATAAGATTATAACATGCTGTAAATTAAAGCGTGATCAGCTCTTAGCATACAGTCAAACAAGGAATGATGCATGGAAAACAACAGGAACTCACATTCATCTCCAGATGATCACTCACAGGATGCACAACAATACAATTTCACACACAGAAACCAGAGAAAGTCTCTGAAATTCAAGAGTTTCTCTTCCTTGGTGTATTTTTTTCTTTTTCAATAAAGATTTCCAATGTGCTGAAACCATTTATAATAATAATTGGGGGAAAAAAAAGTCTCTGGGAAATTATCGGCATGAACTTTTAGGGCTCTAAATTAAGGCCAGCCTAATTTTCCAATTAGGCAGCTTGATAGGCAAGATGACATGTGCAGAGTAGAAGGGCAGGCTCTAAACGGCGTTTTCATGAACATTTCTCATGCCCGAAGCAGCCTTTCTATACCCAACAGCTGAGGAGTGCACTTTCCCATGCCGTCAGGGGTGAGGAGGTTACGACTCCAGCATTGTGCCCCTTGTTTTTCACACAAGAACCCGGCGCGCCGCAGCTCTCTTGAAAGGGCGCAGCGCCCCGGAGAGGGCGCCCCGGCCCCCAGCGCCGCCTCCGCCCGCCCCGGCCCGACCCGCGCCCACCGCCCGGCCGGGCGGTGGGCGCAGGTCGGGCCGGGGCGGGCGGGCGGGCGGCCGGCAGCGCTAATTGGGACCGGGGGCACCTTTTTCAGAGTCGCTCAGTCGGTAAATGAAACTTCAGCTCCCCAGTGATCCCGCGTGTGCAGAGATGCCGCGGCCCGCGGGGGCAAAGGCCACGGCAGAAAAGATTTTGAGCTGACGCTGCTCTTTCACAGCTCGGGCTGTCAGGGGGGCTCCCTGCCTCCCGCTCTCGCCTCCCTGCTGCTCGCCCGGCGGATGGAAACCGCCAGCGCCGCGGCGACACATCCTTCCTAAGCTTGCTGTCACCCCGAACGCCACTGTGAATGTGCCGGTGGTCTTCCAGGGGCAAACAGGAACCCAAATCAGTGCCTGAGCCCCTCAGTCACTTACAGCAAAGTCTGTCCCTCAAGAGGCAATGAAAGCACACACTAACACACCTGCTGAGCACTTGGGTGATGATCCTGAGCAAACCCTGCCAAGCCTGCTTAAATGTCCTCTGGGTCAAGCAATTTAACAGCTAGACCCACGCAAGCTTGGCACAAGCCAAGGTAGCAAGGGCTTTGGCAGACGGGGGAAAGCAGGAATTAGCAGTGACTACCACAAGAGAACATTTAAACATTTTGACAAGAACTGAACAACTCCTCTCTCTGGGAAGAGAAGTATTAAGCCCTTAACTTTCTTCCCCATGCTACCGGACTGAGGTGGTGAAATAACACTGAAGTTACCATATGTGTCACGTCTTAAACACAGGCTTGAGGCTGAGAAGATGTGCAAAGATTCAACCAGCCAAGTTGCTCTTGTGTAACAGTAAGAGCTGATATTTCAGTAGTTCTTTGATTTTTCATAAAAGGCAAGAGAAAAAAGACCCTTCCTACTACTTTAAATGTCAACATATTAAACCAATTTAAATGTGCTGCCACTTTCAGAAGCTAACCAAAGCTGTAGAGTGACTACAGTATCCATCCCATTGGGTGCCTTGGATCGATTAAGCCAGTTGGGAAGTGTAACTTTTGGCTGCACTTGACACCCAGCCTGCTGCAGACAGGCTGCCACGTTAATAAACAGCTGATGTACTCATTAGAGCCACCATGTAGCGAGAGGATCAGGCTGCTTAACTCTGATTGAATGAGGCACAACCTAGAAGGCAACAAGAACGCTTTAAGGTATTTAAGACCTTACTGATGTTAGTCTAATGCAGTCATACCAGGGATAATACTTATTTTGGGTTATGGCTGGGTGACAATGTAATAGCCTCATCTGGGCAGTCTAGACCATTCATATGTGATAAACACTTCCCCAGAATGTATAATTTACTAAAATTTTACTAAAAAGCACATGTAGAGTGCATGCTTGTATATAGCAGAAATTCTCTCTAGCCAAAACAGAAGAGTGGAAAAGTTCTCCCAGCATGCGGGAATAATGCTGTGAGGAAAAAAATAAGCAAGGAAAAAAAAAAGGAAAAAAAAGAAAAGAAACAAAAAAGCTTGAACAATAATAATTTGCCTGATTTACTAATGTGACAGTATTAAGAAATGAGAAGGAGCCCAAACTTTCCAGATGCCCTGAAGTAAAATGTTAAGTATTCTTTTCTTTATAAACCAGCTCAGTGCCAAAGCTTTGGCTGCAAGATGCTAATTTGCTCTCAGTATACAGACCTGATTTCTTCAGGGTTTCCCTTTTTCCCCATCTGATCACCTAAAGGCCTGGAATATGAAAGGGCAGACAAGCCCAGGGGATTTACCAGGTCTTGTTGTAGCACATCAGTCATCAAAAGAACACTGAACTATTCTCATTTCTCTTCCAACTCCACATCATGATAAAGCTATTTTGCTTTCCAAGTATGTATAAAGTGTTTAATGTTCTGTTCGTAAAATAAAAGGTAGAATTTTAGGAAAACTTATGCAAGCTTTCAAAACAGGACCTGAATAAATGTAAAAGGTGAAGTATTGCTTCAGCCAAAACCCCAATCAGCTTTGATTTCAGTTTTTATCAACACCAACTTTGCTTGAAAGCATATCTGTAAACCCAGAAAGCACTACAGGCATTCAGGTATATTTGAGTGGAGCAAGAAGTGGGTGTGGGACAGAGTGAAGTTCATGGGCACTTCAGTTACAGGCCTAGAAAACAGTTAAGTGTCCTTCTAGCAGAATGTGTGGAAATGCTTCTTGCTTGTGTAGAAGGGAAGATTTGAGCCTGCCCATGGCCACTTGCTACAGAGTCACCTGTACACAGAGACTGAGAGGGGACGACGAGGCTGGGATGGCAGCCAGGCTTCTCCTCCCTCTGCTGAGGATGCGTTTCACGTTCTTCTCTGAGCACTCAGCATTACAATTCCAAGTGTAAATTTTACACCATAGCAAGCATGAATCACAACTACCTGCAGTGAATCTGTCATGCTCATCCAAATTTAAGTGAGAAATTTGTCGACTAAGAGATGAGGGCAGCACGCAAAGCAGAATATGACAGAGGGTGAGTAATTGTGTATCTGCTAATGTAGTGGGGTCTGTGTTGTTAACTGAAAAATTCCAGAGCAAAAAAGCCTTCAACACTTGCAAAATTCAAGAATGTTATAGGGAAAAAAAAAAAAAAAAAAAAAAGAAGTCTGGAAAACAGATGAGGAAACACAGAAATCCGCTAACACCAAACATCTTCTCCACAGCATAATCAAAAAAACGAACTGTGCGAGAATAAATGCATATGATTTTAGTAATGATCTTTGCTCATCCGGTCTGTGCTTCAGAGTAAGACAAAAATCACAAAATTTACAAGAAAATGGCATACAGAGAAATTCCTGATTTCAGCAGTCAGATGAACACAGTCACAAAACTTGGTTTATACCGCCCTCGGATTCTCAGCAAAGTGATACATTTACACTTACAGCCACAGCCTAAGTATGTATCAGTGGCATTCCTTTGGTTAATATCAATAATACGTGTAGTATACTTAGTGACAAGAGTATTCCAGGAGGTGGTGTGGGCTAGGCACAGTGCCACAGGAGCTGCTGGGATGGCTTTACCCTTTTCTTTATGTCAACAGGAACAACCATCCTCATACCTGAAGTAAGAATGACCTCCAAACAAAAATTCAGATTGGCACCATTACCCAAACACATGCAAGGCCGCTTGGGATATGAACCATGTGGACAAGGAGACTTCACTGAGCACTGCTGTTGTACATACACTTGTGCATCCCTGGAACAGAAAACGCAAAGAAAAAGAGCAAAAATGCCTTTTTGGCATTGGTCATGAAGAAAAAGAGAACTCCTGGGGATAGGGGCAACCAGCAGCAAAGTTAACTGTATGGACAGCTGTAGAAATACCTGTTTGCATTATCAATTTCTATTCTGATAAAAGACTGGAATAAAATATGTGAACAGTCTTATAGAATAGGCCATGCAATTGCAGCATTGTGGCTGTTCAGTACAGAATATCACTGGTTCCTCACGTTGCGTTCAGGACGTGCAGTCTACACATATTCTTGGTATATGCAGGTATTACAGATATGAAACATAGTCCCAACATCCCACCACAAAGACATTTCAAAATTCCCTGCTCTGTCATTGTAATTTTGCATTTGGGAGTTGTACAGAATTGACGCCACGTGTGATGGGCATGGGCTACCCCTAACAGAGACTCCTCCATGGGATAACTCTTATATGAAGATTTTAGAGGTCCAGTAAGTAACTGAAGGTCACAGCAGATGGGCTGGCACAACAACTTGTTTGCCAAAGGCCACACGGGCTGTCAGCAGCCTAAAGCCATTGAAGATTCAACCCCATGATTTGTAAGAGTGGGTCCGTTTATGCAAACCTGTGGGTTTCCAAATAAAACAGTAAGATGGATTTGAAATATCAACCACTACAGCCCCCAAAGGCTACTTCCCTAAAGGTTATCTTATCCAGAGGAAGGTTTGATAAAATCACTATCTGAAATCTTATTGTGAATTAACTCTTATCCTGCCCCAAAACATTAACACACATATTTCCTCCCAAGTCACTTGTATTTGAGGTTGATCAAGCACATAGAATGAGTTATGTTCAACAGACAGGACTTCTTTTTGATATTTTAAATCCCTCCCAGCTTCTTAAAAAAGCCTTCTTTTCCTACTCTAGGGCTAGGATAACTCTCTACCTGGAGGCTAACATCCAATGAAATTCATGTTCAAAATCCCCTGATTAAGATCACTGAGATGAATCAAAGCAACGAAATAAGCTCACATTGCTTGTTTCCTCTCTCTTGCTTGGCTCCTTACTGATTTCAGAAACAAAACTTCGGTTTGCAAAACTATGAAAGGATCTGCTAAAACATGCCCATTCCTCCAGAACGCATTTTCCATGTGATTCCTCCTAGTATTTGGGCAAATAAATACCTTATATTAAAAATATTCTCCTCAACAGACCATAGATGAGATCTATTTGTAAACTACCCATAGCAGGTGATGTCAGGCATTGCAAAAGGCTGCCCAGGGAAATGGTGGAATCATCACATCTGGAAGTGTTAAGAAAACTTGTAGATGTGGCACTTAAGGCCACGGTTTAGCTGTGAAGATGGCAGTGCTGGTTTAAGAGTTGGACTCAATGATCTCAGAGACTTTTCCAAACCTTAACAATTCTATGATTCTGTCTGCACTATACCTTTTCTTTTGGTGTTATGAAAGGGCAAAGGTAGGAGATGAGTTATCTTTTGTTTATTTGGGTCAAAGTTTTTCTTTTAGCCAGAGGAATAAGAAATAATCAAAGCACTGTGCCATAGGGCTGTGGTTCCAGGCAAAAAGGCACTTCAGCTTTCCTTTCACTTTTCTTTTTATATGTTTTCAAACAAAAAGATAAAAGACAGAAACCTTTAAAAGAGAAATTACAATGTTTTTAGAAAAGAACTATAAACAGATTAAAGCTTTTGTATCCTGTTCTAAATAAATTTTGCTGGACCATATGAAGACTTGCTGAGTTTGGGTGGCAACCTGACTCCCAGGCCAGCTGTGATCTAACAGAATTTCTCAGTTTCTGCCCTCTGATGCCATCTTATCCAAGTACCTCTCAAGTGAATGCAAGGAAAGGGATGCATCAGCTGTTGCAAGCCTGGAACTGGCTCCCTGGTACCCTGGTCCAACAGAAAGATGAGGTGTCTGTGGATTTCAATAATATATGCTTAAGCCAGTGTGCATTTTGCAGAATTTTGTGCAACTTGCTGAATAAAGTACATATAAAAAGAAACACATTTTTGCTGGACAGGCAATGCAGACAAACAAGGCATACCACCTCAACAAATCTCATTTCATTACAACATTTAAGACTAAACAGGCTTTCTTTTGTACTTGAGTGGTATGAATAGCAAATTTCCCTTGCTCTCAGCACACCTGCTAGGCACTATGCAGACTACGCAGAATACAGACTTGGATATAACAGAAATCAAAAGAAATCCTCCAAAAAGATATTGGAAACACCATAGCACGATTCTTTGGTTGTGTGTTCAAACACCCATTATATTTATCTTAAATACACTCACAGAAAACTAAGGCCTACATTTGGCCCACTGCATTGAAAGAATTTCTTTTCCTTTCTATTAACAACCAGAGAAAAATTACTAATATGCATTGGAATTAAGCAAGGAATTATCTCTAGTTCTTCATGCTGATGGAGATAAAGGCATGATGTATTATAATGGATGTTAAACCCAATATCTGCAGTAAACAGTCTGCACTGCAACTTGGAAATCAAAAATCCTTGATGTTGTTCTGTATGAAACACTGTACTGGAAAGAGCACCAGAGCAGCAAGCTCTGCACTTCCTCCATGGAAGTACAATGTCCTCAGATCAACGTTCCTTTGGGTCAGTATGATGAACTGTGGAATTCTTTATACAAGAACAACATCAAATATTCAATTAACGTTATCCACAGAAGCTCAGTTTACCTTTCACTTTTAAATCTAAAAGCAAAGGCCTAGAAAGATAAGTCAATAAAAATGGAGCAGGAATCAGGAATTATGTGCTTATTTTTTTTTAATTAATCTCACTATTTACTTAACTAAGTGGACAGAAAATTTTCATTTACTTCCTGAGGAAACATTTAATTTGTGTAATTTGCTATAGAGCACAAAGTGCATTTATTTGCAGTAAATTTACTCCTTTTGCTTTGTTTGCTTGCTCTCTGCAAGCCCTAAAAGCACTGCATCAGCTTCCAGCAATGTTGTATCAGTTTTTGCCCCCAGGAACCTCGACGTGAGTTCAAGATCCAGCAGTCGCAGGCGTACTCGGGTTCCTCTCTGATATTTTCTGTAAAGAAAAGGGGAGAGGGGGAAGAAGGTAAGTTTTTCTAAGCAATGGTCTTGCAATCCCCTAAGGCTGCACTCCTGTCTGCAGACCCAAAGTAGCAGCCCCATAGAAAACAATGTGCTGCAAGAGAAGCCCAACTTTGTTGTAATGCATGAACAGTGAAACTGCTGGGACAGACACTGTGTACCACCACAAGCCAGTCTCTGCTGACACAATTCTGCCCATGGAAGAGCAGACACCACCAGATCCCACTGTGTGAATTTAGGCTCTACAAAAAAGTATTTTATTATATGGGAAACTGTTTGTGTCTTCCATCGAAATATTTTACTGTATCATCTGCTATCATGCAAACAATTATCTGCAGGGTAACATATCATCAAAGGGGAGGACAAGTCATCATTAGATCACTGGTGACATTGCTATTATCAAAAAGTATAATGTCAGCTAACTATGGTTTATATTTCCAACCCTGGGCCCCAGGCAAGGGAACTTTTCTTGTCTTATCCCCTCACCCAAAGAGTGGGCATGATCTGCAAGTTTTTTATTACATATAATTAAAAAGAAACCCCACAACTATTGTCATGAAACATTCTGCCTACAGGCTTGGGTTTTATTGTTTTATGCTCTTTTTTCCCTTCTCTTTCCTTTGAAGTCAGATGATGCAAGTGTTCAATGTTTTTTTTAAAACAGACCCTGCGTTAAGATGGCCATGCCAAATTAGTGAAGATTTTTAAAATACTAGCTATCTTTTATGTACCTGGAGAGATACTGATCAAAGTCCAGCAATAAACCTAAGAATTATTTATTCTTCTTTTCAAAGATGAAGTCATACTTTTTTTTATTCCCTAGTCAAAGCATAAAGAGCTGAAGATACATGAAGCTTGACCACCTCGAGCAAAAGCAAGTGAAAGTTTGAAAAATTCTCCAGTTACCGACCGGAGAAAATGCAACAGGAGAGCTGGTTTCATGCATTTCCACCCTGCTCATTTTCCCTTCCTGCTTGGGCAGACAATCTTCTCTGACAACTGTTTGTTAGAATGGAGTAAAACTGAACCAGGTTTCAACTTTCTTCAGCTCATCAAACGAAGATTCATTTGGAAAACTAAGCACCTTGAGAAAAGATGCTGGACTCACATTTATGGTGGAGCTTGTTTCTGGGGTTTTTTTTTCCATTTTTCTGTCAATGCTATCTTACATCCATTTCCTATGTCTCATGGTTAATCCTTAGTAATATATTTGGTTATGTTCCAAACTGCAAAGGAAGATCATTTGATAAGTTCACTCTGAGTAGGTATCTGGGGTACATAAGGTACTTCAGCCAGCAAGGGTTCTGCCAGCACTCATCCCAGTAAATCCTGTGATGACTGGCATGAGTCCAGTGGAAATAACACATATTTTCTTAAAAATATAAAAGTGAAGGTCCTCATCTGTCCAAAATGCAAGTAACCACTGTTGTAGGGAAGAGTACAGCACAGCTACAAAGACAGAGCCCAGTTTATATTTGGTTGTTATCTGAATAGCTGGAAAGGATAAATTCTGTCCTTTTCTCTGTGAAATATTTGCATTTCAAAACAGAACAGTTTCACAACTGATAAGAATTATTCCTGAAAGCTAATGTGCAACATTTTGGTGGAGTAAGACAAGAGCAAAACAAAATCAAAAGACAATGTGTAAGACCTTAAAAGTGAACGGTATCTTCCAGGACTTGTTACGCTTATTGAGAAGAGAGTTCCCTAAAGAAGCCAGGATGTTTTGGGATAAGAAGGGGAATGAAGAGGAAAAGATCTTCACTGAAGAACCTTAAATGAAGATACCAGCTGACTGATTTTAGCTATGTGGGTACACGGAAAAAATCTAAAAGAATTCTCTAGCAAGAACCAGACCTTCACCTTACTGACAGCTGCTGCCTAGATGGGTCGCCTTTACATTCAACCATGGAGTTATCCTGATCCCTAACAGTATCGTTGGCATAAATTGTCATACTTTTCTGCCTTTATCAATGGGGGGGAGTGGGGATTAGGTTTTTAGAGAGGGCAAAATAAAACAGAAAGAAGGAAATCTGAGAAACAGTCTGTGAAAACAAAAAGAGGGAGCAGACACCTTATAATGAGAAAAAAGGAAGCCTGAGAAAGAAGGATACATGGTAAAATGTGACAAAAAAAGCGCACTGAAAACACTGCAGGCAAATAGTGCAGAAATTTAGGAAGCTATACAGTGTAGAGCCACAGAAGAGGATCAAAGTCCCTGTAAGGTAAAGACTATTAAAACCTGACTGAGACCAAACTCAAATCCTTGAACTACAAGGATTGAGCTGCTTTTAAAAAACATTAACACATTTAAAATCTAATAAAACTTAAGATTAACACTAGTGGTTCTGTAAAAAATTTTAGAGACCAGCCATCTCTCTGCCTTTTTCTCCTGTCCTTCCTCCTACAGGAGAAGCAGCTCACGAAGAACCTAAAGCAGGACATGAAAACTGGCTCCAAGGTCCAACACTCTTCTAGAGAAGATAGAACTGAATGAGGTTTAAACTGAATTAGAAGTCCTCTCTTTATCAGACAGCACGGAGTGGGATAGATATTGAGCTCAATCTTTTTAACTGAAATACAAAATATTACTTTCATCACGCATCAGTTCCTTTTGGGTTGGTTGTAGACTACAGTGGTGTTTTGAAAGTGAATAAATGAAACTAATTTTTTTCTAATCAAACTTTTAGAAGGGCTACTTAGAAGCAGGGAAGTCCATGAGGAAAATCCGTACTTCTCATAATTAATGCATCTGATTTTACACTTAATAAATAATCTTAAGCACGACACTCCCCCCCTCTTTTTAGCATTTCTCACTGTACAGTCTGCAGAGAACTTTGCTCAAATTTCCAGACGTGATTTTATTATATATTTGTATTCAAAATTCAAGCAATTGTATTTTCATAAAAAGAATCACAATCTTCAATGCTGCTTCAGTAACTCAAACAGCTACCAGATACTTTAATTGTACTGAACTCAATTATTAAAGAAGGTTTTCCAGTCACAGCACATCTGCTTACAAAGAGATCCCAAGGAAGATCTCTTTGAGGAGCTGACACAACCGCCAATTTGGATGAATATAAACATTTGGGTTTGTGACAGATGTTCCCTACAGCTAAAACCCTTTAGACTATGTGGATGATGTAGAAAAAGTAGAGACATGAACACAACACCCAGTGGTGATCTATCCACCACATTTAGAACAAGAGGAAATAACTGGTTGCTCTATGCATAATAATCGTATTCTATCCATGGAAGTATTTATCCTTAAAACAGATAACACTATCCTGTGGTTAGAGTAGAAGCTTGAAGCAGGACCCAGAAACTAAGCAGGCATTTTATTATTCTCCAGAATGGTGGCCTAGGAGACACAGGACACCAGTGTAAAAGGAAAGAAACCATCTGCCTTCTGCATTTTGCAGAAGGACTTACTTTAATTTTAAATAACAATGCTGGTATTCAAGATCATCCTATCCGATGACCATCAGTGGGAACCATTAACTTTCACCCAACCCCCAAGCACTGTGTTTCTCAAGGATCCACATGTTTTCCTCATATCACTTCCTATTGCCAGGTAAGAGTATTAAATTCACTGAGAAGTAGACAATGGTGTTTAGTTGCATAAATAAGTGATGCTATGGGAATATTCTACAGAACCTAAACAAAATATTTTGCAAGCAGAGTCAAATTTTTCTCCACTTCTACAGAATTTATGTACAATAGCTATGAATTTTACCCCTTTGGACACTCCAGTTTTGAAGGGAAGCACTCTGCCTAACACCCAGCTTCAGAGCTGGGACTCCAACACCTGCTGTTGCTAAGTCATGAACCCATTTCAGGCCACTGTCAGCAAGGCACCCACTGCAGCATCCCCAGAAAACTTTGCCTGAATTTCGGCCAAGGATCAATGGGCTCCAAAAAGCTTTCCCTAGTTTGAATGTGTCCATGCAGGCTTCTCTCCAGCTCTGCAGTGGGCAAAGCACTAGGTACAACGTATACCTGTCCTCAAACATCTGCTTGCAGAAGATGACGTTAAGTTGGAGGCAACCCAAATAACTGCTTTAGTGCTCCTTGTAATTTTTGAACTGTCATGGAAAAGAATTAGAAAAGAAGCCAGGTGAAAATCCTTTTTCTTATTTGAACCAGAAGTCTGTACATCACTAACGTAACACACCATGTAAGAGCACAGAGAAACACACAGTACAGCCTTGCTAATGCTGCTAAAAGATTTTTAAAAGCAAATACAAGTTTATGTTCTCTTAAAAAATAGGGCCTTTTATCATTGCTTGCAAATATCAAACTACTGTGAACTTACATAAAATAGTTCATACTTACAAAATACTGTGAACTTACATAAAGTTCTCTTTGCTGAACACATGAACAGCACATCATGCACTTCCAAATTCAAGCAACTTGGAAGCTTCCTTCTGACTCACTGTATCCCTTTTACTGCAATGTGGTCCCTATGCTAATCCTTTCACTTCTGCACTGAACCTTTAAGTCTCTCAAAATCTTCATAGTAAACTAAAGGGTTCAGCCCAAAACCCCCAAACTCTTCAGTCAAGATTTTAAACTTGCAATTTTAAAAACATAAGTAATTTTATTATGTCCTCTAAACTATGTGAATAAAAAAACCCCAATACTTTTACATAATAAAATTGGAGGGGGAGGATATGGAATGACGTATTTCAGCTCTTGCTAACTTTCAAGAATGCTGGGGGGGTAAATGTTCTTTTTTTAAATTTAAGTCACTCCAGGTTACAGTGAAAGGTTTACAAATGGAGTTGACACAGAAAACAATGAGCATGTAAAAACAAGGAGGCTTTAACTAAAAATGGGGATCCTAATTATACCATTTTCTACCAAGAAAATGAGACAGTAGTTTTGCAGGTGTGCAATTTCACATGCAAAGGAGGCATCCTCATTACTACGTGGAACATTAAGAATCTTTATTCAAATTCTAAATTATAGGTGTAGACATTAAAGCATTTTGTTAAACTATCCAATATTTAAAACTGCGTGTGATCACTAATTAGTAAGCACTCCTTTTTCTATTAAAACTACTCAAGTTATTAGTTTAAAATTTAAAGCAACAAAGCTTCTATTCTTGGAAACTGTGCTACAAAAATAACAACACAATTACAGACATGGTTGAGTCTCACTGGGTTTGTATTTCCCACTCATTTCAAAAATTCATTCACAGATACCCTCTATTCTGTACTACAAAAATAGAGGACTCATATTTTAAGAGAAGTGGAATACTTTGTCTTAAATTTCTCCCTCCTTTGTTACTGGTTTCCAGTCCCCATTGCCTCCTTCTGGAGCAGTATGAAGCTGACTGAACTACCTGTAGGTGGCTACCACCACCCTCACCCACTATCCATTCTTCCATGCCATCTATCCCAGCCTCGTGAGCACACATTTCTGAATGGAGAAGGAAGGCAACTATTAAACATGGTTTTAGTTCCTACACTGAGGGTGTAATTTAGAGAGTTTGAATTTTTTACCTTTTTTGCATCATTATTTTTTAGCATCTCCCAATACATTCTAGTGATGGCTTTCAAAAACCACAATAAAAGGAATACCTGGATTATCTCCCATACAAAATTGACTAATACAAACCACTGCAAAGACAGGGTTGGAGTTGAGCCATGGTACTCTCAGCGAATGCCATGAGAAGTCTTGATATCTTTCACTTTTGGACTGTGTGAATTTCTGTGTTTTTCAGATCTATTATTCAAGAGGCTTTGTTTCAGTGTCTTAACACAGTACAGAACAGTTTAAAAAAATTCTTGTTTAATTTTCTCTTCTTTTTTTTTTCTTAATTATATGAAAGACATCATATTATCAACTTCAGAAAAAATGCAACATCAGCAAAGGTAGTGAAATACATTGACCATCACATTTCCTCCAGATTTTTTGTTCATCGTTCTTACCACCATTCAAATCCACTCAAAATCACCCTGTAGCTCCTCGTTAGTAATACTGAAACAACGATGCATCCCCAGAAGCAAGCCCACCTCTAACTGACCCCAGCCAGCAGCAAAGCACTGCAGCTGGGGTGGAACGAAGCTGTGTGTGGAGCAATTCATCTTGTTTCTCAAAAATGTTCTGAAGCATTCACAGATGCTGCCCGAGCCCATGCTGGTCTCAACTTTAACAGCAAAGGGAGGCCCTATACGTGGCTTAAGGAGCCGACCTGGCACAGATCTCTAAGAGTTTTGTATAGGTCACCCTCTGATACCCTAGAGGGAAGGAGATCCTCAAAAGCACACCACTTCCCAGAAACCCCTCACGCATTGCCAGTATACACAAAATTCCTGCTCAGCAGAAACATGGATGAAATCAGCAGACTGCTGTCAAGCGGAAGACTGTGTAGCTCTACACAAAAACCACTGAGGTAATAATAATGGCCAGTCTTCGCGAGTGAAGATCCGGGGAAGGTCTTTACACCTTCCAGCCTGCGCATTGGATTTTTTAGGTGAGACACAGTGTGCGCGGAACTGAGCCCACCCTTTAATCCTAAGGTTCATCTGCCGGGGCCAAGCGAGCTTGGACGGTGGCAGCGAGGTCCTTAGGACGTAGATGGGTTGCCTTTAAGGGCTAACGAGCTCCACCTGCCCAGGGAGTGGCCCTGACCGGGAATCAAACCCAGGTCTCGGCGGTGACAGCGCCGCGCCTTAACCACTAGACCACCAGGGGCATATCTAGCAATGGGGGATGGCAATCCTACAACCAGCAGCTCCACACAGCAGTCATAACAGACATACACCCTGCAGTATAAGCTCCTAGGCAATGCTGGGGCAAAAAGGTCAAATCCTAGCTTTGTATGTTGGAGTGAGATGGCAGAACATGGCAGCAGAAAGGTAGAGGGAACTCTGCACAGAGCAGAACATGGGATGGATGGTAAGAGAGAGACTGGAAGAGTAGTATCTCAGTGTAGTATCCTGCTGTCTGCCTTTCTTTAAAGGCTATTAAAGAAAGGCTATTATTATCTAAAGGCTGTAAAAGAGGGGACAAAATACATGCATAAAACTCAATAACCATGTAAATATCCGGATCTGTTATTAAAAAGACTGAGCTGTGTATAAAGAAAGAAAATACTGGTATTAAAAGGTGTTTAAATCTATCTTGGAAAAGCATGTAATATTAGGAAAGTGAAGTCCAACAAATGCAGGTGAAAATGACAATTTGTAAATAATATTGATGAACCACTAGGAAAAAACTCCAAGCACTGAGACTTTTCAGCTATTGACAGCTTCAGCTGAAGGGATGCCAAAACAAATGTGCTAGTTCATTTCAGGATAACCTGCTGAAATGTCATGTCTCATGATACAGTAAAGTCCTGAGAGATGACCTGAAGGTCTCTTTTGGCTTAAATTTTATTCATCCATTATTTATTACCACAACATCCAGTCATTCAAATAAGGGATGGATGCTCAAAATAGGATTTTCAAAGCATCTGTGTTCTCTGCAATCAAACACAAAAAATGCTCCAAGGCTGCTGGCTACATTCTATCAGAAAACACAGTCCCAATTCTTGTGACTCATCAATACATTGCCACTTCATCTGTATTTGTTTCTAAGTCAATTTGTTTTCCTCCTTCCTTGAACTAAGCAAGCAAACATGCTCTCATTTGTTCTGAGCATTTACCATTTGTGACACCTGCTTAATAATTTTTCAGAATATTTTTGCTCCTTGTGCTAAATCTACACAAGGAAAAAGGTTAGACTCTGCTAGATAGAAGCAGAGATCTAGATACTCGGCTACATAAAAGCCTCTCATACTCTTAGAAGCGTTTAGCAGAATGCTGTAACACTGTGTGAAACCATCAGATTAAACAACAGCCATTGTCATCTTGTGTTTTGGACCAAGATTAAACAAGCAGATACTTTAACAAACATCCTTAAAACCAACATATGCTTTATGCATCTGAGGAAGTCCAAAGCCAACCCCCACTTTGCACTGACCACCATCTAAGACAGAAATTTGAAATGAATATCACAAATAGTTTGGGGATATTAGCTAGATGCTGATGTGAAAAACAAGCTGAAAGACTTGAACATTCCCCTGGCCAACTGGAGCTTATGGAAGCAAGGACACATGCTAATGGCACTGCATGTATGGACATTTGGGGGAAAATGACTATGGAACAGACTGGTATGAGCAGCAGAGTTTGGGGTCACCCTATCATTAGGGGGTATAGTATTATCTCCATTTATGTTTATGGAGCTGTCCAAAACCATAACTTCTCAGTCAAGCCCTGGCAGCTTCATTCTGTGGGACCCAAGACTCCACTCTTGGCTACTGAGACACTACTGGCAGCTGATCAAAAGTGGCACAGACGTAGGTGAATGAAACATGTAAGTTTTCACTCCTATAGCTAAAAGAAGGTAAATGCAAAGTCTGACAAGAATTGTTTTATAATTATCATGGAAAATCATCACACAAACCATTGTGAAGGCACTGTCACGCTCTGCTATTACAATGGTATCAATAAACAATGGCATTTGTGTCTATGACAGAAAAAAAGCGCCAAAGATGCCAAATACTTAAATCTAATTCTGTCCCAGTACAGACATTCAGAACCTCAGTACAATTTCTTAGTTGTAAAGAACTTCTAATTGTTTACCTCAATTCAAGTGAAACCCAAAGTACCCAATATTAAATTACTAAAACAGACCAAAAAAATTGTGCTGTAAATTTTGCTATTCTCTGCACGAATCACTGTGCATTCACTAAAACTTCTGAGACAGGATCATTCCCTTTTTAGAGAAGGAATCCACAGAATAATCTATATTTTAAAATGTACTTCATATCACATCAAAGATGAATGCTGTAACCTTTTCTCCATGGCATAGTGAGGTAAGCTTTGACAAATGAAACTTGCAAGAAGTGGCTCCTGTCATCCAAGAACTTGTATCAGATATAGTTTCGTCATCATACAATAATTTATGCCAATTGCTTTCTCAGTCTATAATGTAAAGCACATCCTTTAACTTGAGAGAAAAATAAAAGGAAGTCTTTAGTCCAAATTGGGGTTTTTCCACTGTTTTTAACTATGCAATGAACTATTTTGACTAAAATACTGCTTTGTAACTTATAAAATGCTAAAAAAATAAAGACTATATACTTAAATTTATATTAAAAAATTAGCCAGTTATTTTACACAACACGAAAAAAACCCCATGGCCCATCATGCTTATGGGCACGAGAAGCAAGGCAAACTGCTCAAAAGATAAAAGCAGTAGCCAACTGGAAAAAGCAAATGCACATAAAGTATACTCTAGCTCACACTCTTCTGTCCTTCTTCCCACAATTAATCCCTGTTGTAGTTCCTATCCCTTCTCTTTCCCATGCTGGAACCTTGTCTCAGTCAGATACTTTTCATGTAGATAATCCTAAACCTTCAGCCCTCCACATTTCAAGTGCCCTTTGCACAACACTGTTCTAGTTTTCTTCGTAACAGATGTGGTCTCAGCCTTACTCTCTTTCAACACTTACTCCATCTCCTCTAATCGTAACTTCTCTGATCTCTCACTGCATCCCTGGGATCTCTGACCAGGCATTTCCAGTTTTCTTTTCCTAAACAATGAAAAACTATTAGACATTTTTCTTGTCCTCTCTTACTTACTGCCTTCTCATTCATTCTAGTCCCAGCCCATTTATGCATCCAATCTCATTCTCCTTTCAGTTTCTTACCTTATCACAGTTTTTCATCAGTACCAACTAAGTTCAGGTGCCTTTTTTTCTTGCTGTGCTTCTCAGTTTTCTCATTCAGCTGATTCCAGTCCCCTCGCACCAGCCATTCTGGCAGGTCTCTTATAAGGGTTTATAAATAGTAGACTTTTTAAAATTATGAATAGTAGGTTTTGATAATCCAAACATTCATCAAAATTCAAATCAAACTGCCCCTTACTGTCTGGAAAATGATACTAGCTATGGGAACAATGACAATGAATTTAAAAACCAACCCAGGTTTGGTGCTCAACCCTCAAGCTTGGTACAGCTTGGAGAAGCTGTCATACAGGAAAAACTTCAGCAAACCAGGATAATTCACGTACTGTCAGCAGGTTTTTGCAGACACATTTTCTAAGCCTGCTCTGATGCTTTCATCTGGACTGATGGTAAGTACAGTCCATGGCCTCTCTTTGTCTTTAAACCTCATCATAGCCATAAATTGGATGTACTCTTCTCTTGGGAGAGCTGGGATGCAGAAGACGTGTAGAGAGGAGAGAATGGCTATTCCAGTGGCAGTGAGCAATGGTAACCATGTCAATGTAAGGGCTGACATATGTAGGCAGACAGAAAGCAGAGCTGCTGAACAGCTGAAGCAGATATCTGAATTCTCAGTTACACTGGAATCCACAGGAGAGATGGCAAAGGTGCTAAAGTTGGGGGAAGGTTGGGCACTAATGGTTTGAGGTCTCAGGGGGATCCCACCCATGGGAGTGGGGAGCGGGGTCTGAAGGAGATACAAGTTGAGGAATACAACTTAGCAGAATGTGGGTGAGGTCTGTGGAGAATATTTGGTTGGTGAGTTGGTGGGCTTGAGCAAAGAGGAGGAAGAACTGCATGGGACTCTAAGACGAGGAACTGGAGGTACCATATGGGTTCCCCTTTATCAGTCAGGATATGCTTTATCAGGAATGTTGGAAAGTATCAGACTCTTCCCAGAACTCCCTAATCCCATGTCTTTCCCCAAGTCTCCTTTTGGCTATTGGTGCCTACCCAAAAGCACTGCATCTCACATCTGCCCTCTGGCTTGCTCAGTCACTCTTACTGTTGACCTGTAGCAAAAGTAAAGTCACATTTAGTTGGTCTGTAAGATGCAGCATATTCAGATTGCTCAGACAACTGCAAGACACTCAGCTAAAGACTTTAGCTAAAAATGTCTGACAATACCAACACTATGGTCTGAAAAAGCTAAAAGAGGATATACCGGGATCTGGCAGGGGAAAAGTCCCCCTGTAAGTACAGATTATAAACCTAACTATTTCCAGTGCACACAAATCATCTCGAAGCATCACTGAGTGTGCTAAACCACAGAACATTGCCCAACATTTTCAGGTATGTCAAATAATACTTCCTGAAGTTTCAATGCCTTGTTAGCGTCCATTTATCTGAATGCCTCAAGAGCAATCTCAGCTATATTATGAATGAACAATACAAACAAATACTGAACAGACTTTTTGATGAAAAAGAGTTCATGGTGCTCTTGTAAAAGGGACATTTTCAGATTTGGTCAGGAACATTTCTTTGTAAGCTAACACTGCATTATTCATTTCAATGGCTTTCGCATTTAATAAAAGTCTATTCAGAGATAACACAAAAATGCTACTGGGGAGTGGTGCCTTAAAAATGCAACCGGTTTGACGCTGTCAGTTTGATTTTCAAGAACTGGCAAGGAAGAGTGTGAAGCACAGAGAAGGCTCACTTCTCTGAAGAATGTCATGTACCTGCCTTTGAGAAAAACGAATATTCGATGGTTCTACTTTCTGCTAAAAAACTCTAATATTAATAGATCTTGACCAGAGTCAGGAGAGGGACAGTTTTCAGATGTGTTTCAGATTTTAAAAAATGTGTTTCATTAAATGCAATGAAACAGATAAGGAAAAAGTATAAAGAATATTCATGAAGAACTGGGTGGGTTTGGGCAAGGAGTTACCAGTGAGACAGTTCACCTAGCAAGCCTGGCAACCTGTTGCACACAGTCCTGACAGGAGCGAGCTCAGACTGCTAAAGGCAACTTTTAGAAATACTAAATGCAGGGAAAAACCATCCGAAAGAGCATGAAACAAGGTATTACCAAATACTATTAAGATATTAGAAATTACAAAAGTCAACCTAATGCTGTAATGCTTGAGGTTAAGGGAATATAGACTATCACTGAACAGATCTATCAAAAACAACTTTAAAGGAACATCAAACTTAGTTTTGGAGGCAATAAAGAAGAAATGAACAGCTGGTCTCAAAAGAGACATGAGGCAGAACTGGCAGTTGCAGCTTGGAAGCAGACAAGAAGGGATCTCCAAGGAAAGATAGGAAAGAAACTGTGCTGCTGGATACTGCATTAGAATGTGTTCTGGGTTCCTAAAAACAAAGGCAGCAGAAGGGTAGGAAGTGTCTCCAAAGGGAAATCTGTTTAGGGAACACTGACACTGAAACAGGATCACACTTAAAATTTCAAAAGGGGGAATGAAAGAAGAGCTTAGAGTAAGTATAATCTATGCCATTCTGTGAAATCAGAGAGACAAACAAGAAATAGGTCCCAGGGAAGGAAACAGCTTATTTAAGAATAGTAAAAAATAGGTGTATTCATGATAACAGATCTGCATCCAGTATGTGGAGTACACCTGGGAATGAACTAGCACTACCTGTCATGACATGGTACAAGGAGAAGAGCCACTTCCTGACCTACTTGTTTGGCTTTAGGCCTTCTGTAAGCACTTTATTCCTCCTGGTCAGTAGAGTATAGAGAATTAAACACACAATACATAAATATGGACTGAAAAAGTTAATCAAATAAGGCTGTGGTTCTTTTTTTTCCTAGGTGTGGAAAGATGAAAGCTCTACAGAAAATTAAATCATTACATCTTTCTCCACAGTGAGGAAACTAGAGATAGAAAAAAAAAATACCTGCGTAGAAAAGGACAGAAGTTTCTGTCATCAGAGGAACAAACTGAGAAATAAAATATTTAATGGTTATTATATAGTAAGTAAGTTTCCCTTCTATAGTCTCACCTCCAAATTCGCCCTACAAGCAACTTCTTCAGGAATTTTTCATCTATAAACTCTTTCTTCAGCCATTTTGAAATGTAGCCATAGCCCATTTTTTCCAGCTGAAACTGTGCAATCTTTCAACTGGATCTACGCAGACCTTTCATATCAGAACATATTTATTATGGGAGTATCAAACTGCCAACCAAAAGAATTAAAGTCATAACAAAATTCATGTATACTTCAAGAATGGAGATAAAAAATAACATGATATGAGCAAAAGGAACTTAATCTAGACCCCCAGCTTCCTGTTCTGTGTTTCTCTTGCTTGGTACCATCAACAACAGAAAAGATGGATTCAGAGCTTTAGGTTGGCGATGTTTTCAACTGTGCCCAAAGAAGAATCATGTTCTCTGGTAGGCTGTAGCATAAGAAACAATTTGAATGGGCTATAACCTTTTCTGTGTATAAGGTCAGTCAAACACCTAACGCTAGTAGTTTCTAATTTTAAACAGAAATTAATTTAAAATTTTAAGCTGTTTTCTTAGACCTTTTATACAGAAAAGTCAGAAGAGATGCCCTAAAAATAATTTAGAAGAACGTATGTATCACATCAGATCTTCATAACACTAAAAAATGAAGAGCTGAAAGTATGACAGCTCTATTGTCACAGTCAGACCACTTTCCTTCACTCACCACGTGCCACTGGTAAGACTTGTCCTCAACACAGCAGAACTGCTGCAGATGCCTGGGACAAATCCTGTGACCATCCAAACTATGCCAACCATACCTTGTGTGACTGCTTGCCAAGGAGAGGGTGTTATTAGCCAGGCTTGGCTCAAACAATTCACTGCCCACAAAGCTACTTTAATGTACTGTCTCTACTGGGGAAAAAAACACAGTAATCCAACAATACATTACGATACTTTCCCATCACTGCAGCAATTCCCACCACAGGCAACACTTTGTCTCCAACAAAGAAGCCTCACATTCTGCGCCTGCAAAAAAACCTATCCATACTGTAGGGATGCCAAGAGGAACATCTGTGTGCTCAGAAGGACAGAAAACTGGCTTTTTGTGTGCGTGTGTGTGTGTGCGCCTCCGTGAAAGAGATGGGGGTGGGGAGCTCATAGACAATAGCTTGTGTGACTGCCTGGTAAGGAAATGCTCTTTCATTCCCTTCCTCCTTCCTTTAATTTATTTTTTAATCTGAACAAGGGAGTCAAACAGCCACAGTAGTTATCAACTACTTCCCCAAGCCCAGTGAAAAGGGTTAAGATTCTCCCCCATCACTAGTTTTAGCTTGGATTTCTTTTTATCAGAAATAATTTCTTTAGGCATTAAACACGTACATCTACTTTTCATCAAACCATATGAGGACTCTGGGTCTACTTGTCCATTTATCACAAATTATTATGACTGTAATAATGACGTTCATCAAATGCTGAACTGCAGACAGCAAAATGTCTCCTACAAGATGGATGCACTCATGGGCTTAGATTATGAACAATGGGAAGCTTAAAACGAGGAAAAGATACTCATATAAAATAAGTACAAATACTGCTGCCTTTCTGAATTGTTGGGTCAGTCGCTCGGAGAGCAACATAAAAAATGTGAACCACGAATTTGCACTACCACAAAATTAATGCCGTGAAGCAATGAAAACCAGTCCAGTGGAAGTAAATTATTACAGAAAGGCCCTCTACAGAGGGATTACCAATAAACATTTATATTTTGGTTTTGTAAGATCTACTTTATTTGCTATTCAAATAATCCAGCAATTCTTTACTGCATGGATTGGTGGCACTGTCCAGGCCCAGTCAAGTTTAAATATGTTCAAGTTCCTGGCTACATGTAAAAGTTAGAAGAAACTGTAATGTTTTTCTTCTGGAGCTATGCCTACTAATGCCACGTTCTCCTTTTCTTCCTGCCCATTCTCCAGCTACTCCATCCCAACACATGTGGTGCCATCTGATCATCTAAAGGAGACCATTAACTAGAACTGCTTCATGTTTCATCTTTAACTCCAGCACCTCCAAAACTGGGAACAAGTGGCCAGGGAATCAATTAGCAGCAACTTATCTGTTTCCCCAAATATTTGCAACTCTTTAACTAAGCGTATGAAATTACATCCCCTTCATTCTGGGGAAAACAGAGCCAGGAGATACAAATCTGGAATAAAACTAAGCCTTTCAATCCTCCCTCTCAAACACTTGCCTTGCTGGGAATGTCCTTCAGCAAAACAGGCAGGTTTTGACATACCTATTGCACATGAGACAAAGAATATTACATTTTCTGCCCACAGGATGCAGTGTTATCTTAGTCTGCCTTCTCCAGAGAGGAAGTTGAGTTACAGGAGCTCCTACACCTTCTGCCCACAAGTAAAGGGAATAAAATAGCTTTGTCATTTGGGGAGGTGTCCACAGCATTTTACTCTGATTTGGAGACATCACTCCAGCATTTACACTTTAGGAGACTCAGTACGGACAGGAATGAGCTCAGGTGTGCAGAGTTCAGGTCTGGCAGGGCTCCCTGAGTGTGGAAGCAGTCTAAGCACCTCTGCTGGGCAGATCTTGACTATCAAACCATGCAGCTTTAAAATGCTTCTCTATGAATGTAACACATTTCTTCTCTACTCTTCCTATTTTCCTCCAAACTTTAGGCACTTAACTGAAACTCCCCATATAACTTCCTTCGCTAGCCCCCAGTTTCTCCTTGCTAAAATGTCACCAAAATTTTTTCTAGCCTATGTCACAGGATACAGGATTCAGTGAGAACATTCCTCCTAGACAATGCTTGCACCAACTCCTAGAACACCAAGACCCTTGGCCTTTATCCTGCATTCCTGAACTGGAAGAGGGAAGCTGTTAAGATGCTGTCTCATTTTCTCTCTGTTCCCTACCACTGCTGTACATTCTACACCCAACCCTTGATAATATGCAAAAAATATTCAAACCATGTATCATGATCTCCTTAACTCATCACTGCAGTTTCTTTGTAGTGCCTCCAAGTCCTGATCTTCAAGTCCTACTGCTATATTGCTCACTATTACCAAGAAAATAAAAGTCTGCATCTCCTTTGTGTGCAGTAATTCTGCAAAGGTCTTCACTTTTCAATCAGAATTCATTTCTCTGTGGTTCTGAAAGGTTTTCCCCAAATCATGTGCAAAACCACAGGAACGAGACTTCAAGTTTCCTCCCCATTTTTCTTTTATCTGCAAAAGATTCTACTGAACATTTATGCTTGTATTTTTAAAAATCACTAAAAAGATATTTCAAGACTCCAAAGATTTCAAAAACTTATAAAATGCACTATGCCTTTCTACAGACACAGGAAACTGTTCTACAGCAAATGGTAATCGGATGTCTGATATACTCACCTTTAGTTTCTGACAAGTAAGAATGAGTTTTATATTTTAATATGTTTTGAAGTTGTTCTGGAATAATAAACTAAATACATTCTGCCAGTGAATTACTGCAGGCTTGGAATGGTGGCACACATGAACAAAACAGAGTGGTTTTGGAAATATTTGCAAAGAAGCCCAGCACATCGATGCATCACCCTTCCATACACTTCTCCAAGTCATACACCTTTTTGTTTTCCATTTTCAACCTTTTACTCTGTTTTTCTTTTCCCATGCTGCCTTGAAAACCTCATTGCTTTACTTATCAGCCCCAACCTCCTAGGAACTGTGCTTTAGAGCTGTGGTAGAGGCCGTGCAGGCACTGCCTTTGCTGCAGTGAATTATCTCAACAGAGGTGAACAAGAAGGTTGCACTCATTTGCCATTTTAATTTTTGTTCAGCCCTGTACGTAACAGGGCTGTTGGAGTCTGTGAAACTGGGACTGTCTGGTCATACTCACCCAGCACAAACCTGACCTGCTAAAAAGGCAGCCTGGGCCTTCTTCCTTCAACTCCACCTTACCACTCCTGATGCTCCTCTCCTTGTAACAGGGCAAGCTCTGGCTGCCAACCTGATTGGGAAGTGGATCCATTTTAAGACTAATAAAAGAAAAAAACCAGGCAATTTTCTTCTGCATTAGCTCCCTGACCCAGCTCTACATAGACCTGCACAAAGAAGATGGTCAGTGCAAGAGTCTGATGATAATGCCACCATGGACTCTGCCTGCAATAAAAACCATTTGGAACTCCTCTGTCCCTCTGTCCATTGCTATCAAAGGTAATTAATTAGATGTAGAATAGGACAAAAGAGAACAAGCTTTGCCAGTGTATCATATTGGAGGAATTTCCTTAAAGCAAATGAAAGCCAATGGAATATTCACAGTTTATAAGCCTGGAATAAAATGAGCACCCAAAATGTTAGAAACTAATCCTGTAGTAAAGGCAGTCCTCGGTTTAAATGCCAACTTTATACTAAAGATTCAGGAAAACTAATAATACAAAGAAGAGTTTTGTCCCAATCGATCTTAAAATAAGCTTTGTCATTGAAAAGGAACCTGCTTATCACTTCCATCTATCTCAGAAGCCGGAGACTGCGGTTATATTTGCTAGCGAAAGCGAGAGAGATCTCAAGACTGCTTCCGTAGCTTTCACTTGTTAGTCTTTTCTTTCTCTCTATCATCCAAGAATTCCAGCACCTGCTACTGCTTACCTACTGGTGGAGCACGGTAAGACGCAATTAATCACGATAACAAAATCCTATTCTCGTTTGTGAGTAAAACTAATTGTAGTACAGTATTTCTTTTCCATTACCTTAGAAGGTGCCTTGCAGCTTTCCCACAGTGTCAAGTTCCCGATACATGCACACACACAGAGTGCCTGGGTGATGACTCATTCCAGCTTAACCCACCTTTTCAAACAAACCTCTCCAAACAATGTATTATCTGCATTTTAAATGGAGGGTGAAATTCTACCACTCTCACTACAAAAAGGACAGGGAGGTTTATTGTACTCCATAAAAGATTTAAGGAAAGTATTGACGGTCCAAGCAATCCATAATACTCCTGGGGTGGAAACAATCATTCTGAAAGTTTTCTCACATAAGGAAGAGGAAAAACTACCAGAATAATTAAGTGAACCTTAAAATATCACTTTTTGCAACGGAATAATTTTAAGAGATTAAATGTACTTTTGTTTATAATATATAAATAAAACTTAATGCATAAATATACATGAAATAAAAAGTCAACTTTATTTAACATAGGATTTTACCAACATGCCACACTTAACACCCAATAAAATGGTAAATAAACTCAGTAGTAAAAATGAGAAAGAAGCCACAGAAGTTTTACAGTTTAGCCAGCACTGCAATTATTATTAGGGGGATTTGGAAATCCCTGGCAGGGGACTCAGATATGTCTGTGAGCGGAATCCTCTGCCCCAGGAGCAATTTTGGTGGCCAAGAGATGCAGCAGCATCATTTCTGAATGGCAGTGGGGGACCAGCCACTGCAGAGCTGAGATATTGGCAAGAGAGCAGCTGCTGTAACCTCACTGCTGCAACAGTGACAGCAGAGTGGCTCTAGGAAGTCCAAGAGTTCTCTTTTGCTACGTGAACAGTTAATTCCTCACTGTCTGGTTGTGTAATGACATAGAGAACAGACTCAGCTCCAAGTAATTTCAGTGATTTTCTTCCAGCTTTATCAGGCGCAATTCCAATGTTTCAATCTTACTTAAGGAACCAAATTAGTTTTGCTGGAGGGACCGGAGAACAGACTGAGGAAGTATCTGCTGAATGTTCCTGGAATACTATCATCATAGTCTGCATGTGAAATACATGCTCATCCATCTTTGTGATGCAAAAAAACCAATTCATAACACTTCTGTCACTTGACATTGCAACACAAGCACCACTCTGATTACAATCTACATTTTACATTCATATATAACAATTGTGGAGGTAAAAATGGACTAAAAATGTCTTATAGTACTAATATATTGTAGAATTTTTTATAAAGCACAAAAACAACCCATAAAAAATGAGGACTAATGAAATTAAAGAATTTAATATTCAAACAACTGGGATTTATCCTCAGTTCATGCTGTGGATGTTGCAAAATAAAAGTTTCACAGCAAACTGCTTTGCGCAGCATTTGTGTAGGTTGTACAGTAATATGCAGATTAGCAGTTTGATATCAAACACAGGTAACTAAACTGCATCCTCAAAAACACTACAAGTATTAAAATTTTTCAGTGTAGCAGTGTATTAGTCAGTGCACTAGTCTTAAAAATACCACCCTCTAACACATGGGAGTGTCCAGTAACTCAAGCTGCTGGAGTGTGTTATACTAAGTGATGGGGAAAGAAACAACTCTTAAGTTAGTAATAACTCTTCAGCATTTTCAACACTTATTTCCTGATTTTGATATCTAAAGATGTTGTATGAAATGAATATTTGATACATTTGATGATAACAAGATACCTTCTTATAGAGTTTCCCTTTCAGGAGTCAACTGGTTTGTGCAAGTGCACACACACAAACATTCAAGGAATGACAGATTTTAATTAAACTATAATGTGTGTGTAGGCTCAAACCAAATATTACTATATGATCATGATACTAGATGCTCACATATTTTTCTTTTTTCTCCCTAACATTTTCTAGCTTGAACAGAAAACAGTCCAGGTACAAAGACGTAAGCACTATTCATTCTTCAATTAAGAAACACTTTTCTTCATAGCACAGATGAGAAAAATTGGAAATTGGAGGGTGAGATGTTGAGAAATCACATGAAGAGCTCATTTGTTGCTAAATAGTGCAAGCCCTTGGTGAGCCAGAAGATACATATTTACTCAAGTTACATTTTAGCAAAACTTGACAGTAAATTGCTTTAGAGATAAGACAATATGATTGCCCATCTCACCTCCTTCCAACAATTATCAAGCAAATGGAAAGGTATGAGAGCTGACTGAAATCAACTGACAAAATCAAACTGAGGCGGCAAATTCAATCCTGGGTAACAGCTGCATTAGTAGTTCAGCCAACTGCTTCCCTGTCTCACTCCTAATTATTTAATGGTCATTTACAAAAGAAGTTGAGCAGATTACTTTGAGATTGTATTTATGAGCATTTCTCATTCCTCTGGGTCACTTAAAAGGTAATATAAAATCTTGGAAAACAGGCACTATTTTACAAGCAGCACACAAAAATATTAATTTCAGGAATTTTGAAGTGTTTACTACACCTACTGTATTGAAATGCTGGATTTTCTACTCTACTTGCCTTAAAGTGCCTCAAAAGCAAGTCTTCTTTAATAACCAGCTACTTTCTAAATACTTGACCAAAACCAGAGAAATTATAGGTGGGAGGAGACATCAAGTCTTACCTTTTGCACTAAAGAAGGTTACCCCTGAACAAAAATTTATCTAACTTCTATGAAGAAAAGTTTTCTTAGAACAGGCCCTAGGTAAACCCTCCGACAGTTTCACCATCCTAACAGCTGAACTTGTTTACCAAATATCTAAGCTAATTGTCTAAGCAAATTGTCTAAACCAAGCCAACTTTTTTTTGTTCTTCCTCCAGCAAAGATCAAAAGATAAAACTGAATCATTTTCTATACTAGAAATAGGGTTTGAATCCATGCACTAATTATTTTCATATTGAAATGATTAAAAAAGGAATGACGAAATAAACTTCCTTTAATACTTTGTTACTTCTGGCATTTATGACATGAAGAAAAGCTGTTAGAAAGTTAAGGCGGCAAAAGAGCTTTCAAAATCTCCAACAGCCACAGTTCAGTCCCACAGGTAAACATTCCAGTTTTATTCAATATCACTGGTTTTACTGCTATAGGAAGCATAGCACAGAGCACAAAGAAGAGCCTAACTTTTCTAAATCCAAGTTCAGTTTTCTCTTCCTCCCCTGAGAAGATCAGCACTACTACTAGCTGTTACTCTTGGCACCCGCAGAAATCACCCTAAGCAAACAACCATCCAACACAAAAAATGATACTTGATCCTCTAATCATACAACTGACATGTGATCAAGGCACTGTGAAATGCAAATCATTCCTTTTTTTTTGTCCAGGAGAAATAAAACAGGATGTAGTTTAGAAATGACTATTTTTTTCTGACTACTATCCATTCTCCCTCACTGTAGGACATGAGCTTCTGCTGTCAACACTCCAGTTGCCTTTGGTCTGAGAGAAGAACCAGTAGACAGCAAAGGGTCCTGAAAATAAGTGAGAGCTGTCTGGAGATGACCATTGCGCAGAAGTGCCTGTGAAATATCTGTGAGTGCGTGTCCAAACATCTACTACCTTAGCTCAGTCTACATGGATTATCAAGCAAGTAGCGTGAGGCACCTCCCCGATGAAGGCCACCCCTGTCAAATTTCAAAGTTTTGTCCAGAAGCAGGGGAGGATAACACTTCATAAGAAAACACAATGTACTTCTGGAAATACTTGACATGTTTCTGCAGCACAGAAAGTAAAATAAACAACCAGCAGACTCAAGGAAAAATAATGATGGATAATTTAATTCTACGTATTCAAAATCTGACAGAATTCAGCATGACAAGTAACAGATATAAAACACAATGCATGAGGCAAGCTCACTTAGGTAGCTGCACAATTACTTTTGCCTATGCAGTACAAACAGATGCACACATTTAACAATTGCTTGCTAATAATGAACTGCCCTGAAGAGTTGCTTTGCTATGGGAACAACCACCCCACATCAAAAGAACCTCATTTGTATATCAAAGGAGAAATTACACTCAGTAATAATGTTTCTTTGAATTGGCACCTAAAAATAGTGTTGGACAAACTTAACTTTTGGTCTGAAGACTTTTGAAGGGAGAAGTGATTTTCATTATAGCCAAAAAAAAAAAAAAAAAGAAAACACTTTCACCCTACATACTGCAAATATCATAGGAAAGAACAGAAACTAATTTTAACTCTGTGGTGTGAGGTGGTGGGTGTGAAAAAGAGGAAGACTACTTCTTACACGTACTCCAAAACCTCTCAGCAACATCAAAGGAAAAGCACACCACATTCTTCCAAGAGGTGTTTGTTTACACTCCATGAGCAGCTCATGGTGCGTAGGACTCCCAGTCTCACGGAGGAACGTGCTCCTGTCAATACCAAGGTCCTCTCACACTTTCCTATTTACTCCTCAAACACCTCCTTTATTCACTAGCCCTGTGTGAAAGGTTGCTAGAGCCTCAAGAGGGGCACAGTACTGCACCACTAATGCCTGCTTTGCCCACTCAACAGAATATTAAATATCGCCTTGCTTGCTCTCTCTCCACTGCTTTCCTCTTTCAAGAAACACTTTGGTGCTCTCTGCAGAATTTTGCTACTTCATTCAACACTGTCCACAAAGTCTGAAGTAGCTTAGTGGTGGGCTTTATGTCATTTACCAATGATGGCGTGGCTTTATGTCACACACAGCACTTTCAGGCTTTTCACTAATCCCCATTCTTTTCTTCTAAGCCTTATGTTACTTGAGAGTTTGACAGGAGGAAGTTTCATATGGACAAGGCCTTCTAAAACCAAGCTGCCACTGGCTGTTGATGCCCAGATGAAATACAGCAGAGTAGAGCTTTCATCTGTCAAAGGCTGAACAAACCATAATGCAAGCTCTCAGTCTTTTTCTCTAAATAAGGGCAGAAGTAAGAGCTCAAGGTTCAAACTCATTTGAGCCTTCAAACCCCACAGAAGCACCCTGAACAAACAGCCAAGTGCTACAAGCAACGATGGACACGTACTACTTCCCATTTTACCTCCGTGTGTGTGCAAATCACAAAAAAATGTAAAAAATTTTGTGAAGAGATCCTAACAGTAATTCTACAATTTAAAGAGATAGAGCTTGAAGTTTTTAAATCCAATATGAAACTTCAACTCAATTGATTATAAATTTAAGCAACAGAATTTTTTCTGCTTAAAAAATTATCAAGTCACAGGGTGACTTTGTCACCAGTCTAAACCCATAACATGCAGAAGAAAAAATGGTAGGTAACTCCAATGTACTTGATTGCTTCCATTAATTGTTTACACTTCCTAATGAAATCAAACAGTTTCGCAGCCCTAAGCAATATACCTTAGAGATGAAAAGGCAGGCCATACCCTCCTTGTTTTGAAGTCTCTCCACTCTTATGAGCTGTTCCTGGTAGGAAACACCCTTCCTCCAGCTGTAAGGACAACCGAGCAGCTGCCTTAATAACCAATGCCAACTCCACATATTAATACATAAAAGCAGCTGTCTGCCTGCCTATGCAGCTGAAGGAAAAGTGCTGGAGGCACAGGCCAGTATCTAATACCAGCTCTGATTGCAAAGGCAGCTGCTTGCTTCATACAGCTGCAGGAAGAGTGCTAGGTATCAAAGTAAGAGGAGAAATGTAAGATGAAATGGCTCAAGCTGTGTAATCATAATTCCCAGAATTTATAAGAGATACTTGCATCCTTAATCTCTGATCTTTAGCTGCCCATTTGTGAACTGGGGTAAAGATGGGATAAATATGCCTCTCTGCTCTTAGGATCCTGAAAAAATAAATTCATTTGTGACTGTGAAGCATATTAATATAGAGATATCCTACCACTGCCAAGAAGAAATAGGGAATTCTATCTTCTTTGTGAACTATTCAAAGCATGGCATTGCTGCTCATTACATAAATACCATTCCTTCTATGCATTAAGCAATATGAGGGACTTAAAAAATTTAAGACAAAAATGAAGCACTCAGTTCCTGAGTGCTGGCCAGATTGTAAAAACGGCTATAAGGATCTCTTTGGTTGCTTGTTGAGCATGTTTGTGCATGAGAAAGAACTGCACAACACAAATAAATTAGAGAAAAATGCCCTGCTTCCCTGTTCTGACTCAGTAGGCATATGTAGCAGTCTGTATTCACTGCATAAAATAAATACTGTCTGCAGCTTATACTGCTTTGGGAAAAAGCAATCTCCATCGATATTCAGCAGATGACAAACACTGAACAAGCTATATTCTCAAACTGGTACAGAAACTGCATGTAATTACTAGCACAAGGGGCTTTCTGATCCCCTTCCTTTTGAAAGGGCAACTACAGCGCCAGCAGAACTGACCAGACTCTTTGAGTTGGAAACAGGCAAGAAAGGGTACAGAACTGGAAAAAAGATGGAGATGTCTCAGAAGCACAGGATCTACGCTGAAGTGGACTTCAGTATATGAGGGACAAGGGTGGGACCAAACACAGGACAAGAATCAGAAGTGGAGGGAAATCTGAGGGCAGAAGACAGGATGAGGAGCTTAGTACAGCATCGTTTCTTCTTAATTTAACCACCTCTTAACTTCAGGTCTCATTTCCAGAGTGAGACCAAGGGGATGCTCTTGGGTTAGAAAGCTCCAATTCAGGCACAGAGAACCTCCAGTAACTCTGTGAGAACTAGCACAGGGCTGGCACAACTGGTAGGTTGCTGTGCTGTCAGGTACCTCTGACCAGGCCCACAGTGTAATCCTTAGTGCCAACACCATGTCTCCCCCCGTTCTCCAGAACATCCCAGACTTCATTTAGCTAATGCTGAGATGACCCACCTTCCTGTCATTTTTGCTTCATTTCTGAACAAACGTCTGGCAATGGAAAACCATTTGGAAATTGTCATCTCTATTCTCAACTAGTAATATACAATTACTGGCTGAGCAATGGTATAAATGCAACTTAACAGCTACCAGGCTGCTGGTAGAATACAGTAACAGCCAATTCTTGTACACTGACTTACTAGAAACTGCATAATCAAATGTTCCCCTAAGAAATACCTGATACACAGTGGAAACTGTCTACCTTCAAATCATCAGAAATATTTCATATCCCCTTGGAATATACCACACAGCACTTTTTTTTTTTTTCTTCAAGAAAAGAAGCAAATTGACCAAGAAGATTTTAGATAAAGAAGTCTTATGCTTTTCTTCACATTATTAAAGAAGACAAGCAGAAAAAAAAATATGGAGAAAATAAAACCTCAGAGTATTACTAACTACCCCTCCTCAATTTTTCTATGTTTTTGGTTAAGTTCAGAGATCATATACTGAAAATGGCACACTAAAAAAAATTTAATAAAGCTTCTTTACAGATACTCCGTGTCCCAGCCTTGGTCACCTTAATGCAAAGTCACTATGAACAAGTGAGCATTTTAACCTGCTCCTACAGCAACCCATGGCTGCGTGATGAGCCATCATGTAAGCTGCCTCGTGTCCTCTGCTCATCTGCTCAAAGGAGTCTCCTCAGGTCAAGTCCCTCGAAAGGTGATGAGTTCCTCTCCAGTGCTGACAGCCCGGGGAGGCTCAAAGATAGGCCCTTGCTGGAAGATGCCATATTTCATAGGAATCATTCATATTCACTTGCCTACAACCTGCTCAAGAATACTGTTAATGCAGAAAACTAGGCACTAACATACACGTTAACAGCTGTAGACAAGACATTAGTGAGCAGATGACCACGTTCACGAGTAACGACTGTCCAAAGACAGTGCAATCGATTCCACTGAAAAGCCCTCCCCATCAAAATCTCACAAGGCATAGAGACCAGGCAGAATTACCACATGGCATAACCAGCACACTGCATGACCAAAGAAGCTCAGATAGGCTTTTGTGGTTTCAGTCTCCTCCATCCATCTTTCGTTTTTCCCTCAAACTGAGGATATAACTACATATATTGAAACAACATACATTTAAATGAATGGTACCATTATCCATGCCTGCAATGCACTGGTTTAATAGCAAATAAATTTTTGGTATCAACACTGGCATCAAATTGAGTAAATTTATGAAGACAGCCCTTCACTGTGCTGTTGGCTGTCTTTTTTGATTCAGAACTAAAGCATACAGTAAACACTCACACTTCTCATTATAGGCCCCTTTATACATAAAACTGTGGTTGATAATTAGTGCTTCCTACTCAATTCCCTGTCATTCACACAACACAGTTAATGAAAGGGAAGGCACCAGAGTGTGACATGCCGCGTTTTCATCAATACCCTACATACAAAGGTAAAATTAATTCACTACCAATAATGTTGTCTTCCACTGCTCTGTTAGTCAAGAACTCCCTTGCCCACTCTCTTGTAAATGAAAGATTCTTTTAATTTCTCCCCAAAACAGGAAAGGCATTTCCCTCTTTCTGAGATACATCTCTTGCATTGAATGCTAAAGTACAATGAAATAACAGCTGAGGAAATCAAGCAAAAGCTTTCACAATGTCTCCAAAGACAAATACTTAGAGCAGAAGAGGAATGGCAAACTATAAAAGCTAAAAGGTAGTATCAACAGTGGCAGCATGACAAGGAAGGTGATTCTACACCACTACACTTTGTTGAGACCCCATCTGGAGTGCTGCATCCAGTTCTGAGGTCCCCAGAACAACAGACATGGACTTGTCAGACCAAGTTCAGGGAAGGGCTGGAAAACTTGTCCTACAAAGAAAGGCTCTGAAAGTTGGGGCTCTTCAGCCTGGAGAAGAGAAGGCTCCAAGGGAGACCTCACTGCAGCTTTCAACATATAAAGGGGGCTTATTGGAAAGATGAGGACTGACTTTTTACCAAAGCCTGTAGTGACAGGAAAAGGGCCAAAGGTTTTAAACTGGAAGAGAGGAGGTTTAGGTTGAACATAAGGAAGAAAATTTTATGATGAGGATGGTGAAACACTAAAATAGGTTGTCCAGAGACATTGTGGATCCAAGGCCAGGTTGGATGAGGCTTTGAGCAACACGGTCTAGTGGAAGGTGTCCCTGCACAAGGCAGAGGAGTTGGAACTTGATGATCTTTAATGTCCCTTCCAACCCAAACCATTCTGTGATTCTCCTAACTGAAGACCAGATTCCTAACATGACAGTCAACACACACCAGTTCTATGGAAAGAATGATTTCCCTCAATCAACACCACTGAAGGATATGGAGATTTTTAGCACATTTTAGGGTTTTCTCTAGTTTAGTCATGTTTAGAGAAATAATGGCTAGAATATCCTGCTTTTAGGTGCTCTCCTAAAGACTCTCCATTTGACTACCATCAGACTAGTCAGTGGACTATCATACCTGCAGTAACGAAGACACTACAGGAATAATGGCTGATGTAGAACTGGAAGATGTACAGGATAGGGAAGAAATAAGAACAAAACTGTTCCACCTGTCTCTGGAACAACAGCTGCCAGCAGAATACACAGCCCCAGGTAGCAAAATCTCCCATAAATACTCGCAGTTGCGCTGCAAAGACAGGCCAATCCCCTACAGCCAAGCACACAAACAATATGCACTCTGTGGAGAAGACAACAGTCTTAAGCTGCTACTCCTCTATTCACAGCATAACTATGCTACTTTATAAAGGCTGTTTTCATTATAATCTACAAGTGGCAACTCCAATCTGTGCACAGTTTGGGAGAACAATTTCTCAAGAAGACTTCAATACTCTTATTTAGCTTTTACTTTTCTGAAATTAAATTTTTAATAGGAACCCTTTTCCTACAAACAAGACTTAAATAGAAAAAGCCCACTAAACAACTACAATAGACAATGGACAAAAACTACTCGGTTATTAAAAATACATGCAATTCTCCATACATTTGTATCCAAAACATAAGAAAACACCTGTTTATAGGACCATAAGTAGCATTTCTATCTTAGCATTCAGAAATATTTGTTATATTTGTTAAAACATCAGGCAATATTTAACTCTAGCAACTGGCTGAGGGACAATGATATAATAACATACTATTATGTAGTATGTTACCAATTACTATGTAATTGGTATTAACTCTCCTAGCTTACTCTTAAAAATCTTAAGTAAGGGGGGAAAAGCATTTAAACACTAAGGAAGAAGGCAGTGCTGAGTTCTTCTCACTGTCAAACAGAGGACAAGAATCCTGCTGACATCCTCCATTACATCACAGTTCTGCAAATTGGCACAAGCAGAGGAAGATGCTTCACTAGTTCCAAGCTGCTCTGCAGTCTGACTGCCAGAAAACAGATGCTGGGAAGCCATAGCAACATTTATGCCATTTATCAGAAGAGTCCTTTGCAATTATGATAGAATTTCAGCCAGGAAGAATAATGTCTCCTGGTTAAAATACGGAAATTATAAATTCAGTTACTTCCTACTCCTGCCAAAAAAAGTCTGTGTTCATGAGCATCTTACAATTTCCATGCTGTAATTTATTATCTTTTTCTCATAAAATGGGAATAATAGTTTATTATAGCAGTGGAATGTTGAAAAACATGTTGCATTAATATTTACAACATTCCTCTTGAGGATTCCAAAGTCAGTGACAGAAATCAGTAATTTGATATGACAGCTTGTACAGAGACGCATCTTATTGACAGTTATTCGTACAAACTAGAATATGCAATAGGCTGTTTCCCCTACAATGTCATCAACCCTTCACATGAGCCTAAGATCATAAATAGGAACAGGTATTTTATTCTGAGGATGCACAAAAAACGCAAGGTGATACAATTCCTAGCCCAAAAAGCCTACAAACTTATTTGTAATGAAAAATTAATTGAGCTTAAAACAGCAGGAGAAGAGGACAATTAAAGATGAAAAACAGGCCAGGATGCTACTCAGGATGTAGTTTAAAAAGTATAGATGATGTTAACTCAGAACAATTTTCACTAAATAAATATGGACTGAGGTTCATAGGCACTATCCATACCATGAAGAGGTTAAAATTAAAATGGTGAGAAAAAAAATAATTTCTAAGACCAGTCAATAAAAGAAAGGAAGAAAGAAGTAAAAGACAAGGATAGAAAAAAACCCCAATTGGTTCTGCAGTCAGGGTAGCTGGACATACATCTTTAGGGTTCCTATGAACGTGTATCTGTATATTTCTGATACTGCAGTGTCTGCTGGTCTAATTCAACCTAAATGTTCAGCAACTCACCCCACAGGCCAGAGAGCTCTCCTCAGCTCCCTCTCCTTAGCTTTCCTCCTGGTGGGAAAATGCCCTTGGACAGGAGCACTATTCTCATAGGGTTTGGCTGAATGGAAGCAGTGCCTGCAGGTTGTATCTTGTACCTGGCTGTGAAACCCAGTGGGTGCTGCCACATTTCGTCTCCTGCATCCCTGCTCCCACCACAAGCCAAGCAGCTAAACATTTAAGCAAGTGAAAAGGCTTTTAACCCTCAAATGCAGTTTGCTGTCTTACAGAAAGCTTACAAAGGAGGGGATGCTGATCCATTTCATGCAGTTTTAAAAGCTATTTGGAAAAGAGTGCGGTGTTCAGGAAGTATTTCAGGGGGTGATGGAGTCACAATTTACAGCGAGACACTGCCAGTCCCAGGGGAAAGCAGGAGGGATCCAATGCTTTTATCTATAACAAACTTGCTCAACTTGGCTTGTGCTCACAGTGTGCTGGCGAGGCAGGCTGGCTCTCCTCGCACAACGGCACTTGTGTCTTCCCAAGGCTCCTCAAGTTCCCACCAAGCTCTTACTCCACAGGAGAGAACAGCAGAGTACTTGTTTGCTTCAACATACTTTTTCATTAGAGAAGAAATGTTGGTTTCAGGGGACGTTTCAAAAATAATTATGTATAACAAAAGCATCCCTTCAGTCTGGGATTACTACCTATGAAAACTTTAAATTTTACTTCCACATGCCAAAACACAGACCATGCAGAATATGGTAATACCAGATATAACGCTTAGATTACAAATCAAACCCCAAAATCAAAACTATGGCTGTGAAAACAGCACCGGTTCCCTTTTTATCCTGAATAAGTTGAAATCGAATAAAATAAATAAAGCACTAAAACACACAAACGCAAAATCAGACTCAAAACACAACAGGCTATATAAAAAATTTTTCATGATATTTTGGATGCCACCCTTCACTGGCCCCCCTACTATGTCTTCTTCAATTCCAACATATGTTTGTGTCTCTGCTTGAGATAATTTTTGATAGCAGGCAAACTAATTAAACATTCTTTAGAAGCCACAGGGTTGAAGTCACCGTGCGGTGACTAAACACTGCAGCTGTCAGGAGAGGCAAAGTGGGTTCCCATCCTAATCCTGCACTGACCTCGGAGCCGAGCCTGAGAACCTGTCAGAAAGGTGCTCTCACAGCACAAGACAGCGAGCAGCAGCTGCTTATGCTCAGCAGGCTGCAACCAGTTTTTTTTTACTTCTTTTTTTTTTTTTTTTTTTTAAATTCCTTTTTTTTTCCTCCCTTGTATTTTTTTACTGTCACTCTGGATACACCCTGCATGGCACTCGTGTATGCACATCCCTGCTCCTGGTGAGAGGGAGCTGCCTGTGAGCTCAGTTTTTGACATGCTCAAGCCCGGATCGAGATGAAACCCAATGTCCTCTAGTCAAACTGCAGGCAGAAAACCTGCACCCACCTTGTGCATGGGATGAGAAACATGAAAGACATATTTAAAGGTATTTCCAAATCCAATTAAATGCAGGTATTTGACAATGTTAATTCTTTTATGCAATTAACAATAGCATTAAGCTTTTTCCCCTTTGCATATAAAGAAAATTAATTTGAAAATTATATCAATAACACAAGCAAAAAGGGAAAAAGAGCCTCTTTAATCATACTAAATTAATCACTGAAGCATAAACATGTGGCAGAATATTTAACATATCTTTAATTCGAAGGTGTGATTTTTTTTAACTACAAGGCAGAAGGCAGAGAAAAGCAACCTTTTTAAAGTATTTTAACTGAGATGCAATGCAGATACAATATTAACTCAGTAAAAAACTTGACAAACAAGAGACCTAAGAGAGATGGAAAACGTGAATAACGCCTTTGAATTAGACATTCATTCAAACAAACGAACCTCAGTGATTCAACTTGGTATGGTCTGTCCACAATGGCTCAAATTACTAAACTGACTTGAAGACAGCTGTGTTCTGCCTGAAGATCAGTAAAGGAGGTGGCTTATCACTGGTGACAATACTCTTGTCACCATGCATTTATCCTGCTTTGCTCTTCATGGCACCTTAGAGTAGTCTAATTTTCTAAAATAAACAAGAATGCAAGTGATGACTGTTTATGGAAAGCTAATTCTGAAAGCAAGAGACTGAAAAAGGACACTTTTTTGAAGGAGTTACTAAAATACAATTTAAAGAATTACTCACCACC
The DNA here is from genome assembly GCF_022539395.1 of Myiozetetes cayanensis. Lineage (NCBI taxonomy): Eukaryota > Metazoa > Chordata > Aves > Passeriformes > Tyrannidae > Myiozetetes > Myiozetetes cayanensis. The sequence goes on along the minus strand of NW_026086604.1, from coordinate 27,848,621 downwards.
TCAGCCCTACTCAGAACAGACTCATCAGTTTTGCATCTGTTTCACTGCAAGCTCTAGTTCTTGTCACAGGTATCCAAAATCTTCCTTTGGTATTATAAACTCATCCTTCCACCACTAATTAAACAATTCATAAAGTTTCCTCTTTCAATCATAGAATCATAGAAAGGTTTGGGTTGGAAATGACCTGAAAGGCCATCTAGTTCTAACCCTTCTGCCATGGGCAGGGACACTTTCCACTAAACCAGCTTGCTAAAAGCCCCATCCTGCCTGGCCTTGAACATTTTCAGGGATGGAGTATCCACAACTTCTCTGGATGACCTGTTCTGGAGCCTCACTACCCTCATAGGAAAGAATTTCTTCTTAATATCCAATGTAAATCTACCCTCCTTGAGTTTTAAGCCATTCCTCCTTGTTCTATCAATGCCCTTGTAAAAAGTCCCTCTGTAGCCTTCTTGTAGCTCCCCTTAAGTACTGGAAGGTTCTATAAGGTCTCTCCACAGCCTTTTCTTCTCCAGATTGAATAATCCCAACTCTCTCAGCCTGTCTTCATAGAAGAAATGCTCTGGCCCTGTGATCATATTCATGCTGCTCTTCTGAACCCACTCCAGCAGGTCCATGAAACCTTGAATACATAAGCAAACAGTGAACAAGCCTAAAGGTTTTTCAATCCAACTTTTGCAAATTTGACCCATGTATTTCCTGGTTTTGTACCATGGGGCATTTCATGACTGGAAGACTCATATTGGTTTCAGTGAAGAAAAACTTAATACAGATAGCAAAGTCCCAACCACACTAAGTTCTCACATAAAACTTGTGATATACAAGACCAAGATACTGAAGAAAATGTCATGTCATGATTGATATTGGTCTGAGCTCAGAAACAAATATATCTTAAACTAGCCAAGCAGGGTTACTGCCTTTTTCTGAAGGCATTTTCAGACATTCTGCTTTCTTACTGCTTCTCAGAGGTACATGACAAATGTAACTTAGATGACAAAACCATCAGACCTCCTCTAAGTGCTGGGAATTGAGAAAAACACTTGAGTTCCATCATCTCCTGTGAAGAGCATTTTCTTGCTAATTTATGGGACTGCATCAAGCCAACCAAAGACTCAGTTTCCCAATTGTCAGGAGCATGGGAGAGAGGTAAGTAACAGGCACTTGGCAACAGCACCATCACTCCTCCAAACATCAGGCCACCCCTGAGGAAACAACAGCTAGAAGTTCCTTGGCAAAACAGGTTATCAGGAGCTCATCAAATCTTGCCTTTGATCAGCACATTGACTTATGAAACACAGCACTGTATTAGAAGATATTCATCCCTTGGACTTAGAGGTATTTCATGACAGGGTATTATTATATGAGAGATCTTCTAGTGGGCAGATTTCTATTATTTAAAGGTATTCTTGACACTGAAGCACGTGGAGTCATTTATTCCCGAGTGAAAACCTAAGTCTTCAAGAGACAGGCTCTGCAAAGAGTGCCTGCCTGCACGAGAACCACCCTGTGGCACACCTCTGTGCTTCCAGGCAAGCCGCATTCCTTCAGCTGGGGCTCCTTCTAGGAAGCAAACTTATCAAATGAGATACGACTTAAATGCTGTAAAAACAAAATTCTGTATGAAACTCTACCCCTGGGAAAAAGAAAGAGAAACAAGTGGATTGCTTGTGACAGGTGTTAGCCGTGCCTCTCACGGCATTACCGGAATGCGCGCACGTACGTGGTGAAGAGTGCAGGAGATGGGACCTCATACAACAAAACTCCAACCATCCTAATCTACAGAAAGATGTGGGCAAAACTGCTTTTAAACTTCAAAGTGAAGTTGGTACCATTATCCCATCATACTTAACTAATACTCAAAGTGACAAAAATCTTAAGGGAATAGGTTTATAAACTATGAGCAGCTGAGCCTGGATGCATTGACTATACAACATAAGGCTCACTACTGTGTGAACAGCCCACAAAATACTTATCAAAATTCCGTGTAAGAAGTTTTCATCTTGATAACATGAGTGTGCACAGATGAGCTCTTCTAAATAATAAGTTTTTCTTGCCACAAGTGAGAATCCTGAGTAAGGACACAGAATGTTTGTTTCCAACCAGAGATTTTTGACAGCCTCATTATGACCTGAAATAAAAGATGCTTTTCTCATGAATCAAAATTTTTACTGCAAAAATGTATCTTTTTATTTTCTTAGAGGTTACCTGATTTATTAATAAGAATATTAAAGAAAAATTTTATACTTTTGTCAGTACACACCACATCGTTCACGATAGAGGTAATGCTTCTGCTATGATTAAAGTTGGTTATAAAGCAACCTTCTGCAAAATGCCTAAAAGTTGTACTTCCAAATCAAGAAAAGAGGAGCATGAGAACAGGAGATATGCTGTTAGGGAAATGACTGATTGATAAAATGGGATACTTGCTATATTGCCAGCTGCCCTAGGTGTACCGCTACTCTCGTAACTATAATCATTTGCCACATACACCTGACAGGTGCCAACTTCAAGCCCAGGTAAAACAAAAGCATTCCTACGAGCAGCACTCCTGCAATCATATCCCTCTATCAGCTGCAGGGTGCAAGCAGTTAAAATAAACTGTTCATGGATAAGCTGGCCATGCTGCTGGACTGCATGTTACACACGTTAAATGCCAATTTCCCCAGTCATAAAGTTTTGATTACATTTAATACTTTAAGGGAGAAAATAACTGACTTGAGGGGATACACACAGTCTCTGGAGTGGATCTTTTCAGAATTAAACCTTCTCAAACTTTATTTTCTATTCATGGTATTGAATGGTTTATTACATTTTAACCGTCTTCCTCATCAAACAACAGGAATTCCTTACTTCATATTCACTTAAGAAACAGAGCAGCGTTCTAGCTCTCCATCTGCTGGCTCTTCAGCAGCAGTTGACCATGACCTCCAGCACACTCTCATTGCTGATAAGCCAGCAAGGAAGAGCAAGGAACAAGACACAAAGGGTTTATCCTACACCCCTTACTATTAATATTTGATGAAGTTGTGTCTGTAATGAAATGAAAACAGACATAACAGAACCAAAAATAATCCCAGAACTAATCAGACAGAAAACGTGAAGGTGATGACCTGGGCTTTATGACTTCAAAGAATTCATTGCTTTAATCATACTCATTTCTTCTGAGTAAATTTACTTCAGACTGGATATCTGTTAAGAATACTATTTATTTTTATTTACTACATCACAATAATTGTGATTATCACTGATTTATATTACTGATATAACATTACTGACGTCACAGCTTATGATGTGCCATATTCTAGAGTCCTTCTACTTGATCCAAGTGTTAATTTAACAGTTCCCTTCAAAATAATCCCACACACGGAGCCCACCATGACTGCTGGTATCCAATCTCTTACTGAGAGGATCTAATAATCAGTATACTAAGTTCTTTAAAAAAGCTAATAGCAAATTAAAAGTTGCAGATATATATCTGCACTCTTGCATATCTATGAGAGACAGACATACTCCAGTGCACACGCTAGCACAGAGCAGAGCTTTAGAAGAGGGACTAACTACACAGGCTGGGCTAAAGTGGCAGCCAGGGGTTAAACAAGGTGGTTTCACTTATCCAACAACCTCTGATGTGCTGCATGATCAAACTTTCAGTGGAGTCAACGGGACAATTCCAAAGAAACTGCTTCTCTGGCTTCCCTAAACACGTATCTCATTTCCCACTCACTTGATTTGCCTCAAATTTCGTTTTACTCTTTCCCTAGCCCACGGCACTGGTTACCTTGTAATACTACCACAGTCTGTCCAGATGGTGTTCCAAGATCCACTCCAGCTTCTACAAGGAAAGGAGAGGCAGTCACTAGATGCCCTCCTGCCTCCCTTTTCAGTGGGAAAACTAAAAGACTGTGTAACTGGGATTAGTTGGTTGGTGCGAGGCTGAAAGGAGCCAAACTACAGATCTGTATCACTTCAAAAGAAAGAGTTTACTTGAATTTGCAGAGGTTTTCAGAGGGTCTCTTCCAAGGAAATCATAAAAAAAACCCTCTGCACACAGAACACCACACTAAGCTGTCATAGAGAAAGAATGGGAAAGACATAAATAAAAACAGGAATAAAGTGGTTAATTTTCTCATTAAAGGGAAATCACCAGTCAAGTCCCACGGAATTTAATATTTCAATCTATATACAAACTGTCTCCCCTTAAAATCTGTAAGAAGGTTATACTATTTACATTAATAAAAATAATGTTAGGCACAAAGAGCTACATAAGCACCTCACAGAGTAGTGGGAATGGGATATAAAGTGATAAATGAAATTCGCCATAGGTAAGTGTGAAGCAGTGCACACTGAGGGAAACATATCCAGACTTCATGTGCACACTAAACTACTTTCTATTGCTCAGGAAGAAGATTGTGGAGTTACAAGACATGATTTTAAAGAAAACATTTGCCTCAGACTCTGATGCAGTCAAAACCCAAATTGAGCATTTGCTTTTACCTAAGTAAAAGTATACTAAATAGAAAATATTTTATGTGTCTGCACTAAAAATGGCCTTTAAAAGTGTCCCCTTTATTTATCCTCTCTCCTGTAAAAGTTGGACTTCATAGTGTGTAGAGAACAGTGGAAAAAATATCTAGGAATGTTCAGCCTCAAAAAGAAAGGACTGAACGATGTAACCAGTACCCCCTGACTCTGACCCCTGGTAAACCTCTAGTTTGTGTGCCAAACAGGAATGCATTTGAGTCTTGAGTCACAGAAAACACCAAGTGGGTAAAATGGTTCATTGTTGCTTCTAATGCAGGAGTAAGTGGGCATTAAATAAAACCAGCATGATAAGCTAAGAAAAAAATAACTTCATTTATCACACAGGCTGCGATACTCTGTCACAAGTTATTGCAGGTGGTGAAACAATTGACAGAAGTTCAAGGAGGGTTTTACTGGGGTAGGGGAGACCAGTGATGGGCTATTAACCACAACACTCTCTCTTGCTCTGGAAGCCCCTCCACGCGCAAGCAGCTGGAAGCTGAACAAAAGCACCGCTCCGTTACTGCCCTACCCATAAACCTTCTCCAGGCACTGGCTACTGCTGGAGACCGGGTACTGCAAGAGGTACTGCTGCCTTACCCAAAATGGCTGTTTTTACATTCTTGTTTCTGCCACAAGAAGCCACAGGCAACCACAATGAGAGGCTGTGGCGGTAGGCAATCAGCTCCCAGGCAGGCTGGAGGGAGGCAGATGCAACAGCTCAGCTGAGAAATCCTTCCCTTCCCCTCACTTCTGTGTTCTGCATCCATTCAAAACACCTTAAAAACCTCAATTATTTTCAAATATCCCCACATATGAGTTAAACAGATGTGATTAAAGGGAAGTAAAGTCTTTAAAAGCTACCCTTATACTTAAACCAAAACATTCAAAGACCAGGAGTATCACCATGTACCTGGAAGAAAAACTCAGTCATTGAGAAAGGAAAACACAGATGCCCTGGAAACTTTCTGTTGTTCAAACAAAAATGAAAAGGTTCTAAAAATCACTGGTATAAAAATACTGATGTAAAAATTTAGTCTAAATCTAAACTGAAGGTAATTCAGCAAAACATTGTTCTTTCTTCTCACCAGGAATGTAACCTTGCTTTAACTGGTTTAAATTTTTTAAACAATTTAAATTCTTATACTTGCACTGCCTCTTCCATTTGAAGTAATAAAAACCTGAAGAAGTGACTGAAAAATGCACTGTTACTCCTTTCATGTATTTATACCTATTAAAATGCATGTAACTGAACAATTTAACAAATTAATCAAAACCAAGAGATTCTCCATGGAAAATGCACATTTCCTGTGACTGAATGGGTGTTGCAGTTTTTCCATAGCTAACCCTTTATTCTGAGGGAAATCCTCGATAACATACTTTATTCACCAAAAACTCATTGTGACTGACGTTCACCTGACACGGCAGAGGGTCACACTCAGCTATCAGTGCTTCAATGAACTAAACCCATGCTCACGGAGTAGCCTGAAAGGCCACGAGTGTCTTTTGACCAGTGACTACCTGTCCTGACTGCAGGACATCGGAGATACACCACGACGGTGGTGGCTATGGGGCTCTTCCCAAAAAAATGAAGGCAGGCCAATGCCACATTCTCAACCCAACCATTTTACAACACCTGAGGATTTGTCCCACCACCCAGCCTAAGAAATCCTCATGACAAAAGGATAGACTCACTGGTTTCTCAGACAACTCCAGATGGAGAGGAAAAATGGGGAAGGAAGCTGTATGGATCACCAACATGGGAAGGGTGCAAAAAGTCATCGTAGATCAAAATAAACCATAAAACAGGAGACAGCCTTTACAGGCTTTACCATCTTACTCCAAGTGGGTTTTTACCAGAACAAACTGCCGATTGTAATTCACAGCTGATTTTTTAGATTTATCCCTATATCACAAAAACCTTCTAATACAGATCCATAATGGTGCCCACCAGCCTGACACATACACAGCCAACACAAGCCTTGACACTCTGCTGTCACTCAATAGGCAAGGGCAGAGTAAGAAAGTACAGAAATGCTACAGTGAGGTGTTAAAGGAACAGATTGCTGTTATGCACACAATTGGCATCAATTAAGTAGCCATTCAGTGCCTGATTAGCAGGACTTGCACTCTGCTGTGACCTGCAAGTCTCCTCTGATGTGATGTACCATGTAATGCAGAGTCTCAGTGAAGTGAATAGTGTCTAACTGGAGATCTGAAGATAAACACAAGTGTGTTTCTTATTCAATCTTGTTATTTACTAAATATTAATATTAATAATATTAATATTATTACTAAATATTAATACCAGTAAAGACTATTTTTGGTACTGAGTTTTTGTATAGTCAGACTGCAATGCATTATTGATGTTGTGGTACCCAAATGAAGATAACTTTCAGGCCTTCACAGACTGAATTTAGGTATTTCATTTCCACTGAAACAGAGTGAGAGATAGAAGAACTCAACTCCTGCTAATAACTCTGGAAACTTCCTCAAACTTACAATGCATTTTTTTTCAAATACAGGTATGGGACATTTCAATAGTCACACAGACCCCAAGATGCAGTCTTATAAATTCGGGCGGGGGTCCTAATTTTTTTTTTTTAATGCCTTTCTACACACTTTACAGACACACCAGTTAGAGAAGTACATACCCTACTGTCCCTCTGAATATGAGCCTCTACTGATACAATGTTATCAGCTCAATTTTATCCCAAGTCTGTATCTCTTTATTTCTCATTGTAAGATCCAGCAACCTGGATTCTTGTCCTGAAATTATAAGTAGTTCTATTATTTCATGTTTAAATAACAGGTTTTGTGTTTTCTTTTCCATTTATTCTGTATCTTCCATCCTATGATAATATAGGATTAATATATAGGGCAACTTGATATTTTTCCCATCAGAACTGTAAATAGGCCATAATCTTAGGAAAGAAGTATCTATTAATAATTCTTATAAGTAAATCATCCTCATTCTTAAAAGACATGCAGTAATTCCCAATCCGAAAACCATTACTAGAGGTCATAATTTTTTTTAAAAAATCTTCTCAGCCTGAAACTTCAGATTCTCCCATTTTTCTGTTTTAAAGCAAGTATTGCACTCATTCTTTACAGTGTGCAAAACCAGATCTGCAAAACTCTGCAGTTTTAACTCACTCTTCCTTCAACTGCAGGCCATTATGTGCAGTGAGTCACTGCAAAGTTGCTTTTATTGACAGGTATTTCCCCCCTCATCACATCCCCACATGCTTTCTTTTAAAGTCTACAATGGTGAAGCTGGATGGGAAAATGCTTGGGTGCTTTGTTTCAGGTCTGAGCAGCATCTTACTTTCCCACAACAGGTAGGCACAGGCAGAGAGTGCTGCTGAATGCAGGAGACGTTGCCAGAGGATCAAACCACTATTTACTGCTCCTGTCTCAGGCACTGCATATTTTCTACTGACCGTGGCCCTTTGCCAAGCTCTAATTAAGACACTTCAGTGTGTCAGGGAGTTAACCCTCTGCTGCACATACCTTCTCCAGAAGCACCAAGGTATAAGCATAATCTTTCTAAAAATACCTCAGCAGCTTTGCCGTTACTGGTACTGCGAGGTATCCAAGCCCTTCACGTTTTTACCTCGCCAATTCTATAAATGAGGATGAATGAAAGAGCTAGTTGGCACCATGACTTTTAGCAGCATTTCTAAAAGTGAATAAGCATTCCTCCTGTATGAATTTGGTGTGTACTGCCAAGTCTATTTTCTTTTGAAGAAAAATACACTGATTTGTCAAAGAGCAGACATTCCTTTAAAAAAATTAATTAAGAACAGGTTGTAGAAAGTTCTTTACTCTCCAAATGGTTTTTTGTTCTATTTTTGAATGCTGTAGAGCAGCAATGTTGCTGTAAGGGAAATGAGGAATTCTGAAGAACCCAGAGCTGCATTTTTATTTCACAAGAGATCAAACATAAACACAATATTTGCTGATCTATCAATCCTATCTGTTGGTCTCACGCAAAGAACAACCACCACTGAACTGAATGAAGGGAAGCTGTGACAATAGTCAGAGGGGGTAAAAGGAAGCCCATGTCGAGGTTGTTTGCATCAATTGTAATCTATATTTTCTTCTTCAAAAACCCTGTTTAATCACTGCATCCTGTCTGTACATGGAAATCTTCCCTAATGAAAAGCAATATAAGTCACAATGTGACTGAGAGACAAACTAAGTTTATTTCATTCTAGTAACTGGAGGGGAGGGGGGAGAGGAGGAAAATAATCGTTACTTGAATATGAAAAATGTCTATGTGCAATAAAACCAACAGGAAAAAGAAAATTGTTTCAACTTTTAAAGAGGTAAAAAAACCAGAAAATGTAGTTGATCAGCCAGTTGCCCTCATATTGCAGAGTATAACAAGACATTTGTAATGGAGCCCTTGATTACTTCAGGGCAACAAAAATCTGAATATTACAGAGTCTAAAAGAGGTTAATTTGTAAGCCAATTCCATGTCTTTGCTCTTATTGTGCATTAGCCCAAGTGGCAGGAAAACCAGAGCTGTTTTCCAAAGCCATTACTGATCTGATCTTGGCTGTGGACAATTTTTCCTTTTCAGAAGTTTAATTATTTGCTTTAGACAGTATGTTAACACCTAAAATATCTGATCCTCCTATACCCATATTTCTGGAGAGCAACACCTGAGTTCTTCATTTCGACACATCCAGAAAACAACATATGTTACATGAACAAGCTCATAATGTTGTCTCAGTATTAGATGATACCGCACATTTTTAAACCAAAATAAATGAGATGCCTAGGGGGCTTAAGAATTTTATTTTAATTTAGTAAGAATAATTTCAAATGTTTTGCACTATTCCAGTCCTCTGCTGAGATAAATGCACTTTTTGAAAAACCTGAAGAAAAACCTGAAGAAAATTTCTGTAAGGAAAAATGTTAACATTCAGCTGGATAGTTCGCAGAACCACAAAGCCTTTCCCACAGGCTGTATGAAGACAAATCCTAAAAGGAGTAGTGGTGACAGATAAGCCTTTATCTACAGGTACTGCCCATTCCTATGCTTCACTGCCATATTTTTGTTACAGGTGTAATCCACAAACACTATGTATTGGAAAAGGGCTGTCCCACTTGGTGCTATCGGAACATTAATTCCAGTACTCAAAAGGTGTGCCCTCAAATATATTTTTGGAAAGGTTTATTTCAGTTTCCATACAATTCTTTTGAATTCACAGTGGCAGTGTGTGCCAAGTGTGCTGTTGTTTTTACACACAGATTCCCATATCCTAGGGCCCTTTGTTGAAACAAGCCAACTAACTTTGTCAGAAAACAAGGTTTTTTTGAATCACACTTCATTCTCCTTCTAGGAAAGGTGCATGAATGAAGCCCATTTAGATTATCGCTACATATTCATCATATATGAATTGCATATTTATGCATCATATTTAGGGCTGACTTTACCAGTAAGTATATCAGCTTCAGAAAGAATCCTATTGATTTCCATTTCCAATGCATACGTACCAATCAATGGACAGTACTATTGCATTGTGAATAGTCTCACATAAGCGAACTCATATTAAACCAAAACAGAAAAAGAGATGTATTAAAAGTTAATTGTAATCTAATCCTCCACAAAGACAAGACTTTTTAAAAGAAAATCAAGCACAAATATTTGTAAAAGGTACAATAAAGTACTGTAAGTTTTTAAGGCAATAGAACATGCTACTGTGAAAGATAAAGGAAGAGCTGTTAAGCATTGATCGGAGACATCTTGTTTTCCATTTAATAGTAAACATTTCAAGTACTACCATTTCTAAAAAAAAAAAAAAAGAAAAAGAAAAACCCCTCATTACTAATTTTAACTGAAATTCTTTATGGTTATTTGCCTTTCAGTTCTGCAAGCTACCACTGCTTCAAGAAAATTAATTAGACCACCAATGTCATGAACTTTTCATTCTGGGAAAACCTCATGAGCCCACACTGAAGTTATTCTCCACCAAGTGCAGGTCAGGATATTGAGTACACATATGGCATGTGCAGTGCATATCCAAGAAGTCTACATTCACTGCCCTCTTATTTTGTCTAGAAGTGTAAGGATTTCGTTTATAATGCCTCACTGGCTGAAGCACGAAGCTAAGCTACACATACCATGCAAGGTTTACCCCGACTACATTGATGTTACCTTATTGATCCAAACCACTGAGCACATGATAATTCCCACATCTAAGTTTTCAACCTTTCTTTCACTATACACCACCACCTTCCAAATGTGCAAGAGTGCTGCAGTGGTTAACGCCTATTTCAGTAAGGTGGTGATGTATCTAAGGACAGATCATCTTCACCACTGTGAAAAGAGTACTCTTATAACTCCTTTTGAATAATCTAAAGAGACATGCAGAATTACAGCTGAGACATCACAGGATGCACATGACATCAAAATTGGGGTATCCAGATTAAAAGTTTGCTCAAGTTTTACTTATTAGGTCAGGGGAAAACACAATTTAACCAGGAAGCTTCTTGATCTCTGCTGAGAATTGTCATTTCAAGTTCTTCCTGACTTTTCATATATGAAGCAGAACAGGTTTTCTTAGTTACAAAATAAAAGTATTTTAAAGAGTGTAAGGCATTTACAGACTTCTACAGGATAAATCTTCAGTCTCATCTGTCTACTCTACAGGTAATACAGCTTAGGAGAACACTGATTTAGACAATTGCATCCTTTAGATAAACATTACTCCATGGTATTTCCTTTATAATAGAAAAAATCAGTGGCCTCTGAAAAGGAAATACTCTATTTTGGATATTTTTTTTAAGTAGAGAAATGAGCAAATGGTTTAGAACACAGAGCTATAGAGGTGAGAAACAACAAATTCCTAAAACTATCTAGTATTTTTACCAACTTAATACATCTACTTTGGAATGCACAAGCAGAATTTTCTGTATATTTGGAAATATTTGTGTTGATGCAGAGGCAGCAAAGAGACTGCATATAGTTGGTATAGCTACAGCAATACCAACCTACAGCAATAAATATGGAACAGCCACAGAATCAGATAATTGTGAAGATGTAATGTAACTGTCTTTTGCTGGAAGATGGACTTGGTCTTTCCCTACTGTCCTCTGCCTGAAAAGCACGATAATGCCAACACACTTCTGGATACACTTGAAATATTTTTAGTTTGCACTTCTTCACCCTTGCTTCTTGCATACGGAAGCCAGTCTGTTCCCTATAGGCCTGTAAGGAGTAGAAAAAGGTAGAAATCAAGTAAAAAAATCAACCCACAGAAAAAGAGAAAAAGCTAATTACATAACAGCTGACTGTACAAGACCATTTTAGAGATCCACAATACAAGCAGGTTCCCTTGAGTCTGAGCAGATCATCTTTTCTTTCTCGCTGCTCCATGAGTGAAAAACCAGCTCTCCTCTGTAACAGTGGACATGCCTTTGAAGAAGAATGTTTCACTCCTTTGGCAAGTACAGTCCTCCCATAACTGTGGAAGATTTTATATATATATATAAAATATATATTTGCCATAACATGTAGCACCTACTCTCCCTGTTGCATGACACTCCACATTGCAACAGCGCTTCAGAATAATTGACTCCGAAGGAGCAGCATAGGGATGCAAATGCAAGGAGAAGCAGCTAACCACTAATTCCTGCATGAGATCCCTTAAAGCAGGGATTTATCAGCTGGCTGCATTCCCCTCCTGCTCTGCAGCCAGGGCTGCCCAGCACTGAGTGTGCTCCCAGCTTTGATGTGCCATGAAAGTCACCCAGGGCCATGTAACCCTCCCTCTTAATTTCTATAGTGGTTGTTGTCTACCCCAACCACTGAAAGTTGCACAGCACAGAAAAGCAGGCTGTTTTAATAATTATGTATGTTATGTAGAAACCTCTTCCCTCCCAGCAGAAGGGGGGAGAGCAGAAGGGGATGAGAGAGAGGATGTGTCAGACTAATTCACATGCAAATGTGTCTAAGTTCCAAAGTACATTAAAAGAAAAAGCAGTTCCCTAAAATAATTTATGGCCAGGAATGTTTTATTGCCCTTGTACATTTACCACTAAGTTTTGAAATGCTGGCCTATTGATAATGAAGGTTTGTTATCTGGAAATCCCGGCAACTCTTCCTCTGGGGACCAGAACTATTGTAAGCTTCTCAGTTTATTAAAAAAAAATAGTTCAAGTGGTGGCTATTTGCAGAACTGTGCTGCACAAAGGGTGATAGAAGAAGTATTTTGCAGCTTCTCCTGATCTAAAAACCCTAAATAATAACACCCAAGCCTGCAGCTATGGGAAAAATCTGATGCATAATGTAGCAGAAATACCCAAGTAACTGCATTCGGACTTATTTCTGCCTACATGGATAAAGTATCCACCTTGTTGACCTGTCAGTCTCACTAATCCACCCTCTATTTTCAGTTAATATCATTAAAGTTCAGCGCTTGAGAGCCTGGAGGGAAAGGCGAGCACCCCATCCCCTTTTTCCACGGGGCGGTAACCAGATGTCAATGGCCGCAGCTGTGACTACATAATTACCTGTTTGCATGAACGCGGACCGCAGTTTAGATTTAATAGGTCAGACGACAATGCAGCAAAACGCATTTAGCCTACGATTACCCCTTTTCAAACATTCTCTCGCTCGCAACTTCGACCCTGGGAACATTGCGGGCACAGACTCGGGTCAATAAGAAACATTGGCCGGCACAATGGGGCTGGCCTCAAACAGCGCTGTTGACAGACACCGGCACAAAGGCGGTGAATAGAGTCCCCCTCAGTTCTCACACAGAGCGAAGAATGAGTCAGTGTACTGCCGCTTTAGTGCTCTGTTTGTACAGTGTATACAGCTTTTGTCCCGCGCCACTGTTCGGCGCTCAATGGGGGCTAAAGAGCCGAGGAAGTGAAGGCGGAAGAATGGCTCGGCGCTCACCCCGGCAGCCAGCGGTGCATCCCCTGCGCTGGATGGCTCCAGCGGGAAGCCTGGAGGTGCCGGTCATGCGGCTCCCACCGCGCACATCGTGCTCCTGACCTCGGGCGAAGCCTCTGTGCGATGTCGCTGCTGTGGAGACATCCCGCTAGTTTTCAGTAATGTATTTTATCCCCTTCAAAAACACAGTAATGTGCCCTCCCGCCCTTCCCTCCCACCACGACAGAATTCACGGCTGCCACTTCAACCAAAAAGGAAAACTGAGCATGGTATTAGGAATTACAGTAGGTCTATGTCCCTCCAAAATGTAACAATAACCACGTAGTTGTAGTTTTAAATCCCCACTGCAAATGCTTAAGGAAGTGAGAAGAGTAACAAAAGACAGCCACAGCTGTACATCTGGATTTCACACAAAACATTTAGATTGTGCAAATAAAGTGTCAGGGAAAATTTATCACATACATGACATTGCACATGCACCTCTATATCAGTTATCTATTAGCAGAGAAAAACCTCCACTTCATGCAGATTATTGCTACTCTTCAAACAATGATTTTTGTCAACTTCCCCTTTAGGGAAACAGCACTTCTCTTATATAAATTACCATCCTTACAAGCGTGATTCAGAAACCAAAGTAGCCCTCTAGCACAACGCCAGAAGTGTTATTATCTTCACCTGCTTTATATGATAGAATCACAGGATAGCCTGGGTTGGAAGGGACCTTAAAGATCACATAGTTCCAATGCCTCTGTGCTGGACAGGGACATCTTTCACTAGACCATATGCCAAGTATGCAGAAATCTTTGCTTGCAAAGAGTACTTAGATTTTTGAATGACTAGCATGAAGGTAATAAAAGAGATAGCAATTGCGCTTTAACTCATGCAGACCATACACAGATAAGGTTATACATTATAAATCAGAGCAAAAGAACTGTTTAATATATTGTAAGACTGCGAATCGGTTTGGGGAGAGGGGAAAAAAGAAAGGAGAAGAAGAAAATTGCATTTTAGAATAAACAAATCCATGGATTTCCATGAACGGAACACAAAGAACATTGCTCATTTTATTACTAATAGCAAAGGTAGTATTAGCATGCTCTCTACTGCTCTTTCAATTTTAGTTTTTAAGCTCAAATCCTGGAATGTTACATTAAGTAGCTACAGAACAAAGCTCCAGATTACTAAAAAAATGATGTGTCTAATGCCAGAAAAAATAAACCCCAAAATTGAAAGTTTAATTATGTGCGAGCTAGTCGGAAAGATTTTGAGAGTCTTGAACTCATGACTTTCACTCTTGGCAAACAAATTCAGAGCGAGTAACCTGCACAAAAATTTCTACTGTTTATATCTACATGCAGCCTTATTTAAATAAGGCAGGCCTGCCTGCTCTGCACACTACCTATAAGACCTATGACTGCACTCGGGTATACTGGTACTGATTATGTAAAGTAGGCAAACATTTGTACAGGTGCCAAAGTATGCCTGCAAGCTTACCAGGGATCTGATCCATCACGTTCCTAAATGGAGTTTTTTGTTCACTTTAAAGGAGGGAAATCCCCACCTTTCAACTACAGTTAGGGTTCTTACGTAGCCAGCCGCAAAAATACTCATAGATCTAAAGGCTGATTAACAAAGCTGGAAGAACTAACATCTAGCATTATTATTTCTTTTGTTATGAATGGGAGAAAGACCTTCTGAGTTTGGTCTATCATGGGAAGAAGAAAATGGAGACAAACTCTGCTCTATCAGTTCCAAATGAGGAGAGATGAAGAGGAGGCCAAGAGCTTATGGGTCAGAATTAAAGGGAGGGCAGGGACAGGTGACATTATAGTGGGGGCTCTACTACAGGTCACCTGACCAGAAGGACCAACGAGATGAAACCCTCTACAGACAGAAGAGTAGCTTCACAGTCAATCCCTGGTCCTCACAGACACCACTTCAATACCTGTTGGAGGGACAGAACACCAGGGCATAACAACCCAGGAGGTTTCTGGAATGCATTGGTGATAACTTCCTTCTCCAAGTGACTCAGGAGCCAATAAGGAGAGGTGCTGTGCTGGAACTTGTTCTCACCAACAAGGAAGAGCTGCTGGGGAATGTGAAACTCAAGGGCAGCCTGAGCTGCAGTGATCATAAAATAGTGGAGTTCAAGATCCTTAAGGTAGCAGGAAGGGCACACAGCAAGCTCACTATCCCGGACTTAGGAAAATAAATTTCAGATTCCTCAGGGAACTGTTTGGAGAGGACCATGGGATAAAGCCCTGGGGGGAAGAGGGGCCCAAGAAAGATGGTTAATATTCAAGGATCACCAACGAAGAGGATGCATCTCAACAGAGAGGAATTCAGGCAAAAACACCAGGAGGCCTGGGTAGATGATCAAGGAACTCCTGGAAAAACTCAAACACAAAAAGGAAGTTTAGAGCAGAGTGGAAGCAAGGACAGGTAGCTCTGGAAGGAACACAAAGAAACAGTCCTAACAGCCAGGGATCTGGTTAGGAAAGCTAAAGCCCTAACAGAATTAAATCTTGCCAGGGCTTGTCACAGGCAACAAGAAAAGCTTCTACTGGTGTGATAAGAGGAAGACCAGGGAAAATATGCATCCTCTTCAGATGGAAATAGGAGACCTGGTTACCTGGGATACGGAAAAGGCTGGGGTATTCAATTTACTTTTTTTGCCTCAGTCTTCACCAGTAACTGCACCAGCAACACCACCCAAGTCGCAGAAGGTAAACTCAGGGACTGGGAGTATTAAGAACCACCCACTGTAGGAGAAGATCAGGTTCAAGACTATTTTTGGAACATGAAGTTGCTCAAGTCCATGGGACCTCATGAGATAAATTCATGGGTCCTGAGAGAACTGCTGGATTAACAGGCTACACCACTATTCATTATATTTGAGAAGTTGTGGCAGTCCAGTGAAGTTCCCACTGACTGGAAGGGGAAACATAACACCCATTTTTTAAAAAGGAAAAACAGAAGACTCAGTGAACTACAGGCCAGTCAGTCTCACTTAAGTGCCCTGAAAGATCATGGAGCAGCTCCTTCTGGAAACTATGCTGAGGCATATTGGAAAATAAGGAGGTGATTTTTGACAGCCAACATGCCTTCACTAAGTGCAAACTGCTGACAACACCAAGCTGTGCGGTGCGGTCAACACACTGGGTGGCGGGGGATACCATCCCAACAAACCTTCACAGGCTTGAGAGATGAGCCCATGTCAATCTCACAAAGGCCAACAAGGACAAGTGCAAAGTCCTGCATGTAGGTTGGGCAGTTCCAAACACAAGTACAGGCTGGGCAGAGAATGGATTGAGAACAGCCCTGAGAAGACTTGTGGGTGCTGGTGGACAAGAAGCCCAACATGGCCCGGCAATGTGCACTTGCAGTCCATAAAGCCAACTGTATCCTGGGCTGCATCAAAAGAAGTGTGACCAGCAGGCTGAGGGAGGTGATTCCTCCCCTCTACTCTGAGACCCCCACATGGAGTAGTGCACCCAGCTCTTGCGCTGCCAACATAAGAAGGACACGGGCTGTTGGAGTGAGTCCACAGAAAGGTCATGGAAATAATCAGAGGATGGTGAGATACTGGACCAGGTTGCCCAGAAAAGTTGTGGATGCCTCATCCCTGGAGGTGTTCAATGCCCAGCTGGATGGAGCTCTGAACAACCTGGTCCAGTGGAAGGTGTCTTCGCCCATGGGCAGTGGGGGGTGTTGAAACCATATGATCTTTAATATTCCTTCCAACCCAAACTATTTTTGACAGATCACCTCACACCTGCTTTTTCATTTTTATTTTTTTTAAGCTTAAATCATTGCTTAGCAAGTTCAACCTAGCCTAACCTACTCCACACATTATTCCTTCTCACTCACTTCCTATAATTTAATTTTAGCTAGGTGCACCACTGGTGTATACACACTTAGCATACTCTTAATGTATCTTGCAGAAGCAGATAAATATTTCACAAAGCTTCACAGTAGATCAATGTGATTCAAGTCACCAAAACTTCCAGAAAGGGATATTTTACTTGCTGCCACGCATCACTGCTGCTCTGCATCCCCCTCCCAAGCTGGCAGCAGCGGCAGCTCTGCCT
Organism: Myiozetetes cayanensis; assembly: GCF_022539395.1. NCBI lineage: Eukaryota > Metazoa > Chordata > Aves > Passeriformes > Tyrannidae > Myiozetetes > Myiozetetes cayanensis. Next base: position 27,831,094 of record NW_026086604.1, on the reverse strand, counting down.
CCTGCCAAGCAGAGGATCACAGCTTGTTTACTGAGCTCTGTGTGGAGGAAGCAGAGCGCGTTTCAGTCTCGTCTCCAGCAGCCCTGTCAAGCCAGCTGCCAAGAACAGTCTTGAAAGGCTTCAGGGGGAGGAATATCTAGTACGTAGGTGGTAATAGACCGGGGACCCAAAGATGAGTGAGGTGGTGCAGTCACTACTTGATCTGAAAGATTAACACCTTTAGGTAACTTCAAATGTATAAAGCCATAGGAAAAGAAGTAAGTGAACTCCCTAAGTGGAAGGACAGATTAGCAACCAGCTTATAATTACCACTGAGATTAGGATCTCTATGTTAATACTTGAAGTTAATGAGTACAAATTGCAAATAGATTAAACCTGTACACTACTTACATTTCCTTATGATGTACAGAAAAGACCTGAAAAGTCTGATTGGGATTTCATGTTGTAGAAGATTAAAATTTGTTAAAATTTTAATATTTAAACTAACACTCCATTACTCACAGAAGATTTCAGACATGTTAAATGTGTGCTGTGCATTTCCATAAAGAAATGCTTTATATAGATTTATAGGAACCATGAAACTTGTTCAATAAGGTCCCACTGCCTTTGTAAGAGCACGCCAGCTACTACGAAAATAAAGGTTTCACAGAGGACATGTACACAATCCCTCATTCCTTCTAATAAGATCATTAATCAAAGAAAAATTGCTTAAGCCCTTTTCCTCTACCCTACTAATGAAAAGTCACCAAACACGAATAAGTGATCAGCATTTTTCATTGTACCCAACAGTTATTTCTCTGCCTTTAGAATCGTATCTCAATTTCTCGGTTAACTGGGTACATGCTCACACAGTGTGACCACATTATGTGCACTCTGACATGTGATCAGAGCCTGCCAAGTCTCAAAGCAGATTATTTAAAATAGAGCTTCAGTATTTTTCAGAACAATCCCTTCAGGATCTGGAAGACTGGGGGTGGGGAGGTGTTATTTCTCACCCAAGTTGGGTGACTGGGCTTTAAGTTCTTTATACAAAGAGGTAAATTGTTGTAAAATGCTAAGATGGGAAAATAGAAAATTTGTCTCTCTTGACAGCTATCACAGAAGCAAAAAGAACTTTGGTTTTGTATGAAAAACACCCTATGATTGGCTATCAGCATACTTTGTACTTCAGTGCCCATAAATCATGACTATGTTCAGCAAGTTCATAAAGAGACAGACATCTACATCCCTGTTTGGCTGTTACCATGCCTAAAATGCTGACAGAGCCATGGCAGCAGTGACCACACACAGACTCCAAAATCTATTAAGGCAAGTTTTAACAGCTACTGAATACTTAGAACGCTTCCCCCTCCTTTTTTCTCTTTAAATGTACTAGTCTTTACTTACACTGCAGTTCTTCCAACACAACAGCAATACCACCTAGAATTTTAAAATTAATCTTGAAAATTTAAGAAAAATCAGGCAAGCAAATACAATAACAAGGACTGTGTTGCCAAATGCTCCTTACTCAGTAAGGGCAATTACATACAACCTAAGTGTCGCTTGAGTTCTATTATCTCTATTTCTTCCTCCAAAACATTTGATTCACAAATTATACTTATTTGCTATTCCCATCCTTGCTCCAGACAAGCGCATGTGAAGAGAGGCAACAAGGACTGTTGGTTTTGTTAACATATTAGCGAGTAGAAAAGGAAAATAAATTAAATAACAGACACGTAATAAAATGTTATTTATCTTTGCCTCTAAACACCCTGTGTTTTTTAATTGATTTGCTGAGCTGCCTAATAGCAGCAGAGCTGCTGAATCCCTTACACAGCAGCAAAACTCAGCCTTAAAAGGCTTACCTTGCTTTGTAGGAATTTACCTACTTTTGTGCCCTGGTTGGATAACGGAATCCAAACAGGTTGACAAGGAGTTACAGAAAGCATCAGGGGAAGAAAAGCATCTGTCAAGGGTTTGGCGTGTAGGAGTAACAGAATTAATTTTATCAGTCTTTTGGGCCTATTCCAAGTGGTAGTCAACACCCACTCCTCCTTCTGATGAGACATCCCTCTGTACCGACCAGTGACTTCAAATAAAAATGCGTGACTAAATAAATCATCAATGGCCACAAACAGCTTTTATCTCCAAGGCTGGAGATTTCACAACCTCCCTGGGCAACCTGTAACCTGTGCCAGTGTTCAGTCACCCTCACAGTGTAAAACTGTTTCCTGAGGTTCAGAGGGAGCCTCCTGTGTGTTGGTGTGTGCCCCTTGTCTCTTGTCCTGTCACTGGGCACTATTGATAAGAGCCTGGCTCTGTATCCTTTGCCCCCTCCCTTCAGGTGTTTATACACATGGATGAGTTGTCTTTCCTCATTGGAGAGATGCTCCAGTCCCTTCATGATCTTAGAGGCCCTTCACTAGACTTTCTTTTGAACTGGGGAGCCCAAAACTGTACACAGCATCCAGCCTGAGTAATCTTCATATTATATAGTAGACTGAGAAGGATTACCAGTGAAATAATTCTGTACAACATCTCTAGCTTTGCTAATACTAACATATTTAATCATCTTTCTGACATTTAGTGTCTTAAAGTCTTGGTTCTTATACAATTACATGAGAAGATCAATTGCCTTTTTTAAAAAAATATGTGTTTTAATTAAAAATTCCCATTCTGCCAAGTAAAGAAAAAAAAAAAGAAGGGATATGAACCAAAAGACTAAATAACCGAAAAAGACATAAACCAAAAAATAAAACCAACTTTAAAATCATGATTTGTGGGAGGTCTGACTCAAACCTTCTGAAGAGCTCAAGATTGATATATATTACCTGCAGTCTTTCCCTAGCTGTGTTAATTCCTTTTGCAGACTCACTTTACTGAAACTGTTCCAGAGGGGTGAATAATTACCACTACATGGTTATATGATAGCATTAATTTTCCTGAGTAAGATCTATGTTATATGAAGACTTATAATTCACCTTTGGTCCAAAACATCATTAATTCAGTTTCTCAACCTAGAAACTAAATAGCTTCTGTCTTTGGGCAAGTCTACACTTCTCAGAGGACTGCCATGAAGAGCCCATGAGCTAGTTTAGACCGAGCTGGCTCCCAAACTGAAATCAAAGGCCACATCAGCACAGCACTGCAGCACAACTCATTATGCTAAGAAGAGGGTTTAGCACACAGTTACACCCAACCTAATAAAAGCAGTTACACTGCTTCAATAACCTGGGCTGCTTTTTCATCTAACCCTTACCTCTGTTACAGGTATGGGTCAAACTGACCAGACTTTCAGACAGAAACATGTGCAACTCGTTCTGTGGTTTAGTGAAGTACAGTTCCCTGTATCCCTGAAGAGTACCACATGCCTGTAAAACTGGCATGACCCTATCCACTGGCATCCAGAGTCTCTGATCAGCAAAACATGTTGGGGAGCATTAGAGTTTTCATAATCTTCTGTATCTGTAATGGCTGAGGTTTCTTGAGCCTTGTCTAGCTATTGAGGAAATTAATTATACTTCACTAGGAGTATTTAAGTGAGAGAGCTCCTCCCTGTGTGCTAACAGCAAGGCTTTCTCAAAGGTGTGGAGGGGGTAAATTTTCAAATACGCTGCACACAGAGATTCAAGTCATTTATTCTAATCAATCTCAGAACAAAATACTAGAAACAGTTTTAATTCTTCTGCCAAATTATGACTTCACAATTCTAGTTTATGCAGTTCTTGACAGTTAGCACTTGGATTAGAGGAAAAGAGAGAGTTAACCTACCTCTTCTCCTAGGGACAACACTCAAGCATTCCAATGCAGTAATAAGTTTCACAAGCCTTTTTTTTTTTCCCTATCGTGTATGTGTGCACGTCCACATATGAGAAAAAGTGTGGCTTAAAGAGTATTTACAGACTTTGACATTGCCAAAAAAGCTCCAGGCCACCTATGGACTGCTTTGTTCTCCCAAGACGTTTTACACAGCATATTCCATCTTCCATTTATCACAATGCCCTGGGAAGACAGAGCTGGCACAGTGTTTTTACCAGTAAACACTACTAGTTTTGTGAGGTTTTTTATTTCCAAAGGCCATCAAATCCCATAACTCCCTGCTACCTTAAACTAATGACAGAAGCAAAAACTAAGAGGAAAAAATGATTAGCAGGCTCACATGCACTGCTGTGGCCTTAATCCTAGGTCTATGCTATATATTCCGTACCAAATGTTGTGCAGGGTGCCTCATTAATATGGATTATTTGTACTTTTGATAACCAACACCTGTCACATGATATAATTACTTTAACTAAACTCTGAAGTACCTATCTGGGATGAAAAACTTACAGTGTAGTCCAAAACAATGTTTACAGACTCTGGATTCCGGGAACTCTGGAAGCACAGTCTTGTGTATTACAGAACCACACAAAGCCAACACCTCCATTTGTGGTTGAAAATAACCACTGAAGAATGATATACAGTGGGTGGCAAAAACAGTCACAATTGTAAAAAACCAAGCAAATAATAAGCTGTGTCCATAGGGGATAAAAATGCTATAATTTCCAAAATGCTATAAATAAGTTGGAGGTTATTGCTGCAGCACGCAGACCAAGTTTGCAATCACAGGGCTATTCTTCAAGTCTGTTTTAAAAAAAGCAAGCTGAAATTGTTCGACAGCAGACAGAGTGGCACCGTGCGCATTGTTTGGGCTCCCAGCGATGGTGAATTGCACTATATGGAAGCTTTGTAGAAAAGGGAGCTCCTGCCACCTCCTTGTATTTAGCCCTCTTGAATATAAACAATAAACCTTCCTTTTTAAGTTGCAATGTTTGTATGTGGGAACACGACATCATCAGTCCTGCTTCCCATTCCTCCCTTTCCCATTTGGGTAAAGCTGGAGACCAAAGGCTGACCAGAGTGCCAAAACCCAAGTTTGCTGATGACTAGTGTAAACCACCTTGGTCCTCAGAGAATTTCAACATGACATTTTTGTAATTTTAATCAGAGAAAGAGACTGGCTTTCACAGTGTGGAGACCAGCTGTCTGGTTATGTTTTCCATAAAAGATACAAACTGGAAGAGATTCAGGAAAGTGTATGTGCACACTTCGTTTTATACTTGAGCAAATTTGAGCAGGTCATAATTATTCAACAATTCAAAAATCATAATACAGTCTAAGTTCATCTTTCAAAATGCAGGGGAATTTTGCCCTCCAATAAGCAGATGCTTACCTGACAGGTAGGACAACTTGGAAGCCAAGGAGGGTGAGGAAAGAGCAGAGAAGTATGAAGACTGCTTTGATTTCAGATAGCTATTTAGTACTGCAAATGTCAGCAATATGGCACTGATAGATGCAAACCATCTGACACTACAGGCACAAGGAAATCACTGTCATATAAACTTACAGATTCTCCCAAGTTGCTTACTTATGTCACTGCTTTTTTTTTTGACAGGCAAGAAATACCTTCCAAAAACAAACAAACACACAACAACAACAAATCAGAGCTGATTACAAAAGTAAAGAGAAAATTTTGTGTGAAAGGCCAGGTAACTACTGATGTTGACTAAATATGATTATATAAATAGGTATCTTTTTAAGTTTTGTTATTTCTACTTTAATTATGTATTAATGAGCAAAAATTACTTATAAAATTTTCCAAAAGTATTAATAGAAGGTACATATCATATACTGCTGCAATACAGCCACCTCTAAAACACGGTGACTGCTTAAGAAGACACAACAGAACTGCAAATTCTAACAGTTCAGTGGTAAAATACTGGTAGAAAGCTGAGCAATAATGCGTAAGCTATAAAATACTAACTTCTATAATACTGAATAGATGTAATAATATAAAACTGTAATTAGTTAGAAATCCATGTTATATTTATATTGGAAATATGTATTAACAATCAGTATTGAAAAAAAGAATACAGAAAATGAACCTGAAAGGTTACAAATAGTTAGCAATGGAGCACATGAACGATGCAATGGCAGATGATGATGGAAGGAAGGAAGATAATGCATTCCCTGTAAGAGACTGGTTACATATTTTCTCCATCTTCTTGTAAGAGTTTTTCTACATTATGGTTACTACTAGACAGACTTATAAGAAAAAGAATGACCTGCTGGGAATGAAAACCTAACAGAAGGGAAGCAGGGAAGGAAGAAACCACTGATTTAATGCCAATGAGCTACCAACAACAATCTGAACACACAGACAGAATGAGAAAATTCTACTACTATAGTTACTATGTTCATGGGAATGAGCTTACCAGAAGTGGGAATCAGAAAAATATTCTTCAGAGGACCTTGAGCCTTTTCTACATCACAAAAATCAGAAGTAATTTTGGACACTAACCCAGCATCATGTGCACTTTATCAGTAACTTCAACATGCATTTATAATTTAAAAAAAAAACGTAAGTGTCTATAGGTTTCCAGTCTCTTTGTTATGACCTGTTTTTTCTGTATCTGCAGGAGTTTGAAAATCAAACTTGCAAGAACACCATTTATTGTATCACTTGTACTGCTGGTTAGCAATTACCTTGTTTCCGCTCAAGAATTACACATTACAGATAAACGCTATTTTGCTGGCAACAGACAGCAAGAAGGAAGCAGACCACTGTAAAAACAAACATGTACAACTAAAACCAGCACTACTGCAGCAAGATATGTTTCCTTTATATATCACATTACCTCTTTTTTTTTTAGCAGTAATAGTTCCACCAACATTCAAAGCTTGACATGAAAGTTGTAGGATGCGCCAGGATGCCAGAGCAGCACCACTGCAGTCAGCAGCAGTACAGGACAGGGAAGAAATACATACTCTAAGGAAACCATCATTAAGTCTCTCCACTGCCACCAGATATGTATCCTGTAGTGGCCCATACTGCCTCTCAGAGATTTTGCTCCCAGTTAGTCACAGACATCAGGTTAAACATGAATTTGATGCCTGTGATTCCTCTGGCAAAGAAAGAGCAAAGGCCTTGGGGATGGGAGCTGGGTGCTGGGTCTCTCTATCAGTCCAGCCCCCCCACTGCCAGTTATTCTGGTCTCTGTTTCATTTTGAAGGAAAGTTAGAAAGGTTATGTCTTCAACAGCACCTCTTTAAACCTTTCCATAGTAACCTTGCACCATTACATATGTAACAGTCAGGGAAACAAGGGTTCAGCGAGCAAAGAGTGAATTTACCACACTGACACCTTCCCTTGTGCAGGTATCTTTGCCACGCACCCAGAGCAAGAATGCTTGGTGTGAGGCAGCTCAGTCTGGTTGGGATGCACTCAGTGTTAAAGAAGCATATTAACATGGCACCAAAATGGAGTAGTTAACTCCAGACTCACCCTCCAGCTTAACACCCAGTGGCTTTGTTTACTACACAAACTGGAACTAAACCAAATGGTGTCTTATTGAAATCTTTCCCCCTGAAGAGCATTTCTCTCCATGGACCTCTATTTCTTTTTTTAGAAATTGATATTTTTTCAGTCTTACAAGTACTTTTATGTCAGTATCAACTTAAATTCAAGACTCTTAATAAAATGAGTATGCTAGAAAACAACAAGCCTTATTCATATTACCTAATCTAAAAAGATATATTATTTTAAATTGGATTCCCTTCTGCCCTTATCTACAAAATATTTTAAAAATAGAACAAAGAGAAGAATTTAAAATGTTTCCCAAATAAAATTCACCTTGGCAGTCATTCAGAGTAAATATTTTGATACAATTTGCAGAAACAGCATTAGGTAATATTTTATGATGCTCATTAAGCTGTCATGTTCTAAATCACAACCGGCATCAAATGATTTCTGCCCTTCTCTACTATTTAAGTTTGGCAAATACACACTGTATAAAAGGTGTCAAGTAAAATCGCCACAGGATATACTGGAAATCCCTGCACCAGCTGCATACTCAAGCATAAAGGAAGTATCTTTCTGATCCTACAGCCTGATAATACTGGAGTTGCTGGAGGGTTACAGCAGTCTTTGAAAATAAAGCTTCATTACACTGGCATGGAGAGGCGCAGTTTAATCCTCTTTGGAAGCTGGTCTTCAATCCTACATTTTAGAAAATTGCTGAAAGCCATTGTGCTTTTGATGGGAATTGGTCATTAAGAGTACAGGTGCAGACCATGCAAGAGGCAGTGTCAGCACAACCTCTTCCCATATTTTCTGCTTCTTAGGAATTCCATCTGATAATGGCAGAAACAGGTTGTAACAGCACCTTTTTGCCATGGATTAAGTTGTTGTTCATTTGGAGATATAAGACAGACACTTTCTTCTTTAGGACATCATTTCCTCTGCATGTTAAAAGAAAGTAAAAAATACACCACTTTCTTCCCATAGCTGAAAATGAACCTTACTTTCCTATAGACACTTTCTCATTTGTATAAACTTTGAATACTTAACAGAATTGCTATGCTCTTGGCATAAAATGTAAATTTAATACAGCATTTAAGTCGAAGTGTATTTTTACTAATTATAGTATGTATTTAATAAGTCCAGGATATATTACATGAGTTTTTGAACTTGTAATGACAATAAATACTCCTGACACATTAAATAAATCCAAAATAAAACACTGTTGATATTTATAATCAAATACACCTTTGCCTGACCCCAGTGAAATTTTACCAACAATATGTTTCATCTCTGACTAAGCTGATGTTTTCTTCCAGTCTCAATACCATCCATGTGGATAGTAATTCTATGAAAAAGCTTTCCAAAAGAAGGAAAACAAACAATGAGAACCAAACAAAAATGGCTAGCATGTTCTTCAAATGCTTATTCAATTTAAATTTTGCATCACTACTGTTGTAAGGTTTCTTTTACCTAAAGTTTGTGGTACTTTGTTTGTTTGTTGTTTGTTTTAAAGGCTGACACTTCTTTTAGTAGAACTGATGGAAAAAGTGTATTTATGGAGCTACTTCAAATTTTTCAACTGAGGGACATTGTTTTTCGTAGTCACATTTTTACCCAAGACAGCCTTTAGGGTGGAATCCTTTTTAGTGCCCACATGGTGGTAGCACTACAGGGTCTTTCACACAGACATTCTAAGAAATCACAATTGACAGGATTCAGACTGAGCAGTTTAAGACAAGAAGTTTTACAGACAAGAACCTCTTGCAGGCTTTTTGATTCTTTTCAAGTAACCTGAAGCACTTCCAAAGAGCACTGGACATCATATAAGAGAAAGAAAATTTTATTATAGTATCATGAAAATAGCTGACTTCTAATGAGAAAAAAGCCAAATGACCAAGGAAATTTCAAAAGCACATGTTCTCACAAGACACTTCCTTACATAAATGGCAAGAGAGGGTCTTTTCCTTTAAAGATGCTAACCTAATATTTTGGAGATTGCCAAAAACCTGAAAAGACAGTACAATAAAACTGAAAATCAGTATCAGAATACAGGTACTAAAAGAGCCATGTTCAAGACTGACTGCATAAAAACAGTATCATGAATTTCCATATCTGAAGATCAAATCTGGTTCTTCTGTCCTGAACTGATGGCCTTCAAGAAATCATCTGTTATCTATAAATTAAAATGCCTGTTCTTCTCCTTGGCACTAACAATAAACATTTTGCAAGCAAAACAGTAAGCAGTTCTACTGATTACATGCACGTACAATATGGTGATACAGTCACTTCTGTCAGCAAGTGAATTAACAGAAATAATGATAACAAAAACCTTCCTGCAGTCACCAGTGTAAGCTGGTACAGATCTAAATACACACAGAAAATTCTACCCAGTTACTTTGAAGCTTTGGTAGAAGATACTCTAGTCTGACCTTTATGCTGGTGATCAAAAGCAGCTCTTGCTAGTGCCCTGGTGACGTTGTCTTACCAGCGGTGCCAAAGCAGGGCAGGTCTCCTGCTGGACACGTTCACTGACGGGCAGGTAGGAACTGCTTGGGCACATGGTAGCTGATGTCAGCCTCGGCTGCAGTGACCACCAGTGAGAGCTTAAACACTGAAGGAAAGTAAGAAAGGCAAGTGGCAGAAGAAAGATGTGGGCTTCAGAATAGTTGACTTTGGACTACTCAGGGAAGAGAAGAAGCTGTCCCGACGTGATAAAGTGCCCAGAAGAGGTCACTGATCTGTAAGGACCAACTCCTCAATGCTCTAGAAGGGTCCTTACTAAGGTGCAGAAGTTGAGCAGAATAGGGAGTTTCAGTCTGAACTCTACCACAAAACCAAAATGAATGGTCATAGATGGAGATTAATATAGAGAAACTCCTCAGGCATGCAAGAATGGCCTTGGGAAAGGCAAAGTTCATCTCAATTTAGCATTAACAAGAGATGCAAAGAGCAACAAGGGCTTCACCACTACAGCAGCAGCAAAAGACTAAGAAAATCTTCAACTGCTGCCAAATGTGACAGGCACAAAGGACTCAGTTCATCCTGGGATATCAATCACACTTGCTTTGAAAGTCATAGACCTGTCAAAAAAAGGAAGTGAAGTACAAAAATGCTCTGATAAAATACTATCACAGACTTGCACACAAACGTGTGATTACTTTTATTAAATCTCTTTTTGCTAAATCAGCTATTTCAGAACTGATTATCACAGGAATCATATTTAACGTTCTAGAAACAGTGATATTGCAGATTAATAAAAATGCTCCTCCTCTGTCAGGGAAAAGAAGAGGGAAAAGAGTTGGACTAAAATATTCCGATGCTATGAATTAAAAAATATGGTATTTTACCTACATATTAAAAACTAGGTGCTAAAGCAACCTGGAGACAAATTAAATAGACAGGAGATCTTTAAATAATACATAATCATAAGGTGCTAAAGACAGTCAAGGAAGTTTATAAATACTATTTCCACTAGAATTCATTGCTTCCTTATCTTTTAGCTCTCTAACTAATGAATTCTTGAGTGCAGCTGTTCTAGTTCCACCAGAGTTGTTCTATTTCAGGACACAGTGAAACTTTATGCCAAAATCTGTATAAAATCACCTGCTACAATATGGAATATCTGACCACATTAGCACTGATCCTCTGCTATGAACCATATTATCACAAATAACATGTAAACTCCCCAGTACGTCACCCCACGTATACATATTTAGCATAGATGGCTCCAGCCTAAGAAGCAATTTACATGGGATTAAAGTTCCACATCCACAAAACTCCCAAGGATTTCAATACACAGTGCTTGTTTTAACAACTCTGATGGTAATTATTTCTCTTTTCTACAGTGACAAAACACCCATTAAGTTCCTCTGCCCATCATAAATTGGAATAATGTAGACAGTAATAAAGCAGATGGGCAAAGGAACCTGCATTCCAGACAATGATGTGTGAGCTACACAGATCTGTTTGTAGTCATACTTTTATTCTACACAATGTGTTATCTTCCACAGTTTAAACCACAAGATTCACACAATCTATCTAAGCTCAGTCCAGAAGACAGTCAAGTCCCTTTGGCTAAGCATTTCAGTGTGTCATTCACACATATTAATCACCTACCGTAACTTTATTACTTACTTTCCATCAACTTCTGGTCTTTTGCACACACAGTGAAACTTGCCACCAAAATCTATGTAAAGGTCATCTCCTACAACATGGAATATTTGACCAATGGCAATTTTATCTTTGGCAGGCCCCATCTGAATTAAAGGAGAACGTCTCAACATGGATGCAAAGGATTCCGATTTCTCTGAAGGAACCTACAGACAAATAAGAAAAGAAAAAGCATTTCACAAAACGTGCTATCCAAAGGAGGAATTGAATTAAACTTGTAACTTACAAAAAGGATTGATTCACTGAATAACAAGTAAAGATTTCATGTGCATGGTACATTTTAGCAAGACTTCCAAGGAGGCATCTGGTACATTTCTCCATCTCCGAACACTTTACACATTAAAGGTAAAGCTTTCATTAATTCAGTCATAGAAAAACATCACACTGTGCATCCCCTGAAAACATCGGCCAGTTCAACTATTGGTTAGGTAAGTTAATTTAAAAATGCATTCCAAATGTAGGAGATGCCCCTGAAAAGAACATTTCACATCTCTTTGTTATCTCCTCTGTGAAAACCAAACCAGAATTAGTACCTTGCAGCTGTTCATGCAACTATTTAAAAATGAATAACATTTAAACCACTATTTTAAAGAATAAAACCATTTTGCCAAGGCAGCAAAAGCAGAAAGCATGCCCAGGACTAACCTAATAAATGAAAGAAAAACAAAAATTGAACCATCACTTCTTTCATTTTTCACTCTACAAAATCAAAGTAAATAAATAAACAAAATGCCAGTTTCTTCTCATAGAGCTTTGAAAAAATGGGAGAACATAAAATCTTCCTGCTATTCTTCATGGAGAGAGAGATCTCTGTTCTGTTGACCCAAGAAAACTGACTACCATAGGCTTCCCACTGTATGCCAGGTGAAAATATCCAGCTATATCAAAGTGAGACTCAGTCTCACATATACTTTCCCTGATATACTAAATTTGACCACTTTTTAAGATTACTGCCTTTGAAATGCAATTAGTAAAAAAAACCTTCTTGCTAGTAACAAATTAAAAGGGAGAGGCATTTTGGAAGCAGTACCTACCTGAAGGTGAATCTAAGGAAATCATACTATAGACGGTTAAACAGACTGAAAAAATTAGAACCTATTAATTTTTTTCTCCACATTTAGCAGTAATTAACTGATAATAATTACTTTGTGCAAGATTTCAAACTATTTTGGAACCAGCAGAAGAACTAAACTGAACAAAAAAATCAAGCAGTTTCAGGTTTAGTGATCTGCTGGCTTCAGCAACACACTTTCCCACTGATTACTTCAAGCAGATGCTGAAAATCCATCTATACTTTATAGCAACAGAGAATAATGTCATCATTTTCCACTTTTACATTTGGAAACTTTTATTCTTGGGGAGGTCAAAACACGAGACAGTTTTGAATTCCAGCTCTGCTGGAAGGCACAAACAACACGAATTTTTCTGATGGGACATAGCCTCAGGAATCATAAGCAGGAGATCTGACACCTGGTAAATCTGCTGCTTCAGAAACAGGAACTGTTAAATGTGGCATCCCAAGGACAAGGGCTGAACAACGTGCAACACGCACACACACCAAAGGAAGAGCATCTGGCGGTGGTAAACCACAACAGAGCAGTAGGACATTGCACAGGAAAGCTAATATCAGATAAGGTTCCAAACATAGGATTGTTTGAATTTCACAGTGCAGTCTGAATTCAAATACATGAAAATTAATTATACAGGATGCATTTGTAAGCGTTCCAAGAAAAAAATGCAACGTAGTGGAAACAGTAAGAGGAAGTATTTAAATTTGATTGATCATATTAATTAAGGAGGCAGCAGAAAACTTTAAATCAATGTATAAATTGTAAGCTAGAAGGAAACATTTCAAAATTAACATCCCCTTCAAAATTAATCTGTCTGGGAAGGAGTTTAGAAATCAATCATCATATTGAAATATCAAAACCTGTTTAAAGGGAAACTAAGGTACAATAAAGTGCAAATTCAGTGGTCTTCCACCAAAGGGCAAAGGTAAGAACATGGCAGCAACGTGTAAACTCAGGATGACAAGGACTACTATCATTTCATCCCAGAATATTTTCTGTTATCCTTCAATGCAAGATAAACTAATAAGTAAATTAATCTGGGGAAAAAAACAAACAAACAAACAACCAAAACAAACCCAACCCTTTCCTCCCCCCCCCCCCAAAAAAAAAAAACCAAACACCCACAGAGGTAGGCAGGTGTCATAATTTGTAGGATATATATGGACAAACATATACAGCAACTTTATTTGGACATTTTAACAGAAGATGAGGAGGTCCACCTATGGTTTCAACTAATTCAATGAATGCCACTGAAATCAGACACTACAAAGGAACTACCTTTTCTTTCATGTAGATTATCTGGAAAAAGCCTGAGCTAGTAAAGAGGATCAAGAGAAGAGTGTTTGGTTTGAAGGAGATTTTCCTAAGTTATCTACAGTAATGGCATTAGTAATGGCCACTGAGCAGCACTGAGATTTCTTTGCTAAGCAATTAATACAATTCACAGTAAATTCCTTCATCTCTTGGCAATTACACTAGTGCAATGGCATTCACCTCATTCATATTCTCTTCATATGATGGCACACTCAGTAGGCTCTCTACACTTAAAAAACTTCACAAGCAGCAAGTATTTCTCTCCACATCATGAAGACGAGTGGATTTCCTGTTTTCAGCACCTAAAAATGGTCCATTCTATTTAATAACAACCCTCTCCTTTATTTCCCTGGTAGGAAAAAATACAGATACAAAATTCTCCCATGTGTAAACTTGCCTGTGAAATAATCTCTGTACACAACACACAAGTGCTATCTTTACACACCAACAGATGTGCTCATTCCTTGTTAGAACACAGATTTAAGTAAAATACAGATGTTAATGTACAAAGAAATTCTTCAATTGTGGAAAGTTTTCCAAGAAGATACCAGGAATCAGTTTGAATTCTATCACAGGCCTACAAGTCTGCAGTGTTCTCTCTTCTATGTTGTGGAGAGGAACTTCTCAAGAGCACAAGTAGCTAATTTACATATACAAGAATCCTCAAGAGATGCCATTAGTTACTGCCATCAAGGACTCTTTTGTGGACAGTCTAGAAACAGAGTGAGTCAAAATGCAGTATTTTCTCCAGTTTTCTGCATAACCTAAAGCAGATCTCATTAAATAGTAATTTATCCCAAGCATTTAAAGAGATTTAATGACATTTTGAGTGCTTTCCTCTATGATTTCTAAATCTCCTTAACTGGATTCTCCATGGCAGCATTACAGAAAAACAGTAAGACCGTATAATAAAGGTGTAACATACTTTATTAAGCACTCTACTTCTCTGGTTCTCAAGGAGCATTGACCATGCAGTTCTGATAGATAATGCATCGATAACATGTCAAACTAGAGAATATTACAAAATTCAGAAGCACAAATGACACATTCTTTTCAAGTACCTGAAATATAAAGGCTTTTTTCACCTCCTCCTCCTTCTTAGATGCCTAACTCGTTTGATTTTCCTTCTAATTTCTGGATTTCAAAGTTTTTCACAAATATTTGGATGCCTTTCTGCACCTATAATTCAATGAAAAGCAACAGCTCCTCCAATAATAGAACTCCAAGATGATACTTATTAACTAGAGAGAAGGAAAAGTCATAGATTTAAACCCAGTAAGATCCAAACAAAAGAAGTAACTCCAGTAGAGAAATATAACATACTAATTCTGGAGCAAAGCCTATGACTGTACAAGCAGGGAGGTCCTTTCCCACCCACTGAGCAAAATATCTGAAATCCCAGGCTACGTGCCTTCTGTTTGCTTGCAAAGGCAAGTAGCATGCACGCTGGAATGTGGGATGTATGGATGAGACACGGAGAAGAGATGGAAGATTGGTAATCTGATTGCTACAATTAAGGGGTGAGTGGCATTAACATCTAGCAGCACGCAAAGAACACAACCCTCTACAACGATCAAATTTTGTTTTCCTCAGCACTGTTTTCCATAGTTAGAAAGATTTTTCTGTCCAAAGTTAGTTATATAAAACAACAACATGGAAAAAACAATTTGCAGTAACAGCTTAGTAGGATATCCCATTAGCTAAAGGTCCCAACAGCTTGGATACTAAACACAGGACTGGAAAAGGCCCTGAACAATCTGAACCAAGTTTGTCCTGCAAGGTGTTTGAACAGATACCTCCTGAGATCACTTTCAACACGCACTATTTTACTTAGGAAAGACAACTGGGAGCCTGATACAAAGAATATTAAACCAAACCCCGATATAATTAGCTACCCACTGAACAAGTACATATTGATAAGGCACTCATTTCACCAAGCAACATCAGAAATTTCGCTATGTTCTTCTAGTCCAGCAGACCTTCATTTTCCATACCTTTTAACTACTGGAAGTGTGCACTGTTGCTTAGACATGAATCTAAATCCCACCAATTTTGTAAGTGTTGCAGGCATTACTAGCGTAACAGCTCATAGAGATTCATGCAGTTTATTTACCAAATTTCTCTCTAGGGTACATCTACTACTTTTTACTCAAATGAATGCAACAAGTCAAAACTCCACTGTGCAGAAGAATATCGCCTTAAAGACACCAGGACCAATTCTGACAATATACCTCAAAATGTGACATCTATCAGTTAATGGCCTTCCACCCAGAAGCAGCACAACAGGCACTGCCAACTCGAGAACTCTCCTGAATTTATCAAAGAACAATCAACAAGCTTTGTTTTCACCAATAAGGTCTCCCTGCACAAGTTCTCCCAAGAAACAATGCTGAAGATTCAGGAGGAGCACTTCGAGGGCTGACCTATGACTACAGCGACTGAAATTTCAACATACAAGCTCCAAGTGCTTTCTCAAGGTGCTGTCTTCTTTTCATACATTAAACTATTTGGCCTAATGCTGATAACTCATTATCGAAAAGTTCCATGTATTTTATTCTGGTCTCAAAATATAATCACTCAAATTTTAGCCCTCATGCCTTTAACCCATCTCAGAGATGGACAGCTCTCAGTCTCCCCTCAACCAAATAAGTTCAGGTACTTTTGAACATTTTCATAACATTGTGCCTAGCAGTTATCAGTGATTTTAGAGTTTCCTCAAACAAAAAACTCTGCTTTCTGTATTAGTAGGAAAGAAATGTTTAGGGGAAAAAATACTTTAAAAGTATAAGAGTTGACACTAATGTGTCAGCTTATTTACTCTACACTTATTTACTCTAAAAATTCAGTCAACTTCTAATAAGTACCTAATCTACATTTCTTAAAAACCAACCAAGTTTTGAATATTCAGGGTCAGTCCACCATACAGTTATTGTCTTCCAAGACAGCATTCCTATTAAACCTGCAGAGCCCTCCACACCTCCTTCCATCACTGACTTTTTGTCTCCTCTTCTAAAGTTGTTCTGCACTGGGCAAAACACCCCACGTTGCCTGCCTTGGGTCTCTACCACTTGCACCTCTACCCAAGGGACAAGATGACACATAATCATTCTTTTTAATTCCCCAAGTTTTTTAAATACTGTCCCACAGTCTGCATACATCCCGACACGCAGAAAACGCCATCAGTAATTGCCTCAATAAACATTACTAACTACAGTATTACACAACCTACTCCTTCAAAGAAGGCTCTTTCTTACCATTATTGTTTCAAACAACACAAGCTATAGGTCTGCAGGCCAGGGGTTCACCTACTTCCTTATTATCATCAGATATGTAAACAATAAAGAGGAACAAAATCTGATAAATACTTGTACTTGCTATATACTGCACATGACTTGCTCATGTTTTGTAGTACTTGGAGGAACAGGTTGCCCAGAGAAGTTGTGGATGGTACATACCTGGATATGTTCAAGGCCAGGCTGGACGGGGCTCTGAGCAATCTGGTCTAGTGGAAGGTGTCCCTGCTCACGGCAGGGGGTTTGGATCTAGCTGATCTTTAGGGTCAGTTCCAACCGGGCCATTGTATGATTACATGAAATCAGAAATCTAAGATGATATATGACTCAGGAGCATCACTTGGACTTCAATATGAACAGCAATGCAGAGATGGGAACCATCTCTTCTCCATCTCTGTTCTACTATTTGACAAACATTTGTAAAAAGTACCAAATTGCTCATTAAGCTCTTAATCGCCAACAGCATTCATTTCATACGGTATTTCAGGAGGACAATTTGCAAATTGCTGGCTAAATACATGCCATTCACATATGGAGAACACAAACCACAGACATCAGCGTGATGCTCCAGTGACTCAAAGATGTCTAAGGCTATTTTAGAATTTTTCTGAAAGCTGATGTGTAATTCTGCAATATGTACCAAGGCAAATTTTAAAATGCTGATACTTAAAACCCCTCAATGTTTATGGATAGAACAGACAGGTGAAACTATGAAGATAATAGAAAATAGGAAAACTGTATTAGGCAGAGATGTATAAGAATAAACTAGGACACAGGATTTAGCCAGCATACCATAACTAAATATAACAGCCACAAAATTCACCTATCTGTTGCTCATAAGCAACAGCACACCATCCCACTTACAGCACAGTTATAACCAAAGACTTGGTTTGGTTATAACTACAGTTATAACTTTTAAAGTCCACTGTTTGGCTTTTAATCCCCTCCAGAATATAGCTCATTTTCCTCCCCACTTAGTGGCCTGAGGCTTTGTCCCATAAAAATACATATATATATATCAAACAACTGTAGTTTATGCTGTTTCCCCACAGATTCAACTTGCAACCCAAAGTGGGCAACCACAAATACAAGGAAGATCTCTTCAGTTTCCTTTAAACAAGAGACTATTACATTTTATTTCATACAAACAGATTAAATTGAAGAACTAATTTAAACTTCTTGCTAAAAAAAAAGGTTTAAAGATTAAATACTGAACAAATCTGAAAAAAAGCAAGATTGGTGTTATTTAATAAAATTACTGAAGGGAAATAGTCCAAACAGAAAAGCATAAAATGAGGATTCATGATTCAAAGCAGTAATTTAGGGGAAAATTTAATATTAATGACTGCAAATTCACAAAGAAGAGCTCTGAAAGCAGTCAAGGAGAAAACTGGAAGCTTCCCTACTAGTCAGCAAGAAGATATTTATAAAAAGCTTCATATGAATCACTTTCTATGGAAAGATTGTTACAAGGCCAAATTTCTATAAAGACAGCACTTGCACACTAGCACACTATGATGACCTGATTTCTATAAGGGAATTATTTTAGTTCTAAGGATTCTAATCTAATATTAATTATTTAATATCTACAGGCCAGTAGAAGAAATGTCAGCATAACTAAAAGTTCCAGCAGACATCATATTCCTCCACTGTCTATTTCTGTTCGCTCTGAGTAATGACTTGAATTGCACCCTCAGTGGCAACAAACTCAAAATTATATAGTTTGGGAATAAACATAATTAGTGTCTGTACCCATCTTTTTTAACCTAAGTTTTGAAGAAAGTAGTCAAGAGAAGAAAACAGAACCACTTTTCAATACAATGTGGTACTACAAAACTTGTGTTCAAGAAGAACACAGTGAGCGCTACAAGTTTTTCCTCCGAATCTTTAAAATTTGGAGGGGAAAAAACCTCAGATTTTATGACTAGAAAAAACAAGGGAAACAGCTCTGTTTTGCCTAGAAGAGGATGAGGGAAAATTTTCATTCTTTCCTTTATTATATTTTTATTTACTTTCAAAAACTTTGCATACTCCAGAGCTACTTCCCATCACTATCTTAAAACTACAAGCTTCCCTAAAGAACCACCAGAAAGCAATGCAAACTTCTGCTGTTTCAACCAAAAGGGGAACATGCATACATTCTCCTCAGCACAGTGAAGAAATGTGGTTTATTTCAGAAAGCAAACCAAATAAAACTCTTCAGCCAAAAGCGATGGAGGTAAAAAGCTGAAATTAGGCATTTAAGTATCCCTTGATGAGAAGCGGTAACTAAGTGTTTTGACAAAGCACCATTTTAACTTCACTCTAGCTTTAGGATTTTTGGTGACTAATTTACTGTCCAAGCGTAACAGCACTTTGTAAAGACCTCTTAATGAACACCATTTCTTTTTTTAATACTTTAGGATTAGGCTTTAAGGAGCACAGGTACAGAAGCTAAGGTATCTCCCCTCTCACTGCTTACTGGAAGGTAAAATCTGGTAATGACTGCTGCAAACAATGTGCTAGAACTCTCAGTGTACCTGCATATCTGGGAGCATACTGAACTCAAGTCTCTGGAGAAACACCCTCTCCCCTGTGGAAAATCTGAGAGAGTATGATCTGTCCTGTAAGCCTTCTTAGCAGCTTGGACAAAACAATCTGACAATATTTGAAACTTTAGTTGTAAAATGGCAGACATAAAGTTGCTCTTGCCAAACCATTTGAAATCAGCTGAGCCATAAGCCCTGGAACATGAAGAATATCCCACTTTATTTATGAATTCAGTCCAAAGTAAAGTATCATAATACTAAAAAAAAGCCTCTAGGAAATCCCATTTAGATAGTTATACTAAGTGGGTATCCAAGCTGCCCTCAAAAAACACCAGAAGTAACACGAATAGAAACTCTGATGTTGCTTTCTTACATGCACATATTACGACTGACACTTTTTTCCCAGAACAGTTTGGGTTGGAAGGGACCTGTAAGATCATGCAGTCCCTAATCCCTCCTGCCATGGACAAGGACACCTTCCACTAGACCAGCTTGCTCAGAGCCCCATCCAGTCTGGCCTTGAACATTTCCAGGGATGGGATATCCACAGCTTCCTGTTCCAGTGCCTCACCATCATCACCATTCTTCCTTTTGTCCAACCTAGATCCACCCTTTTTCAGTTTAAAACCATTGCCCGTTGTCCCATCACTGCGGGCTCTAGTAATAAAGATTAAGAGAGACTTTTTACAAGCCCTCTAAATATTGAAAGAACACAACAAGGTCTTCCCGGAGCCTTCTCTTCTCCAGGCTGCTCTCAGCCTGTCTTCATAGGAGAGGTGCTCCAGCCCTCTGATCATATTTGTGGCCTTCCCTGAACTCACTCTGCCTTCCAGCTACTGAGGAGTGGATGGAGTACTCTAGTCAGGGTCTCATGACAGCAGAGGGTATTTATCTATTTTTAAGTCCACAAATTTATCTGAAAGACAAGTTTTCTGGGGTAAATGCAAAAGTCTCTGTTTGAAGATTTTGCTTGGCCACAGCTGTAATTTTTAAGCCAACATCACATACTGAAATTACACTTTTTAAAAAATAGTTTAAAATTATATTTTGATTGCAGATTAGGAAAGGATTACACTACTATTTTAAAAACAATGAAATATTCATCATACATTTTGACATTAGTTTATGTTCATTAACATCCTTCCATCAAGTTCCTATTTTGATACTCACTGCAGTGCTGACTGAATACAGCATATTCCAAAGCTTATTTATTTTTGTCTACAGAATAACTTATAATTAAAAGTATCTCAGCTGTGCAGAAAACACTAAATATGCCTGAATGTATACATTTGTATATACATTGTCCTCATAGTAACAAACAATGTAATATTGTGAACTAAGCTTATTTTTAAAAGAGATTAACCATGTAGAACTTAACCAGTAAAATACGATGGTGAAAACAATCTTTGTCTCTCATAATTAAAATTTTCAAGTAGGATCATGCAGATCTCAACAGAGAAAAAAGATCACAGGAACAGGATTTGTACACTGCGTAATATTGAACAAGTTTTCCTGAATTCTTTGTTGTCTAGAAATCTCTTTACATTGCTGTTAAGGCTATTTGTGGCTTTTTTTCAATTTGAAGATGAGTATTTCTTAAAGTTCTCATCAAGATGCTGTACATGAACTATTCTTCAAACTCATGAAAGAGCATAATTATTCAGAATACTTTGTAAACAAAGTTACCAACGCCTTATTACATGCTGCTAAGTCAAATGTAGCAATACTGCTCATAAAACAAATGTAATTTTTTTCAATTAATAGACTAAGCTTACATGACCTACAATAAATACTGCACCATCATAGAAAATCCAAATTAAGGTGATTTATTTAGTCAATTATAGCTACCCCTGCCCCTTATCAGAAGAGTCAAAGACATATCCTAACTTGTTTGATAGTCTGGGTTTTTGGGTATAACATGCGGTGTCAGACATGACTGAAATTTAAAACCGTACTTTTTTTCCTATGACTTTATGTAACTGTGCTTATGCTTAAGCAATAGCATAAAACAGTAGAGTACATCTGGGGAGGGGAAGGCCAGCACAGCTGTATGAAGGAAATTAATTGTCTTCTGCTTTTAGACCCTTTTTTGAAACTTCTTCATCAATCAGCTGCCCATTTAAAGCAGCAGAAAGCAGAAAGTCATATTGCTAACACACTATAATGCTACCCAAACCACCAAGGCTTACCCAGCAAATCTTAAAAATGTACAATGTGCTGCACTGTTGACTCAATACCAACTTCTCTTTGTAGTAAAAAGAAAGTTTTCCAGTTATCTTCACACTTTGAGTGGATACACTGTGCAGAAACCGAAAAACAAGACTTTCATAAAGAATTTCAAATGCAGCTTTGAAAATACACTGTTGACTAGACAGGTGGATCATTTACTATAGGACACTGAGCTATGGCTTTATTTCACAACATAAAATAGCACGTAATTTGGTCACAATAAAGCTGCTTATACTTCTTTAAATAACTTCTATACATAATTTAAAACACAAAGTATTTATTTATATATATCTTTCAAGGATTATTTTTATAGCAAAAAATAGAGCATTAGCCTCTAAACCAGAGAAAGCGGGTGAACCTACTGCATGCATTAAGACAAAATGAAAACCAAATCAAATGAGCACACGGAGTCCTAAAAAACAGCCCACGGTGTTTTGAGCCCAGCATCTGCCTGTGCAGCTGGACTGCTTAGGCAGAACTCTGCATTATTTCTCTGAACAATTACATGTGTGTCCTTGCGTTTTAGGTTGCCATGTTGGAATGGGACAGTGGTAATCCCACACAACAGCACTGTCATATCTTCAGCCTGACATTTTCTCCATTTATCACTTCAGGCCCCTTTTTCCAGGTTCCTGGAGAACAGGATGTTGTTTCAATAGCCATAATACAAGAATAACTGGGATCTCTCCCACAGTAACAGTGGATGTAAATATCCTGTTGATAATAATAACCACTCACGGACCTCCAGCAATGCCAAAGCAATCTGTCACCAACCCAGAGCTATCTGAAGGAGTAAATTCCAGAAGACAATTCCTCCAGAGCTGTGATCTTCCTCATGTCAACCAAGGACAGAGCTGTGCAAGGTGCCCAGGGCCTTCCCACGTGAATTTGTGTTCCTGAGTACACTGCTGTGATAGGCAGTGGTGACAATTTTACTGTACTATAATTAAATGCTTCGAAGGGGCAGCATGCATCATTCTCTGCTGCTGTTCAACAACATCAGAAGTGCTGTCTACTCCACTTCACAGTGTTGCTCCAACACCTTGAGAGTTTTACAAAATCCTGTCACACCAGCACTCCTGTCATATGCAAAGCAGGTGTTCCGACAGACCCAGCTGTGCCTCCAGCTGGAACAAACCCGAGTCAGAAGAGATAAGTTTTGGTGCCTCAACCAGACCGTTCACAAGGTAGAACTGCTCCTTCACAGAGGTCAAAAGAAGGACAACCAGGTTCATTCCTACTTTAACGCAAACCAGCATTTCAAGCAGATCCAGCTGAGACGATGCTGAGAAGGCTGCGACACAGCCCTTATTCAGCACAAACCCAAAGGCACCAGGCTGAGTTCACAGAGTCGCAGGAGCAGACATAATCCACGTTTCTCAAATGCAGCATTACAATCTGGCAAAGCAAGCCAAGAGAAACTTTCAGGTAAAGAAGACCCATTCCAGCTCCCTCAAATCCCACAACTGGCAAGTCCTGCTCCGTTAGTCAGCAGTTTTCAGCACTTGACTGCTGGCCAGATGGTAATCTACCTAAAAGGGTAACCTCTGTGCTTGGCACATAGGTTTTATAGAGTGCTGTTACATTTGCAATCAAACCAAAAATGGTTTTAAGTTATTTATTAGCACTAGCAAAGCATCCACACAAAGATTACAGGTGTCCTAAGAAACTGTACACCATGAAAATTACAAATGATAATTGTACTAACTATAAATCAGTATTTTTGCTCTCAAAGAACTACAACTTCAGGAAAACCATCTTCTAAATGTTAACTTAGGTGGGAAGACAGACTGAGAGAAATCCTTTCCACCAATAATTACATTAAAATAATTCTGATTTTTTTTTAATATTTTATTTCAAAACGTCCACTGTTACACATTATTTTAAACTGAAGTTGCCCAGATACTGCACAAGCAAGACAATTACATATTCTTTTAAAGGATCCTTATGTAGCTTTCAGAAATGTAGTAACATTCCTTTAAAATTCTCACTTTTGTGTTTTAGTTTTTAATCTCTCCCTTAAAACATAAAGTCAACTCTTTATGTGACCTATTAAAATATTTTTTGTTTTCTTTCTTTATGATTATTTATATTTTATTTGTTAAATAGTGATAAGAAACTTAAACATACAGACACCTTCCTCAAATTTATGAATCCTTTCAGCAATGGACCTCTGGCTAAGAAAATCTTAAAATATATACGTGTCCAGAAGAGTAATTTCTAATCTCTTTCTTTTAGAAACTAGTTATTATGATGTACTGATACCAACCCAGTCCTCTCCCCTGAACTTCAGACAAAATCACTTACATTTCTTCCTAACAAACGGTTTCCCTTCAAACACGGTGCTCAAGGAACTAAATAGGATATTTCTTAAACGTGCTGCTTCTGCTGCGACATCTGGAAACAAGGGGTGCCCTCTGCTGTGCCGGGAGTGGAGGTTCACCCAAACCTCGGCGCAGCATCCCTGCCCGGCTGGGACCAGCGGCCAGGCCAAGCCAGAGGCTGCACATCTCTGCTTCCACACACGGACAACTTTCTGTCCCTGTCACCATGCCCTGACACGCACCCGATGGTTTGCACTCTGTTACTGTCACGAAAAAAGTCCCAACAGAGCAGCCTTCCCCCACTGTTGGCACACATTGCTGACTAGCAGCAAAGCTAACACAGTGCTAACTCATAAAAAGACACTTGACAAACTTCCCACACATATTTTAAACATTTTTAGACTATTCAGTGCACAAAAATGTGCATTTATTCTTAATTAGTTATTTCGTTCTTACATTTTCTCTGAACTTTGGCAACTGAGAGAAGAACGCAGCTCAAGACCCATTTCTCTAACTGTATCAACAAAAACCATCACATCCTTCCTAAAACACAAGGTTTCCAATTTTGCTAGGCAGACAGCTTTAATCTGTAAATGAAGGTAACACCTAAAGCATTTCCCATCCTTCTAAAAGAACCTTAAACTTATCTTTTGTTGTTGATGTTGTTGTTCAGTTTATAATACAAAACTTACATATTGTAAAAATGCAGAATGAAAAAGCAGTAAGAATTGAGCTGTCTGCTGTAGACAAAGTTAAATATCATGTGGGTCTGTCAGAATATTGTGCTCACCAAGTTGCCACCTTTTCAACAGTTTTAATCAACATTTATCTGCCTGCTCTGTAAATTTCACTACTTGCAAAACAGTAACAACAGAACAGTAAAATGAACGTAAAAACTAAAACACACAAACACAACCCCCTAAAAAATTACTAACACAGCAAGATACCACCAGGCAATTCTGAAGCAAGGTCAGCAGTACACATTGCTGCTGTGCACAAAACACTTAAAAGAGTTTTAGGGAAAATATCATCATGCTTTTTGAATCATCTGAACACAAACACATGTCAACATGCCCATTTAACAAGTTTCCTTATATCTGCCTAAAATAAGTCACTGTTCCAAAAACGAAAGAAAAAGAGCTGGCAGAGGAAATCTGTACAGAAATATTATCAAGCTTCTCCCCAAAATAAAGAGAAACACTGAGGACCCAAACAGCACCTCTGGCTCTTACAGGGTGAAGCACAGCAAAAGCCAGGCAGTGCTTTGGGCCTGTCCATTTGCCAGCTGAGGTAAGGGATGAGCAAGACCACAGTCCTCCTGCTCGAAAGCGCAGATCCTGCTGATGCAGGGCACCCCAGAAAGGGGATGCAGCTACAGCCACTGCACCCTCTTCTGAGGGGAGCCCCAGTAGCACCAGGGTTGCTCCCAGCTATGGGAAAGTTTATTTACCAAATAACACACTTCATAGCAATCAAAGATCAGTTAAAAGTGGCGAAAATGTGATTTCAAGGAAACTACACAGAATGAACAGATTACTCTGCAATTCATATCTCTTTCATTTTCCTCATTTCAATATGCCACTCTCCTCTGCTACTTCATTCTCACCAAAATCCACTCCCTCTTGTGCACACTCTTGAAAGAGCAAACAGTGAATAATCATCAATGTCACTCAGGTTCATGGAGCAGTAACTGGGCTAAGAACAGCATGAAAGTAGAGTCATGATAATCTTCATCACCTTGTTCTGCTTTGAACATCACTGGGACACTGCAAAGCAAGTTACTTTTCTTCCTCTGGTTCAAGAGAAAAAGTAGTTCAGTAAAGTGAAATTCAGGGCTGTAATCCAGATATTCATTTTTCATGCCTAGTTTGATTTCAGGTATTGCATTATTTTATATTTGTACATGTAATTCCACTTGGAAACGATGTTGTGATTACTAGGTAACATTTGAGTTTTTAAAGGCTTGATGAATAATTATTTATAGACAGAAGAAAAAATGCTTCCAGCTTCTTACTTTAGCAGAAAAATAAAAAAGGGGAAAAAAATCAACTTCCTAAATCCCTAAGTATCTCTTACAGCTGGATCAGGTGACCCTCTTCCGAAATTCTTCTGTGGACATCCCCCTGGACACCACCTGAGCCAGCATCCTGCGTTAGACAAACGTTTGATCGTTGCATAGCCAGCTTTGATAGTGTGGATTTTCAATGGAAAACAGAATGTTACAGATTTTGCAGTAATCTGGGATATCAGGTCTTGGATTCAGTGACAGGCATTTCCCTACACTCCCACTACCACACCAGTCCTGCAATAATAATTCACAGCATTAATCTCCATATCCTACTGGGCACACTCCAAGTAATCCCACTGGTGTGGGCAAACAACTGAAAAAAGTTACAAAAAGACGACTGTCAAGGACAAAGAGCAACATGGAATCACTTCCACCTGAAAAATAATCAGAGATCAGGTATTTTCAGCCTGGAAGAGATTTATTGTGATACATCAGTACAAACAGCTTTTTTGTGTTTCCCTGCATGTTTACTAACAGGCACAGTCACAATATGTAGGGAAAATCAGTATAAAAAACCTCCCTGCACTGCTAGAGAAAGTGATGGTTATTTACAAATCTTTAAATTCGTTTTACCACTTCATCTCTCCCAAGTTCCAACCATTCAGAATCTCAAAACCACAGACCCACAACAGGCATCTGGAGAAAGACCACTTGGATACAACACCAAGGATGAAGGCTGCCAGCTACCAAGGCCTCACCACACTTCCAAGATCGATCCTGTTTGGCAATGGTGAACTAGGTTTTGGACAAATCTTTTACACCCTTCAGGACTCAACCGTTGTTTACAGGGTGGTCCTTTGCTCCAGTGTTTTACTTAGTGCAGACTCAATAAACAGCAGAACTACAGCTCACTATCTCTCCATGACTGTTTTCATGGTGGTGGAACAGGAAAACAAATGGCACATAACATATGGGACACAGGCCTGTTGCCCTCCTCTTGTAGTTAAGGAGCAGGGTCTGCTCTTCACAAATCATTCGTGCTCCTGCTTATCAGTGCAGGCCTTGCCAAGCACATCATCTTCAATTTTACTCCTGAGAACAGCCTCCTGGAGAACTGTGGTTTTCCACATTACTATACAGCATCCTTTCAACCCCTGTCCTACTGTTTCTTTTGCTGCCTTCAGACACATACAATTCTACAGGTGTTTCACTCATGCAAGTCCTTGTATTTCCACTACAAGTCTCTGGAGCACTGGCCTAACAGGTCTTTGATCTGACCCTCCACAATCAATTAAAGATTTTCCACGTCCTCCCTGCCAGCCTGTAAAAGCCATAATATGGCTTTGCCCACAGGGCTGTTACCTTGCATTCTACACAACCAAAACTACTTGCTTGCTTTCTACATTAGATTTTTGTAGGAGTATGTTAGAAAGAAATACGAGCTGCCCATGTTTATCTGCAGGCTATTTTCTTACTAGCCAGGGTGAAGCAGTGAAAAGAGAATCACAGAATTGTTAGGGCTGGAAAGGACCTCTGGAAATCATCTAGTCCAAACCCCCAACAAGGCAGGGTCACCTAGAGCAGGTTACACCAAAACCTCTCCCGGTGGGTTTTGAATGTCTCCTGAGACGGAGGCTCCACGACCTCCCTGGGCAGCCTCTTCCAGTGCTCTGCCACCCTCAATGTGAAGTTCTTCCTCATCCTGAGGTGAAACGTTCTGTAGTTCAGTTTACGGCCAATGCTCCTCGTTCTGTCTCTGGCCACCACTAAACAGAGTCCGGCACCATCCTCTTGGCAGCCGTCTTTGAGATATTTATATGTATTGACGGGATCCCCTCTCAGTGAACTCCTCTCCAGACTAAACACGCTCAGCTCCCGCAGTCTCTCCTCGTAAGAGACGCTCCAGACCCCTCATCACCTTTGTGGTTCTCCACTGGACCCTCTCCAGCAGCTCCTTGTTTTCCTTGAACTGTGGAGACCAAACCTGAACAAGCGCAGTGCTCCACATGTGGCCTCACCAGGGCCGAGTAGAGGACGCTGCCTCGGCCCGACCCGCGCCGCGCCCTCACCTGCTGGGGGCCAGAGCCCGCGGTGCCGCCGCCCGGGCGCTGCTCCGTGCTCTGCGGGGGGGTCCCGGCGGCGGCCGGCGCGGCCCTGCTCTCCCCGCGGGCCGGGGTCAGCGCCGCCCCACACGGCCGAGCCCCAGCCCGGGCCGCGACCCGCCACCAGCACCGCGCCGCCATCGCTGCCGGGCGGGGCCGCACCCCGCGCAGGCGCGGCGCGGGCGGCTGAAGCGGGCAGCGCCATCTTGGGTGAGGGCCACGGGAGACGCGCTGGGAGCGGCGGCGGGACGGGGGAGAGGGCGGGAACTGCGCCGGGAGGGGCTGGGGGTGGATATCGGGACGAAATTCTTCACGAAAAGGGTGGCTAGACACGAGAACTGGCTGTCCAGGGAGATGGTGGAGTCACCGTCCCTGGAGGTGATTAAGGAAAGACTGGACGTAGAACTTCACAGAATCACAGGACATACCAAGTTGGAAGGGACCCACAAGGATCACGGAGCTCAACTCCTGGCCCGGCACAGGACCAACCCCAACAGTCACACCATGTACCTGAGAGTATTGTCCCAATGCTTCTTGAAGTCTGTCAGGCTTGGTGCTGTGACCTTCTCTGGGGAGCCTGTTGCAGTGCCCAGCCACCTCTGGGCAAAGAGCCTCCTCCTCACATCCAACCTAAACCTCCCCTGACACCACCTCAGGCCATTCCCTCGGGTCCGCACTAGGGGCCATGGTCTAACTGCCTCGGTGGTGATCCGTCACAGCTCGGATATCTCACGAGGTCTTTTCCCACCTCACTGATTCTGTGATAATGCAACACCCCTGAAGTAAAAGGACTTGGGGCAGAGAGTGTGGGCAGAGGAAGACACACCTGAAGCTCATGTGAGGCTGCAGCTGCAAAGCTTCCCTGTAATACTGTATTACAGTAAAATAATGCTGCCACTTGGTCATTAGCAAAAAAAAAATCTTCCTTGAAAAACAGCTCAACTCCAGACTAGATGACCCTTCTCTTCCTCAGATAAATAAATAAAATCTCATACAACAAGGATCGCGTTCCAGAAGAACCTGCCCTACGCAGCACTGACCCGACAGAGGAAGAGCAACACTCTCCCTGTACCATTCAATTCTCCTTTGCTTTGCTAAGGTGGAGCTGTCGAAGGCTGAGGGTACATCTCAACCCATTTTCTGAACTTCACGATGTAATCAGGGCAGTTTAATGTAGTGGCAGAGCAGTGGAACAGGCTGCCCAGGGAGGTAATGGATTCTCCCTCCCTGGAGACATTCAAAACCCACCTGGACATCTGTGTGACCTGTGTAACCTAAGTGACCCTGTCTGGGCAAGGGTGTTGGACCTCCAGCAGTCCCTTCCAACCCTCACAAGTCTGTGATTCTGTAATTTCATGTAAGCCACTAGAAGGCAATCTACACTTAGTCTTCTCTAGAAATGCCAAGCTCAGCCACGCAGACTTCCCCCCCCAGTACAGTAGTATATATCAGCACTGCTTTGAAACCAGACTTTGAGGACTGTTTCAATTAGAAAGAAAATTTCCTCCATATTCACGGGACAATACATTCCTCACATACAGTTTTTTATTAAGCTTCTCACATGTGATTAAACATATATTCTACATCTGACATGCTAGCAAGGTTGTCAGGAGCCAACTTTTTTTCCTCCAGACATCTGTGGTGGCTGAAGTTTCATGGATTTCACACAAATGTAGCAAAACTTGTTTCCAGTTCTAAGCGCAGTGATAAAAAGTTCTAACCATACCATGTGCCAGAAACATACAAAACACAAGAAATTTGAGGAGTACAGCAGATAACACGTAGGAGGACAGATCTTGTAAGAGAGCTATGCTGAGCGATGACATTGTGCACCTCTCAAAACAGATTTCTGGGGTCATGAACAGGGACAGGGGTGCTGCTAGAAGTACAGGCCTTTAACACGTAAAAACAGTAAGATGGTGTAGCAGATGTTTTCAAGGGTCAGCCTAAAAGGGAAGCAACATTAAGAGTTTAGGAGCAATGCTCTTGATGCCTAAAAAAGAACCAGTTCTGTGCTCAGGCTCATTCTTCCAGTCCATGCTTTGTTAGTGTGAATGTGACACCACCACATGTGAGTGAAGATGAATCTATTCACAACTGGTCAAACCTTCATAAGAGTGTTACCATACCACACTGACATCCTGTGCAAAAACACGACTGAAAATGTTACGGGGACTGAACCAAACCAGCACTATGAGGCATCTTGCTTCCATTGGCATTGGTCAGAAGTTTCCTACGTGGACAAAGCACAGATAAATGGGTAAATCTTAGATGTTCTGTATTACCCATCCACATCTGCTGCATGAGGAACATGCTCATAAGACAGTACATTCCTACCCATGTGTGATCCTGCTATAACTCGTGTAAAGCCTGCTGAAATGGAAGTCCTTTCTTTAGCTAGGAGTGATCCTTCCTCCTAGTCCTGTGTCCCTTGCAGGCAACACTCAACTGAAATAATCACAAGGGACTGAAGTAACAAGCTTCAGTTTGGCAGCAGCAGTAGATTTATAATGATTAAGTTGAGCAGATTGAAAAGAAATGACGTATCCACAGTATCTGTACAGTATAATTAACTTCTCAAAAGAGTTGTTTTTTTCATTGCTGTATTTTAAAGGTTGCCTTTAAATTACAGGTAAGTCCTTTAAATGCTTGAAAGGCATAAAAATTCCCCTTCCCACACAAAACCCCAAACAATGTATTTTAGTTTCAAAAATATTTTGAACCCACAAACAAGCCTGGTATCAGTTAATCTGGTAAATAACTACGTGCTACATAAAAGCACATCTGGTGGAAAGAGCGCAGAGAATGTTACAAGTGTGCTTGGTTTTTGCTTGCAGCATCTGGCAGTGGGTAGCAGGACAGGCAGGAATCTCAGTGGGTCTCCTCCTCTGTCTGTTCTGCAATAGTTTCTGTGGCACTGGCATTGGCAGCAGAGTTGAGAACTTCTCCAAAGTCTCCCCCGGCAGGTTTGCTTCCTCCAACTTTAGACTGTATAGAGAGAGCCCCAACATAAAATAGTAGTTACTTGGCACGCCAGACATGCTTAAATGGTACAAAACCAGTACCTCTGCATTAGTAAGTTTAGTAACTCTCTTCAGCACAGCAGCTTTTCCAGGACTGAGCAACCTCCACAATACTCTGAATACAAGTCTTCACATATCCAGCAGGAAATACTCACCAGCAAATTAGCACAGCAGTCTCCCTTTGTCTTTTGAGATACACAACACAGCCCTTATATACAAGGGGCTGATTCCAGAGTCCAGAGGTTCACATACCCTCAAAAGTTACAAATGGATTCAGACACGCAGCCTTTCAAGCCATTTAGGATTCAGAGTTAAAACTTGCTTCTGCATTGCTCAAGAAAGAACTCTGAGCAGTTTTATGTCTCAACAGTAATTCCTGAGATCTTTACTGCAGCAGAGCAACTATCTTACTTTCTCCAGGTAACAAGTTTACCTTTTCACTTCCCACCCCTGTGGGACTGCAGGGCTGTTAATGCCAACTGGTTGCAAGAGAATGTGTAGTTCCCCATGCCATCACCTGCATGCTTCTCATCCAACCCACGAGTATGCCCATGAGAAAAGTCAAACCTGGTTCCAGTTCCATGTATTAGTTATTTTTGAAGTGAGCTTTTACCTGGAGAAGCTATTAATGGTTGTTTCTGGAACTTGAGGTTCTTGTGAGTACATTTTAAATTAAGGCATCTTTTATGCCAGAAATGGGAGAAGCTTCCCAAGCTATTCTCCTGTATGGGATACTAGTCCCTAGAAAGGCACAAAATAAAAGCCTAGAGCATTGTGGGTACCTAATACTAGGTATGCTATACTAGCTGTTTGTGTAGGTTAGCTGCCTGTTAGTTCTTCCAGTTAGAAGTATCCTCCTGTAAGAGGTGCAGGAAGCCCATTTTTTCATTTGCAAATCATTAGGCAGAGAAATCATTTACACTTAAGTTCTTCAGTCTTTTCTCCACATCCACAGCTCCACAATCACCAAGGTGTTTTAGTAATGCTTACCTTAAAGTTCTCAACTTTTTCCTCAAAGGACTTGAAAGCAGGAGAATTTCTAGGAAAACAAAAAAAGGAACCACAGAATTTGAACCATATCTGGTTAGTCTATAAATATCAGAAAACAAGCAGACAGTTGCATTTTCCCAATGGGAACATGAAATTCGTTTGTTTGGGGCTCTTTCCTTGTTTTAAGGGCAGCCCAAAAATAGTTTAGCTCTGAATCTCCCTAAGTACTACAAAACTAAAACTAAAACACACTCAAGTTGAAGGCTCACTTTTATCTTTGGCAACTAACGCTGTCAGGCCCAGCAATAGGATTCTTCATATCAACATGGGAGGGAGAACTAGTAAGTATTTTAGGTTTAGCTTATTATTACCAGTGATTTCAAACAGGTTTCTGGCTTAAAGGATTTCTTCAGAAAAGTTTAGTCATCGATTCTGGTTAGCCTAGTACATTACTGCTGAAGCAAGCTCAGCAGAGTTTTCCCACTTTTTATAGGAAAACTAGTTCAGTTTAATTGGCTACATGTTCAATTAATAAAACATGGTTCACAGTGGCATTTTCTTCTAACATGTTAAATTTAAGGGAGACTCCCCCTTGTCTTTAAGTGCCAGAGGCAGCTGTAATTACAAACGGTAAGTTCTGTATACAAAGAACAGGACAACTTGGGATTTCCAACGCTGAGGGCCAATGTGTTATCCATTAGGGTCAGAAGAGTGGCTGAATGCTCTGACTAGCTGTCACTGCCACGTGCAGATTTGTGCAGCAGGTTGTACACTTTTTCTGCCTTTACACAGGATGGACATTGCTCGCCTTCAGTGCCCCAGGACTATGGATTCATAACAGACACAAAAATTCATTATATAAATATTAAAGAGAAGGATTTTTTTAAGAAGATGTCTGAAGCTTCCCTTCTCCCTTTGCTTGGTATTTGTGTAGGTCACCCACACTTAGCAGCACTCTCTCACTTGGGAAAGCACAAAGTGACACATATACAAACTAGACTCTCAGGAGATAGAGGGACACAGTGCCAAGCAAGGGGAGAGAAAAGGCAAGCACCTCAAGTCACCAAGAGACTTTTTGTGAAACCACAGTAGTTTTTTTTTTTTTACTCATTTTCATTGTTCAAAAACATAGGCCAAGCTACTGCCTTTTAAACTTGGAATCACTTAGCAGCATTACAATTCTAACGTAATTTTTCAGGGAAAAGTTGTTATAGTTTTCCTAAGCAGCAGGGAAGTGCACTTGGTCACATTCCCTATGTTGATAGCCACCACCATTAAACAGAAGTAAAACAGACTTTATCCTATATGTTAGTACAGGAAATCCATTACAAAGCTGGGTGGATTTTTTTGGTTTTGTTTTAAACCTATGTTAGTTGATTTAAGTTCGATTTGACTTAATTCTACACATGAAAATAAATAAACACAACAGCTGGATTATACATACATTACCTCATAATAGGCATACTAATTGAATGTTGTATGGAGCGTATACTAAGTGCCAGCATTAAGAAAAGAGAAAGCAAGAAATTAGTTTAAGTATTACATTGAGAAGAAATTTGCTTAGAGAGCTGACTTCTGGATACTATCTTTGGTAAACAGCCAAACAGTCTTATACAGTCCTATACAGTAACTGCTTGGGTTTGCTTTTTTAGATTGCTTAGCCATGCACACACACAAGTACATCAGAGCAAAAGCTGCAACAATCTTTTTCTCTTTTAGAGAGATTCAAGTGCCATGCTTGTTAGTACTTATTCTGCTTAGCTGCAACAGTCTCTCTACTCATTAGGTTTCTCAAGCAACGAGAGTCAATGAGAGTCATGCTGCATTTACAGTCTGGATGATATCAAGTAGAAAGTGAACACTCAAGAGTCTTATCAGTCAACTCACCTTCCTACCAAAAAGAATTATCCCTACATTCAGAAGGCCTGCATTTCAATTCACTGTAAGATTTCCATACTCATCAATACAAATTATCTACTCATCAATATACATTATCTAGAAAGAGCAGTCAAATCAATCTGTATTCAAGGTCAGATTTATGCTGGGGACAGGGAGGAAGTCCTAGTTCTGTGTTCTGAAATTCATGGAGGATTTCTGTAACCAGCCAGTGTTTCTGTATAATTACTGTTTGTTTAGTAAGAACACACACCTACTCATAGATGGTGACCAGATGTAGATTAAGGAGCTCCCAAATAACCTCAAGACCACCTGGAATCCAATTTACTTTCATGTATAAAATCCCTCTTTACTGTTGATACAAACAAGTCTTAAATGTTTCTTATCAAATACCACAACAGTAACTTAAAATTATTAAAACTGATCATCACAGATGTTCATAACTATATTTGCAATGTCAAATTTTGTCTGGGCTTTATAATTCTCTTTCAAGAGAATACTTTCCAGGCAATTGCTGAGGGAGAAGGGGAGGGAAGGGAAATAACTCTCTCAATATGCTGTACCTCCAAACTTTCAATTAGTATCTCAGCACAATGGAAGATACATTCACAGAAGCAAAAAAGTTCTATGTTCCTTGCCGAACGAGTTTTAAGGGATTCTTTCTGGAGGCTCATCAGTAAAATACAGTGATACAGGCAAACTACACAAGTGAAAAGTTCCCTTAAGGTTAGGATCCCTTAGGGCAGATGCACAACTACAGATTGATTTGTACATACAGTGTACTGGGAATCAGATATGCAAAGGCACATCAGTAAAGCACAGTCACATTTCATCCATTTCCCCAACCCCATTTCTGCTGTGTTTCATCTTACGCAAGGACTGACTTGCATGGGCTTTTCCAGAACACAGAGAAGCTGATTGTCTTCTGGGCTCTAATTTATATTCCTCGCTGAGACGTGGACTGACACGTTCTGGCCTTGCTACGTGACAGGCTTTATTACAGAACTACACTGACACCAACCAGTTCCAGTCATGCTCAGCCACCTCCCCTCAACCTGCAAGAAGCTTAAGGCTAAAGAGGGTGAAATACATGTATTTACAAACTGTAGACCTGCTCACACTGAAAAGCAACAACCTATAGTGTACTGCAGATCTTTTAATACGTTCTACAGAAGTTTAATATCAGAGATCATTTAATAGAAGAACTATTCATACACTCACAAAGGATTTACTTGCTGCTGTACAACACACATATACACTCAGTATCCATTTCGTATGACACCATAAGATAGTTTTATCACAATGATCTGGTTTGCAAGAGAACTGGATTAGATAAGTGCAGCTGATCTTTTTTTAACATCACCTGTTCTTCAAGTAGTGCAAAGAAGCACAATTAATCCTTGAAAGGCTTTATAAAGAAGAGAACCTGCATTCTTCCCCAAATGACAGAGTGCCATATCAAAGCACTCACTCACAACTAGTCCAAGCTGGGCAGTTTGAAAAAGAGAAACTCGTTTTACAATGCTCAGAAGCAAACCCCTCACTTAAAAAACAATTAATAAAAAAGACACAGTTAAATTGCTCACCAGCCTTCCACATATTTTGTATTGCTTTAAAAGCTTTCTTATCCTTTACATGATTATTTTATAAAGCTACTACATTGCCTCACATTTTGAAAAGGCACAAGGACCTATGCCAGAGTCCCTGCCTAAAAACATGGTCTGAAGAGTGCATACACACTATTTGCTTTTGTTAGTAGTTAAGTTTCCAGCTGATACACTGATAAATGATGATACTTAGGAATCCACGATCATATATCAGACTTTCACAGCAAGCAAAGAAAGTTATTCTGCCATCTCAGAAAAAGGCAAAGATGGACTTGTGCTCCATAATACAGATACAGTGCAGGAGGAGCCAAGTGCAAAGTCGTGATTGCTCAGAAATTTGAAGAGCACTGCATCTTGGTACTGCTGTTGTTTTGCACATAATACTGATGTTGCCTGCACAAGGAAGGTTAGTTCATCACAACTTCAAGACATTTTTATAAAGGAGGATAAAGGTATTAAGAGAAACCTAAGAAGGAACAAAGTTCATGTCAGCATAACAAAGAGCAGAGGAAACAAGCAAAAAAAGGAAGCAATAATGCACTGACATTGCATTACCAGTCCTCCCTTCCCCTCCATTTCAGTACTTTCCAAGTTCACAGCTGCACCATCTGCCTCGCTCCCTTCTCTGCCTCCCTACAAAATCACTTTGCAGTGCAAGAATGAAGACCTGCATGTGATTTTTGCTGCATGGAGCACACAGAAATAGTCCAACATAGAAGAAAGCACACCATTAAAGCTGAGAAGTCCCTCAACTAAAACTATACAAGGAAAGTGAAGCCATGATGAAGCCGCCACTTTAAGAATAAAAATGCACTTGCATATTCAGTATTAGTTCAAGTAAGTATCAGGCCCATCAATTCTCATTTTTAGGAAAGAATTCAGGCAGCTAAAACTTTCTGAAGTTCAGACTTGTGTAGTCTTAAAAGTAGACACGACCTGAGTAGTCACATAACCCTGGGACTTGAATTCACTGGTTGAATCCCAGATGAATTTGGTTCTCATGAAAACCAAAAAAACTCAAAGGTTTTTAATCTCTTGCTTAAGCGCAACTAATATCTTGAACAGCACTAATGTTTCACAATTTTGTTTTATTTTTAAAACCCCATTTTCCTGAATTTGTAACAGTACCTTGAATTTCCATTGCCGTGATTCTCCCCAAGAAACACACCAATGGTGTGGACTCCTCTAGCACTGTTACATTACCTCCCAGTGGCCCAGTTTCTGATAAGGAGTACTCAACACCCACATAGCTACTAACTAGAGTAATTAGGACACTCTTCTTTTGAGGTATTAAATTCCTGAAGACAGAAGACAGCTCTGAGTCTGTCCTTGTCCTTGACCAATGCAATAGTCTAATACTAATAGAACACCATAGCCTTAAGGAAGGTGAATGAACCCTGAAAAGTGAGGAGCTGAGCTCCGCATCCCAAAGGTAGTACAGAGACATCTTCCAGGCTCCCATTACCTCACTGATGCTAATGGGGATGAATTTCAGAGCAGCTGCTCTTCTTATATCTGAGCAAATTGAGCTCACTTCAGAGGCCATCCTGTGCCACCACCCATCTTGTCCCCAGGGGCTATAGCTCCTAGTTAGTATTCTAGGAGCCAAATCCCTAGTCTTTATAGAGATCCTAGTGCTGTCTTTAGCTACTTAGGGCAAGAGTACAGAAAAGATGAAGCCAGACTCAGGCGTGCATAGACAGATGAAAGGCAATGGACAGAAGATGCTACACAGGAATTTTAACTACTGAAAACATTGAATATCTGCTTAGACTAAGCAGATAAAAGGCAACGCAGACAAGGTAACTAAAATACCGGTGCTGCTAAAGTAATTAACTCAAGGACTGTTCACTGGACAAACTATGAAGAGGGAATGTATAACCTAGTTTACATTTAGATTCCAGTAATTTTCTTAGAGTCACTGCTAACCAGATATTGCAATAGACACAAAAAGGGGGAAATTTCTACTCTGTCACGGCACAAACATGATACAGACAAAGGAGGAGGAATCCTGCATGCCATTGACCTCAACACCATATTCTGTCTCTTGACAAAAAAACCTTGCAGAATCATTTTAGCGGGTTCCTTTCTTACAAGGAAGAGAGACTAATTGATTATGAAGTATACTCAAGATTTTATGTTCTGTGGTAGTTAGCAGGTGAACATGAAGAAACTTCTTCCCTGATGTTAAAAGAGCTTTGGTTTTACATTAACTAACACTGGAGAAAAGAAGAAATTACCTTTTACAGACAAAACTTTTAATTAAAGATTTTAATGGAGACAGTCTGACTACATGCTTAGTTTCAGAAACAATTCTTGCGCCCACCTTACCTAAAGGAATGTGAAAATGCCTGTAGTCTGCACAATGCCAGAGTAAGCATTAAAGAGAGAAAGGAAGTTCTGATAAATCTGACGAAAAATATGTAACTGTGTAGCTGCACCTCAAAGTGTTTTCTCACTAGACTTCAAAAAGCAAGAGGTTAATGGCAGCACTTTAAACCAGATGGCTGATTTTATTACACTGATTTTATTCCAATGCAGCAATATTATGTGTCAGAATGTGTGAATTTTTATTTGCCCAATAATTGAAAAATAAGTTTAACCCACCATTCATGCCCAATAATTGAAAAATGAGTTTAACCCATTACTCACAACAAATTACATGCAAAGATGAATAATTGTCTATGCTCCAGTAGTAAAAACTACATAATCAAAGAATTGTAAGCTAAGCATCTGAATGTAGTGCATCCAGTAGGAGTTTTGCATGCAGCTCTCAACGGTGCTAAAAATGACCACAGGACTGACCTAAATGTGCATGAAGGGCTGGCATTTGTGTCATTTGACACAAAGTCAAAATATGTTGTATGCCAACAATAGTTAATTGAAAAGTGCTTGATAATCTCTTAAAAATGTAATAAAATCAAGCCACTTCTATGAGGCAGAACAGCTTACAAAAAATAAAACACATCTGGAAGGAATGCACACACAAGACAAAACAAGAAAAACAACAAACAAAACAAAACACCCAAAAAACAAAACAAAAACCGTCAAACCACAAACAGTTAAAGATACTAGTTGTCTAAATATAGCATTCCACAAGAGAATCCACTCTGAGAAAGTCAGAGAAGAGAAATGACAGTGCTATGTGCATCAGAGAGGCAGGCAGAGACACTGCCACCTGCAATCACACCAGAAAAGTAAGAGCAGTAGTGGAGGTTGTAGCATACATTGTTTCTCTCGCATATATAAAGCACACACCACAGAACTCTTCTGCATCAGTGAGGATGTACAAGCAGATTTTGCAGCAAGTCTCTTAGCTCTCCTAAAACAGATGCCAAGGGCTCTTGATAGATTAACTTTTAGAAGTACTAGGTATGTTAACAGCATAAATTTATTTCAGTGATTGCCTGCTTAAATAAAAAGTGCAACCTCTTGAGAAAAGCTAAAGAAACCTACCTGACATCTTCAAACTTCTTGGTTATGACTGAACCAACAGAAGAAAAAGCAGCAGAAGCCTTCTGACCAGCCTGAGACAGGGTTTCTGATGTTCTCTTATACCTGTGCTCAAACAAAATTTAGGTTTTTGGTTATTTTAATAGAACACATAAGGAATCTTGTAGTGTATGTACATTTGTATCAAATGCAGAGGTATACTTCAGTTTTGGGGTCTAATGGACAACCTACTTAAGAGACTGCAGTCCCTTCTAGCTACAGCATCTCTGCCACCACTGACTTGAGGGTCACCAAAATGAACCTTGTTGATGGAGAGGCTCCAAGACATATATACATGACCTATGAGATTTAAAATATGTCCGATTTATTAGGATAGCTCAGACTTTTTATAGTATCTGTAAACAAGGTCTCGTGACAAGAAGCACATAATTGGATACAAGTTACTGTCCAGATGCAAACATGCATTACAAATACATTTATAATTGGTTATTAACAGGTGACAAGGCAATTATTTACTTTATCAAACTCCACCTTCTTCTTGGCACTGATTTCCTTTTCTTCTAGCAAAGAGACCAGCAGCCAGCTTGGCACTTATAACTTATAGTACCTATAAAACTATATAAAAGCTTATAAAAGCTTGTAAAACTGCAACACAATATATAAATTGCTCACACATACATCATGTTCCTCCCACAGAATCTACCAGAACAGACTCTATCTGCTTTTGTAGGACTTGCCAAAAAATAAAACAAACTCACACAAACAAAAAAAAAAAAAATTAAAACAAACAAACACAAACTCAAGAGAAAATAAGACTCAAGAAAACAACACCTTGCACACACACTGAAAAATGTCTTGTTTTTGTGTCAAGTGTCTAAATTCTTGTACCAAGCAGTTCTGTCAATAAACTTCAGCATAAAAACTCTGAGGTACATCCTGTTACATTCTATGCATTAACTGCAGAAGCCAGCTCACTCTAGACTTTAAGCTAACAGTTGTGTTTGGCAAGAATAGTAACTGTGACAGTGGACTCTTTCTGCATGAGCTCAGTTTCCAACAATTTTTCAGGGTGGAAACGAAAGGTTCTGTTGGATTCAGGACACCTTGGTATCTCAATAGATCTGTCAGTCTCTCAGATCTGTCAAACAAACAAAGTGTCTTAGAATAGCCTGCATTACAGTCATTCTTCCTTTGCATGAGATACGACTAGCAGTGTCCTTCTTAAAAAAAGCTATGTTGATTTATCCAGCTAAGTTTTAGTGCAACTTTGTGTTATCTACACACACCTCATTTCACAAGAACAGAGGGTTTAGACATGACACAAGAACTAAACAGTTTTCACCTCAACAGCCTACACAATCATCATGAGCTGGTACATACGCCGTGGTTGATGTAACATCTTGCCAGCTTTTGGTAATATTCTGCCTTAGTTCCTGTAGGGAGTTAATTCCCAGCTTTCTCTTGATCTCTGCTAGATGCTTCTCTTTGGCAGCTAGCACTTGTGAGAGTGTCTGGATTTCTTCTTCCACCTATGACAGAAGAGTTGATAAGAGGTTAACAAGCAATATACCCAGCCATTTAACTATGTATTTCTTAAAACATCTATTAGACATCAGTACCAGGAGAGCTAACAGGTTTTTAACATCGCCTCAGTCATTTCTAAATACTAAAAGGGAAATCCAACATAGTCTACAACAAGAGCTAGTGAGAAAGTAATCTATGTGCAGCTGGTTGTTACTGAAATATGTACATTGTTTACTAAAAGATTGTATACTTAGAAATCATTACCTATGATATGTAAAGCTGGAAGATTAGTCAAACCTGGGACAATCGCCAAGCCTGTATTCTACTTCCACGTCAGAAGAGATACCAATGTGTGACCAGTGTTAGGAAGCTCAGAGCTTGTCTGATCCGTGCACAAGTTTTGTATCCTTGCTCGAACAGAAAGGTTCTTTTGTGGCTTAAGCCAGCAACTGAGACTGGATCCAGCACAGGAGTGCCTTTCCCAGATCAGGGGTGGAAATAGTGGCAGACTGAGCAGTTAAAACCGACACAAACACATAACAACAAATACACAGCAGCTGCTCTGCAACTAGAAAACTGTACTGTTCCCTCTTTACTCAGATGGTCACATACACCTCTTCCAGAAGCATGATCAGATGTCAAAAGTTTTACTATGCCATCCTGTGAGCTGTATAGATGTGACAGAGGCACTAAGGCTGTGTGTGCAAAAGCAAGGGCTCCAACACTACTTTCTCATCCAGACAGGATCACCTCACTTTAGAGTACCAGGTCGCCCACTCATTTAAGCTCCTTTGAGGAAATACCACCATTTTCAATGCACCTTTGTTTTCTGCATATCTGTCTGAAGTCCAGTGACACACCCCAGCAGGACCAGACTCCCCTTGCGATCTTTGGCATGAAATGATAGTCAGGACTACCAAATACAAGACTGCATTAAATGTGCTTATTTCACAGCTTATCTTTGTTTGTCAACCTTAGGCTTAAGTCAGTGTCTTCTATAGTGTCCTAAAGTCACACAGAGCTACTAAAAAAAAAAAGGCCTGGCAGCCCAAAAAAGCTTCATTTTGACACTTTTTGACAACATTTGAAATGCATGTCTCAGGCTTG
The DNA here is from genome assembly GCF_022539395.1 of Myiozetetes cayanensis. Lineage (NCBI taxonomy): Eukaryota > Metazoa > Chordata > Aves > Passeriformes > Tyrannidae > Myiozetetes > Myiozetetes cayanensis. The sequence continues at coordinate 27,789,135 of NW_026086604.1, read as the reverse complement.
AATTACTGACTATCCTTCAGAGTGCTACTTTAACCTGCTCTTAAAAAAATTCTGCCATGGACAGAAACAGTAATGTGGTTAGACATTAGCAAAACACTGCCTACATGGCAAAGCATTCTTCATGAGAGGAACAGCTTTAATTACTCCACAACAATTGAGACAATACTTGGATTTTGGCTCCCAAACACGTTTTCTTTGACTGCTTATTTACCCACTTCTCACTTGAGGGAAACAAAGGGTCAGATATTTATGCATCTTGGTTTAAGATCTGTGCACTCAGCACTTCCAGTTTAATTCCCCTTGCTAGAATTGACTGTTCTTTTCTCTTTGACACCTTCACTTTTCCTCCCCGAAATACAAAAGAGTGTCATACAGGGCTTTAGACACTCACAGAATAACTATGCAAAGCATTAACTGTATATTCAAAGACAGCATTATCCCAGATTTTCATTCTCAAAATAAGTTTAAGAGCTATTTGCAAAAGAATTACCTTGGCAAGCTCTTTTCTTAGCTCGTCCTGTTCTTCTTCCGAGAGTGTTTCTGCCATACTGACTGTAGCAGCAGCATCCTCTCCAACCTCAGGTATAGAGTCACTTCTCAGCAGCCCTTGAGGTGAATAAAACATTTAAAGTCATATTGCCACATCTGCCAAACAGCAGCTGATGTTAGCATACCACCCTTTTGTGCCATTGAACAAAGAAAACCGATGAGAGGACACCAAAGTCATGCTCCTCAAGTGGTACTGCATACAGGAAATTAAAGGCATTTTACATTTAATTCTATCAAGCTGTATTAAAGCACAATATAACTGCAGCTGGGAACATGTTGAGAACAACACATCCCAATACTCTCTGAGAGAAAAAAGGTACAGAGTCCTATGTCCCAACCGGTGTTTCCTACACAACCTCTGCCCAGGAGTCTGTGTGCACTCCGATCTCTCACTCATCTGGCACAGAAACTGGAAGCACAGGAGGTGCTCAAGGCCAGTGCAGAGCCTCCCCCTCTTACCACTCTCTGGATCAGATTTAAAAATGAGCACACTGGGAGAAGCCTTGGCAACAAGCAAGGTTTGCAACAGTGGAGAAAAAATATTGCGCTTCAAGTACAAACTCCTCCTCTGTACCCTGCTCAATCTCCCTCATCCTTGGTAACTGTGACCACTGTGGCTAGAAAGTGGCAGGTATCATGGAACAAGAAGAAAGCTGCTGATTTACACCTGGATATTACAACAAATGAGAAACCTAGAGATGGAGCAAAAGGCTGTCACTTTAGACAATGCAGTGGAGTGCTGAGAAGGGACTGAAGAGGATGTGCATCCACTCACACTGCTACCTCTTCCCCTTCTAAATCCTGAAACCAAATCTCTGCCAAACTCCTATATAAAGCACAAATATCCCTACTGTTTTCCTTATTTTGCTTTCACAGCTTCATGGAAAGGAAGGAGAATGATATTACTTACATTATCATGGTGCATTCACTTGAAAGATTCCTTTATTCTTAGTCCTTAGAGGTTGCAATAAGATCTCTTTAAACACTTTCTAATGCAACAAACAAAATTTACAGCAAAAGATTTCCCGTTTTGAATCTTTGTAGCTGACACTTTAACATATAGTTTGCCAGAATTAAGGAATTCTGTTCTAATTGCAGAGAGACTAGTTTGTAGGGAGACTGCATGCTGGAATGGTTGTGGATTCCCAGAACTAATTCTCTATTCAAGAGGTAAAATAGTTTTAATGATAATTAAAAAAAAAGAAATTAAATAAAAATCTTAAAATACGAGAGAAAAAAACAGGATTGTTTGCTAATAAGGAGAGAGGGTGAATGTGTGCATGTATACGTATACGTGTATACATATATATAAATATATAATTCATCTAAGTTGAGGACACATTAAGTAATGTTTCCTATTAATCACTACAAGAATTAACCATATAAAATTCCATCCTCATTTCAGCAGTTTCTGGTGGCGCTCCATACTATCAATTAGTCTGGGAATCCGAAAACTCATTAATTTTCAAAGAGATCACCCCTATGATTTTGCTGTGAGGTTTGATATCAAACAGCTACAACACAATCAACTGAAAAGTCAGGGGAAAAAAGATATTCTGTGTGTCTGTAATTAGTTGTAAGTATTCTATGAAACATGCTACTAGCAGCAAGCCTTGTTCTTGACCAAGTTACTGGAACTCAAGTAAAGCTCAATTCCACAAATTCTTACCAGAACAGTTATATTTTCTGCCTGTATTTGTGTCCAGAAGACTTGTCCTCTAAAAGCACACTGCTACATGGGCAGAACATTTGTTAATGCTGTTACCACAGAATATGCTGAGGAAGAAGTAGATGAAATCCCGTTCTGCATTTATTCCTGAGATCTATGCCACATTTTCTCAGAGATTTACATGTGCCCTCTACACAAACATTGTGTAGGTCCTATGAGTTTCCCAAGACACTAGTTTCTGGTAGAAATCTAGGGCAGAAAGAACTTCAAGTCTAACTCCCAAACCAAAGCACAGCACTGCAGCACTCAGAAAAAGTATTATGGCTCATGTCGCAAAACCAGATAATTTTTTGTTTATACACCAACGTATTTCCTTTTCTTAAGGATTAAGAATGCCACACCTTTTTGTCAACGTCCTATTTAACCTATTAATTGCACATGCCTCTACTGAAGGAAAACTAACAATGCAAACTGCATTTTCCCCTGACACCCTCCAACCTCCCAGTACATTCCCCTACAACTCCTGACCTTGTTCTCATCTGCAGGCCCTTCAGGGACCACAGAGCTTGCTGTTGCAAAAGTCATTTCTGGAAGTTTGCAAGTACCGAAGACCACGCTGACTCCAAGAGCATTAGCACATCCAGCTGAAAGTCTTTTCAATCCGATTATGAAGAGTCATCTGGATTATATCCCCAAAAATAGATCAAGTGAATCCACCAGTAGGAAAACATGCTGGATTGTCCCCCGCAGCAATAGCTTCTCCTTTGGGAATGTACCTTGTCTTTGGAAAACTAGTTTTTTAAGAAAGCTTGTTCTGCTTCTTGCCTACTACACTGAATTTAACACACAATGCTAAAATGCAAGGGAATGATCTCTCCTTCCCATTTCTAGATCTTTTAGGAAGACAGGAAGTCACTGCTACTCTGAGTTCTCTATACCTCACCCTGCACATCTGACCAGGCCTTCTCTCTTCTCTTTGCCCTCTGACCCCTTCTTTATTACTTTTTCTTGAGCTCCATATGAAGTGTGCAAACACCTTCCCATCAGTATTTATTCTGGCACCTCCCCTCTCATCCCCTGTCACTGTTTAACTCTCCTGTTCACTTTATTCCCATTCCTCAGTTCAATACTCGCAGGACACAGGGTTCATCCATGCTATGGGAAGGCTGTGCTAAACCATCTGACCAAGGAGCAGTTTTCTACATAGGTAACAACCCACACACCTCCACAATGGTGTGGCTACAACCCAAATATAATCCATAATCTAGGGCTGACTGCCAGTAAGATCCTGGCTTTGAGAAAGCTTGGTAAGGAAAGGTACACAGCACACCTTAGATCTTTTTAGGGGGAGTGTGGCAAGAAACCAGACAACAGATGGAAAAACTTCTGCCTCAAACTATTATTAAGAGAGCACTTCTCATTTGTGGTCTTTTTCCACCAACAGAACTGTTGTTATTGTTATTTTATATTGTTATGTATAATTGTTATTATGGTTTCCAACTTGTTACCCTTCCTTATGTTAATTCTCTTGCACCTTCATGCTGCAAAGGACTTAAAATTCAGTTATTTGGTATTCTGATTGCTATAACTAAGTTTAGCTGAACATTTCACATCTCAAACTCCTAGAGTAAAACTTCAGTTTGTGGGGAAAAGTTGGAAATACTGAGAATATATTGAGAAATATTGAGAAAACTTGCCCAGTTTAAAGGTCAGTTTTTAGGTCTGTATTTCTAAGATTAGCATACTAACCCAGCACTTTATATTAACCCAGTACTTTATTAGATCTACTTAAATGAACTAAATAAAGAGATGAACAAGTTTGTTGATTAAGACTCCACAGTTCAGGGAAATGGCACATAAGTCCCTATTATCCTGCCAGGGTAGGCAAAGCATTAGACTAATTCAATTTACACTCAGTTTTTCTGATTTGGGGTTTCCTTTGGTCAGTTTCAACCCAAGGTCACGCTCTATTTTGACCAGAAGTTCCTGCCTCTTTCTCGCCTGAATTGAGAGATTAGCAGCAAACAAGGGCAGTTTAAGGAAGTCCTGGTCATTTTGGATGAGCAGCCTTGGGTGGGGGCGGGGTAGCCGCCACAAAGCTTTCTCTTTAGACGACATGTTCTGTGTCAGGCACTCAGAATGAGCATTTTGGCTATCTCTATACAGTTGGTAAAGCTAAAGAAAAAAGGTGGTTGTTACAGTTCCGGAGAACAAGCTGTTACAGGATTGTAAGATCACTCCAACATTTGAGTAATGTACAATGCTACAGGGGATATTTATTTTACAATATATAAGAAGAATCAAATTTAAGTACTTCCTGTTTCTCAGTGAAAAAGCCCAAGTGAGACACATTTCTTCAACTTGGGTGAGAAAGCTCTTGGGTTTCTCTGAAGCACTGATCATATATTCCTTCAAAGTTAATTGAAAAAGAAAAAAAAGCCCAGTAAAGGCTGGTGGTTATGGTGATGCATCATCACTTGATACAGAGCTCCCCCACTCCTTTAGAAGAGGTAGGAGATGCAGGAATTGCCAAAGTGAAAACTGACCACTATTCCCAGAAGCCCCTGGCTCATCCGGTTAACCCAGGGGGTTGGTTTATTTCACACAGAGGTTACCCAAGGGATGCATGTTGATTTAAGATTTTAAAGAACAGGTCCACCAAAAAAACTTAACACCTTTGTAACTTTTCTTTGGCACACCTGAAGTAGATCTAAGCTTCCTATATTTAAAATTACTCTGGGAGATTACATCTGGCATCCAGGAATGGAAAGTAAAGATAATAAAACTAGACTAGGATGGCTGAGAGTCATGGCTGCAGATGTTCTGTACAACAGGTTACCAGCTAGAAACTAGTAGGGTTAAGCACTAGATGGATGCCACTGCAGCACAGCACAGGGGAGCAGAAGTGCAGTTAATATCTGCAGCTGTCAGATTTACATCATTTTAAATGCCAGGTGGAACAGAGCAAAGGTAAAAGAGGGCAACTTTGTTAATCAGTGAGATTTTCAGTACTAAGGCTAAAGCAGATTTTAGACTATCCAGAGCTCCGAAGTCCTACTAAGAATGCAATTCCTATGTCCCCCTGCCCAAAAAACTAATAGTCAAACTAAGCCAATTACTCCAGTCTTGCATAAGTTGTCTTTTTGTTCCTTATTCTTTTTGCTGACTTTGTTTTCCCTCAAACTGCCTTTCTACTGAAGAAATAACAAATAAGGTAAAGCTGGTAAATGCATAGCACATGACGTATTACCAACATGACACACTGAAGCTAATAAACTATCAGAATTACCAGCAGGTCAACTCTTACAGATTCCTAATTTGATAAGCTTCTTTTTACATATATTAATCACTAAGCTTTTCTTACAGATGTTTTGAAAAAGGAAGAGAAAGAAGTTACCAGACTTCACCAGTGTAGGTGATCCAGGTGGAGACAGGTTTATGCTAGGCGACAAGTAAAGATAATTTCTGTTCACTCCAGCATTGAAATCGAAGGGTGATTTGTAATCCTCATACAGATCCATGCCAGACAATTCAGAGCGTGCAGCCATCCTCTTCTTCCACTGAAGCATTCATCTTCGCTTCCTGGAGCGACCCAGACAGCAGGATTCAGAAACCCTCCATTTCTTCACATGACACTCACTGTACCTCCTCTTAAAATTCAGCTCTGTTACATACAATAGAGCTCTCTAGCAAGTGACTTCTGAGCCATCTTGTAGCTGCTGCTGTTTACATGGCACGAAGTTAAGTTTGTGTAAATTTGTAACTGGGGCTGGACTTAACCTGACCGTTCCTTTAACAAACATTCACAGTGCACCTGCTCACGGGTTCTGGAAGAGCCCTGGTCCTCTGCAGTACTGTTCCAAGAATTTTCAATCATTTAAATAAAAAAAGGTCAGCTGACTTCAGCTACACCAGGATATCCTTAATCTTCTAGGACACAAAAGGATTACCAGCCGTAATCTATCCTATATACCATCTGTGTTGGACTTTTTCCTCTGATTAATGGAAAATTCTGCGTGCCTAACTATTTCTCCAGCTGCTTCCATCACTGTAATAACCAGCAGTGAGAATCTAGTCTCTGCTGCCCAGGTATCACACTGCAGTGCAAGCTCAGAATAGGAGAGCAACACTCCTGTCTGAAGGCTGGGCTATAAACACCACCTAGGTTTTTTGATGAACATGCTAATGTGCATTACGATTTTTGCCCACGAGGCTAAACATATCTGGTCTGAGGGTTTTTTTGAGGTTTTCTTTGTTCATTTAAAAAAACCACAACATATTATTTAAGTGCATTGCCCTATGTCCTTAATGCTTCAACCAGCATCATTTAGAACTGCCGGTTATGCCAGGAACTGGTAACACTGAAATGCATCTCCTGATGAAATGCATTTATGTTTTGACATGTATACAATAAAGAAAGATCAACTTAGATAAGCCATTTGACTGGGGGTTTAAGATTTAACCCTGGGAAGCAGAAATACTTCTTACCTAAAAGAGGCACTCAGCATAGTTTTGCAGTGCCTTTCTTTTTTTTTTAATTTTTCTTCCAAGGTCAGGTTCTTTCACTGAAAACACAAGCTCGCTAGCAGTGTAGATCACCTTTACAGCTAAGCAATGATTTCCTCCCTTCACACCTTCACCTGGGATCTTCACTGCAGCCTGCACACAGAGGAGCATAATCAAATGGAAGTTAATCCTTTCTTCCACCGTAAGAGTGATGTATTCAGACAGAGCTGATCAGAGATATTATTCCGGAGAAACAAAAGAGCCTTGCAGCATACCAAAGTCAAGTCTGGGCAGTGTGTTCCCTGGGCATACAAGAAAGTATATCCCTTCTGAATTTTAACTTTCCATTTCCACTGCAGTCAGCAGGCACAGGAACAGACCTTCCAGCTAATTAAAAAGCAGTTCCTTTAGGCTGCAGACCTACATTGGCTTCTGGTGAAGACTACCTGCAGGCTTATAACAATGAGAGTGCTGGAGCCTGAAATACAAGTCTCTGCTATTTTCCAAACCCACTGAAAAGAAAATGTAATGCTCTCCTGCATTTCTGACACGTGGCTGTAGCATCTGACAGAAATACTGCAAAGTTCACCTGACAGAGGTCAAAGCTTTGGTCACAGATTCCAGTTAAAGCATCCAAAGGCAGCAGAGAGCTGTAACAAGGCTACAGTAATGATACACTCTATTAACCAAGCTCACTAATATGAATAGCTACCGATTCTGCTCTGCAGCTTTCCCTCATGTAACTCAGCAGTCAAGGACTGCCTTCTGTCCCAAAGGCTCAGGCAGTAGTTGTTCTAAAATGACAAGTTATCAGACGTGGCACACAAAGAGTTGTGTGTTTCTACCTTCTCTCTTCCGACATAGAGAGAAGGTGAGGCTATGCCCTAGGATTTTTTCCCCAACCCTAGAGAATCATTCAGTGTAATACCAGTCAATGCTAGCAGGCTACAAATGCAAGTAGCTACTATAAGAAAAAAAACCTGTATGAAGATCTGTTGATCCCTGCTAACAATCAAGAATACCCTTTCCTGGCCAAGGGCATTTACTGGAGCCAACACTTACATTCCTGTCTTTTTCAGGAAATTCCCTGCATTCAGCTTTACCCCTTATCATCCATTCAAAAAAATTCGGTACTGCATCTTTATTGCGCAAAAGTTATTTTCATGTCCCTATAGAGACATCTGGATTGCCAGTCCCAGACCACTGACCTGGCCTGGCCTGCCCCCACTGCAGATGTGTGGATGGGCCAAATTCTCCAATACATCTTCAGTGTAGTCAAAGAGACACGCACAGGATGTGGCCCACTGCTGGAACGTACATTTGGCTTACAGAGAAGATTTGCTGAATTACAAATCTGAGGCTCCACACGAGAAGCTGACTTCTGCTTTTGCCCTGACTTACCTGAGCATAAGCCCAGAAGTCACCCAAGACAATCTCTAGTTTTTAGAAATATTACTATCCTAAGATCATTGCCAAAAGAGGGACCATGAAAGCATTTCTAACTTCTGGTTATCACCTTTGTTCAGACTAATCTTGTTTATCTGGCCACACAGACGGGTTGCTATAACACATCCCCAACACATCACCTAAACATATCAGCCTCCTGCTCTCTTACCTGCAGGAGTTTATGGGAGTGTTGCTCCTCACTTGTTCTCAGCAACAAATCCTACCTCATGATGAAAGAACCTGTCTCACTGAACAAGCTTCTTCCTCATCACTTCGGGAAAGAAAATGTCTGATGGCCTTCACTCTGACGTACAAGTCAATCCAGTTGTAAGGAGAATGAACTGCAGTCCACCTTCCCAGACCTGCTGTAGGACAACTTCTAGGCTGTCATCCGTAACTCATCCACTTCAGGGAAGACAAGTACTCCTCTACCAGCCATAACAGTTTACCTGCTCCTTCCCCAGTAGCTCCTTAGCACACCCAGAGATTCAGGGCAGAACAAGGCAACACTCCCTCTATACTGACTAAAGGTAGTCTGTAGATAGGCCCTGATAGCTGTTAGTGTGGCGCATTTGGAGGAGGAATGAATCTCCAAGGGACTTTCCAAATTAGAGTGACAGCCCAAGGAAACCAAGCAGGATGGGGATGACAGACAGCAGCCACACAGAAAAAGCAAGCAATGTTTTGCTTTGCTGTGTGAAGCTTTTTGACCAGTTTAGCAGCTCTCAACAGTCTGAATATAGCTAGGCAATAACAGGAATGAAGATTTCTCTACAATATGAAAACTGCCTTATTATGAGGCCTTTCTAAATGGCCCTCCCATGATCAAAATATCCTGCTGGATGGGCTTCCTCCTCTTCATGTAATTCAGAGCACATGCAGCTGGCTGGAGGTGGACCCTGCCTACCCAGGGCAAGACACATTTTAGAGCTGAAACTTAAGTTTAGGCTTCTGTTACACAGCTTAGAGTAGTTACTGTGCCTGCTCGAGTATCTTTGTTCTTTGCCCCTGCACTGCAAATTCAGTTTAATGTGTACCTTGGTTGTTACTGCAGGTACCAGCTGTGAGCCAATACCTGAAAAAGTCCTGAGGCCTAAGGATGCACCTGCTCCAGAGACAAGTAGCAGTGGGGTTTTGCTTACTGTGCAACAGAGTAAAACTGAAGATATTTTTGTTCCAGAACAAGCACTCGTTTGCCCTTAATGTCTCATGATAACTAAGAGGTTAGTACTTAAGCCATCTATGCCATTTTAGAGGCTGGTGTTTGAGAGACTGGCATGAAGGTAGATACCTTCTGTCAAGGATGCTTGAACCAATTACTGACAAGTTCAACTGAATGTCACAAAGTGGCTCAGGAAGGCTCACCAAGCCTCAGCAAAGCATTATCATCACAATTCCTACCATTAATCATGTTGTAATCTCCTCTGTTAAGGTTAGAGAGTGTGCTTAAAGCTTTCCCAGGCAACTATTTAGCATCAACAGTCAGCACAGATTGTGCAACTCATGAATCATAAGGGAGGGAACTAAAAAAGCTGCGAAGTCTGAGCAAACACTTTCCACCAGATATTTGCCTGCCTAGTCTGAGACATTTTTCTTCCTTCAGATATCACGTGATACCCAGATCTGCAGTTTCCATTTGAGCTCAAAGCTCCAGCAACAGTTTAAGCAAGGCAATATAGTATTAAAGCACTTCTACCTTAATGGTCATTAAGCAGGGATGTTATGGTAGCCTTGCAGAGAAGCTACTTTTCCCATATTTAAGTCTAGCAGAAGAGTAGTTTGTTCATACATGAAGAAGTTATATCCCTCTTTCCCTAGAGAAACAAAACCCTGCTGGAGTATGACTGAATACCATCTCTGGGGTTTGAAGAAACTGAGCTATTCTTTCAGTAGCGTTTCATACAAAGACTGAAATTCAAAATGGAAAGGCTGCCACTAATGCCTCAGGATTGGAGAAGTGCAGAGGCCACCCTAGGACATGATCCAAACAATACTTTGGACAAATAACTAACTGTAACCAATCCACAAGGTCTGTACCTTATCTGAGTTCTGCTGTTCTGTTAGGCACCTTCCCATCTTGAATATCCTGCATTTGTGTCCTGTTTATGCATGGAGATGCCAAACTTGTGCCCCACAGTTCACACTTTTGGCAAGGCTACCATGACTCCAGTACTTAAGTCAGCAAAACAGGATTTGTTGACAAAGAGGGGGAAGAAGTGAAAGACGTGCTTGCTGTTTGGAAGGCATAACAAAAAGATTTAATCTCTTCTTTCAAGATTGACAAGTTAAGATTCAACTGCGTGCTCAGCCTACAGTTGGTTTGAATTTAATTTCCTGCAGACTGATAAGAGGCAAGACTGGCTGGAGATCTCCAGTAACTGTGGCTGGGGCAAATAATTCCATCCAGGTCTTCCCCCAGCCCCAGGTTTTACAGGTAGATCCCAATCAGGCAGCAACAGTCAGGCTCCTCTCCTCACTCTGAGTTTTATAAGGCATAAGCCATTTTAAGAGCCATAAAGCTACTTAAGCATCTTAAGCCAATCTAGGTTTTGTAGCATCAATTTGATCTTCTAAGTCTTACCAGTTTACAGACAAGTAAACCCTTTCAGCACCTGATCCAAGGCCTTAAAACTGCATTAAGAGACAAAGATGCCATGAAGCAATAGGACAGAAGCATAAACACTAAGCAAGCCTGAAATTTATACATTAATGCTCCTATTTTCACATTGTGCTCTCTCCCCTCCTTTTAACAGCAGGCAGTTCTTTCAGCCCCCAGAGAGCATGACATGAATGGAGGTGCACAACTACAGCAATACTTGAACAGTATGAGCCCAGGCTTCTGCAGCCCTGTTAGTAATGGCCAGCAGAATGTGGTTTGCTGTCTTCTAACAGAATCCAACTCACCGTCACACTATTTATCTCATTACTTCAGCCTCCTGCCACATGTGTTCTCTGGACAAGCTCTCCCTGATGCAACTGCATTGTCCAGTATGCTTCTTTGTACAGAAATAACTTCTCCAGCCTAAATGCTGCCTTCACTTACTAAAACAAACAAACAAACAAAAACCCAAGCAAAAAACCCATCACCAACAACCACCACCTCTTACAATGATCAGTATTCTCCCAAGACTTATCTCCCTGCAACACAAATGCTTCTGAAAATTACACGTAAGGATCATGGGATTGCTAGTATTGCTCTTTTCTTAAACCAAAGTCTCAGTCCCCAGTATTTCAGACAGCTGACACATGTCTTGGTGAAGACAGCAGTTCTCTCCTCCTCTCAATCCAATTATAAACTCAGACTAATTTCCTGAAATCTTGTGAGGGAGTAGATCCACACTTCAGCATATTTTGCCACTAGACAAACTGATACCACAGTAAGAACTCTTAACCCATTCATATCAGACAAAATTCTCTGTATTCCTTCTCTGTTACCTTATAGGTGTTCCAGCACTTTTAAGATTTTTGTTAGGCAGAAATCCCTGATTTATGACAAAGTTTTATCTCAAACAGCAGTCAAAGCAATCACGTTTGTCAGCTCCAGCAGTTAACAGCTGACAAGTTTTCCAGCCTATGGAAAGGGTCCAGGCCAAAGTACACAGCAGCCAGCACTCCAGAACCAGTGATCAGGTAACGCACTGCATCGACTTTGCAGAAGTCAGACCAAACTCTGCAAATACAGAGGAACACTCCCAAGTGAGATTAACAGTCAAAACACTATCAGGTAGATTTTAAAGGAATGTATTCAGTTATTTTTCTTTAGCCACTTATCCAGTTATGCTGCCATTCTCTAGAGACTCCGATCCCTGGTAAGAGACTAAACCTGTCAAAAATGCTGAAGAAAAAGCGCTAAGATGCACTTAGACGATTGAAAAAAAATTAGGAAGAAAAGGTCTAGTCCAAAAGGGGATTGTTTCAAAGTTTTAGTATGTAACCTTGCAATCTCATTAAATGTTTGAGTGAGTGAGACCAGAGCAACTCCCAGCCTCCCTCAGAAGACAAGTGCTCTTCTGCACTCTTAAAGCAAACTTCCCACCTTTAACACAGCACACCAGAGTTTCCATTTCTGAAAAGCAGCTGTAGAGAAGTCCACCATCCCCACTCCACAGTATCAGGACCTACCATGAAAATGATACTGAGATTTTAAGAACAAAGGAGGTTTGATTACACATTAAGCTGAATCACATGGTGTGATACCTAAAAGGATAATCACCAAGAAAAGCACCATCTGTAGTCTTAGCAGTAGCTTAATAATACCAGCAAACAGTCTTGTGGTAGACAGTAGCTCCCACCATGTAATTACAAAGTTTGTGTCTGGATTTGGTGTAGCACAGAAATTGCATCATTTACCATCGAGGGCAGAAGTACAGAAGCAACCAAGCAGAGCACAATTTGATGCAAGCAACAGGGCCTAGGGTGAGTACTTCACAAAATCTATCTTTGGAGATATTCAAAAGCCATGTGGACATCATCCAGGGACATGGATATTGAAGACCGGTGCTCTTTAATATCTTTATCAGTGACACACACAGTGGGATCAAGTGCCCTCTCAGCAAGTTTGCAGATGACATGAAGCTGAGTGGTGGCAGCTGACACAACAGAAGGAAGGGATACCATCCAGAGGGACCTGGACAAACTTGAGAAGTGAGTCTACAAGAACCTCATGAAGCTCAACAAGTCCAAGTGCAAGGTGCTGCACCTCGGGTCAGGGCAATCCCAGATACGAGTACAGATTGTGAGAAGAAGTCATTGAGAGCAGCCCTGCTGAGAAGGGTTTGGGGAATGCTGGTGGACGAGAGGCTGGACATGAGCCACCAGTGTGCGCTCACAGCCCAGAAAGCCAAACGCATCCGGGGCTGCATCAAAAGGAGGTCAACAGAGGTGATTCTCTGCCTTTACTCTGCCCTCATGAGACCCCACCTGGAGCACTGCATCCAGTTCTGGGATCCTCAGCAACAAAAGATATTGCCCTGTTAGAGCAGGTCCAGAGGAGGACTGCAAAGACAATCAGAGGGCCAGAACACCTCTCCTGTGAAAAGAAATTGAGAGAGATGAGGTTGCTTGGAGAAAAAAAGGCTCTGGGGAGACCTCACTGCAGCCTTCCAGTACCTAAAGAGGACTTAAGGAAGAAGAGCAATGTTTTTCATAGGTTGAGTGTGATAGGACAAGAGGGAACAGTTTCAAACTGGAAGAGGAGAAATTTAGATTAGACATTAGTAAGAAATTCTTTACTGTGAGGGCAGTGAGGCACTGGAACAGGTTACCCAGATGTGGTGGATGTCCCATATCTAGAAGTATTTGAGCCCAGGTTGGATGGGGCCTGAGCACCATGATCTAGTGGGTGGCATTCCTGTCCATAGCTAGGTGATTGGAACTAATTGCGCTTTAAGGTCCCTTCCAACCCAAACCATTCTATGGTATGGTCCTGCAAAGCCAGCTCCAAGTGGCCCTGCTTGAGCAGAGGGGTTGAACCAGATGGCCTCCAGAAGTCCCTTCCCACCAAAGCCATTCTGTGATTAACACAGTGGGTGTACAAAGTCACAGGCTGCTCACCCAGACACTCCAAGGACCTCACCTCTTCAGGAACACAAGGGCTTCTGGCACCCTGCCTCAGGGGAGGTCTGTGGCCAGCCCTTCACCTTGTGAAGTGGATTCACGAATACCTCCCTGCCAACAGAACAAAGTTCCATTTTCTCCCATGCTTTCTAAACTGAGTATGAACAGAGAGACTTTGCGCTTCCACACATCTCCCCAGCGTATGGGAGTATCATGATGGCAGACAAGCAAAGCAGAAGCATTTGCTGCAGTAGAGACTATTTTGATTTCAGTCAGGAATCTGCATGAAAAAGGTTCCTAGATTCTGGTAGGGGAAAGAAGTCCACCATTTCCATAAAGGGACAGACTTAAATTTTGCTCACAAAATGAATGAGCAAGCAACTTCCTGGGCCTGGCATGTGATTCCAGACACAGAAGCTCTTAGCAAATATGAAAGCCATCCACTTCCCCCTGACACATTTTCTTCAGGAGGAAAGTGAATGTATGCCTCTGCATCAGGAAGAGTTCACATTTGTATACAAAGAAAAACTTGAAGTAGGCAAATTAGCTATCAGTGTCAGTATGCTAAAGCTGCCTCATAGCAGAAGCCTCTCCTCCTCTGTATCAATTAACACATAAACCCCGTGTGTCACACAGCTCAGCAGCAGCCTTCACGTGGAAGCTTGGCAATCAACCTTTTGTGAAGTTCTTTGGACACCTTGTTTTTTTCCTGCCTAATCCCCTCATTGGACTACCCTGCCCTTCTATAGGCTCACAGCATCAGCTGGCTTAAAACATCTAAATAAGATATCGGAAGTCAAGGTGCTTGATACCAGCTTGGAGCCATTTCAAGTAAGCTATCCAAGTGAAGACTATGCAAAGCTCCTAACAAGTTTGTCCTCAAACCCAACCTTAAACTTAGTGCAATTTGGACAAGAATTATGCCCTTCCAATAAATGCATACTAAAATGTGGAAATTTGTTTGAAAACTTTGAATGTAGCCCTTACTGCACACACTGTTGCCAAACAAAGGCAGTTATGCTCAAGTTCTGGGACACCAGTAACTTTTAAGTGGTCCGTCCCAAGAAGCACAAACTGTACTAATTTCTCAAGTCTTACAGTTCCTTGCAGTCGCATCATGTTCTTGAAAACTGCAAAGCTGTAAAACTATCCATTTTTTTGCCAGAGTTTCCACACACAAGTTATTGGTTGCATGGTTAAGCTGCACTCCTGCTGTAGCCTGGCACCTGATTCAACAACCCATGACAAAGATGAGCTTTTTGCCTAATAATGATGGCAACCACCAGGTTGATACTATTTTCCCTTATTGGGCCTTGACTAAGTAAGTTTAAGATTTAGACTGGTGCTGTCAAAAAAGTGTAATTGCATAACACAGAGTATAATTTCTCAAACACGAGCAACTGCAAGCTGCAAGCAAGCTGTGTAGAAATCCTATTAACATTTTTGCTCTTGGCTTATCTGAGAGCATAGTGTGAAATGTCTGTGAAACTGTAAAACTCTGCTTTCTCAGCAGTAAAAGTGCACTAGTACAATAAATACGCAGTCGTACATGCCCTAGAAATCTCTCAGGTCATAAGAACATGCTCCTGATCTCTCTTCCTCCGGTCAAATCACACGTTTAGACTAGTAATGGTTTTTGCCACAAACCCTTCAGAGAACCAGGTTGTCCATCAGGTACCTATAAAAGCAGACAATAGACACTGAGCCAGTTACACAGCTTAGCCAAGCAGATAAGCTCATAAGGAAGACAGGCACTTATTATTCATCTACATTTCTCTTACTGCAGAGTTTTGGGGAGCACTCCTAAACTTAAGAAAATAAGACTTAACAAAGGAGTGCTAATGACACACCACCAGACTGCTGGTATAAAACACTTGTGAATCAGTTCATTATTCCTGGGTATCTCTCACTTGAAAACCCAGAATAATTTGTGTTGTTTCCTCTGCAGCACCAAACAAGACACATTACCTAATTCTTTACGGTCCAGCATTTTACCAGTCACCCTGTAGTAGTACAACTGTGTAGTACTTGAAGTGTACACAACTGTGTAGTGCTTGAAGTGTCCCATTCCAGATGGAGTTTGGTTGATGTTTGCCCATACTGCTACACTGAACACCTAGCTGGGCAGCACCAATTCCTGCAGCACTTCCAAACTGATTAGGAGCAATCAATGGCTGTCTGTCACTAGTTCAGGGACCTTGGACTACAATCTGCCAGGGCTGCAAATTGAACAACCTCAGGATGTGGGCTTGAATACTGTTGCACTGCTCTTAATCCCATTTAAGGGATAAGAGGGAGAATCCTGCAACTTCGCAAGCAACAACCAGCAGCAATTCACTAACAAACCAACTGCACTGACCAGCTTTTTTCTCCTAATATAATGGAGATAATGCATCTACCTTTATAGAGTATTATGACCACTGAAGTTGCCATTATATTAAGTACTCCAAGATTTTATCCGATTGATATGTCCTTGACTCACTTTTAATGCTGCTTGAGCTCAGTAAATCCTGTTAAGAGACATTTGCCCCTACTCCAAGTCAGACTGGGACAGTAAATTAAATGATACTGTTATCCTAAAGAGATACTGCTGTCACATAAATCAACAGTCATAAAACTCATAAAACTAATTATTCCAACAGCTACAGAAGGCAAAGAAAAGGGTCAAGAAAGTTTGTCCACAGATGATTCCACACAAAGAGATAAAGTATTCAAGGATTTCCAGGTCCTACAGGACTTGAGCATACCCCCCTTCTATCAGATCACACTTTGGACATGAGATGTCACTTTTTGCCTCTGTGTGACCTTACAGGCAACCTGTATTTCCTTTTTTACAACCTACATGGGTCCAGATCATACAAATACTGATCTCTCGAGATTTTGAAGCAGTACTCATATATTTTTGCACAATCTAGTTGTGTCCCAGTGCATTCCACACAAAGTTAAGTTTTCCTAAATAACAGCATGCTTGGATAAGTTGATCTCCACACTCCTCACTTATATTTCACAGCAAAGTAGGACAAGCTAAACCATTCATTTTACTGAAGTATATGAGAGTGGACTAAACTGGAAATACCTATCTAGATGAACATAAAGTCAGACAGGCATTTTTCCTGATTCTGGTACAGTTGAAACTACATGGAAACTACAGGGAGAGGGAAGAAGCAGTGTATCTGAAGGACCAAAGTTTGAAGGATGTCTCTTGAAGGAAACTGAACTTCACCTCTAAAAGTAGGTGGAGGAGGAAAGAAGGGAAAGGGGAGGGGTTGTGGGTTTGTTTTTTTGGTGTTTTATTTTTTTTTAGTTTTATGTGGGTTTGGTTTGAGGGCTTTTTGATGGGGTTCATAGTTGGGGGGGGGGTGTTAAAAAAAGCAGGCCTCCTCTGATTTTAGTGAGCAGCTGGCCCAGAACTGCACTGTTCTACAAGTTTCCTCCTCCCAGTATTTGACCTGGAAATGAACAAACTCCAAAACCAAACCTTTACACTGCTAAGAGAATTCCAAGTTTAGCATCATTCCCTATTGCACAAACTAATCCACCACACAGCCCATTTCATAAACTGTAATTGTCAAACAAAAAAATACATATATTCATAGCCATTCTGAGCACAGGCCATGCTCTAGTCTGAGTTTAATGGATCTGTTCTGTTTAACGGATTAGTCTGGTAGACTTTTAAACTTTATGCTTAAGGACTGCTCTAGCTGATACCCAGAAGGTTATTGTTACATCAGGTTTGGCAGATCATAGCTCAGCCACCAGCACAAAAACACTCAGAATAATTCAGAGCTTAAACAGCTATTCATAATGCAGTTCACAATTTTTCACTCCAGTAAAAACTAGATCAGGATATTGAAGAGGGGAAAGTCCAAGCACTGCCCTGCATACTGCTGTCAATCCCCAGGTGTGACCTTTACTAATGAGTTGTGATATGGCATTATTAATAAGAAGCCATCACACCCCTCAGAAATGCTGCTGGCACCACCTTGCAGGCAAGGGAAACAAGTCCTCTCCAGTAATGTTACCCTGGAACAGGAAGATTAGAGAAGTTTTTTCACTTTACTTGACACTTGCTCTATTCTCAGTTTCTCAGTTTTCCTTTCCAAAAAGTTCAAAAAGTCTTCTTAGCAAATCTTGACAACACACAGAGGTCTTCCTTTGCCTTCTGTATCCCTCTTCCCATTCTGTATTTTCACTTTCTCAAAAGATACTTCTCGGATAGGAAACTACTCTTCATTGAGGATGAGATGGAAGTATGTTTCTGTGATTCACCCAGGTGAAGTTTGCTCTTTAATTGTAAATAAGAAATAGCCACATTAAAGTGGCTGTTCACATTCACATACCAGTGTGTTAAAAGAGAACTAAAGAGGACTGTGAATTTATTCCAGTAAAGCTCTCCTTTTTCCCATTTATCCCAAAAATGGTACTCTCACCACTGCAGGAAGTACTCAACATGTCACTCTGCTGATTCGAGTGACACTCAAGTTATTTTCCTTCTTATACAATCTCCAAAAATCTTTCATGCCAAAACCCTGCACAGTGACAGGCATGGAAGCCAATCGAAACAATTTAGCTTCAAAGCATCAACTCTAACAGGTTTCTCCTGCTGCTGTTTAGAAATATGCAGAAACTAATTCTCCCTGCTGCTCATCAGCCATAGCATTCATGTTCATCTGCAATTCACACACAAAGGTAGCAAAGCAGCATGCCCCAAATACCCTTTAAGGGTGGTGTTAAGTTTCCCACTTACAGATTTGCTCAGTATCTATAATTTACCATAGAATGGTTTGGGCTAGAAGGGAGCTTTAAAGGTCATCTAGTTCCAGTTCCCCCTGCAAGGAACATCTTCAATTAGATCAGGTTGTTCAGAGCCTCATCTGGTGTTTCCAGTGGACCTTCCAAACATCCACTGGACTGTCTAAAACCTCTAATGTTTGTTTCCAGGAATCAGGTATCCACCTGGGCAACCTGTTCTAGTGTTTCACCACACTCACTGTAAAAAAATTCTTCTTTATATCTACTCCAAATATACCCTCCTTTAGCTGTTCTTTCACATCTTTAAGTTCCTTTAAAGTACTGAAAGGCCACAGTAATGCCTCCATGGAGCCTTCTCTCCTCCAGGTTGAACAACACCAACTCTCTCAGCCTTTCCTAGTAGGAGAGGTGCTCCATCTCTCTAATCATCTTTGTGGCCCTCCTCCAGACCCAATTCAACAGGCCCAAGTTGTGGACCCTTCTGTGCTGAGGACCCCATTGCTGGACATGCTACTCCAGGTGGGATCTCATTAAAGTCAAGAAGAGGAGCAGAATCACTTCCCTCAACCTGCTGGCCACAGTTCTTTTGATGCAACCCAGGATGCAGTTGGCTTTCTGGGCTGAAAGCACACACTGTTGGCTCTTGTCCAGTTCTTCATCCACCAGCACCTCCAAATCCTGCTCTTCAAGGCTGCTCTCAATCCCTTCATTGCCCAGCCTGGGGTTGCCCTGACCAGGGCAATTTACAGGAACTGTACATTTAACACTGTGAACAACGTGCAGCTCAGAAGTTGGTGTTTTAAGCAACACACCCAACGGGCGCATTGGGCAGAAAGCTCACTTACCATTACAGACATGCTCCGGGAGCACCAGTCACCTTTCCTGCATGACTGGTGGACTGTTAAAACCAAATCCTCAAAACCATGACTGAACAAGTACTCCCAAACATACACCAGCAAAATCATGAAACTTCTTTACAGAAGTGCTCTGCATTATCCGACCAACCAGACCAGTGGGCAGCAAGTGCAGCACTGCACACAGCGGTCAATCCTCAACACATGCTAGCGTGCCTAGTGAGCTCCTGGGTTTTTCCTCCCTTGATAGGAAACACAATCTAACAAGTTTATATTGAACAGCAACGCTGGTTGCTGGAACTGAGAAAGTAAAAATACACTTGGAGTGATTTCTTTGGAAAAAATCAACTGTTGGAGACAATGCAGTCCTAAACCAAATTCTACTCGCAACCATAATTAGGGATTCCTCCAGAAAAGCAGTAACACAGTTGACCAAGTATTTAAAGATTAACATGAAGGGCAAGAAAGCAAGATTTGTTTGCATCTAAAAATCAAGATGTTATACATATAGCCATTCAGACACTGCATTTTACTTTTCCAAATAAGTGTACTACTATCTGCTTAGTGCCCACACTTGTTCTGCTACACTAAGTAAAGTGCTAACAAGATCAATATACAAACCTCTAGTAGCAGTTTATAAAATACAGACAGGTCACTCTGCTGTACCTCAGCATTTGTTAGAAGTGCATTAAGAAATGCAAAGGTATTTCAGGTAAGGCTACCATTTGATTGCTATAAACAGTTATTTAAATGGTAGCAGTGACGGTTTATTCCTTCATCAGTCTTCAGATGAGAAGATTTAAAGGGGGTGCCTAGAACACATCTCTACCACATTTAAGCACTGTTTTATTGGAGAAAATAGCAGTAAAGCTTCAAAGTATTCCCCTTCTTCCAAATTACTGCATTTAAATCATATAACAGTAGCAGCCAGTTAGAAGTTGCAGTAGAGTTTTTAGCAGTTAAGCTACATAAATGACAACTTCTATAATGCACAGGATCCCATACGCACATCCTTAACCTGGGTTTGGGATATGTGTCCCCAGCCCAAGCTTGGGGCTGAGGTCCTCATATACCCTGGAGCAGGAGCTGGTAGGGAAAGATAGTGTACAGGAGTCCAGCCATGGCCTGAGACCTGGAAGAAGTAGAGAGATGAACATACCATGTGCTCAGTCTTGCTTAGTAAGAAGATCAGAGATGCTTGACAAGAAGCAGCAAAACCCCAGACAATGGCAAGCTGGCGTTGTGGCCTTCTTCAGATATACAGACAGTTCTCTTTGGGATCCTCTGCAGGAACTTCTGCTCCCTGCTCCTTCAAGTGTCTCCAGAGGTGGTGATGGACCACATGGCAATGCTCTGAATACAGCAGGTGGACTCATCCCTTGCTCAAGGACCCACACACCACCTACTTGAGGTACCAGAGCTGCACAGCACCTGAGGAGTCTGCCCAGGCAGCAGAACAAAGGGTGGTCACAGAGCTCAAGAGGCAAAACAAATACCTGCCAGGCAGGCACCAGAGCAGTCTCGAGAGAAGAGAAAGACAAGAAGTCATTTCAGGTCTTTCCTCTTACTCAAGAACAAACTCCCTGCCAAAATAAAGTTTTGGAGCACAGCACTGCAAGTGGTTTGTCAAGGAGATGAAACACCCAGAATGAATGGTGCTTTTCAGAGCTCATGGCTCCAAGCTAAGCACGTTGCATTAAAACAGCTCGTTTTCCTCCTGCCAAGACAGTGACATCTGGCCACAGGAAAGTCAATATTTAAATCAAGCTCCATCCCCACCCCATGCCTAGGATGGTACTACTTCCAACGCTCCTCATGCTGAATGCATGTGAGTTGCTCAGAAAGCCTCTTCAGGGACTGCCTAGCACAGATGTGAGTGGTGCTATGGAAACAGCATGCAACAGCCTGTGATCTGCTCATGCAGACTGAGGCCTGTGTTCAAGCATAAATCCAACCTCTGCCAACAGTAACCAAAGCGCACTGAAGAGTCAGCAGGTTAAAAACAGAGATTAATCTGGGGGCTTCTGCTCTGTCTTCAGCCTGCTTCCCAAGACTCCTCTGACGTAGGCAAAACACTCTGAAGCTGCACTGAAGGGATTTCTCTTCGACAGCGACTAGAGAGCAAAGCACACTTCAGCCAGTGTGGGCTGTGCCCATTTCATTCACCTGACACTTCTTTAGAGTTGGAAGTACTGGTTCCTACTTACAGGACAGCTTCTTTAAAGGCACTTATAGGCACGTCCTCGTACAGCTCCATTCCTGAAGCCTGTGTGATGAAAAGCAGGGGACATATCAAGACCTTGAGCTACTCTGCAGAGACTACTGGATACCAGAAGATGTGAGTTCAGTGAAATGGCCTTCTTCAAAGGCTGCCCTTCCCATCAGCACCTGCAGATGTCCATTATTATCAATGTATTTCCAGGAACTGGACTGCTGTAGAGCACTGCATAAATGCTTCAAGTGGAAGCATCAGGGGGGTTCTTTTAAATTCTGCTACCCTGATCAAGTTAATCAAGACTTTAATGTCACAATGTGATACACGTTTAGGCTGAGAACAAAGAGAAATTAGTAGGATCACTTATTGTTTATCTTGGGACTCCTGCTAATAGTTTAATTAAAGTACTTTAGAAAAAAGTAAACAAAGCAAAACAGATATGAGCAACATTCCCAATGCTCACAATGGAAACATTCAGTATGGCCAGGCTAAAGAGCAGTTAAGAAGCATTACTTACAAAGATTTGTAGTCAAACTTTTTGAGATTTTTCTCATGAATCAAGATTGCTGCCAATCATGGGACAGGAGAAGCACCTGACTGAGAACACCAGCTTCAGCCCAGGTTGCCTCCCTTGGCACATCTTTTCATCTCGATCCAGGGCTTATGGGGCTCTGATGAAACTCCACTTCCCTCTAGCTGCTAAAGAAGGGAAAGCAAAACAGGAGAAGTACCTGCTGTTCTGCCTCTGCTAGCCACATCCACCGCCCCCAGCAAGCTGCAGGTGCTCACAAGCCTCTTTGTTACTCCAGAGTATGACATTGCCACTGCTAGTGACAGGACATAAGCTTTGAACTGAGTAAGGCCTCAGGACTAGAGGCCTGTCAGGCTCGCACTGTCTCAACCCTTCCTAATTTGCCTGCAGCTTTGTCTTACTTGGTGTATGCCAGAGAGCAGAGACAGGGGGTGTGAGAGTAAAGGCATGGCACAAAAAAGGGGACACAGGGTTGACAGCGGAGATCCCACAGCTGTAAGAAAGTCATCACTTGCCAATGGAGATCTGCAATTGGACAAAACTATTTTAGGGGTAAAAAAGAACAAAGAAATAGTATCTAACGTTTCTAAAATGCATTTTATATAACAGATTTGAATGTAACATGGAGCTTGTAGAGCAATGAAAGAAACAGCAAATGTGTAAAAAGCAAACATAACAGAATGGCCTCAGTGAATCCTACAGTGAGGAAGAAACCACCACCATCCTAGTCCTCCCAGCAAAGGATTCACAAGTTGACAACTTTCTGTAATATCCCTGCCACCACCAAAATGACACTACCAACCTCAGAGCAAGGGAAGGATGAGAATAATACCAAGAAAATGTGTAAAAACTAAATGCATATGTTACCTTTATTATTACTAAAACTTCCTCTGTATAGTCTTTTCCTGTAGTAGGATCTAAAGTAACTATAATTCTTGAATTAGATTGTTAAAATTTCAGTTACACTAACAACAAATTATTGGCTTTCTTTCTATACACACACACACTAACAAAGCATGCTTCCTCTTTGCCTGTGAAGTTTTTAAGCACAGCAGGCATTTGTTGTGCTGCTGGGAGGCTACAGGAGAGGGGCAGTACAGAAGTCTGTCACTCCAAACCACATGTGGCACACCATGTTCCTACAGACCTCCGTTCTGCGGAAAATGGAACATTCCAGGATTAGCCAAGGCAGTATTTGCTGGGCCACTCCTGTCAGTCAGCATTCAAGGACACGTATTGCTCTGCTCTCCTACTCTGGAACAGAGAAGTCAGCTTGCAAAACAGGAAAGCTGCCTCTTTCAGTGACAACATTCACACCACAATAATAGTGCTGGTTTCTCTCTAGATAGCATCATCCATCCACCCCTTTCTGCTCGGGGGCAGAGGAGAAGGAGGAAGACAAGCAAGAGGAAATAACAGGAGTGACACTGAACCCTCAGGAGAGATCCAGATTAGAACTGTTCCGGGTAGCTGGTCTGTTACTACAGCCCTTTCAAAACAGAGGGGTTGCAGTAGAAAGCCTGTTCTACAACACAAGGTTTTTGAGTGAAGGTTCTCAATTGCTCTGGTTAACACACACCCAAATATGAGGAATTTTGAAGACACTCACTACCTTTGAGAGAAAGCTGTCCCTTTGGAGTCTTAAACTGAAGCTGACACAGAGTGACAGCGGTGGCTGAAAAAGAGCATTTCAATTTAGTGTTTAATCTCACTTAATGTTTTCGGTCACCCTTCACTTGACATTTTTCTGCTTACTTACTGCAGGATATTAGAAGAACAAGAGTAAATACCTCCCTTCCTCCAAAAGCTTAGAGCAAATCTCAAATCAGAAGTGCCCATATTACAAAGATTCCAGGGGAATCAGTGGGGTCTGATCAGCAGAGAAAACAGTGGGGTCATCATCATCCTACCTGAAGGCAAGCTTCTCTTTAAAGCATGAAGAACCCTACACTCAGATGTCTGCTTCATAGGGCTCAGCAACAAACACTGTTGCTTTTTCCTATTAAATAAGAAGGGAGGAGTTTGGGTTATTTTCTTTTGAAAGCTGGTCAAGACAACACTGGTTTCCAAGATGACTCCCTGCTGCTGCCACAGAAACATGACTTTTTGAAGAGATACAGCAAATACCCACCCTTACCTGCAGCAATGTCCAGCACCCTCAGGAACGAGCAATCCACAAACAGCTCACTGATTTTACATGGCAAATCTAGTTCCTTGACTCCCCACAAGACTTCTCCCTCATGACTGTGGGGATCCTAGCCAGTAAAAATTGTCAGGATCCCTTCCTATGAAGGAAGAAGACAAAGTCTACCCAGCACCCTAGCCTTTACAACATTCAGGGCGGCCAAAGCAACTTTTGGGGTGTTCTCACCCAACAGGGTCAGTGCACAGCAGAAAGCATCAAAAGACCCAACACTCATTTCCCTCATCACTCGGCTCCTCCCAGGACGCCAGGGACATCTGGCTCACAAAGCAGAGGCTGTTAGTCAAAGCCTGCTGTATTTAGCAGCTGTAGAAGACAAGGAGAAAAAGAAGACAAGACAGACAGGAGCAAGAAAATGAATACAAATAACATTCCCAAGGCAGAGTAGTGTGCAGCATGTGGTTATTGACAAGCCCTGCAGATGGAAGGCTCTGCAGCCTCCAGGCACAACTGATAGCAGCTCAACAGCACTCGTGCCCAGGCCAGGAGAGGTGTTAACATATGGCAGCCAACTTCAGCCATGAAAACCAGCTGTTCCCACTTCACCCACAAAGCACCCAGATCAAGCAGAGCACAGCACTTGCCCAGCCTGTGCTAATGCATTCTTAAGCCAAAGCCAAGGGTGCAGCACTTCATTTTAGGCCAGCAAAGTCAGTCTGAGCCTACAAGGCCTCCCATCTTTTCAGTGGGCAGTTGCAGTGGGGAAAAAGGGGAACCCGTGGGCTGCTTCAAAGTGTAGAAAACTGGAACAAACGGGACTTGCATCAGTTTCACGTCATAGTGATTTTAAAACTCTTGAGCGGTTACAGCTTGGCCTCACTGGAGGATCAAAGGACACAGATCCTTAGCTAAGCTTTCCTTACACTGAAGGGTCTGAGAGCAGACCTTACTCTGGCTGAGTAAAGGACTGTCTTGACTGCATGTCAGGGCTGGTAGTACAGAACTGGGACAGAAGATCCACATATACCACAACACAGATTCTTTCCATAGCTGTAGCACTGAGCTGGCCCCCTCCTCCATATCCCACTGAAGTAAGGGCAAGTGTGAATGAAAAGTTCAAGTTACCCTTCAGTGCTCAAGCGTTGGAGAAGGCAGGAACAGCTGACGCTGCTCCAGCCTCCAGCTGCCCACCCACCAACAGTTGTGAATCAGCTGCCCCAGAGTCCCTCCAACACAGGGCACCAACCCCTTGCACTTCAGTACCTTGTTCATGCACTGGCTGAGACAGGAGGGCAACAAACGCTATTGAAAAGTTCACATAACGCCACTCCATCAAGTCAGGGCCCTCACTCTGAGTCAGAACAAGGAGATTTCCCCCACCAACAGTTTTTCATGCAAGAGAAAGGAAAACTTGCTGCTGTTCAAGGGACCTGCTCATGTAACCTTCCGGTATTTTTTTCCTGTTTTCCATCTTCAAGTCATTGCAATAGATGCTCAGATCAGTGAAATCATTCTTCCTTTGCAGTTCCAACAATAGCTGTCCACTCATATTTACTTACAAGTGTTTGATTTCACAACTGCACATTAAAGGGGAAAAAAAAAATCATATCTACAGTACTGAAAGTATCTACTGATAAGAAAACTAATAAAGCAATAGGAAAAGGTGCAGCTTTGTCCATTAGAACAATGGGGGAAATTCTGTCCTACTGCCAGCAACAAGTTCTTTCTGCACAAAAAATAACAATCAAGTGCATTCTGTCAGCCTTAGAACTGTAAGTCAAGGCTCTAGGAAAAGAAAGGCTTACATAGTCACTCAAGAAATCATGTGTAGTGTTTTGGGACTCCTTCTAAGCACCACAAAGCCAGAAGATTTTGAAAGACACCAGGTTACATAAGTGAAGAGCTGCTGAAGCTTAAGAGGAACCCCTGAACACAACATCAGAGATGGAGCATCACTAGGTAACTGTGCTGTGCTGCTTCTCTTTGTGGCACTGCTCAGTGGCATCAGGCCCCTTCTACTTCTGTTGTAGGGGCAGCTTGATCTTTATTTTTCCAGTGGTGAACAGTACCAGCACTAATAGGAACAGCAGCAAACCACAGAGAGACTCTTTTTGCAAGCAAAACCAGGTACTGTTGAGGTTTGATTTTTTTTCTTTGGGGGGAAGGGGAGGCACGGTGGGGCAGAGTGTAAGGCAGAATCTTTGTGAAAACACAACTGCAGTTATTAGTCCATTCAGCAACTAAGTCCATGCAGTGGATCAGATTTTTGTTCATGGCAAGTTAATGAAAAGCAACAGAACAAGGGACTCCTCATCTCAGCATAATATTATATCCATTTGGCTTGAGCTGACACTACTGCTTTGCTGTTTGTAATCACAGAACAAGAGGCCCTGGGTGCTTTCAGTCCTCTTTCCAGAGTGGATGGAGTGCACCGAGCACCATGTGCAGACATTCAGCCAGTCCAAACATCCCTTAGCTGAAAACAAAAACACTTAAAGAGAAAAGCTGCTGGACGGTTCTGACGCTGCTGATGGCAGGCTGGTAACACCTGTTTAAGGACTGCTGCCAAACCTGACTGCTCAAGAGAGAAGGAAGATTTAAACACATTCTACACAAGGCCTTGTGTAGTTGCAGTCTTAACGTAGATTAACACAGATTTTCTTCCCACCTCCTAACTTTCACTAGCTGAGAAAGCTGTTATCATAACAACAGAGTGACTCGCGCTTTTAAACAAATTAATTTCTGGTTACAGGAGGCCCCAGAGACAGGACCTGGCAGCCTGGACTTTAACCATGTACGCGGCTTAAGTGAGTCATAATATCTATCATCAAGCACAATTTCCAATACAAGCACTCCAGTTTGCCAGGGAAAGTGATCTTTGAAGGCTAACTAGCAGGGTACTAGAAGCCATTAACTAACAGGCAAGTGCGTTGGCTATTCTAGATTTTCCCACTGTACCTGCAGGTCTTCACCTCACCATGAAGAGAAAACAGCATAATCTCTCCAAAAAGAAGGCAGAGGAAGAAGCTGTTGCACCACATTTGCTTCACAGCAGTCAGTTACATCACACCAGGTACACCATCCTGACAAACATCCTGAGCTGCAGTACCCTTTGTGCAAAGCAGTATTTATAAAAGAAATTAGTTCAATAGCAAAACAAGACCCTAGAAAGTGTCAGCACGGTCACCACAGCTTTTTGAAAGATCTTTCCCATCGGGAGTCATTCAAGACCCTGCAGCTGCAGCGACATTTCTCTTTTAACTGAATGGGCTCAATTGCAAAGAAAGAACTTTTGGGCAAATACTGAACCAGTTTTAATGCTCCTGCATTTGGAATTAAAATTCTGATCAAGCTGACAATTGTGCTATTTTCTGGCTGAACAATTCTGTTTGTTAGTCCCCAAGAACAGGCTTTGGGGACTGTTTTCTTCTTCTTTTTTTTTTTTTTTTAATTTATATATATTGAAGATAGACACAGGACTTCAAAATGGTTGAAAGAACTTCCCCAACGAGGTTCAACCCCTTCCCAGATTAACTTCAGCTTGGGCAAAGCTAACTTGCCTTTTCTCTATGTACACAGAAACTCAGAAGTCACCGCTAATTGTACAAGTGTACTACTCAAGCCTCGAAACACTTAACCGAGAGCAAATCAAGGCTGGTGCCTGACTCAGCTCACCTGGCAGGGTAGAGAACTCGACTGCACAGAGTCAGGGGTTACATTCCCAGCACCTCGTGTGTCTCCAACACTGCAGACACCACAAGTGAACACTTCCTGCCATCCTGAGCACTCAGGAAAACCCTGAACGAAATCAGCCCAAGGGCTCAGGCACTGAGCTGGGCCAAGCAGCCCTGAGAGATTACTGCAGGTAGCTTAGCGACCCCAGCCTGCCTTACTTTGCGTGGTGGAAAGCAGGTGGCACGTAGTTCAGTAACACACTATATAAAAGGCTCCAAGTGATCCATGGAAGAGCAGGATAAATGTAAATACCTCTGTGGAAGAAGCTTTTATGGCAGAGATCCTGTTTGCCCACATTTAGGTCAGCTTTCATCAAGGCACCACCTACTCTCTTGGGTAAGCTGTCCCAAGGGGTTTTGTTTTAAATAAACTATTAAGTTTTAGGAAGAGCATTTCAGCCACGGCAGCTACGACAACAGTCCTCCCAGGCAAAATGCACACCAGTGAAGCACCATCACCCTCCTCAACACACAGAGCTACAGAGGCGCCAGACCTGCTACCTCTCAGGGGTCGAGGGGCAGCTGCCTAAACGGAGCTGCCAGCTGCAGAGCAACCCTGGGATGGAGAGAATTAAGTGGGAACAAATCCTGTGAACAGCGCTGGTCAATCAAAAGTTGCACACTCGAGAAATGAAAGCGCTCTACTTTTACTCCAGGGCGAAAGCAGAAACTTTGCCCAGGCCCCCAAACCCCGCGGGAAGGCCGGGATGCGGTGCCCGCGCATCCCGCGGCCCGGGGGCGGCGGGGGGGGCCCGGCAGCCGCCCCATGCTCCGCGCCCGCCCCCCCGGTTCCGCATTTCCCGAGCCGACGGTCGGCGCAGCCTTGCCCAGGCCGGGGAGCGCCCCTTCCGCACCGCCCCGGGCTCCAGAGCCGGCGGGGCTGGGCAGGGCAGGTCCGGGCCGAGCGGCGAGGGCTGCGAGAGCCCCCGCCGTCCGCGCCGCCCGCAGCGCCAGGCACCGCCACCCGCCCCCGCCCTACCTTGGTCTCTCGGGGGCTCCATGGCTGCCCCGCGCCCGCCCGGCGCCCCTGCCGGCTCCGCGCCCGCCGCCTCCCCGCCGGCGCCTGGCTGGCAGCGGAGGCGCCGCCCGTGCCCGGGGCGGGACCGCGGCCCGTCACTCAGAGCCGCGACCCGCCCAGGTGAGCCAGCCCCGCCCCGCACAGGTGAGCCCCAGAGCCCTCCCCCGATCGGCACCTCGCCCACTGTATTCCTGGCTCCGGGACAGCGAGCGCCTGGCTCTGCAGTGCCCTTGCACCTCGGCGCTGGACGCCGGCAGCTGGTGCTGCCATGTGCCCTGGCTGACACCGCCTGGCACCGACAGCGGGAGAAGAGGCAAGAACAACCTGCTGCTCGCAGCTGATGCGATGGGCAAGAGGAGGCTACCACCAAGGAGATCCAGTTAACACAATCACAGAATCAGGCTGCAAGTCTCTAGGATCAACGAGTCCAACCTATAAAAGAACACCACCATGTCAACTGGTGGCACCAAGTGCTACATACAGTCTTTCCTATCTCCAGGGATGGTGGTGACTCCATCACCTCCCTGGGCAGCCCATTCCAATATCTAATCACCTTTTCCATTAAGAAATTCATCCAGATGTCCAACCTAACCCTCCCTTGACACAATTTAAGACTATGGACACAATTTAAGACTATGTCCTCTTGTCCTACCACCAGTTGCCTGGGAGAAGACACCAACCCCCACCTGTCTGCAACGTCCTTGTGGGTGGTTGTAGAGAGCAATAACATCACCCCTGACACTTCTCTTTTCCAGGCTAAACGACCCCAGCTGCCTCAGCTGCTGCTCATAAGACTTGTATTCCAGACCCTTCACGAGCTTCATTGCCTTCCTCTGAACACACTCCAGCACCTTTGTGCTGCTGGGGAATCTCCCCACTCTTTGCTATGCTATCAAAATGTACGTGCCCACACAAATAGCACTACATCATGGAAATTAAAATGTGGTTTTATTTTTGTGTTGGAGATTCTCCTGCGAGACTCACTAGCACTTACATCGGTCAGGACAATGCGTTGTGGCTGCACTTAAAAGACTTCAACAGCTGAAAAGAAAACCATCAACTATCCTACTGCATTCTGAGCTCTTTCTGTTAAAATATCATTAAGTGCAGAGAAGTTTTCATTATGCATATTGCTCAGCAAGCTGCCTTACTAACAATATTAAGATGCCAAATAGATCCTTTACTTCACCCTTTTCAAATTCCTGACATCTATGGATTTGATTGTTCAAAAAGACCAATGTTTGTGCAGAACAAGCAGCAAGGCCTCCACAGCGGGGCTGTGTGAATGGCCAAATTGTCACCAGCATTCAGCATGCAAGGTCACATGCTAAAGCAGAGCACAATAGAGAGTCAGGAGGTGCCAACTCAGGATGTCCTTGCTTTGGATAAAAAAAACAGCAGCAGCAAATCCAGGTATTTTTCAATCTACAAGGCAGCTGAGGAATGTGAGCTTTTGCTAGGGTAAAGGAAAGCTTGTTTATATTCTAGGATCTGCATAGCTGCAGCAGGAGGTTGTTACAGTGGTGCCATAAAAATAGAATGTCAATCAGAATATATCCCTGCATGTTTATACTTTTTTTATCACATAACAAAAAATTTAATTTTTGCAAATATATGATTCTCAACACAGACTCAACCCACATATCTCAGTGATGTTTTATGACTGTTTAAAAAATAAATTCAAATAGCTATTTGAGGAGATAAGTTTGCTTTTTTAAAAAAAGAAACAGTAATAGATTTTTTTTCCCCACAGTACTCCACTTGAAGTCCCAAGCTTTCCCACTGAGCAGCTCATACATTATCTATAATCACAGTGGAAGAATATCAATAGCACTAAAATTTGCCCCCCCCTTGCAGCTACTTTACACTAGCAGCAGCCCTGGCAGTGCTGAAATGCCTGTCAAGAATCAACCTGCGGAGGAGTGAAGCTGTCACCATCTCCCTGCCTCATTTAGGGACAGGGATATTTCACCAGCATATCTGAAAAAGCAAGAGCTAATGATCAGGAAAGGACTATTACCTAGAGAGTTGATTTAGTACCCTCTGATAGTATGTTAGAATGCTAGACATTCCCACCATCCCACCTGAGCCTGAGAGGAGTGAACCACTGCTGATTCACTCATCACCCACTTAGATGAGGAATGCTCTGTCCAATGCAGATGTAGCCTGAAGGTACACAGTCTTGCTCCCATTCTGCTGAAATCAGTGTCTAGGCTTAAAAATACCCCCTTCCCATCCCCCTAGGATACTCTGCTGTTTAGTTTCCTTTGTAACTCTGGCCCACTCAAAGTGTCAGTGGGGCTACTTGTGGCATTGGATCCTAACCAGGTCACCAGCTGCCCTGCCCAGAAAGATTTTAGATGCAAGAGAGACACTCAAAACCCACTGACTCCAAAGACAGTGATGCTTTGCCTTTTTACACATAGCCCTGGCTGTGGATGCCTTTCTACCTCTTTAAATGCCTGAGCATCTCCAAGTCCAAGGCTATTTTTGCTACCAGTTCTGAATTGGCTAAATGCTTTAGAAGAGGAACACCCTGCAGTTCTACACATTTGGGTGTCAATACATTTAGGGCAGGGCTGTTGGAGATGCCTCCAAAAGAACCCAGAGGTCCTTGGCTCAATAGTCCACCACAGAGAAGGCTCCATGAGCATTGCACAGTGGTCAGCTAGCTGTGAGACTGTTATTTGTCCCGGGCCAGATCCTTAAATCCTTACAAGAACTACACAAAGGAAAAGGCTTCATGACACCTGCCTACACGAGGCTGGTTTCCTGTAACCCGACTGGGTGCATGTAAAAGGCTGGTAGCTGGGAGTTCATGCCTCCCGTCTGTAGCAGCTTTTGACACCTACTCTGTACAGCTGCTAGCTGTGGGGATAAATATACTTGCAGGGCGAGGTAAAAATAAACTAAAACGACAACAATAAAAAAGATTTCCAATCCCATGTTAAATCTGCTGTAGAGGCACTAGGGGGAGAGCTAGAGCACCTTGTGGGTTTGGATTTTTCCCATCTCCCGGTTATTTCATCCTTTCCACACGACTGAAGTGCACCTATGCATTTATTTTAATTAAGACCCCAAAACTCGTAACAAGGCTTATTTTGCATGTGGTACAAGAAATTGGACATAGATGTGCACACAGATGAGTGATTGCTGTAAACATATATCTTAGGAATACCTCGTATTTCTCCTCTTTCTGCCTTTTCACCCCGGCTACTTTCACTTATGAGCAGAAGAAATGTTTCTGACTTCTCATTGCCTGCTTACCTTTGTACCACAACTTCCTTTGCTCAATTAGAGCTCTGGGAATGATTTAATAAAGTGCTCTCAAGCCTTCAAGCTGTTTCCAGTTATGACATAAATGTATCGATTGGGGAGCACAGTCCTTTCTTTTTCACAAGTCACTATCTGCAGCAAGCACCTTTATTGCAGTAGCAAATATACTATAGATAAAACTAGCTAAACTAAATCTGTTAATAACTGCTGGTAATTAGTTAGTCACAATTATTTTATTTCAGAAAATAGACTGAATGGAACATTTTCACCTTCTAAAATTGATACTGGGAACAAAATGAGGTCATGTCTTCAGTAATTCAAGACTAAATTATTTTTAAGGCTGCAGTGCTGTACAGTTACTGCATGGTAATTAAGAATCAGAGGATCTAGGTTCAAATTGCAGTTAATTTTCAGTATACTCTTGTGACGTGATTACATATTACCAGGTCCACTTTATTACTGGTAAACCAAAACACAAATATTATTTATAATTTCTTAGAAGGAGAAAAAAAAAAAAAAGTGGATCTGGGGCTAGAAGAACTATGCAGGAGTCCAATTAAAAGGCTACAAGGGAGAAAAAAAGCAATGACCCAATTAACTAAAAGTGCTGCAAATTGTTAATGTATTTTACATGCAGAAGAAGACTAATGCAAAAGCCTGCTAGCCTGCATAACATGAGCAGTAGAACTCCAGCCTTTTAAGTTCCCTTAGTAGACATCTTTTCCTTCCCCATTTTACAAACAAAAAGTCAAGGCTCATAGGTCCTCGATAATGTAGCATCTAGTTTCTTGAAGAGAGAGTCCTTCTGTGTTTCAAGCTTCTCAGTACATAGCTGTTTTCATTAATATGGCATTTCACTGAAATGTGAAATTCACATTTCACTAAAGTGAAAGTAAGAGCAACAAATTAGTGCATAAACACTGAAATTAAAGTTTCATTCATCTCATTAATATTTTACCAGTAACAGTGGCTACTCCCTGCTGCCATTACTCAGTCGGTAGGCAGTTCCATCACCATCTCACTTAGAAATGTTTCCAGCATGAGATGCAGAAATCAGATAACTCAGATAAGTTAGTCTTTCCTCCTGACTGTTGTGTAGCCAACTACACTCATGTCTTAACCTAATTTCTACCTGATCTTACACAGCTCACTTTGAAACTCCTTGCAAAAATCCTCCCTTGACATTTACCTAAAAAAGATAGGCAGACCATACTTTCAATTTCAGCCACAACAAGACAGATAAAGCAGGTCTCCTCCCTTCTTTTTCCACCCTATATCTATTTGTTTAGAAGCAGAGTTTATCTGCTTTCTCAGTGAGCCTTAACCTCCACCAGAACTCAAAAATGGGGCAGCCACTTCCCTGCTCATCTGCATCAATAAGGCACAGATGTGCTTCTGCAAAGTCAGACACCTGCCATCCCCAGCCTGAGTGGGTTTTGATTTTAATTTTTTTCCTTCAAGAAGAAAGCAGCAATACCTGTTTCATTTGCAAAAGCCTGTATGCTTTCTGTCTGAATTATACATTGGTGCATGTACTGAATGCAAGCATGGGGGTATTCTTATTTGCCCATGCATTCACTGAGGTTTGTGCATTTAAGCTGCAATAAAGCACTAGCTGGGCCACACACAGATATTTACAACTTCATTCCAAATTTGCATCTCTCAGCTCTTTCTTGCAGCTCAGGATGTGCTCAGTTTGAGAGCTCCAGTCTCAGTCCTCACTGCAGCAGCAGCAGGTCTCCAGACCAATAAACAAATGTGAACTGAGTGAATAGCTGTGAAACTTCCGTGGCTAAAATATTTCCCCTACTTTCCCAAAATTTTCGTTACACATTTCTCATTTCCATTACTTCACTAAATAAATAGTCTGAGTTTCTGGTATGAGTAAGACTAATAGCTAGACTTAGTTTCAGTACGCGTTCTGATACCTCCATGGTAGCAGAGGCTGACAAGTGTTCTAGTGTGCAAGGTGGCTTTCGTTTTGTATTTTGGGGGAAGGTCATTGCAGGCATGTTGATGTACAACACTGCAGGGCAGGACTCCAAATGCAACCCAGAACTTTGGTCACAGTCTTGCCCTTTTTAATCCCTCCGAAGTGGTTACATTGGGCTCCTGGCTCCAAGCAGTGACATGCTACATTTAATGCCACTCACTGTGCACTTCAGTAAGGGGCCGCTACCAAGGGCAAGCTCCTAATCCATTCTGTAAAGCCCTGGGAGCGTGCAAAAAGTTTCAGAAAACAGTTGGTTGCCTGTTCTTCCTTCATCTGCTGAAAGGATTTCCCTTTCACTCAAACAGAAGTCAAAGCATGACAGGCCCCTACACACAGAGAGATCTTGAGGTTCTGTAATTCAAGGGTATAAACGTGTGTGTAAGTTCAAAAGCTGTAAGGCAGCAAGTCCAACAATTCACAGGTCCATGAAAATTCATCATTTAATCAAGATTTTCACAGTAGCTTTATGAGCAGTATTTTGATTGGCCGTGAAGGAAAAAGGCATGTGAAGGGTTTAGTTGCTCAACCTGGAGCCAGACTATGTGTACCTGGGTGAAGAACTAATATTTGTCACTGTTTTCTCTGAACACTGAACTTCTTTTTATTTCTCATGAGATCATAGTGCATAATGGTGTCTCCAGTGTGCCTGCCACTTAATGTATTATCTACTGCTGTCAATTTAAACCAGCCTAGGACAAAGCCCATAGTTTCTTTTGCAGCTCTTATATGGTTTATCCTCAGGGTTTATGAAGTAAATCAGTATGTGGCTCTGCACCTCCAGCCAATTTCAGCATTAAGAGAAAACAGATAGTATAGATAATTCTCTCCTTCTGTGTACCAAGTTACAGTGAGAGTCAACTCACTGGTGTGAAGTTTTCTGTTTTCTGCTATCAAAACAGAAAATGAGAGGGCAATAGAACTACCCATATAGCATGCATCTTGGAGAAACTAAAGACATGCTGCACTTTTTTTTTTCTTATCAAATAGAGCAGTAATAAAGAGGCTTAATTATTTGTGAAAAGACAATTCATATTTGAAGAGGTATCCTGTTGCTTTGAGGAAGCTTGATTTTGTACAGTGTATTTCTTTCAAACTAGAGTCTCTAAGTACCTTGCAGTATTAAATACATCAGCCAAAGACCTAAATAATAAATAAGACCGGGGAAGACAGACCTTTTAGAAAAGCTTCCTCTGTCTCTAAGTGGTCATTTCTTTCATTTTTAAAGAGGATGTACACTTCTCCCCACCTCCCACCATCCTCCCCACCCCCCGCCGTCCTCCCCCCTTCAAAAAAACCTCTCAAATTGGCTGATGATAAATATTACACCTATTTACACACTCCATCTTTCTGCACATAAGTGCACACAATAGAAGGAGGTGTGGATGTTTAGGAAGTCAGTTTAAACATGGATGATTTCCTTGGCTTTTACTTGCCTTAACTGTGTGACTCTTCCAGTGACCCGTTTCTGTGACAACTGCCACCTCACTAAAATTATGCTGTCTCATTGTCATTGGACAATGTTCAGAAGGTACACACGTTTAACAAAGACAGGGAAAACCTTCCGTGTGATGTTTGTGGGCTTTCCTCAGAGCACCTCCACCTTCAGAGAATCTACTGGCGCTGTGTTTTTACATGCACAGGATTTCAGCAGCCTGCTTTGCTGACAGTGAATTCCCTTCTTGTTTAATCATGCATTGCTTGCAGCCTTCCAGCCTCCAAACTCTATGGTGGTTTAGACTGGATATTAAGAAAAATTTCTTCACTGAAAGGGTTATTAAGTACCGGAACAGACTTTCCAGGGAAGTGATTGATTCACTATCCTGGGAGGTATTTTAAAAACGTATCAGACACAGCACTCAGGGACATGGTTTAGTGGTGAAATCGGCACTGTTAGGTCAGTGTTTGGACAGGATAATCTTGAGGGTCTTTTCCAACCTAAATGATCCTATGACTCCTTTCTATGATTCTGTGGTACCCTATTGCTGTCTATCACCCTGCTGTGTCAAGGCAGGTAGAGGCACCTGCTGTGCCACATTACTGCAGTGACTCTGGGTCAGTTCTACAGTACCTGTCTCTAGGATTTTCAGTTTTGTTGTTGTAGAGCAAGGAATTGAATTGCAGGTTGTAAAATCTACCTATGGAGCAGTATAAATACAGACCACAGATAAGCCCCAGGCTTGCACAGCTATGCATAATCAGTCCCTGAACTAGTCAGGGTGTTCCTCCACAAGACATGACTCCTGTGGGGAGTCCAGTATGCAAAATCTTTGCTTTTCATGAAGTACATACTGCAATGGGAGAAGTCCAAATAATCTCCACATAGTTCATCACAACTGAGTTCAAAGCTGTTTTAAAACAGATCAATTTGAGACCATTTATTCACATGAGAAACTGAGTGGTTCTAATTATCTGTTTAATTTTTGAGATATCCATCTTGAAGGTAACACCTCTTTCATACAGTATGAGAATTCATGCATCCTGTGCCTTTACCCAGGAACAGACACAAACCAGGAGGGGTGGATTTGAGCTTCAGAGCCTCCCTTCTCTTCTCCTTCCACTGGTGTGGTATCCTTACAGTAAAGGCAACAGTGGAAACAGAGACCTTTTGCTTATACAACATTGCTTCACTAGAAGCTCATAAGGATATTTACATATGACATTGTGTGACAGCTGAATAATGCTTTTAATAAAAACTCAGTGCCTGCAGCCTGGTAACTCTGCTCTTCATAACATGCTATATCAATGTCAGGAAGCTGTCAAAAGCCATAAACAGCGCTGAAGAAAAGTGCTAATGTCGTTTCCTCAAGTCTCTGATCTACATAACGGGAAAATATTAACACGGAGGTATTAAACACAAGATACTTCTGGTTCTAAATGTGCAGGGATTTTAACTCAACTGAAGTGTTTGGAAAATGTGGACAGATTTTTCAGCCAGCATGAATCAGTATAGTTTGCATTGACTTCAGCTTAAACAAGCTGACTTCTCCTGGGGATGTGATACAAATATTGACAAATCTGCTGTTACTCTTTGGAAATAATGAGTTGGGCGGAAACAGATTCAGCACGTGGCCACACAAGGCCAATTCAGTCTCAGTTGGGTTTTGAATTGGAGGCAATATTAGAGGACATGGTTAAATTGTTCTCCAGAAAGCCCTAGAGCAAGTCAGGGTGCTGTGAGGACCTCGGTGCTCCTCCATGGCAGCACGGCCAGCGAAGTAGAGCCCTCACCAACAAGGGGGCAAGGATGTTGAGAAGCCAGGGCAGGTTCAGGTCCAGGGCAGTAATTGGCATCAGGCACAGCTGGATGGTCACCAAGCAACTCTGTAGAGGCAAGACACACTCAAGGGAAGCTCAGGAAATTGAGCTGATGGAGCTGGATCAGGGCCAGAAGCACAGCAGCTGGAGCCAGGGCACAGTCAGTGCTGCAGCACAGCAGCAATGTAGCACAGGTGGGGGCCAGGGGTAAAGCAGATGAAAAGCAGCTCCCAGGAGGCAGGAGGAGTAGGCCTTTGCTTCTATGTTTCTTCACCACAACCCTTTTCAGCAGAGGCATTGACCTTGGACATAGCCAGCTATGCTGCAGAAGGCGATTTACCCAGAGTCCTGGCAAGGAGGAGGTTCAGTTTTTCCATCCCTATTTAGAAACATAATTTTCTTCACCTTCTCCTAATCTCCGTGGACAGATATCAGTCAGGAGAGAACTAATTGTTGAGTGACTTCACAATGAAAGAAGAAAACAAGTGTATTTTAATTTTAAGAACATGTCCAGGGGATTACAAAATGGGTTCAGATAGCAGCAGAGCTTTTTAACATTCTGCTTGCTCTTTGCAAGGAGTATGAAAACCCAGGGGTTATCCTTGTAGACAAGGATATCCTTGTAGACAAGGAATTTAGAGGAACTGGTCTATCCTTGGTGAAAAAATCACACAAAATACGTGTTATTGTTACTATCGCTCCTGCTGCTAAACACATCTGTCACTTTGGAGGGCCTGGGCTGTTAATGTGGCTTTAATGCCAAGTAAGGACAAGGCATCCCAGGTAGGCTTGAAGGGGATGGGCAGCCCAGCAGCTTCTCTCCCCCTTTGAAGATCCCTGCACAGAAACTCTAAGGAACAGCTCTACACAGCAGTGCTGGGTATGGATCCAGCAGCCCTGGATGAAAGTGCCTATGGAGCAAACTCTCCTTCCCCATTCTTCTATACAAATGCTGACGTGCCTGAAAAGAAAAAAAAAAAACACTGATTAATGTGGTTGCTTTCATTTTATCAATTTTATGCTATGTACAAGCATAAATGTGTGTGGGGATAAGAAAGTAATGGAGAAGGCAACAGGCACATTGAAAGCCAGAGAGGGGACATATGGCCCAATTATAGTATTAAATATACTGATTTTTCAGTGTTTATCACATTATTTAAATATCAGCAATTTAAAGGTAAGCAGTCACATGCTGTAAATGAGATGGAGCATAAGTTTGGTTTGAAGAAAGGAAAAATTAGACAGTGTTCAGAATCAGACAGGGAAACCTGACTCAGAGGTCATTTCTGATGCTTCATGGGACTCCTCACTGATGGAAGAGCTTCCCAGCATCTGCCTTAGGAAGAGAGAGCAACCTGCCTTGTGGAGGCCAGCGATTCCCTCCTGAACCAGCAGGAATCTAGGATCTCTTATCTACTTCTAAGGATGGAAAGAGATATTTACAGGGATCTGATCCCACCAGAGAGAAGTTTTTCAGACATGGTACCCTAGGGAGCTTCAGGGACTTCTGCAGGAGACAGCAGACATGGCCCTAGGGGTGTATGGAGCTGACTGCCCAAGTGAGTGTTTGAAGCAACCACTGTCAGAGAATCTGGATCCAAAATGATTGAATGTCCAGGGTTCTTCTTTTCTAGATGCATCAGTGGACATATGGTTTGTGATGGAATGGGAGATTGGGAAAATTAGGGACATTTTTCCCCCATCCTCATTCCACATATTGCTAAAATCCAAGAGATGCCCCATAAACAGCTCTTTCTCAGCACCAGCAGGTACAGCCTCAAGCCTGGACGTTGCTGTTCAATCTGTGTACATCAAGACCAATATCTGGTACACGCTGGCTTTTTACAGGGGGTAGGAAGTAGCTACAAAGTTTAAGCTTTGTGGGATTTTTAGCAGTAAAATAATACAGCTCGGGAATATTTCAGGAATATATACTTGAAAAGTTACATGAAATGATCAATGCAAGAGCATCCAGTCCTTCGGCTTTCAGACATTCACTGAGTTAGACCTATGTTTCTGTGTGCAAAGCTTAAAAATATGACTATGTATATTTACTGATCTAGCAGTTGGAAAATTGCTGTGGGAAATTAGCAGTTTGAACTTTTTTGAATTCTCACATATTGGTTGCTCTAAACAAGATTGAAGTATGGCAAAGAGGCTTGTCACTGCTGCAATCTCACATACAGAATACATGAAGAAAAATTAGGCAGAAGTGTGTGTGTGAGGAATTTTTCACAAATAGGTAACCTTGAAAGAGACTGTGCTGGCCCTGATTTTGCCAGAATGGAGGATCAAATGAGTTTAATAAAAGGCAAATAATTCACAATAATTGTCTCCCATGTTTCCATCTTTCCCCAGAACAGAAGTTTTCCCAGCTTGTAGCAGGAAATAACGGTCCTGAAGAGAGAAGAAGCAGTTAGGGAAAGGCAAAGCTCTTACAGATAAAGCTGTTGTAAGTATTGCTCTGCCCTGCAGTTGGACACTTCTCTGCAAAACTTTGAGAAGTAATCTGGCCAAGAGTTCACTTTGATTAACTTATGGGGAATTCTGAAAAAAACAGCTCCTGATTAAATTCAGGGGGATTGGATAATCTAATGCTTTGAACTCCATCTATTTTACTCCAGGTATCCTGCTTGCCTTACACTGGGTTACAGGAAACTAAGTTTGCTTCCTCAAACTGTTGGACATGGGATGGAGGCAGAACACGCAGAAAAGACTCCAGGGACGAAATGTCAGGCCACCCAGCTCTTTATCTGAAGAGAGCTAAAAGAAGGCGGCATCTTAGGCAAATGATTACTAAGCAGTAACAATGTGTTCAACCCACAGAAAGTAAGTGACTGCAGGGATCCCTTGCTTTACTTGACCTAAATAAACATGTACTCCTTCTTTGAATATTTTATAGTGCTCTGGCTTGTAGCTTGCTTTCCACTTCCATGTCCTGGTTTGAACGTTGTTTTCTGATGTCATTTGGAACAGTCTCAAGAAAGAAAAGATAAGAAAAATATTTTTAAAGGAAAGAAAAATGAACAAAATGGGCATTTCCTAGTATCTGGGGCAACAGATGGGGTGGTGAAAAATATGCCTGCAGGGCAAAATTCTGCTCCAATCACTTTTGTGCCCACAGCAGACAGTTCTAATTTAAAGCACTGAGGATTATGCACTATGGAGCTACACTTTGTTAATTTATTATCCTTCATGTTAATCCAGTGTATAAATCATGGCAACAGGCAAGTGTGTAGCAAAAGGTGTAGACTGTTCTGTCCCAGCAAACAAGTAGAGTTAGAAAATGTGGGAGTTTTTTAAACTGACATGTAAAGTTCTTTTCCTCCTTGAACCTCCTAATCTATGTTAAAATATGCCATCAGCCAACTAGCAGTCTTTTAGAGAAAAGGTAGAAACTACCGTATATAAAATGGGAAGACAGAAAGTGTGATAAATAACCTATTTTCAGCATCTGGTCTCTAAGAATTTATTAGGATGAGATAAAGAAAGTGATTCAGAATTTTTGGCTGGCCACTTTGTGATAACACTGAGTCAAAAAGAGAAAGTTTTTTGTTGTTGTTTTAATAACTCTATGCTGTGTTGGTATGCACAGTGATGAAGCCTTCCCTTTCACATTCAATGCACATGAAACCATACATATGCTGGCCAGAAATCAGCATCTCCATCATGAGTTTCATTTCTTTCTGGATTAGGTTTCTGACACGTACCAGTTGGCTCACCTCTTTAGGAGCATTAATCACTTGTATTAAGCAGCTAAAACAGGCAATGTGAATTCCCCTTGAGTAGTTCCCTATTTTAGTTCTGTCTGTGAGTATTCATACTTTTCTCATTTGAGCAGGACTTTTACCTCTGATTTCAAGCCAGGTGTGTCTTCAGATATGGCAGAGTGGCCTGGAGATCACATGAGTATCTCAGAAAAGTGTGCAAAACTTGTTCTCCTAGATGCCCACTTGCAGCTACTGGAACTGTGGAATGACATAACCTTGTGTAAATAACTTAACTGGGTCTACAGATAAAATGATACTTTAAGAAAACACTGCCTTGCTGGGGGAACAGTTCCTGGATGTTTCCCGCAATATGTGAGGAATCAAAAGGAAACACCAAGGACTGCAGAAAGACCTTTGTGTACAACTGGTGTGCAGCCCACATGCAGCTGAATTTCTTTCAGCTTATATAGAGTGTTGGTCGTGTCCACCTATAGAAGGGATATATCATCCACCCATATGGGTGAACAAATGATCATGCATATTTAAAAGGCTTTCTCATTTGGGGAAGATGAAAACAGGAGCTCCTGCAGCAGAGTATGCACAAAGGAAGTATTTCAGAGAGGTATCAATCAATAAATGAGGAATTGCTTTGGCCATATTTCAGCCATGGCAACTGTGCTCATCTGATAGGAAGACTTTGCTTCACATCAGTGAAAGCGGCATGCACAAAGTATGTGGGAGCCTTACAGGGAGGATGGGGGAGGCATGTAGTAGAGAGCAAAATAATTAGAGAATGGAAAGTGTTCAAGGATGTTTGTATATGATTAAAATAATAATAACAAAAAATTAAAACGTCCTGCTTACATATGAGGCTTACTAGCTATTCTAGGGGAAGTGGAATAATGAGAAAAGTACAGCATAAGTGGTCAAAGATGCCTAAAAAATGTGGTTTATTTCTGGACTTCAGGCACCGCTGGTACAATGCATACAAAACCATTTGACTGTCTTGGACAATGTGCTAGAATTCCCAAGCCAAATGATTTGAAAAATCACTTGCTTCTTCACTGCTAAAATCTCAGTCCATTACCATCAATTTTATCACCTCTTAGCATGTTGCCGGATGCAGACATTCCTTTATATCCCAATAACAACTTTCTAACTATTTTTCTTCAGTTAATGGGTAAGAAATAAATAGATGATACACCTATCCACAAGTTGGTGACTGATTTAGTTACATTCTAGGTTAAAAAATTAGAAGATTGCATTGCTAGTAAGTCTTTACCCTGCATTCCCCTGCAGATGTTTGGAGCAAGAGTAACATCCAGTGGTCAAAATGTTAATTGCATTATATGAGGGCATTGCATGCTGGCAGCATCTTAACAGCTGCATCTTTCTTGCAGCAAAAAAGCAGGTGAGTTCAAGCCTTGAAAACTCAGGATCATGCTTACACTGCACAAAGTAAACTTACACATAGCAACATATCAGTATTCCCACAACGTTGGTGTGTTTTTCCTGCTCATGCCAAGTGAGATGTACTGACCTTTAAGTTTGTAAATGCTAAGACTAAGGACTTTCTGGTTGGATGAATGCCCCTGCACACAGATACCATACACCAGGCCATATTCTAAAGAAAGAGGGAGGAAGGGGAATGGGAGAAATGTGCTGTGACCTTGGTCTGATGTCTGTGAAACAAAGCCCTGAGCACAGGGTAGTGCAGACTTGGCCCTGGCTTAGAGACCTCAGGCACCAGGAACAGCTGAAACCAGCAGAACTCTGTCCTGGAAGTAGGATGTCAGCACTGCAGGGAGGCATAGGTTGAGTTTGACTCCTACAGTCAGGGTGGAAGGGGAGGGGATGTTCTTAGAGGAGGCTGACACCTATCTGATTACTGGTAAAGGCAGAGTTTGAGCTGTGGGAGGTGGCATCTGCCTTTCTCCTCCTCAAATGCTCTTTATCGTCACCTGGCCTGAGCTGTGAGAAATAGGGTCAAAATAGGATTCCCACACTGAGAGGACAAGCCTTGGTTGTGCTTTGTGGACTATAAGAAAACAAGTGACCTCAGATAAAGACTCTGCATGTTGCTCAAGGGCATGAAGAAAGGACGTGAGTTT
Source organism: Myiozetetes cayanensis (assembly GCF_022539395.1). Lineage (NCBI taxonomy): Eukaryota > Metazoa > Chordata > Aves > Passeriformes > Tyrannidae > Myiozetetes > Myiozetetes cayanensis. Next base: position 27,745,816 of record NW_026086604.1, on the reverse strand, counting down.
CTACTCTGAGCCAGGAGAAGAAGCTTAATTAATCACACAGCAAGTTAGGGAGCTGCCAGGTGTTCGTGGGGGAGCGCTGGGTTTAATCTTCCCAGCAACACAGAGAACAGTACCAACCAGAGAGCAGGGAGCACATTGTCCGGTCAGGAAAAGAAGACCATGAAGACAAGACCGTGAGACCAGGATGTCAGAAATCTATCAGGTGGTAGCTGAAGTTAGACATTTAGGGCTAATTTTTCCCTGGAACTGCAATAAAGGATAAAAATAATAATAATTAAAAAATAGGGTTTAGGAGGTCTAATGTTCACATCCTTGTGCTGTGTCAGCGCCACAGATGAAGAATTGCGGATGAACAAACCTGGATGCAGCTTTGCAGCTTTCTAAATGTGCCTATAAACTCTGCCTTTCATGGACAAGGTGCTCTGGTCTCCCCAGCACCAGCAAATTTGTTTTGTTGCACTCCTGTGGTCTTTCAGTGCACCATTGCTCTGCGACCTTGAGGCCATAAAACTTGTCTGGGGCAGTTAATGATTCTCCCTGCTCCCAGGCAAACATTAGCCAAGGTAGAGGGGAACCAGCTGCAAGGTCTGCCTTTCTTTTCCTTCTTTTATTAACAGTAGAAACTTTGCAGCTTTCATGCACAACCACGATTCCCCCAGGTGCTGCAAAGAGGACTTCTCCCTCATCATCTTTCCTGTTGTGAATATCTCCCCCCAAAATACTGTGAAAAGGTCAGATACTGAGGCATATGCAGGGAGAGTTCGTCCCGAGGGCAAGTTTGTTATTCAGATTCCAGGCTGCTTCACGTGCCTGTGTGGATGTACTTCCAAAATTATTTCCTTCAGGTTCATACTATCTGACATGAAATGGAGTATCTCCATGAACAACAATCTTTTACAGAAGAGCTTCTCACTGCTTCCCTAGGAATGCACTGGGGATTTTCCACCCTGTATGTGTTCTGTGCTGTAGTGCTCTCTATGTTATGCTGTGCTCTGCGTGCCACGGGATTGCTCAGCAAGTCTTGATGGGATACATGGCACAGGTAACTTCATTCTAGTTTTTGAGACAAACTGAAGGGCTCTTCTCTCCCCACCCCACCCAGCAGCTCAGCTAGGCTGTGACACTTTCAAACTGCCAGCAGATGGCTATAGGATGGCAGCTCCTCACGCTGTGACGGTGTTAGGGCACTAAATGCCTTTGCTCGTGTCTCCAGATCTCTCAGGTGTTTTCTCCAAGGGAGAATGAAGGCCACAGAGCAGGTGGATGTAGAGTACAGGGTCATGTGAACCTCTGACACACAGGCTAATTTTCACTATGTGGGAGCCCAAAGCACCGTAACATCTTCTCTTGACACATGTTAACAAAGCTGGCGTTCCTGCTCTTGTCCTGAGACAAGAATACCCCATCCTCTCCTGCAGAAAGACAAGAAGCCTTCTACTGCCTCACAGAGCAAAACTTGTTTAACTGTCATCTCTGAATACAAGACTGAAAGTGCCTGGAAAATGAACTGTACACAGCATGTATTAACTAGAAGTTTAAGGCTACAGAGCAGTACCTATTTCAGATCATAATTGTGCACTGCATCCTGCACAGCACATAGGAAAGCAAAGAAAAGAACTTTGCCATGGCTGGGATGTGAAGGCTCAGTGACTTTCTAGAGGTTTTGATGTCCCCTCTGAAAACCTTACCATGTGGGATACATTATATGGAATGCATACATCCCATGGTGCACAACATTTGGCTGTATTATGAAGCATCAGTGGGGCCTGTTGTGCTTTTGGTGGCCCGTGAATATTATCCCTGGGCCGGGGAACAAGGCCAAGGTGCATTCATAATCCCTACAAAGGCTGTCCTGAAAATGCTTTGTGAATCCTCCATGAGAAACCCAAAGTGTTCAACAGAATACAACTTCAGTATACCTAAAGCACACCTACTAGAAAAAGCAAACAGCAGCAAATGTGCAAACACTGATAAATTGTACACTGTGGAGACATTTAAATTAATGAATAAAAGTGATGTACACTGAGACAATGGAAGTTTGGGATAGGGCTCACAGCTACAGTGGGCACGTTTTCTCTCTGAGGCTGTGCAGGGAGCTCTTGTGCCTGGAGTAGCACAGCTCTGAGAGCAAGTTAAGAAGCTGGCTCATTCCAGGTTGCTTAGTTTCTGTGGTAACAATGCTAAGAATCACATCACATCCCATTCTGGAAAGCCATGTCCAAAGGACACTGCACATATATGCAAGACCGTAGAGGCAGTGAGTCCTTTTCAGATATTCCTCTCAGGTTTCATGGTATGCTGATACAGGAAAGCACCCTGGCATGAGGATCTGGTATCTAATGGTATCTAACTGGGTGCCTGCTGCTTTGCATTTTATTGATTCTTGGCAGAGGTTGCACTGGTTCTGTGGCTACAGAACTAGAAGTCTAATTAGCAGCATAAGCAAGGGAGGTCTAAGGGATCATCTGGGTGAGAACTGCTCATGAAGGCAGGCAAATGGTATCTAAGTGTTTGCACTCTGCAAGCTTTCTTGCCTCTTAGACACCATATTCTGAAGCATATAACAAGCAACACACGAAGTGCAGCTGTGAACAGTCAGCAGAACCAGGCACAGTGCGGTGTCAGTGCTCATCACACCCCTGCCTCCTGCCAGTGTGCTCAGCCCAGGGCAGCACAGGCATCTCTCCCCACCTGGCAAAAAGGAAGATCTGTCTATCAGTAATGAGAGCACCTCGCTAGAGCCCTCTCTGAGTCTGAAATACTTTTTATCTCCCCTGAGGCCATGATTAGATTTCTCATCCAGTCATCAGTCCTGCTTTGCAAGCAGTTCCAGAGTCAGAGGGATTGCTTTGCTTTGCAATGTGGTCCTTCCTTGCACTTTGCTTGTTACCACAAGAAGACCATCAGTAAACGTAATGCTTCATAAGAAAAGCTGTGCTATCAAAAGCTTAGTGAAATAACATTTTCACAGAAAGTAAAATAACTTGCAAAGATTTGTGAAGGCAATAAATTAACCCAGGCTTTCAATGCTGATTTTTTTCTATGCTAATTCCCAGCACAGCCAAATAGCACAATTCACAGCTCTTTTGTCTGTAAACACATTTCAAGGCCGTTTAACTAGAGTGAGGTGTGGGTGTGCAGGCTGATTTGTTTAGTGTTTCCCAACTGGTCCCATCCTCCTTTCTGTCCTTGAGCTTCTCAGCTATGTCTGAGATAAACTGTGGTTTCACTCTGGGGTCTCATGCCAAAGTCCTGCTGAAGGGCAGCAAGGGCTGGTTTTGTCTACTACACCTCTGCAAGCCATTTTCCAGACTTGTCTTAGGCATCTGCAGATGTAACCAGAATAACCTAGGAGTGCAAAGTGATGCAGGAAAACGCTCGTATTTGAACCAAATATTGTGATTATATTAATATACTATATTAATATATTAATATTAATAATATAATGGTTGTTATGTTAATATATTAATACTAATAATAAAATATTAATATAAGTGCAAGATGAGTGTTCCTGCAATGTAAAATTATTCCCAAACAGAAGAGCAATAAAATCTGTTGTCAGGTCCTCAATTCCACTGATGTCAGACACTGTTTGCACAAACCCCTACCTCTGAAATGCAGAAGTCTTTGGCCCATACAAAGCGGGTTTAAAGGTAAGCTCCCGGCCTGCAGGTGGGGCATTTGAACCATTGCATAATAACACCAGGTCCTCCTAACATCTTCAAATTCCTGCATAGCCTAAACACATCCGCAAAATAGAGCCCCCGCCTTTCCTACCCCATATTGGAGAGCAGCTGCAGTTTGTTGGGAAATATACTACAATTAATACTAAAGAAAGAAGAGCAGTAGGAGAAACACTAGCTGCAAATACTAAAAATACTTTCCTGAAACAGATACTTTATCTAAAAGCCTTGAAAGTAACATTTTTTTTCTCCAAACTTTAAACTTATCACTAAAGTAGTCATGGGAATGCAGCACGAAAGTTCTGGTGCTGCTTGTGTTCAAAACAAAGTGTAGTTGTTCAAAATCTTTGAACCACTCCAGGATTTATAATACTTGTAAAGCTGGTTTAACTAGACTGGCAGAAGGTCAAGGTCTTGCTTTTAGAACTCAAATTTGAGTGTTACCCTGAACAAAGGCATTCCTTTGAGAAAGAAGACTCTGTAGCACAGACTAAGGCTGTTGCTTTTCTTTTTACAAGGAGACACTTTGTGACTGTGTGTTCTGTTAAATGTACCTGAGAAGATTTCATACACTTCTATTTTCCAGGTCATCTCTTCCTCAGGGATAAGAAATTAAGAGGGCAGGGGACTTATGGCAGAGGCTGATAAAATCGTGGTTGATGCAGAACATAAAAGCAGATAATGACTTTCTTTTAGAACACAAAAAATCACATGGCATGAAACAAAACAGTTAAAATAAGGGAAAGTATTTCTTAGCACCATACAGCGTTAAGCTGTAAAGCTCCTTGTCACAGGACAACAGTAGTCTAGGAAGTTCTTATAAGTTCAGGCAGCAATTGGACAAAAAAAGGAAGAAAAAGCCATAAAATACTGTTTAGTATGAATCAGCCCTTCTAGCTAAGGTGGTCCCAAGCTGCAAATGTCTGTAGACCAGAAAAGTACTTTATATAGTATCTATGTTTTTCTCCTGGGTTTATATTCTTCCCTTAGTACCTGCTATTGTTCAGAGTTTTGCTTCATGTAAAAAAAGGATGGAGATGAGGAACAACAGATCAAACATATAGAATTATAGAATTGCAGAGCTTGAACGCAAGTACCCTCAACAATGGCTGTTGCTCCCTGTCAGTGAGCAGCTGAGAACTACCCCTTGGTGTACTGGCCACTGCTGTCAGCTTCCCCCTTTAGGATGTCTACCCCTAAAATTATTAACTGCCCTCTTCTCATCTCATTCCACCCAAAAAAAGGTAATGCTGAATCATGGCAATGCACATTAGGTGACAAACACTGGGAAATCTTTTATTTCCTTTCTCCTTTTTATTTTCCTAATTGACTGAAATATCCTCATTTCCTGAAATATGCAGCTATAACCCCCAGTAATTGAAATTCTTTAAATGTGGTTTGGGCTTTTTAGAAAGAGAGAATAAAGACTCATGCTAATTGTCTGCATGCCTCCCCATGCGAATATCTCCCTTGTTGCTGTGTTCACGGAGACCTGGCGTTGAGAAGGAAGGTAAGTAGGGATGGGATATTTTCATTGTCATGCATACAAGGTATGTTGTCTGTATCTTTAAAAAAGGGAAGGAACTAATCTAAGTGCCATTAAAATCTCTACAGTTTTATTACCCTTCGCTAACCTTATGCCCTTTCCAAGCCTTCTCCCTGTTTGTTTCATGGAATAGCACTACTCGAGAGCAGCTGGAGCAGGAAGCTGGTGTGCTCTCCTCCCTGCAGCACCAGCTCCATCACATCTGTCAACATTACGGAGGTACCCTGAGACCAGGCAAGAATGGACCCTTATCATACATAATCTTGATCCTAAGGCTAAATTACACAACAACTGGTAGCCCAGTCTTTCATGCCCTTGGTTCAAATGAGTATCTCCAAGACTGGAATTTAAGTGTTTGAACCACCTATGGGACCAAGCACTGGAGAAGGGATCTGTGAACTTTCCGCGCTCGGTTCAAGATGACTGTGAAAAACACACGGTGTATTTTATCAGACTGGTCGTTTCAGCTGGTCTCTCTCAGTTGCCACAGATGTGGTCACTCTCCCTGTTCTCCAGAGACATTCACAGCTGGTTTGTCACATGTCCAGGGAACCTCCCCACTGTGGGGATGCCACGTGTGCAGAGAACATTCCCCAGCTTCTCCCTCAGTGTGGGCAGATGTTGAAGCTGGCAGAAAAGCAGACCAAAGGCATGTTTTTCTAGCTATCGGAGGATGGCTATTATCTTCGCTCATGTTCCTGCAGAGATGGAACACAGCCCCACCACAACCTTTGTCGTTTCTCAGGGACCTGCTTCCTAGCACAGCTCTGGCAACGCTTAAGCAAGATGTAGCTCAAGGCAGATTTTGGCTCAGGATCTATTTTTGGCCCTGCTCCCTTTCAAGAATATAATCTGCTAAATTAAATCTAACATTTTCTCCTGAATAAACAAACCACTACATTTTTGCCTTTTGCTCCAAACATACCTTTTAATTGTAAGGGAAGAGGGATTGGGAACTCCAGCTAAAGATGGCCCCCTGAGCAAACAAACAAGCAAGGAAATAAAAGAGTTCTTCAGAAGGTTATCTTTATAGAAAGGACTACTTTTTAACCGAATTTTGAGATCAAGTTTATGTATAAGGCACCAAAATAGCAGAGCAGAGAATAATCAATATTCTGAGGCTAGCAATACCACACTCAGAAATTAAAATTTGTAACAAAAATGCAGCAGGGGAGAAACTTCAAAGGACCTAATGAACTCCACCACACAAGCCCCGAGTCTTTGAAATGCCACCAGATCAATAGCTGTGTGAGAAGAACAACAATGTTTTCTGAGAGCACTGTGATTTTTCCAGGTTGTTTTTTTCTCCCCCCAAGAAAACCAGACGTAAATACAGATGTTTTTTGCTTTAAATAACTCTTACAAGCCAATGAGATTTGTTTTGCATTTTTGAAAATCTGTAGAATGTGTTCCAATATCTACTGTTTTCTTTAAAGCTTCCAGGGATTATTTGGTTGTAAGGAATTTAAAACTTTGGTTTACAATAGCATTTTAGAGAAAATATCTCCTTCATATTTGAGAAAACCTGAAAATGGGAACTTTCAGCCACTAGAGTTAAATATTTAAAATTCTATAGTCAGGTAAAGACACAATATCTCCTTTTATCTCTCAAAATGTATGTGCTGATTTTAGGAGCAATGGGTCTGGGGGTTCAGCCATATTTTACTTGAATTTAAAATGAAGTTATTTACAAATTCTATTTGAAAATTATTTTATACTTTTACAACAGAGGAATCCATTAAAATAATTAAATAAGAAGAATGTTTCACAAAATAATGAAAATTACAGTTTTAAACATGTGTTTGAGAGTCTATAATTGCTCCAATATGTATTACAAAGTACTGAATGATTTTCAAAGGCAATAAAAACTCAATAACTCTGCCATTATAAGGAATATTATTTTCCTTTTCTAGAGAATAATATTCCCACCTTTTTCATCAGAACCTTGTTTGAAAAGTCATTTTAGCAGTTCAAGCTGAATCCTGAACACTACTGTCTTGGCCAGGCTCAGTCCTTTTTGGAAAAATAAACCAAATTATTACTGACTTGAGTTACCATCTTTTTGCCAAACCACTCACTGGAAAAAATTATGGCAGTGGGTTCCAGTTAAGTTGTTTTTTGTTAATTGTTCAAATTAAATTATTTGTGTTGCATGGGTAAGACTTTTTGTTTTGTAAAATAAGTAAAAGCATCCAAATGGATAATTATGCACTCCTGATAATTGATGCAGCAGCAGAGGAGGAAAGGAGAAAATTATTTTGTGATGCTCTGAAATGCTAAGGCAGAATCGCTACAGTCAGTCACAAGATGAACCAAAACATAACACAAGCTACTTTAACAGTGTGAAACAATCATTGCTCTAAAATACTGGGCTTTGTGTGAAAGAGAAACAAGGAGAAAACAGCACCAAAGTTCTTTCTGAAACACTTCCAGTAGAGATGACTCTCTAATTTTGCCTGCCAGAGATAAGAAAGTATTTAGTGACTTAATTAACCACCCTTCCCATGAAAACTATCACATTGTAAAATTTCCATGGCCACCTATGAAGTGTTCCCCAGGGCTCCCAGGAGCGGTGGCAGCAGGGCTGGGAGCCCTGGGACCCTGTCCAGCCCTGCCAGGCCAGGCAGGGGCAGGCAGCCAGAGGCAGCATGGGGGAGCAGGCAGCAAAGAGGAGGGAGAGCCCTGCAGGGAGCAAGGGTGGCAGGGAGAAAGGACAGGGAAATTTAGCAAGTTCAAATGCATAAATAAATTACATGGGCAGATATAAGGTGGGGAGTGCAGGCACCACACTGCAGTCGATGTTGCTCCGGTTCCTTGTTTACTCTTTCATTTACCTTAAAGCTGAGAGTATGCAATTGCTTTTATTACAGCACTTAAAATAACTGCAAAAATAAGCAGCTTTGTGATTCACAGTAATCCTTCTCTCCCTCAAATATTACCCCTATCATATTTCCACTGTACTAGAGCTCCGACACTGCTACCGCTGGAACTCCATGTGTCAATACCTCCTCCATCATTCATCCTCCCATCATTCCTGCTAACCCTCATGCCCTCCTTTTGAGGGGCCTCTCTGCCTCAGACCAAAGGTATGCTGGCCCTGCACCACCTCAGAGGCACCTGGAGCAGCATCCACTGTCTCCAGCCCTGCTGTTGCCCAGGTCGGATGGGGAAGGAGCCACCTGCCAACACATGATGAACTCATCAGGACTGGAAGAGAGGAGTGAAAAATTCCAAGAGAAACAGCGAAATTTAAAAATCCCAGAGAAGATAAAGGGGGAAAAAGCATGGAAGCCCTGAGGGCATCAACAGCCCTGTCCAGCCCTTTCAGCCACGCTGGGCTCCCACTGCCTGACCAGGGCCCAGGACCCTCATTAGCCCTCCCCTGGTTGTGAGCCACTACCCCCACAGCCCTCCAGCTCTCCACAGCCCTGCCCTGTTTGGCCATGGATCCTAGCAAGCCATGCCCATGTCCCAGCCTGTCCCCATCCCCATAGAGGTGCCCCCTGCCCAGGGCTGCCCTGGTACCCTCAGCACCCTGTTCCTGGCTGGGGCAGTGGGATGGGACCAGCCTAGCAAGTGGGAGGACTGTAAAGTCACCCAACAGGAACACAGGAACCGACTGCTGTGTTCACTATTTTCCTCTGGGATGTGAGAAAACCTGCCATCCAAGGGGCACTGTGGTGGCTGACTCAAAGAAAGCCTTTGGCCCAGCCCTCCAGGACAACCTGAAATTCAAGAGCCAAGTTCCTGTCTTGCTTCTTCCCCATCTCCTGTTGTTCCCAATGTTTTCCTTTCTCTCTGAGCCCCTTCTCCCTTGGATCTAGTCTGTCCTCCCGTGAAAACAAAGCTAAAATTCTGTCTCTTCTGGGTCTGTTTTTATTTCTTGGAAGCAGAATAGCACATTAGCTACAGTAATGGAGCCTTAGATGTTTTTTACTCTTTTCCTCCTTATGTAGCCTAAAGGAATGTTTGTTCACGTCATTAACCACCCTAAAGGCTGTGCCAAAGGAGATTTTAATGTTCTTTGTGGCTTGGAAGAAATTATATGATACTTTGTCCAAATGAAAATGCTACTAAATACTTCAGATTATCCACTCTATCTGCCTTTTCTATATTTACAGGCTTTTTAATAACAGGTTGAAGGTGCATAAGGATGGTTGTCACCCTAGGAATAAGCAGGCTCTCCTCTCCACATTCTCAGTTCACAGTAAGTACATTCAACTGTGGCAGGATCATATTTCCACCCTGGATGCTGTAGCCCACTTATCCCATCAAAGTTAAGCCAGCAGAGTGTGCCTGTGAGATTCAGGAGGTACCATACTGAAGTCTGGTAGAGGGTTAAGACATAGTGTACTCAGGTCTTAAAAAAATGGTTTTGATGAGGCACGTAGTTCAAAGGTTGAGCTGCTAGGCCACAGGGCTTCCACACCTCAAGAGATATAGCTGACCTTGAGCTGTACATGCCATGAGAACCTCCCCACCACTTCTAATTTTCTAAAGCTGGATAAATCCTCTCAGAAGTCTGTATTTGAAGAGAGTTTTGGCTTGGCACAACGATTTAATAACATTTCACAGACTTGACAGAATGTTCTGAGTTGGAAGGGACCCACGAGGTTCATCGAGTCCAGCTCTGAAGTGAATGGCCCATAAGGGGATCGAACCCACAACCTCGGTGTTATTAGCACCATGCTGTGACTAACTTTGCCCATGTAAGTTTTGTCTTCCATTTGTTCGTGCAATATTTTAATGGTTTTGACTTTATTACTTTCAGGCATATAAAGTGCTGCAGCCGATAGGAGCGATAATGTTTTTTATTAGAAAGCCTTGCCAATTCGGGTTTTGGGGCTTTATCAGACTTTTCCAGCTCCTGATTTGTGGTCCAGTGACTGAAATGTGTGTCCAGTGTGTTTTCTGACACTTTTTTTTGAGGGATGAAAACAAGAGGACAAACCCCTTGTGACAAACACTTTTGGTTTGTATCTATCCTAGGACTTTAAGAGCCCATGTACAACCACAATGTTCCTTTAGAAACGGAACTCCTATGTAAGGTTGTACTGAGTGCCCACCAGTGTTCCTGCTTCATAAAACTTTGCAGTCTGCCTCCTTGCTTGCAGGTCTCTTTACAATGAGTCTTGCCATATCACCAATAAAAAGTTCTCCCACTTTTGTTCTGAAGCAAAGTGGGTTCTGGAGAGGGACTGTACAGTGACCTACAGCTTGAAGCTGTAGAAGGGTTTATGTGTGCTTTTTTCACTAGAAATACTCTTCTTAAGCAGGATCCCAGGCTGGCCTGATACATCAGTACCCTGGTTGCCAGAGAGCTTGAGCTGATGGGGAGGAATCCAGTGCTGGGTGACTTCAGCTACCATTATTAATTTTGAAGGGTTTCCAGCCAAATTGTCTCCTACCTCACAGCTTCGAGGAGGTGCCCTAAGCCTCCAGTTTTATTCTGGCCTCCCTCTGCCCTCCACATTTACAAAAGCTTGCTGAGCTAATACTGTTACTTTATATATGGTAGCAAGTCCCTTTTCATGTAATTAATAGATAATCAGAGAATTATTTCATTATCATAGCTGCTACTAGTTGTCCAAACAAAATGAGCTGCACAACCAAACTACGTTTTTGGCTAATGTATCCTCAAAAATTGCAAAGTTCCCCAGTCTTACTACATTAATTGGATATGTTATTTGTACACATCCCTAGCAGTACCATAACAGTGATAAAAAAGCCAGTGCAGATCCAGACTTCAAGCAAGTCTTGCTTCATTTAGCAGAATGCCTGCATATTGTCTGCAAATTTTTCCCATTCATTATGGCAGATATTGTATTGAAGGGAATAAGCACAAACCGGGCAAGCACATTAAGATTCATCTCTTTGTGCTTAACCTGGTACTATAAGGTATCCTTTTTTTCCAGGGTTTTGGGGTTTTCTTTAAGATGCTGACTAATACTCTCACACAAGCAGGTAACTGGGTAAATTTTTCACGGGCAATAGTAAATCAGCCTTTGCATTTATTGATTTTTTTTCTCTTTTGGTAAGTAGTTGATTTAAAGCAACTCACCTTTTTAGCACAGGTTGACATTTCACAAATATAGAAGTACGGAGACTCCCCTCCAACATTTTACCTGAAAGAGAACAATTTAAAATCACTCAACTGAAGACAATAGCAAGTCTAAGATTAAAGCTAAGCTAACAACTGGAAATAAATTAATCAGCGTGGTCAGCATATTCTTCAACATTGCTTTGTAAGTAACACAGTTGTAGTAAACCTGGCCCTGGCATTTGCCAGTGTTCTGGTTGCTTTGTCCCATATTTTGTGCCATTATTTGCTAGTAATGTATTAACAGAATTCACCTTCCCAAGGCATGGAAACACTTTTTTTAGCTCCTGACATTATAGACGTATCTTGAATCAATAGAGCTGGCCACTTACTGCGAGAATCGGAAATACCATGGAAGGTAATTGCTTCACAGCAAATGACTTCACATAATTTGATAATCGCTAGGTCTCAGGCATTATTCCTGCTGTTAATCCATTGTGATTTATTGTCCATTTCTACTTCATTTATCATCACATTATTGTTCCAAGGTTTTTTGTGATCTTTGGTTTTCAGAGCCCAGCTGCACTTTTCATTGCTGGCAGTTAAAAAAAAAAAAAAAAAAAAATTAAACAGTTGAAATGCTGTGCCCAATGAATATGTTTCATTTGTACTATGTCTGGAGGGTGTCCTGGGCAGGCTGCAGTTATCTTTCCATTTTTCAGTCCTTGTGGTAAGTCAAAAGGAATACGTCGATAAAACTCCCCTTTCTGGAGAAATAATGATTAGATTTTTCTTCACTTCCAAGTCTGGCTACAAATACACAGCACTGTGCCTCTTTATTGTGTGGCTGACATTTATGGAGCTTGTGGTGGAAAGTTTTGAAAATATACTGTTATTCAGTGCTTGTGTTTTCCATGCTTCTTGGTGTTTAAGGGTTGTCAGATCCAACCACTTTTGGAAGCAGATAAAGACAGTACTGTCTGACCTGCATTTCATTCTACTCTAACATTTTAATTTTGTTAATATTTCTCTAAGATAATCCCACTTGAGGAAGGTTGGACCAGATGACCCACTGTGGTCCTTTACAGCCTTACCCACTGTGTGATTGTGTGATTCCCAAGTGGGAGTTACCCTTTGGGGATCACGTGAAAGCCGTCAGGTCCTGCTGCACGCAAGGAGAGGGAAGAGTGGCTACAGAGCAGGTTACTACACAGTTTGCCCAAAGCTGCAGAGCTGTAAGTGGGCTCTATGCACACCCCAGGGAGCGAGCAGGACAATCCCAAAATGACTCTTTGCCTGGAGCTTTCTCTCCAGAGGCACAATACTTTCACAGCTGTCACCCCTGCATGTAAAATAAGACCATGTATAAACGAGGAGAGAGGGCTTCCCTGTGCCAAAGTGGCAAGAATCAGCACTGGGGCGTTGAATAAGGCTCTTTTTTCACCGCAAAGTCTGGGATGCTTTTGTTGGATTGCTTTATGGACACTAAGGCAGAAGGTGCAGATGACAGCTCAGAGCGGAGTAACCTCTGATAAGGCTCCTCCTGTTTGCCTCTAAGTAAAACTGAAATATCTGGAGCTGAGCTGCATCAAGGCTCAGAACAGAAGGAGGCAGCATTTCCACCAGGTTGGACTAAATGACTGTCAAAGCTGTAGGATGACACTCTTCATTGTTACCAAAGCACAAGCAGAATTTCAGCCTGTGAGTGACTCAGATAGTGAAGATCATTCACCGTGCCAGATGATGACATGGTAGCTGGACTACTAGAGAGGTTACTTAGTCAATGAATTACCTCTCAGATTACAGGAGGAGAAGGCATCCTCTCTCTTGTGCCTGCAGAAAGGCGGGAGGTTTGCCGGAATGAGGCTTCATTTTCCTTTCTAGTGAATGCAGTTTTCCTTGTGCTATACATGGGCTCCTGGCCTATGCTTAGGAATACATGGCCATTAAAGATGTCCAGAAAGATAGGTAAAACTCCAGTCATTTGTTTTGGCAGAAATTCTTCCTGCCTAAATAAGACCTTTGTTTCAGCTGACAACTCAACAGAAGGCTTGCCTGTGCTTTACACGCTTGACATTTTTTTGTGGCTAAAGCCAATTTTACATGGTAGTAATACATCATCGGGAGAGTACTGAGTTTTTTTCCTTGACCTTCTGTAGTTCCTGTTCCCATTTTTAGAAGTCATTTCAAATGTTGGTTATGTTCCATTTATGTTCAACCTGTTCCTCATGTCACTGCTGTCATTCATGCTAGCTAACTAGGGAACTGAGAATCAAGATTTTTGTTTTCAATGAAAGTGCATTTGAAGTCTCCTTATCTGTCTCTTATTAGCTGGAATTTCAGCATTACCTGAAACATGTGTTTCTTTATTCATTGCATGGTATATACAAGTTGCAATCTACTACTCAAAAAGGATTTTCCTGTAGTTCAGCCAATGATAATTTATGACTTCTGTGAATAAAGCTTTTATTTCTTTCTGGTAAAACTCTGATGTAACAATCACCAACAGTGATGGAGTTGCATCCACAGGTTCAGATGTCCCTAGGGCTTTTCTTTCTATCCCTTTTTGAAGGAAATGGTGTCACAGCCATGATGTTGCCATTCTCTGGTAGGATGGGTAGAATTCCCTTCTCCTTCTGCCCTCATTCCTAAGCCAGAGATGCGAAGATACTGGAAGAACTCTTTCTCTAGGCCTCCCTGCCAAGAGTTGCTCTTGTCACCACTTCTTGTCTGCAGGCTTCACACAACTGCTCATTTTTCTGAGGGATGAGCGTCTAGAGGTGACAGCTTCATTACTCAGAGAACTCCAGCTGACAGGCGAGTCTGTCACTAAATTTAGCATTTTCTATCCTCTGCTACAGTCATTCTTCTTGCCATAAACGTATCATTAAGCAGGGTGCTAAAAACAGACTTCATTTATATTAAACCCAGGATATTTATTGTGCACATACCAGAGGCCTTTATAGAGCAGCAAACACTATCACTGTCCTTGTGGACACAACCTGAATGGTCGATGGGTCTCCACAGAGGACTCTGTAGGAAACAGGACCTACATCAACTATGGAAACAGATCTGTTTCCTCAGAGCTCATTTACATGACAGAGAAAGATCCTATTTAAATGTCTGTCCTTGCTCCTTCTCCAACCCCCAATTTATTTGTCCTCCTTCCAGGCGGTGAGTGGGCTTGGACTGTGTCATGCTGCTAGTGTAAGAGCCCATCCCACGTCTGGCAAACAGGAGTTTGTTACTAAGCACTCTTCTCTGTTGGACTCACAGGGGGTGAGTAAACCACAAAGCTGAAAATCACTACGGCAAGGTCTGACCATAAGAATTTGACCCAGCTGGCCTTCAGGGCTCTAACTACATGAATACAGTTGCAGGAAAAAAAGTCTGGAAATAGCTGCCTTGGAGACATCTATGTGAAAATGAGCATCTGGTGTTGAGGTGGACTACCCCTGGCCAGACTCAGGTAAAACTTCCCAGGTTTGATCTCAGGGAAAGTTATTATGTCATATGGGCATGATTTTATTTTCTTTGAAACAGCTGGGGTTTTCCCAAGATAAGTTACTCGTGGCCGAATGGCAAGGGATATGTTTAGTGTTATACTGAAAGTGAGCAGGCAGTGATATTCCTTTGGAGCATGTTGTTTTCTGACTGAATTATATCGGTAACAGTTTGCTGAATCCAAAACTAAGATATATTTTGCTGAGGCTTTTCAAGAGAACTGTTATGCAGCACATGGTTTGCATGGTCACCCCTGAAACTACCTGAGCCTTGTGAATATTTAGCATGTATAGCTTTGTCTTGTGTTTTTAATCAAAGCTTTAATTTTCTTCATGCTGATATTTTCTGAATGCTGATATCCTGATGGCTCTGCAGAGTGATAACTTGGCACACCAAATGAAAGGGCACCTAAGGAATCCCCTTGCTCATGACTAGTGTTGTGAGCAATCATGAATCATATCTAGAGTGCTCTGGTAGGTCAAACCTGAGGGTGTCGCATGAAGCAGCACTGAACTTATACACCTGCTGCAGAGCCTGGGCAAATCACATGCTCTTTAGCATGACACTTTTCTCATAAGTCTTTGCAGGTTTCCCTGCAAGGCTCGTTCAGTAACATCTCCTCCACTGCTCTGACTTGCTCATACCATACACATGGAGTGATGCAAGGGTGGGCAGGGTACAGTAAGTCCTGCAATACAGGGGCCAAAGGTGCTGCCCCATACTGACTAGGAGCTACACGTCTGGAGTAGCAGCCTTGCAGTGCAGGGACCCCAAAACCTGAATGCATTTGTGTTGACCTACATGTAAGCTAGAGAGGACACCCACCTCAGAGGTTCAGCCTAAGCCAGAGTCTGCACAGACCAGGAGACTCCAGTTTTCCTGTATGGGACAAGATCTTATCTCAGGCATTCAAAGGCATGTGGTACAGGTATGAACAGGAAAAGGTATGTTTGCAGTACAGCTTTGGTATGGCATGGTTTCCCTCACCACCTCCAGTTCTGGATAAATGCTCCGAGGGGTGTTCAAAGAGGATTTTTTATTTTCTAAGCAGAGAAGATTTTGGCAAAAGGGACCACAGTGTGAGCATATTACAAATACCTCTGTGAAAGAGTGAGTGAAAATGCAGCAGGAAGTAAAATGCAGCAGTAACGCTGGCTGGGCAGTAACACCTGGCAGCGACAGGGAGCTGGCAGCAGGCTGGCAGGCACTGTGCCACCTTTGCAGGCATGAGGACAACACAGCAGGCAGAAAAACATTCCATGAGGGCTGACCCAGCTGGTACCTTGATGCCTTGACCACTTACTTGGCAGACTGTGCTCAAGCTACATCCCCTGGAAATTCCCCAGCAGCCCACCCAAAAGGGGAAAGCCCATCTGCTTTCGAAAGCTGTGTCAAAACAAGCCTCAGGGAACTGAGTCTTTGCAGGGTCTAAGGCTGGGAAGTAGCAAAAGATGACCTCTAGTGGGAGGCAGGGACTACTGAGTGGATGTGACATGGCTGGTCATGGACCCCAAAGTGTTCTGCTTTGTTTGTGTCTGAGATTTGACCAGATCACCCTAACACAACTGGCCTGAACTGTTTTTCTGATGTTTTTCGCAGCCCCACCTGGGGAGTGCCAGCCTGTGAGTCACACAGCTCCAAATGGATCCCATGTGACTCATCCAGCATCACATCTTGGGGCTGGTGGGGATGGAGGACAGGGCCATGGGATAAACACGTGGATTGGAGCAGCAAGAGAAGTTAGGGTCCACACACCATAGCAAGTGCCCCTTTGCTGTTTCCTTTGCTTGTGCACAGTGCACTTGGGAATGCCTGTTCACAGCTGTGCTGGTGTCTGGACAAAAATGAGAGGCAAGCCAGGTCTACCTGCCATGATGGATAGGGAATGGGAAGAGACAGTGAGGGAAACAGCTGAGCAGATATGTGTGGTGAATGTGTGGTGATGCAGAGAAACCAAATAGTGTTAAGCTTATGTAAACACACGGTGCTCATCATCTAGGGGAACTAGGTGGTCGGTATCAACACCAAGCACTAATACAGCCCAAATCTGTCTAGCAGCTATCTGTGAGGGAAACAAGATTTTGGAGCTCAGTCATCAGTGTTGGAGTTTTTAAGCACAGAAAGACATACAGTGTTTGATAGCCGTGGAGGAGGCATGAGTTACAAAAGATGACATGTGATACAGTTTGTTGCTCACTGGACAGTTTTCTGCTTCTCGGTGCACAGGACCGAAGAAAGTTTTAGGGACGACCACATCTTACAGCTATTTCATGATGATTTTGGTGTGAGGTTCTCCTTTGATGCTCAGGAAACCCCCCTCAGGTCCCTACTGTTCCTGGATCCTGTTGCTCATGAGGTGACAAAGTTATGTCTGTGTGAGAGCCCAGCTTCCTACCTGCGCCATGAAGAGCAATATGTGTACTGTGACACCTGAAAATAGTGACCTACAAGTAATCGTAAAGGTCAAGACCATGTAAACTGCCAGAAAACTTAGCCTCAAAGGCACTTCAGCAGGAGGATTGTGGGGGTGCCATAAACGAGCTTGAGGCCAGCCCTCTGCTGATACCCTTCTGTGGTAAAAGACTGTTGTAAAATATGTTAAATGCCATGCACCTTAACAAACCAACCCAAACAAACTCAACTTTCAACAAGGAATTCTGTGTATCTGCCAATGGTTTGCTGAAAATAATGTTTAGAAAGACTACACTTCAATCATCCTGCCTGCCCAGGAAAATATGTCATTAGCAAGGAGACACAGGGAGGATCATTGTCACAGAAAGTTTCCTTGTTGGCTGCATTCCAAGGCTTCAAAACTGAAATCTTCATGTAGATCAATGATACTCTTTGGAAACGCACCCTTGGCTTCAGGAGAAGCATGGGCAGGGTGCTCAGTTAGCTGACCCTGTAAGCGCGGTGAAGCTTCTCACACCTTGCTACTTCCCTGCTTCCTGCTCACTGAATCCTGGGCCTGGATGTGCAATCAGAAGTCACCAGTTCCAGAGCTGAGATACTGATTAGAGGTAGATTGGTGACTTCCCCAGACGTGTCTGTGATGGGACCTTGCTCCACCTGAATTCCTGTGCACAAGGGGCCAGGTACAACAGAACAGCTGATGCAGCAGGAGCCAGCTGTCCAACATGCTCTTACTACATGGTGATTTTGTTTCAGTCAGCCAGTACTCAATGGCACTGCGGGTTTATTTCTAGCAAGAGGAGAAAATCATTGTATGAGTAAGGTTATTATTGGTTGTGCGGTCCTGTTTGTTTACAGGGAAGTATATGCATGCCTATGTCCCCAAAACAACCTGGAAATGAATAGCACACGGTTGTGTTGCTCGTTCTTTTCAAGATAGTTTTTCCTCTCAGTTTTGCTTGTCCAAATTTTCTGTCTCCAGGAGATGTGTCCCAGAGCAACTCTCTCCATTACTTTTCCTTATTTTTCCTGGCTTCCAGCCTCTAATATGCTTCCTACAGCCAACATGCTTTCCTCAGCATTTGCACTCATTCCATCAGGCCAAGTTTTAGTTCCTGATACACTTTCATGCCATGCATTATGTAAGTTCCTACTCTTTCTAGCTATCATGGCCTTCAGGGACTGTTTTTCTCTTTCTGTCTTGGAGAAACCCTACACAGTTTACCCCCTGTTCTTAATGAGGTCTCCGCCTTTTGCCTATAGAAGGCTATTTGATTTCAAATTGAAATAGCCCCTTACTAGAGTAGTAAGATACACTTTTAATCACTTGTGTGAATGGTAGTTAAAGATCCGTTATCACTCAGGAGAAATTTTACAGTGGATAATTATTGTGAAGTAAGCAGAAGTATGTATTGCTGCACACTATTATTCGGTATTTCCTCCTGTGTTGTTCTTAACATGCATTGAGTTTAAAGAGGCTTCAGTTTGGAAACTTGAGGTGCCCTGAAATTATGTTCATTGGAACCTGTTCCACCTCCACAGCTCCAGCTAAGCAAAGAAAATCCTAATTTCAGGAGTTGCTTCCATTTTCTTTCCTATTTATCCTATTACAAACACCTAAATTGTTGCTTCAGAGCATGCCATGGTGTAGCACTGCCTTGATGGTGGAGTGCAACTCAGCCTAACACTGAAGTGCCTGAGTTTGCAAAATCAGGTTCTTCACACCCATCCCCAAGCAGGGAACACCATCTGCTCAGAGCACACCGAGCACACCCACAGGATGGGCTCCGTACAAAGGCATTCCTGCTCCATCTCACCAAGCATGTTTCTTTATGTGGAAAATCATAGCTTGGACAGAGAGGTGAGGAGCTGCCAAACTGGGCTATAGGAGCACTTTGAGACACAAATTAGCTACATACCCCTGCTTGTCTGAGATAGAGAAGCATATTGATACTGCTGAGCATATACAGGTATCTGAGTTCAGTGCATGGTAAAGTTATGGAGAACATTATTCTGGGAAGTATTGAAAAACACCTGAAAGGCAACGCAGTCATCAGTCACAGCCAGCACGGCTTCATGAGAGGAAAGTCCTGCTCATCAAAGCTGATTTCCTTTTAGGGCAAGGTAATCTACCTAAATGATCAAGGGAAACCAGCTGATGTAAACTTCTTGGATTTCAGTAAAGCTTTCAATGCTGTCTCTCTCAGGATCCTTCTGGACAAAATGTACAGCATAGAGCTGGATAAACACATCATGCCATGGGCAAGCAATTGGCTTATGGGTCGAGGACAGAGGGTAAGAGTGAATGGATGACATCAGACTGGTGACCTGTCACTAGTGGGGTTCCACAGGGCTCCGTCTTAGACCCTGTGCTCTTCAACATTTTTATGAATTACTTGGATGTAGGACCGGAAGGGATACTAAGCAAGTTTGCAGATGATACAAAACTGGGAGGAGCTGTTGACTGCCTTGAAGGCAGGAAGGTCCTGCAGAGAGACCTTGACAAATTAGAGGACTGGGCAATCACTACCCATGTGAAGTTCAAGAAAGTGCCAGATTCTGCACCTGGGATGGGGCAACCCTGGATGTTCATACAGCCTGGGGAATGAGATGCTGGAAAGCAGTGCCATGGAAAGGGACCTGGGGGGTCCTGGTTGACCGCAAGTTGAATATGAGTCAGCAGTGCCCTGGCAACCAGGAGGGACAACCCTGTCCGGGGGGCATCAGGCACAGCATCACCAGCCGGTCGAGGGAGGGGATTGTCCCGCTCTGCTCTGCACTGGTGTGGCCTCACCTGGAATATTGTGTGCAGTTTAGGGCACCCCAATATAAGAAAGATATTAAGCTATTGGAGAGCTTCCATGTTTTACCATGTTGTTGGGAACGTTCAAAGTGTATTTATGCAGATAAAGGGAAGTGAACAGACACATATTGAACTCTTACAGATTTTTTCTTACAAATCAATAAAGTACTGGTTCTCACTATTTTTTACATAGTGGTGGCTTGTTTTCACTATCTGTCAGCTGTCTGCTAATATTTGATTTGCACTTTATGGAGATAGATTTATTTTATTTTAATAATATTTCTGGAGAGGCAGCTGAATGCTGAAGGTGAGAGCTAGCTGTAGGCCAATTGTAAATGGGAAGCAGAAAAACATTTCAGTCCAAGCAGCCTGCAGTGACCTCAGAAAAGGGCTCTGTCTGCATCACAGTATTGCAGCATTATAGGAGTGATCAGCAGAGTGAAACAGCTCATGCTGAAAACCTGACATCTACATTAGGTGCCTTTTAGGATGGTTACTTGAGTTCTTATCTGGTCCAATGGGCTGAACATGCACTTGTGGTTCAAACACATCAGATATGCTCCTGGAGCACATCTCATGGTTTAATTTAATCTGAAAGGAGTCTAGTTTACAGACTGCATGCTACACCAGATGCAGTAAGTGGGAACAACTGGACAATTTGTTTCAAAAGCGCATTCCTTAACAAAAACACTAACGTAGGCAAGGCAAAAAACTGCTTGAAATACATTAAGTTTAGACTAAATTAAGCAAGGTTTTCCCTGGGTGATGTGTAGGAACAAAAAAGGTGCAGGTTCACAATAAACTGCAGCTGACAAAAACCGCACAAACAAATCAGTATGCAGTTTCTTCTTTCTGCATCTCTCTACTTCTTTCCTGGTACACCACAGAGGAAGCTGGGGTGCTTAGCTCTGCATTCCATATCTCACTAAAGAAGCCAGCCTTCTATAAATTAGGTATTGCAATACAACCTTACATGGTCTAATAATAACCATTTTTAGTTTAAATTAAATATTACCCACCTCATATTTTAACCAGGAGAGAGCCATATTTTGCTTTCAGTGGATTGCACACTGGAGCGAGATTTATTCTATAAATATTTAAATAAACCATATTCATTACATTAGTTTTCCTCACAGTCTTTCTATTTACTTCTATTTGCTATCAAGAGTTGCGTTATGGTTTCAGCTCAGTTCTTCCCTGGAGGCTGTAGCCACAATAACATTGTTTGATGTAAATAGGTTGTGGTGACTGAATTTTTTACTCCAGTAAGCATATTGCTTGGAACATGCTGCTCACTCTCATGGTCCAAAAAACTGTGAAGAGATGACTCATACCTAACAACTGCTACTGATCTCATTTCCCTTACTCAAACCCCACAGTTTATGTGCGTGAATGTTGTCTCCAGTCTTGCTTTATTCAGCCTTAGGAGCAAAGAAGGGACATTCTTTCCTTTCTGTTAATGGTTTGGTGCTCGTCTCACTAGTTTAATGTTCATATACAAGAACATAATGGAAGTTTTAACTTCAGTTTATCCCACAGCAATGGCATGTGGTATTTTTAGAACTACTTTCTGAGCATTTTTAAGATAGATGGCCAGGTGAGCTTGCACTAGCCTAGACTTTAAGGAGCTATTTATATGCATGCATTACCCACTCCGAGCCGCTTGCCTCTGTGCATGAAGATCGATGCATGTGACATACTTCCTTCCTGGGATGTAACTAGATTGCTTGTTGTGGTCTTCCCTTGCTAAAATCAGCCACAAAGATTTTATGCCGCAATAATCCTTCTCTGGTCATGTTTATTTTAGTGGTTCTCCCGCTGCCTTCCCCCACGGCTTTTTCGCTGTGCGTGACCAGCTGACGCGCTGGCCGGTGTGCAGGGCTGCTCCGGGGTCACTGCGGTGGAAGTCACGACACTGTGCCAGCCTCAGCACAGGTGCTGACATGAATGCAAGTGCGCGCTCCTGCCTCGGGTATGGGCACACCGGATCTCACTTTCTCCCTTGCCCTGTAATTTCTACATTGTGTTTCCACCTGGAGCCACTCAGAGGGCCTCAGAAAAGGAGGTGATGCAGGAAGCTGCATGATCCCAACTACAGAAGCTGGTATTTTTGAGAGAAGCAGTAAAAAAACTGGCCAAGCAAGACTACAACTAGGTTCCCATGTGGTACCTTAATAGGCACGAAGATAACTTGGAAACCTGAAGGGAAGACTACTTGTGGTTGAGCCCATTTTATGCACTGAGCTGGATTTATTGACGTGAGTCACACACACTAATCCTCACCTCAAGGCTTTTGTTTGGCACTGAGCTTTTACTTTTCAGTCTCCACTGTCATCCTGTAGCTGGGCAGTTACTTTCTATGAAGATTTCAGTAAAATCTTTAGCAGAAGCTTTCCCCATCTAAGTTAAGAGAAGGTAGACAGGTTCTCTTAGAATAAGACAATTAGCTGGTGCTCCTTATCCCATTGTTCACCATGCTAGCGAAGTCAGCCATCAAGGGGAAGAAATGAGAATTCATGAATTTTACAGGCAAGTTGCATTAATATTAGTAAATCCACTATAAGACCAACTAGGCTTTGGTAGAAAGTAGCAGTTTTTACCAATGAAGTCCAAGGTTTTGTACAGAAAAGAAGTCATCAAATATAGCTTCAGAAAGTTATCCCATGCAAACAATGTCATAAATAACCTCATGAGGAGGAAACAGATTTCACTCATGAAATTACTTTTGTAATTTTATAGAATCATAAAATAGTTGGAAGGGAGCTTTAAAGGTCATCTAGTTCCAATTCCTGTGCAATAAGCATGGACATCTTCACTTAGATCAGGTTGCTCAGAGCCCTATCTGAGTTTGAATGTATCCAGGGATAGGGCATTCACCACCTCTCTGGGCAACCTGTTTTAGTGTTTTACCACTCTTATCATAAAAAATTTCTTCCTTATATCTAGTTTAGATCAACCTCCTTTTAGTTTATAACCATTACTCCTTGTCCTGTTGCAACAGGCCCTACTAAAAAGTTTCTTATAAGTCCCCTTTAAGTACTGAAAAGTCTCAATTAAGTCTCCCAGGAGCCTTTTCTTCCTCAGGCTGAACACCCCACCTCTCTCAGCCTTTCCTCATAAGAGAGTTGCTCCAGCCCTCTGATCATTTTTGTGGCCCTCCTTTGGATCTGCTCTAACAGGTCCATGTCTTTCCTGTGCTGAGGACCCCAGAACTGAAGACGGTACTCCCCGTGGGGTCTCATGGGAGCAGAGCAGAATCGTCTCCCTCAACCTGCTCACCATGGTTCTTTTAATGGAGCCCAGGATGCAGTTGGCTCTCTGGGTTGGAAGCACACAGTGTTGGCTCATGTCCAGCTTTTCATCCATGAGAACCCCCAAGTCCTTCTTGGCAGGGCTGTACTCAAATCCTCCATCCCCCAACCTGTATTGATACTGGGTGTTGCCCTGACTTTGCACTTGCACCTCATGAATTTCACACAGACGCACTCCTCAAGCTTGTTCAGGTCCTTCTGGGTGGCATCCTGGCCTTCGGGTGAGTCAATTTATTGCATAACTCCCCATTAAAGTAGCTCCAAGAGTTTTTCTACCCCTATGACTTTATCAGTATCAGTGGGCACTTCCACGTTTCCACATAGTAGGGACTACACACTTTTGATAATGTTACGTGCTGACCCTGTGGTATTCATGCAGTTTGTGGAAAAATGGTGCTCACCAGAAACGTCTCACCACATCTTTCTTCCACTCTAAGATTAACTTGGTACTGAAACATGCAGAAAGTTGTTCTTTCTGGAAGGAAAGAAATATTCAGAAAAAGGAGAAAATAGAAATAGCCACACTGTACTCTGCAGTTGTCCCAAACTGGCATTTGAGTCCAAGCTCATCTTTTGTCCATGCTGATGGAGACAAAGTTATTACTTACACAGAAGGTAACACAGGCCCAGCTTAGAGGCAAAAGCTAAGTGCATACCCATTTAAAGAGCATCCTAGGTTGGAATGCTGTTTACAGCTCTATGGTAAATTAGTTAACTAGCTGTGCAGGATGAGTTATCTTCTCTTATGCTGTCTCTTATCCAGATCATACCCAGGACATGGTGACTACAGGGAAGATGTAGGCTGGGGATTTGCACCAGCTCCTCATCTGCTCCCAGGAACCCCTTGGGATAGCACAAACTGTCCTGGGCCAAACCATGAGTGCAGCATGGTCCCAGTGTAATGGTGCAGATAGTCAGGCTCCAGGGCCAAGAAACTGTCGATTTTCTCTTGAAAATGTAGCTACTGTGTCCAAAAAATTTCCTCCTCACATGTTCTTTTGCAATGCCATTTTGACCTGATCTGTCAGACAAATTATGAAGTCTCTTTTAGAAAGGAGTTGGTGTTGTGTATCAGAAGGATCACTGTGTGCAGGCAGCCCGCAGCTGGGTTCCCCTCAGAAGCAGGGACCAAAATACAGATGTCCTGTAGTAAGCAGTGTGGCCATGCAGGGCCCAAGCAGTGAGATGGACAAGTATCAGCAAGTATCAGCTTGCTCCTTCAGTGTGGTACAGGCAATAAAGACAGCCTGAGTGACAGTGGGCAAGGCCTTCTGAGGAAAAGGAAAAGGAAAGACAGTACTGGAAAAGAGAAGAATATGAGGAATAAGAAGCAGCAGAAGGAAAAAAAACAGAAGGAAAAAAAAAAAACAGAAGGAGGAGAAGCAGAGGAAGAAGCAGAAGAAGCAAAAAAGAAGTGGAAGAAGAAAAAGAAGAAGCAGATGAAGCAGCAGAAGGAGAAGAAATAGCAGAAGGAAAAAGAAGAAGGAGAAGCAGAAGAGGCAGAAACAGAAGTGGAAGCAGAAGGAGCAACAGAATGAACAGCAGAAGGAGAAACAGCAACAGAAGCAGGATAAGAAGCAGAAGAAGGAGAAGAAGCAGCAGAAGAAAATAAGAAGTAGAAGAGCAAAATTATCAGAAGACATGAAAGAAGAACAGAAGAAGTGGAAGAAGCAGAAGAAGAGGCATCAAAGCCAAAGAAAGAAGCAGAAAAACCAGAAAAAGGAGAAAAAGCAGCAGAAGAGAAGAAGCAGAAGTAGCAGAAGCGGGAGAACAAGCAGAAGAAGGAGGAGTAGCAGCAAAAGAAGGAGAAAAAGAAGAAAAAATAGAAGAAAAGAGAAAGGAAAAGAAAAGATGAAAAGAAGAAGCACAAGAAGCACAAGCAGAACAATCAGAAGCAGAAGAAGGAGCAAAAGCAGAAGCTGCAGAAGCAGATAAAGAAAATAAAGGAGTCAACAACAAAGAAGATGAAGAGGAAGAAAACTGTGATGGAGATGTAGAAGAGGAAAGGAGAGATGAAGAAGTGGCAAAGGACAACCTGAAAAAGACAATGCACTGAAAACTGTGCAACAAACAGTATTTGAAATGGGAAAGAGAACTGGCATGAAGTTCTTGCTTTAGACAAATATCTGCAGAGGCTGAGAGCTCATTGCAGGAAATGGAGCAGGGGAAGCCACACTTTAAAGATTCAAGATGCTATTAGAAGAGATTCTCCTGTCTCATGATGTTTATTAAATATCCAATTTTAGACTAGTGATAAGGCCAGACATTAGTACCCAGGTCCTATGTCAATATTTAATACTTATTGACCCCCCTTCTCATGCTTTTGGGGAACATGCTGGAAACTGTTGCAAAAATTACATGGGGATATGATACATAAATATAAGAAAATACTAGCTGTAGCACTAATTTCTTTGTTTCCTGAAACTAGATTCATTTTATTTTTTCATCTACAGCTTAGAAGGACCTGCAGGGTATGACAAATATTTATCCTCAGTGAAGCATTTTGCTGCACATGCAGAAAGGTTGTGGCTGTTTCTCGACGCTCCCTGGCTGCTGCATCCCTGGTGATGCCATTCAGCGCAGACAAAGAGGCGAGCAGGGGGAGCATTCATTGCGGCCAACACTGCCAGTTTACAGCATCCACTTTTTTCTCCTGAACTACAATACCCCAATGCCAAACATGGACTTCATGATCCCCCTTTAAACCTTTCTGTAGCCAAAAAAAGAGAATGCTATCTGGCAGCACAGCTTCAGTTACCAATTAATTAATGAATACAGAACTACAGATATCTGATTGTTAGACAAACGTGACAGTGACAACATTACACACATAATCTGTCCCATGCTACTTCCATTTACTGAAGTTAGCCCCAAAATGTGGATACTAGATGGCAGATCACTGCATTTGCTGAAGGTTAAAATCAAAACCTCTTGAAAACTTGTAAAAGAGAGTTCAATGCCTATATTTTAAGGGGAAGGGATAAGCATACATGAGGATCATGAACACCATCCAGGGAGATGTGGACAGTTTGTGAGTCAAGACCTCAGTCTACCACATGTGAAAAAGCCTATGAAGATGAGAGCTTCAGGAAGCTATGGAGATGAGAAAAATGAATCATTACAGTATTCATGTGTTTTTACAGATTCTAACCTCAGAAAGACAGAAAACAAAGTAAAATAAGTAGTGACCTTCAGCATTTGCCAAGTACCTAATTTTGTAGATAGGCTGACCTCAGATATGACTGATTTCTGAATGAGCTGGGACACCTACATGAATCACAGCATGAGAGGCTGGAAAGGCTACCTTGAACAAATTCCAAAACTTTAATAAAATAATGTGCAAGTATTCAGCTGAATATAGTACTTACAGTCAAGCCACACTGATAGCTTTTCAAAACAATATCCTCTCTCTGCAGGACAGATGCCCTCGACACAGGTTGTAGGCACTTCTAGGGTGAGACTGCTTCATTTCAGTATTTATTTAGTGCAGGATTAAGGGAGGCTATGCTCCATATTTGAAGCCCCAAATTATTATTACGAGATAGTGCATAACAGAAGGGAGGGCATTTTCCCTGCATACCTTCAGCATTTTTCACTATACTTGGACCTGAACTGGCCATTCCTGGGAGGGGAACTTTTTCAGGCACAGAGCTTTTCTGCATAATATTACTAATAGTACTAATAATTATACTAATTATAATAATGCTAATTATATAATAATACCTTATAATATAATATAGTATCATAACAGAATGAAAATATGAGTAATTATAGCTGTTAATGTGTTATATGGTAATTATAATATTATACTATTAATATGTTATAGTACTACTAAGGATAATACTAATGAGAATAAATATAACAGGAACAACAAAGCGAGAATAACTTTTCTCTCATCTATGCTGATTCATTCCCTCTGTACTGTTCTAGGCAGAGTAACAGCATTACCTGAGCCCTGTATCCTTACTCTCCCTTCTGCCTTCCAAACCATGGAGCAGGCTGAAGTCAGCTGTTTTAAAATGCAAATGAAGCTCAGGGAAATGCTGTTCTTCCTGCAGGTCTGGGCAGATGCGGTGAGATCACAGACAGTAATCAGAACACTTACAGTTTGTCCTGATTTCTTGAGTGCTGGATCAACTCAACACCAGCAGAGAAGAGCAGATATGGGGTTCCAATGGCATGCCACTAACCAGGAGGTGCTGCTCACAGGGAGCACTGCCACTTCTCCAGCTTCTGGAGGATATCTTGGTGGCTGTTTCCAGGTTCAGTCAGACTGAACAGCAGGTATGTACTCTGGGGTCAGCAATTGCCTGGCTTAGCAGAGGAGTGAGCTCCTGTGCCCTCATGTGAGTCAGAGCTTCTGGCTTCTACACACTTGGATGTGCTACTGCTCCTACCTTGGAAATCCCTAGTACTGTACAAAATACTCAGCTCTAATGTCTCCAGCCTATGGTTTTACATCACCTCCCTCTTTTTAAAATAAATATATTGTGTCTCTGGCTCTTCGAATAACCGATTAGATGGAAACCTCAGCTTTCTTTGAATCGCTGAATCATTTAGTCTTTGTCTTCATTATAAAGAGTGTGAAAGGTGTTATCAAAAAGCTTCAAAAAACAAGAACAAATAAGCTCAAAAGGTCCTTTTTTTTCGAGAGCCGGAGAGTGCAGAATGGGGTCTAGTTAGATAGATGTGTATGCATGTATGCGTGTGTGTTCGAGCACAATTTACGTGGCAAAGAGCTCCCCACCCGGCTTTAAACAATGGCCATTGTCACCCCCTGAAGGCCTGCAGAGTGCTCCCTCTTGGGAGTGGGCTTGCTCATTCTCCAGGGCTGCCTGCTCCCTACAGAACTGGAGCTTCTGGTTCTGTCTCATTCGGGTGAGTGCGATAACACCTCGTGGGGAATCGCAAGTTAAACACATGTAAGGGAAAGAGACAAAGGGGAGCCTGCCGCTGATAGCAGATAAAACACCACATACACTTAACCGGGCTAACCTTATCTTGTTATCTTAAATTAGCAGAGTTCAATCTAATTAAGTGCTCACATGGAAGAAACCCAAGTTGCGGTGTGACTAGTCAGCCTGAAGGCTCTTCTAACCGCAGCGCTGATACGGCTCTGCTGTGCTGTGGGCTGAGAGAAGGAAAGATTCATACCCCAAATGGTTTGCAAGCTGAAGCTTGGTCTCCTCTCAGAAAGGTGGGCAGGCATTCGTTTCCCAAATTCAGTTTGTGTCTTTAAAAAGTAGTATCTGCCGGGTTTTGCAAGTCTTAAAATAAGATTAGCATATGCGTACGCCTTTTTTTTGCTGTTATCAGCTGCATTAACTACACTAGGGCTGTTGCCTAATACATTTACACTGATAAGTTATATTGCATCTAAAACAGAAGCTCTTATAGTAGATAAGGCCTAGGAAATAAAACTGCATTGAGGTTTATACCCTGATTTATTTATTTATACCTTGAGGTTTATCAGCAACAGAGTAGTTGATAATTTGCCATTGAGGATTTGTCTGAAATGCACAAGAACCACTCAAAACTACAATACTGGGAGCAGATTTGAATCCCAAAGCTGTGACCCAGTAAATTCAACAGCCAACAACACCCCGGAGAACAATGTCTCCAGCATTTGCATCTGATGATTCTTACTTCCCACTCCATATGGCTGGATGCCCCCTTATACCCAGGTGGTCTTTACTTGCAGCAAGGAATTCACACAGGTGGATCTCACAGTAAATTGGAAGCACTGTCACCATGCTCCAGTCAATAGATTTATTCCTGTACAGATGTATATAGCAAGCCTTTTGAACACAGTAATTTTGTGGTATGAACAAAGCTATATGTCCCTTGCTACTTTTTAATACATTCATCTAAATTTTATCCCTTAAATTTGAACCCTCTTGAGCATAGCATGGGCCTTGGTTAATTGTGTCCAGGTCTGAAGGTGGCATAGATATTGAGAATTACCATAAACTGTAACAGAGGGTGTCTCAAGAGGGCCAGTGTATGTGAGGTACAGTGTGATGCTGGTGAGATCATGTGTGGTGCAGCACCAGAGCTCAGCTGACAGGGTGCTGGCCCTTGCTGTCTGTCCATGCAGAACATGAGCCCCAGGGAGGGTGGGAACCAGTGCACTCAGCTGGAAGAAGGGCAAACTGAGGAGGAAAACGAGCCCTTGTCTTTTGCTCCGTTTGCCAGGGAGGTGTGTGTGGGGGGAAAGCCTGCAAATGAAATACCAGCCAGCTCCTTCATTTGAACAAACCTGAAAAACAAGGAAAAAAAAAAAGTCTCTGGGATAGCAGATACAGCCTCCCACGCCAATTCATCTCAGCTACTAAGGGGGAGAAGAGGGGGAAGACAAACAGGCATCTGGTCTTCCCGATTATCCTCTGATCCGTGAATTTAAAACCTTGTGAAATTCAGAGGTGGGAGGGTTTCTCCCAGGGAGCTGTGCAACATTCCTGGGAACAAAGAACAACCCAACACCTAAAGCAGCTCACCTGCAGAACTGCTCTACTATTCATATCCCTAAGTAGGCGAAAAGATGACACCTCCTTTCTGCACCTTTTCTCCATCATTTGGACTGCCACAGTCCAGAGGTTCAAAGCCCTCTTCCTGCAGTCCAGCTAATAAACCCCTTTCCCAACTCTCCTGTCATGACTGTCTGCTGTTCTGCTGACAACTCTTATGTGCTGTCAGAGAGGATCTTGGTACCTGAGGGCTGCTGAAGGTCCTCAGGGATCTGAGCACCTCCTCCACTCAAAGGGAGCAGGGCTGTGCCCAAGGCCAGGCCCATTTCCCACACACAGACCTACATAAATAGGTTTCAGCCAGGAGCACAAAGCTGCCAGAGGTGAACCATACCCATTGGAGCTGCTGGGGTGTCCATTGCACATCTCCAGTGGGCTTCAGTGCCCACACTGAACTGCAGGAGAAAGGGAAGGGGTGCAGCCAGGAGACAGATGCAGCAGATAAGCTAGTGATGCCTGGTCACAATTAGGGGCCAATCCCAGCTGTTGTCTCTGCAGAAGATAGCATCACATTGAAAGTTGCAAGAAAAAGATATTGCCTCTACTGACAGTGCTTCCAAGACTGGGAACACCTGGGATCATGGACTTCTGCATCATGGAAACTGTTGGATGGCAGGAGGCAAGGGAGAGATGGAGGAAGGGATGAGGAGGAGCAGGACTCCCCCCTTCCCTCATTTATTTGTTGCTTCCTTCACTCATCCCTTCTGGGTGAGAATGAGATGTTTACATACCTGTGGGGTGGGATGGCGATACCAAATGGTAAGAAAAGAGTTCTGAGTAAGCAGAGGAAAGAGCACTGTTGAAAACTGCATCAGTGGCTACTGAATATATCATGGACTTATGCATGCATCTGTTTCTTCCTTCTTCTTTTTAATCATATCTATGAGATGACACCTCATCCATTAAAAAAAAAAAAAAAGAGGAGAGAACAATAGGATCAAGAAGCACATCGAGGAAGTGACACTGTGTTGTGTCAGCTGGAGAATGTATATCCAGATCCCTTTGCAGAGGGCACGTAATCCGGTGGTCTCTCCAGTAATATCTCTGGTATGTTTAAAGCAAAACAGTCCCGTGCAATTCTTCATCCTGCATAAATTATATGGAGAAGCTGCCTAAGGAATATGTGTGTCACCACCTGCTGTTGAATATGGACAGAACTGCTCAGCCATGGACTGTCAGCTTCACCACACCGAGTGTCACCAGCTCAGTGTGCTTCCTGACACTCAGCAGCACTCAGGGGCCTGGGCAACCCCTGGAAACTGTGTATCTCCTACATTAGGAACTTTCATTATGTCCTTCTTCACCTGTGGAAAACTGACCATATTTACAAACTAAACAACATCCTCTTGCTTTCAGACACAAATCTTGTAAAAAGGCACTATCAGATTCAGATGAGCTTTAAAGCAGATGCTGTTATCATAGCTGCTCACTGCCAGAAGCATACTACACTCTTTCAAATAAAATGCATGTCACAAGTAAGCAACCGTGAAGTTCCGTCTATTTAAATGTCTCTCAGTGTTGAAAATAGCAATGCAATGCTTTTTAGATTTACCACACCGTGGTTAAAACAAACAGCTAGTGCCAACACTCCATACATTGACATCCGTTATGTTCCATTTTTAAACAAAATGAAGCATAAGCTGTTGGCACTGGTCCACAGTCTTGACAGATTATAATTAAACATGCTATATAAAGAAAAGTGATAACCCAGAAACTCTTCAGCCCTCACATGGCCAGTGAGCGCATGGGCAAGGCTTCCAGCTCACTTGTGTTACCTGTCAGGCTGTCCTCAGCCATGTGCTCTGTCAGTCTCCTCATTGCATTCTGTCCTCTAACATCACAGGGACCTGGAGACCCCTGGTACTTCCAACAGTTGCCCACTTATCACGGGTGAGCACTGTTACAGTCATGACAAGCTCTTGTTGCTTCTCAGACACGTGAAGCTGAGGAGGATCGTGCACTGGCAAAGCAGCAAATGCGTTAGAAGGCAGGAAAGGGAGACCCTTTGCCTGACAGAGGATATCCCACAGTGTGGTGCAGACCAGCTTCTTTGTTTGGCACATGATGTCTTGGGATAAATCCTTAGAAACTGTAGTATCACAGAGAAGATCAAGAAGGACTCAGAATCTAAATAAATCGGGATTACATTAAGCAGGGTGACCTCCAAACACAGGCAAATGAAGCACTTGCAGAGAGTTGGGGACTACCTATGCCAGCCGCAGAAGCCCAGGTGCCTTTGGCAGATGTAGCCTGACTCTGCTTCCAGAAACAAGAGCAGTAATACTCTTGTTTGTGTATAATGCTGCAAAGCCTGAACTGATTCCAAGGGCGAATTATTTCCTCTCCCATCACCAAAAGAGCAGGTACGTAACTCTCAGTGTAACATTGCTGAAAAGTAGAAAACAAAACCAAACATAAAAATCATATTACAGATAAGGAAAAAATAAAAACCTAGTAGGAAAATGTCACGTAATGTAACTGTATTAAATAGAAACTGGAGATTTGCAGTCTAACTCCAGACATGTTACTGAAGTTTTCTTTGAAAGGGCTGTTGCAGTTAGATGTAAAAGCATGTGGGTTGTTCTTCTGCCCTCCCCCGGGGCAGATAAGCAATCAAAACAAACATTTATCTGAGGGATCTGTTAATCCTCTGCATAAATAACATTTCACCATGAAAGTTATATTGGGCTTAGTGTTCCTTGAGCATTGAGAAGCTTAGCGAAGCAGTTCAGTCCTTATCCTATGAGCACAACCACAAAATCCAATCCATGTTTGCATGTCCTAAGGTTACCCAGGACTCAGGGATAAGGGCCATCTTTGGTCTCTCTCTGCACAAAATGCAGCGCTCCAGTCCACCCAAATCTCTGCTTCCTGGTACAAGTGAGTAGGCAGAGGGAGCTTGGTACAAGGTTTGGGGCAGACAAAAGACATACATTCACTTTTCCTTAGGTTAGCAGGAATATTCACGAGGATCTCTTTCTTTCAGAGCAAAGGAGCTCCTTAGCTTGTTCTAAAACTGGAGCTGAAGATCCCTGCATAGCTGCTGAGTAGGGGAGGCTCAGATAGAGCACATGCCCTTAGGGGCTCCGTGCTGGATTCAGGGAGGCAAAGCTTTATTGGGGAAAGGTAAGCAGAACCCTTTCAGAAATGCTGCCAAACCTGAAAGCTTAGGGGATACTTTACAGAGCATACCTGCTGGGCACAAGCTGCTGGCTGAAGAGTTTGGAAGGTGAATAAAGGGGCTGGTCCTGCGGGATGCAAAGGCATGGGACTTCTGTGAATTGGCCTCTTTGTCACCTTGCAGATATGGACCTCTCTGGCTCTTGTCCTGATCTTTCCTACAGGTACACAGGTTCCTTCTGGATACAGGACTTAACTAGGGAAGAACGGGTGACTGGCTGAGTCGGGGGCAATTCAGATGCACAAAGGTTTTATTTGGAAGCACATTTCTCTGTGCTGGCCCTCATCGTGTTGGTCATTTTTGACCTTTGTGTTGGAGGGGGCTGGTTTTGCAAGGTAAGCTGCAAAGCGCTGGAAGGAAAAGGAGCTGTCAGAATATAGAAATGCTCTGACATGTGCTCCCCCAAATGCTGAGGTTTTGATTCTCAAAGAGGAACTTCGTGAGGGAATGTGGTGAGGCTGGTAGAGAAGCTGGGGAGAAAAGGAAGACTTAGCAGAGTTTTTCCCTATATACTGCATTATAAGATAGTAAAGTCATTGTCTCAGTTGTTATCCAGAAAGGGAGAGTTGAAATCTAGTAGTCACTTGCAGTGTCCTGAATATTAAGTCGAAAAAACCAGCCAGCTTAAGGCTAGTAATGATCACTGCTGGGGACGGGGGAGGCGTAGACAGACCCTTTGCTGAAAGCACCGCGTACATCATATCCCACGCAGCCACTGCCAAATACCTACAGCCTCTGTGAGAAACCATATCACAAGAGAAAGCACCGAACTGAAAAGGGGGAAAGGAAGAAGGTAGTGCCTGTGACAATTCGTCTCCTGAGCTCGGTCCTGAGCCGAGTAAGTCCCTGAAAGGCTGAAAGAGCTCTAAGCAGCTGTTAGGTAAATCTGTTCTCCCCTGAGGGCACACACAGTGGGGTGGTTCTGGCAATTAAAGGCTGCTCTCTTCCCTTCCTCGGTTGAGGACCTTTATCATCAGCATCTCAGTAGGGAGTGGACCTTCCTCTGAATAAAAAAGAACACTCGGCTTGGACAGTATGGTCTGGGCTAATCTTCCTCAACTGTTTTGGTTTATCGCTGCCTTCTTAAATACCATCGTCTCAATTACAACAATATTACATATCATTCTTTTAAATACTTGTACAGAAAGACAAATTATTTTCCAAAAGCAGGCATCTGATACCAAGTTTATGAAGAGACATAGTCAAAGGCTATATATCTGGTACTGATTAAGAAAAGTTATTTAGAGCTACCGAAGGTAACTGGTGAAAAATGTATCTTTATTCCAGTTTTATAAATTAGGTAACTGAAGCATGGAAAAATTAAGTGACTTGTTCAGAGCTGTATAGAAAGCCTTGGGCATGGCTAGGATCAGACAGATTATTAATCTCCAGTCCCAAACCTTTTAACTGTCTGTCTTAACTTTTTCCTGATAAAATCTCAGCCTCTGTTGCAGACAAGAAAACTGTGAGAAGAACTTCAGAAAGCTACCTGTAAGCAGTAGACTAATGAATCCTGCTTTCTCCGTGGATTTGAACTCTGAAAGCTGAAATCCTCTCATGATAGCAACACCCTCCCCCACAGTTCCCCCCCACACCCATCTGTTCGTCTCCCCAGCAGCCCACTCGCAGCCCCGGCAGCTCTGCTACGGCTGGAGTGCTGCTGGTGACGACTGTCCTCATGGGGAAAGAGGTGACTTTGTGTCTCTCTCGTTTGCACAGTACCTGACCATAATGGGAAACTCTTACGGAGTGCGGTCTTTTTGCAAGCCTTTCTTTGAAACACAGTTGGATAGGTTCAGCAGTAACTGGGAGATCACAGTTTCTTCATGGAAGCAGGCTAAAGCTTGAGCTAAAGCACCTGCCACTGTCTGGAGCTGTGGGAAGCACTGTGAATTTTCCTGTCCAGCAAGCTGATTAAGTGGAGCATTTTGGAATCAGTGTAGTTTCTT
This sequence comes from Myiozetetes cayanensis, assembly GCF_022539395.1. Lineage (NCBI taxonomy): Eukaryota > Metazoa > Chordata > Aves > Passeriformes > Tyrannidae > Myiozetetes > Myiozetetes cayanensis. The sequence continues at coordinate 27,710,860 of NW_026086604.1, read as the reverse complement.
AATACTTACCCTGTTTATCTTCTGGGGCATCACAGCAAGGACTACAGTGCTGCATTGTGGATGTTCCCTAGCAGTGCTCCAGCTCCCCAGGGCCTGTGTCACTGCTGCAGGCTACAAAGCCATGACTATCCTCAGCCATAGGCTAGTGGCCATGTCATCAAGTGCCATCTTATCACAGCACAAACCTTGGGGCAAGCTTCCAACTGGCCTGAGGTTTATGTCTCAGATCTGTAGGAGTGGCACTGTAGTACACAGGCAACCATGATTTTAAATAAGTTATTAAAAGGCTGTTAACTGTACAGTTGTTTTCACTGCTCTTCATGGATTATGTTGTTTAGGGGCTGAGACTCTACTGATGGTTGTCGTGGTTGTGCCCAGCAGCCCATCCCTGGGGCTGTGGATGGTTTTATCCAAGTGGGTTTCCGGACAAAAAGCCAATCAAAACTTTCAGTGACGCCTTTGCTAATTACATATTTAAGAAAAACGGAAGAGAAGGTTTGGTTGAGCAGTTGAAATTAGGCAGCCATGTAAGAGAAAGGCGGTAAGCCCCAGGTGGGGGCAAGGCCCCCTCCTCCCCCAGCTTGGGCCGGGGGGTAAGTGTAGCACTGAAGCCCCCCTTTTCTTTTGTAAGAGAGTGAAGAAAAAAAAAGTTTAAAAGACTAACTGCTTAGACAGAAACCGCGGCAGAAGAAATTCCAGCAAAGAGATAAAAAAGGCACTTCTTTCCATAGTAAAAATACACATTTTCTCCTGTGTCAGTAGTGACCGTAACTGCCATAGCTGGGAGGTGGGGAGAGCGAATTTGATTGCCAAAATCTTGGAAAACTTTAAAACAGAAAACTGACCTGGCAGCTGTGAAACTGGGAACATGGGGCAAGATCTAACACAGATGTCAATTATAAAACAACTATGTCCCATGTCTGTGAAATGGCCATGGAAAAGGAAAACCATGATCAAAGATGCATCTACTCATCTATACCCAGGAGACAAAGTTGAATATGAACTGCAAGGTTTAGTTTAGGCATCCTCTGAAATCCTAAATACGACACTTTTCACCTGTATACATGCAGTGTGATTTCATACTAGAACACATAAGGAGAAGAACTACCATAATTCTTGAGGCATGGCCGCAGAAACTTCCATTTCAAGGTAAAAGAAACCCATAAACTGGGATTTGTACAACCTGACCATGTGAGGCTTTATCTCCATTTTCTTTTATATCTTTATCTCGTCTACTAATTTTCCTTGTTTTCTGATTTATCCTTCCACTGCTCTCTCTTGCCTCTCCTCTTCCATCCTCACTGCCCCCTGGCACTGTGTGCCTTCTGCTCCAGCAAGCAGAGCTACTCCTCACCTCCCACTCTACCTGGCGTTGTTGCCCAAGAGGGAGTAGGACACACAAATGGTAAAGAGACCTCCACCATGCAAAGGGACAGGTTTAGAAACAAGATTTAGAGAACAGAAAGTTCAGGGGAGTCCTCTGCTTTGGGCTGGTTGGGATACTTGACTCAGTAGGACAGTGTTGTACAGTGCAACAGTGCTGCCCATGCTGTTGGCACAGCAAAAAGGCAGAGCCTCAAGGAGGGTGCACTGACTGCTTCTTTGGAGGAAAAACCTCCATGAGTGAGCATATGATAGGGTTGCCTACGACAGAAGAAGTTAGATTCAGTGGCAAAGGTAGTCTCTTTCTGTTTCTTTGCTACCTTTCCCATATCCTCAGCACACCCAGATTTGCAGTCTGGGACTTAACCATGGGAAAAACAAACTCTTACGTTTCAAAGGCTCAACAACTTCTTCAGTTATTAAGAATAAAACAAAAAAACACCCTGCCTCACCACTGGGCATAGGGTTTTTGGGGTTGGGGTTTTTTTTGTTTATTTGTTAATGTCTGGGTTCTTCTCAGATCCTTCCGACAATCTTGGTAGCAATCAGCTCATTACTCATCTAGAGCTTTAAACTAACGTCTTGAATTGCTCCTGTCAGTAGAGCAGAAAACCAAGTCCCAGAATTATGCAGTCATGCTAAACTGTGCTATCATAGTTGGAAAGGGAGAACTAGGTGGGCTTCAATAACACTCAAAGTTGAAGATACTGTACCATCTGGACCCACAGAGAACTAAATTGTGGCTGAATACAGTAAAGTCCACCTTACAGGAGATGATTCCAATCCCTTGCCCCTCCACAGCAACTTCAAGTGACTGTGATGGATTCAGTGGGTCCATTAGCTGTCATCTATTTCAAGAGTAATCTCAGAAGATGTCTTTGAAAGGCATTTCATATAGAATCAACTTCATTGCATGCCTCCCCTTTTGGTTGCTTCAGGTCACTTGTAGTTCATAGCCCTCCATACATCTGCCTTAGCTGTGTGCATTCCATTAAATAGGAAGACAATGCTGGACTGATTATCTTCTGCAGGATGGTGACACAGCACCCTGCCAGTGTCACAGCCTTACTTTAAACCACAAACAGGCACGGTAACCACTTACATGTGTCAGGCAGATAAACAGCTGTATCTGCCTGCATAGACGATGAAAACCACAAAGAGTCATTCCCCACTATTGGCAAATGGCACTCAGTGTTTCACTGTAAGAGCTTTTTCCCACTCAGCATTTATTCCTCTGTAACTCTTATCGTAGCTGAAAATGTCCAGAATGACACACAAAATTTGTCAGTCACGCACACCTTAGAATGGCTTGTTAAAGGCCTGCACTGCTGTCCAGCCCACTGCCCTGGAGTTTTTTTCATCTTAGAAATAGATGAATTTAGTATGCCTTTCCACTTTGAAAAACAGTCTGTATGAGAAGTAGAAGTAAATGCTTAGAACACTGTTTCTAACTACTCTTTCTATTGTTTGGGTTTTTTTCATAAAACTTTTACCAGATGTGGCTTCTTTCTTAGATACTACTTTCCCATGTTTCCTTTTTAGAAAATTAACTGCCATTTTAGCCACAGTTTGTGGGCAAATATTTGTTTCAATTTCCTTTTATTTTATAAATACTAACATTAGTTTGTAATCCCATTTGGGTTTTTTTTTGTTGTTTTTTTATTCTTTTACAAAAGAAAGTGAAAAGAAGCAGGATTATATTTTATATTGCATATATAAATATAATATGTTGTGTTCTAAATATGTAATATTTAAATATTTAACAAATTAAAGAGTTGGGCAATCACCAACCATATGAAGTTCAACAAGACAAAGTGCCAGATTCTGCACCTGGGATGGGGCAAGCTGGGATGCACATATAGACTGGGAAATGAGATGCTGGAAAGCAGTGCCATGGAAAGGGGTCTGGGGTCTTAGCTGATGGCAAGCTGAATATGAGTCAGCAGTGCCCCGGTGGCGAGGAGGGACAACCCTGTCCTGGGGGGCATCAGGCAAAGTATCGCCAGCCAGTCGAGGGAGGGGATTGTCCTGCTCTGCTCTGACCTGGCAAGGCCTCACCTGGAATATTGTGTGCAGTTTTGGGCACCACAATAAAAGAAAGATATTAAGCTACTAGAGAGTGTCCAAAGAGAGGCAGTGGAGATTGTGAAAGGCCTTGAGAGGAAGCCGTATGAGGAGCAGCTGAGGTCACTTGGTCTGTTCAGCCTGGAGGAGATTGAGGGGAGACCTCACTGCAGTCTACAACTTCCTTGTAGGGTAAGAAGAAGGGCAGACACTGCTCTCTTCTCTGCAGTGACCAGTGACAGGACCCAAGGGAATGGCCTGAAGTTGTGTCAGGGGAGGTTTGGGTTGGATATTAGAAAAAGGTTCTTCACCCAGAGGATGGCTGAGCACTGGAACAAGCTCCCCAGGGGAGTGGTCACAGCACCAAGCCTGATGGAGTTCAAGAAGCATTTGGACCTCAGGCACATGGTGATTCTTGGGGTGTCCTGAGTAGGGCCAGGATTGGTCTTGATGATCCTGATAGGTCTCATACATCTCAGCATACTCTATGATTCCATGATATTGAGATGCGTTTCTTTATGATGGTTTCTTTTATTTACTTACCTTGTTAAGATTTGAAAAAACAGGAATAAAGTGGTTATTAGCATAGCAATTGCCTTTTTTTTTTTTTTTCCAGTTTTATGCTTCCTCACCATCCACAAGAAACATATGAATAAGCCATCACCAAAAAGCCAAACAGATCTTCTTTTGGCTTATGAAGCCTGAGCTCTTCCAAACTGAATAGACACATCCTTTTTGCTAAAGCATCTAGTGAACTGAGGTGTTTCTACTGATATAGAGTTTAGAGACAAGATCTCTTTGAGGGTTAGCAAGCATGGAGAGAGCACAGCTGTCCTTTCTCTTTCACTCATTATAGTCATGTACAGTAATCCATGACTTTTGTTCATTCACTGGTCAAAAGATTCACGGGATAACGATTTACTGTTCATGAATCTTTAAGCCATTTGCTGCCACTTACTGGATAGCTAGACATCCTGCTTCATAAAAAGATTAAAAAAAAGGATCACAAATGGGCTTATGAAATTCATAGTAAGCATCACCTTAAGCCTGTGTCAGTGTAAGAAAAATGTCAAGGGCAAAATGAACATTAAAGTTGTTCCACTCGCTGGAGACCGACTTCTTCGTTAATGAGTTACAGCTATAAAATGCTTGTAAACTGTACCACCCCATTTCACTTCCTCCTCCTCTGTGCTGCTCCATACTGGCTGCTTGACTCTCCTGGGAGTGGGAGCAGGCAACTGGAATATCAAAGCAAAAGGAATTTTAATCCATTTGCAGAAGAGTTAGAGATAAATTAACACCTAGCAGGAAGTGAGAATACATTTTCCTACCTTTTTCCACGTGAGTTTATTTCCAGAGGATACCAGTACTGATAGCTTTGCTATTTCCTCAATGAAATGAGAAGTAAATTTTGTTTTGGTGTATCTGGAGAGTTGGCATTAAAAAAATAGATGGTTAGAAGAACATTAGAAACTGCAAAGCTAAATATTTACAAATAGTAGACAGAACTAAGAGGATAGTGAATTTATACTACAGTCTATTCCTTAGTCACACAAGAACATACTGTTTTGCTGGAATTGTTGTCCAGTTGGGAACGGGAGGGTGAGGTACAGCCCATAAACACTTGGTCTATCCGTGGTTTTCAGTCCCTCTTCACACTACTGAGACCCTGATCTGAAGGTAGAATTATTAATTTCTTCCCAGATTGTCCTGAAGAAGTGTCATCCTATTATCCAAGCACACCACAACCACAAATTAATTCATTTTTCACATTGCCTCAAAGAGAATAGCACTGAATTTCTCATTTCACAGCTGACAGCTGAGATGCAATCAGCGATGTCCACAATATTTTCATAAAGGAAGCAGCCAGCTCTCAAGCAGGGAGCCTGGAAGAGAGAAATACCACCAGCAGTCACTTTGGAAAAGCCTTATTTTAGCGGCATGTATGAGGTTTCTGTGACAGAGCCAAGCACAGAGCACAGTTCTGCACTGCAACACCTGTTTTCTTGGCTGTGCTTCTTTCAGCTCCCTGGTTAACATGGCCAGGGTCCAACAGCTTCCTTCAGTCAATAAACCTGATCCATCCCCAAATCAGGTCTATGATGTTTATCAGTTCAGCTGGGAAGTCAGGACAATACCAAGTGATCAGATACTCAGAACTTCCAGACTGGATACCACTAGCCAAATTTTGAGGCTGGAAAAGAAAAACTTCATCCTGGAAGCTTTCCTGATAGGCCAGGTGCCAGGTCCTGCTTTGTGAAGAGACAAAGCAGTTGAAGTGGGCAAGCAGGGAAGATCTCAAGTCAGTTCAATTTCCCCTGGTCATTCCCATTTATGACCACTTTTGAATAAAGTATAAAAAGTGAGTTATGAATAAAGATGCCTCTGTGGTTCAATGTTTCCTGTTGCACAGAGGGATTAAAGGTACAGATTAAGATCCTTCACCCTCATGGTGTGACCAGTAACCAACTCATTCTTCTGTACTGCTTTCTGACTTTCTCACCAGTTCTTCTCAGCATTTCTAGTAATTATGTTTTGCTGTGTTTAGCAGCAGAAAATGTAGAGAAATGAAAAAATGAGAGATTTTGCTTGTTAATGGGGTCACCCTGTAACACCAAAGCTGTCTCTAGTTCTATGAACACACAATTTACCTAAGCACAGTGTTAAGAAACAAAAAACCAAAGCTTTCTGATGTTAAAGGAAGGGTAAGCTTAACACATTCTAGACTTCTCCCAGTCAGGTTTACATCCCTCACCTCCTTAAAGTGGAAAAGTATTCAGAAGTGGGGCATAACCAGTGAAGTAGCCTTCAGGGCAATCATACTGAATGTATTCATTAATTTTTAATTTCTTTATTATGTGGCCCTTTAAAAAAAACAACAAACAAACCAAACAACCAAAACCAACGCAACCACACGGCGTTTGGCTGCTGCTGTGCACAGGCTGTCTGCGGACCAGCCAAGGGATGATGCCCCATCCCTTTTCCACTGCCTTCACACCTACCTCCAAGCATGAGCTCATCCAAGACCAGAGAGGTGGCTGCTGCATCACTTGCTCTGGCTGTGCAGACAGAGAGGAAGGAAGAAAGGATGCACTGTGGCTTGGACACAGAAGATGAGGAGACAACAGCAGCTACCCATGAGTATGTGTGGGGGGGGGGGCTTCCTTTTCCTCCTTGTTGAGCTCTGGACAAGGACAGCCCTGCCTTGGAACAGACTTGGCTCAGGGTGGCTCCATGGCCACTGAGAAGAGAGGTTGTTGGTTGAGCTTTGCCTGAAGGCACAGCCATTTCTAACATAGCTGCTGGCCTGTTTTCTGGTCATAAAGTGGAGTAGGCCTTACAGCATGACAAGTGTTATCATCTGTTGGCTGCAAATAAAGCTGCACACCCACTACATGGGATGCTGCATTTTATGCCTTACTTTACACTGATCTCACTCACAGCATGATCAAAGCACTATGAAAAAAAAGAAAGAAAGCTCAAATCCTCTGCCCTCCTAACCATCTTCTATTTACCTTTTTTTTTTGCCGCCTTTAAAAGTAAATCTTGAGTGAAAATGCTGCAACTCCACTGAGCTTTATCTTTTCCTTCTGCCAAGGATGTAACAGAAAAATTACTCTTAGCGGGGAGAGGCCACAGTGTCGGAGAGGAACAATATGTCCATTGCGACTCCCCCTCTGAGACATCCTTAGGAAGTGAGTTCTGCCAGCAGATGCCAAAGGTAAACCATACCATATGCCTGACACCACATCCACCTGGTTAGCATATTAAGATCAAAACAGAAGAGAGCACACACTAAAGTATAGATGCAGACAGACAGAAAGCAGCATAACCTAAGTGCTTAGGAGTACCTCTGTGCATCAGCTGTGTTTAAATTTCAGATTAATATGCAACTGCAGTAGCACAGAGGCTCAGGGACCACAGGAAGGCCTCATTGCCTACAGAAATCACACACAGTACTGATGTTTAGAAGAAGCCTGAGGAGTCGGTTACTGCTGTGATATCATACATGCCACAAGAAACTACTTCAAAACCACATGAGGTCTGAGACACCACAGCCTGTTCTCCTGCAGCTCAGGAACCAGCGCAAGTGTCTAGCTTTATTAAAACTGCAGACATCAAACTGGCTGCCATGTCCATCCAACTGTGTTTAAAAACCCCCTGACAGAAGAAGGTCAGCACAAACTAGGTTGGATATAGCTCTGGTCATGGATGTGCTACGAGCTCCGGATGAAAGCTGCTGCAAAGCCAGAAGCAGATGCATTCAGCTTTTCCTAAGGCTGAGCTTAATAGCCAGATGAAAAGACAGATTCAGCCTTTAAGCTGCTCCAGCCTAGTGTGTGGCCAACAGGACTTGGACTCAAAACTCCAGTCTGAAAGAGGTCCCATTGATCGGCCATGCACGGCTGGTCTGCCCACACCAGCACATCTGTCCAGCCAGACTGGAACTGCTGTGGATGTTGGGAGCCAGGACACAGACACCTGCCACTCTCAAGACCTCCAGACCCCTGAGTGTGGCCCTGAGTTCTTCTGTACCTTTATGTTCAGACACATGTGAAGAAGGAATTTTGCAGAAACAGGACAGCAAGTGTGTTTTGTTAACCTGTATGACTAAGACTGATGTTTGTCTTGCATTTTCTACTTGAGATAACAGCTGTCCTCCAGCAACCACTTTCCTTTAGATCTTGGTAGATTGGTTTGACTGTAATAAGCAAAATATGAACAGAAGTTACTGTTTCCCAAAACAGTTTCCTTCTGCCTTATTTGCACTTGGGTTTTCTGCCTTTTAAACAACTTTTTTGACCACAATTTGTTCATATTCTCTTTTTTGCAAATACATGTGCATATATATATTTGTGCCCAAACACACATTTACAAATACTCGCACATATGTACATGCACAAATTCCCTATAACATTCACTAAACTGCAAGTGCTAGTTCTTTAATACTTGTATATATAATGTCCTGTGTACTGTTACAACTCATATTAATTTTTATTTTCTTAGATTAGATTTTCAAGCTCCTCTTCTTTGCAATTTCTGATTAGTTTTAAAATACCAATGAATGTCCAAATTGTGGTAGGAAGGTTGCATAGGTCTTCCTCTATTCTTTTCAGCTCTTTTAGAAAAATAAAATATATTTGAAATGGTTGAAATGTTTCAGATTTTGATTACTATTTGTTGCTCTTCTTTTTTTTCTTTGTCCAAGATTAATTCCATTTTGGTTGTCTTCTACAAAAAGTAAACATGTCAGAATTAACATTTCAGAAAAAAAATTATTGTACAATTATGCATATTTTCTCTACAAATTCATTCCTGTTAAATAATTAATTGGTTATTTCTACAAGTCAACAATTAATGAAAAAATTTTGATAATATTAAAAATCTGAGAGGTGATGTTTTGATTGACCAACGGATCTCATAGCATTTCAGTATTCTTCTACCTGGGCCTTTACACTGAGAATCAGATTTCTATTGTAGAGTTGCGCTGTTGCACTTGCAAATATTCTTATCAGGATAGATCTACTTCTTCACAGTTATTTTCAGGCCTCAGATTTCAAAGGAAGATACACAAATGATAAATAATAATAAATAATGGCCAGTCTTCGCGAGCGAAGATCCGGGGAAGGTCTTTCCACCTTCCAGCCTGCGCATTGGATTTTTTAGGTGAGACACAGTGTGCGCGGAACTGAGCCCACCCTTTAATCCTAAGGTTCATCTGCCGGGGCCAAGCGAGCTTGGACGGTGGCAGCGACGTCCTTAGGACGTAGGTGGGTTGCCTTTAAGGGCTAACGAGCCCCACCTGCCCGGGAGTGGCCCTGACCGGGAATCGAACCCGGGTCTCCGCGGTGATAGCGCGGCGCCTTTACCACTAGACCACCAGGGGCTCCACACAAATGATACACAACTATTAATTTAGGAATGGTCTCCTGTGCAAATGTTGATCATTTTCTTTTACAAGCATTTGTATTTAAAAATGAATGCAAAATTACAAAATAATAATATAACAAACTAAATTTATATCAGAACTCAGATACATATCTAGACATTGCTTTATAATTTCTTTTAACTCTGAGAGCAAAAACATGATCAAGGTGATTTTTTTGCAGGTTTGTGTCCCTAAATCTCTTTACAAACATGTTTAAACACAGAACATGCAGCTGATCACCATGGACTTGCATTCTCTTGTGTCCTTGGTCTTGATGTTTCCTATTGATAAATGATTACTGAAAGTTCAGGGACTTGTGTGGGGTTTAAATCACTTGCACATAACTGCTTGAGCCAAGTGCTCTGCTGCTCTAGAACTTGATTCTGTAATTTGAAGTTGCAGAAGAAATGCCAGACAAACACACGAGTCTCTGAGAAATGTTGTTGTCTGCAGGAACAGTGGGGATTACCTATTCCAGCTGCTACTGCAGATGAACAGTGGCTGAAAACCCTGTATTCATGGGTTTTGGTTCCTCAGGTATCCAGACAGAGTACTTGCTGAAGAAAAACACAGCTCACACCTAGCCTGTGTATTTGTGCCTTGCTGAACGGGACACAATCAAGATGTGCACCCCATTGTGGGAATCTGGAAGCACCCCTGGGTGCTCCAGCTTAGACAGAGCCTCTGAGGCCACATCAGAATAGAAAGATGTGACTGGGGTGTCCTTACTCCTTGATAAGTCCCAGCTGCTTCACTGCATATCAGGCAGCCCTCCAGTCTCTGGCTAACTGTACGTTTGCAAAAGGACTCTCTGAATTCCTCTGTCTACGGGTGACTCAGACGGCCGGAATTCAGCCTTACCATAATTCATGCTCAGTTGCCTTTATAACTTGTCCTTTAATTAACTGATGCATGCAAGAAACCTGTTCTCCCAGCTATTCAAAATGTGGCTATGCAACATTAATCCATAGTCTCTTACTATATCAACAGTAACCAGCACAAATTATTTCAGCTACCTGACTTGGATCATTTTGGACAGAAGTGAAGTCCCTTGGATAAAGGAACATTGTTTCAGAGCAGCCTCTCTTATGAGCACAATAGCAGATTTAAGGCCAATTCAAAACTGAATTCCCAAAATGTCATGGGATACTGAAGTCTATTAATTGCTTGCATCCTGAGATGATTAGTGGTTATCTTAAAGAATAAGCAGGTCTATTTTCTTGAGCTGAACTCTGGTGGGAGTATTTGCTAAAACATGTAGCCCCAACCCAATATAGTGAATAACAATATACCCAGAAAATAGACCTAGGTCTCTTCCTTCAGGATTACATTCTTCCTCTCCTCCCACACTCTGTTTTTATACAGTTATTGAATATTGTTAACCATCCATCATAGTTAATTGTAGAAATGACTGCATTTCACTTACAGGTGAAATATTATATTTTTTTATTTTATTCTCTGACAAAGCTGGCTGACAGGCTTGCCTGCTCCCACCTTTGCTCTGTTCCCATACTGCCCTCTCAGTTGTGCCAATAATGACTGTGCAGGGCTGCACAGCAAACCGGATCAGTGAACCGATCTTTTAACTGGCTTAAAAGAGCCCCCCCCCCAAAAAAAAATTCAAAACAAAACACATCCAGGGCTGCATTTCTCACAAAGAAAATGTAACGTGAAACTATGGCCTCCCTCAACCCCTCCCTCAAAATAGTCCCAGTTCTCTGATGAATAAAATACATGGAGTTTTCTCACTGTGGCTGTTTTAATTCTAATTCAGGATGGAAAATGTCAGCACATCAGGATTTTATAAAAGAATAGAAAATCCATTTCCTTATTGGGTCAATTAAACAATTGGTGTCCTTTCAAAGCAGCAAAGCAATATTTTTAATGGCAAAAAAATGAAAATGCTGATTATTAGTGGTATTCTCCAACCTTACACTTTTTTTTTTTCTCAAGACTTTCCTTTTTACTTTCTTCTGTTTATCTTGTGGACGGAAAGGAAAGTTTAAAAATACGCAAGCTCCCTATCAGACCTGCCTTATCTCATCTTGAGGTTTTCCTTGTCTTGGGTAGAGCTGAAGCCAGGCAGAAGCCACGTGCCTCCAGCCACTCCCTTGCTGCCTCCTGAGCACTCAGGGAGAGGAATGTTGGCACCTCAAAAAGAACCAAGCACAGGGAGACCTGCCCTGAGCATGACTCGTCTCATCAGAGGAACAGCACTATCCTTTTTTGACTGAAAAATTACCTTCAGCTCTTTTGTTCTCCTAAAATAATCACATGTTAACTCCATATCTCTGTCCTTCACAGTGACCCAGCTATAGCCCTTCTCTCTCAGCCTCCAGCAAAACTTACCTCTTCTCCGTAGAACTGTGTGTCCCTTCACCCATTCTCCAGAGACCGCCAGGCACCAGGATATCCACTTGCCCACTGCACCTACAGCCAGAACTCTTGAAACCATTTGCAAATCCTGACCTTTCCTCACCCAGTCCTTAGGCAGAGAACAGAAAACATGGAAATGCCAGATGCTGTACATACCCATACACTCCCATACATCCACTGGTTACTCAGGATATTCAGCATCCCTTATTGGAACCCATTCCCACTCCGCTCCCCAAACTTCAAGACCTTGGGCAGCCAGTTGCCTGCCATGGCTCTGAAAATATATACTGCAAGCAGAGACACATGCTCATATGAATAATTTGCAAATTTGCACATTAGTTCATTCCAAAACGAGCATAAGACGTCACATGTGGCGCTGTGCAGAATTTAGCAGCCAGATAAGTGATGGCAGCCTGTCCCTGCTGACAGCTGGGGCAATAGGTCCTAAGAAACAGCTTTGGCCATCTTCCCTCCAACCCTTGCTGCCTCCTCAGGTGTGGACAAAGCCCTTGGGTGGGAGTGAAGCCCAGCAAAGGCAAGGGGCAAGTGGGGTACACCAAAGTAGGGAGTGCACTGGGCTTCATTTCACTGTAATTCAGGCATGCTGAACTTGGTTTCCCACAGTCCTGATCCTTCAAAGATGCCTTTGCTCCTCCTAGCTCTGTGTAAGGAAAAAAGAGACCCAAAGGTCAAGCTTTTCAATGTGTATTGCGGGACAAGGATTTCTGCATTAAATTTATGGATTTTGGAAGTACATCAGCATGGAAATAAGGACCTTTTACCTTCCAGCAAGAAAAAAACATCTTCCAGAGAAATATTTAACAGCCTCTGCCTTCAGACACACAGTCCAAGCGAATGAGGATGTGCTTATTTTGGCAAGGCACTCCTAAACTGAGCTGTTTTGTGTGTGGTTAGGAGTGTTGGATGCAGGCTCAGTAATTTGCCAGTGGCTTCTGGTGGTGAGTAGTTGTTGCAAGGAGGTTGAGTAGACAGCCAAAATGTAGGTCAGCAGCGGGTGGAGTTCACAACCTCCCAACTCTGCTGAAGTCAGTCACTTATTTCACAGAATTTGAAATTATTGATGAAGCCTGAAAGCTTGCCCACTAACTGTATGTCCTTAGAATGATAATTTAATTGTTTACTAATTTGTGTATGACGCTGTTTAATGTCCAGCCTATTCCTGGGTTATCTGTTAGTTAGGAGACCTTCAGACCACGTGCAAAGACACGGGCGTTACTCTACAGTGTTTAAATGAGCATGAGCATTCGCAGTTAAAAAATAAAACAAATTTTGATAACACACTTGAAGATTATTAGTCACATTTCCAAAGTGTCTTCTCTGTCCCACTCACGGCAGTTCAAAGCAACCTTTTGGCTCCTCAGCTCTGACGACCTTTCAACTGGCAGGGCTTTGAAGCAATGATGGGTGAGAGCTGTGGGATTCTCCTTCCACACCTGTGTCTCGTTTTCCTGGCCAAGCATTCAGTAAGAGCAGTCAGGGGCAAGCCTTTAATACAAGCTCTCTATAGCAGCTTCCCAGGCTTTATCCTTCCTGCTGCACGTATTTCAGAAAAAAAAAAAAAAACAAAAAACCAAACAAACCTCAAAACCTTAATAACTTTTCTAAATAAGAAGCCAAAGCAACACACTCTTTTATGTTTGCACACCCTTCATAGCTGCCTTTACTCCAGGCTAAACCACTGCTGTATATCTGCATAATCTTAAATCTTAGCAAATTAGAAAATAAATATATGTGCATGCATTTGAAATAGCACATTCTCCTCCAGGCTTTATCTCTCTGTAACTGCTAAAAGTGTCTGACAGGGATATTCCTTGCAGTCCTATCACACGGATCTGTGGTGAAAAGGTTTCAGCAGTTTGCAGTTCAGATATACTATCAGGACTGTCATGGTGATGCTTTGGAGGGATTTGTAAAAAACCGCTGTCCCTGGAGAAGATTTCTGGAGGAGCAGAGGCCTCCTCTGCACAGACATGGGGTTACTGCATACAGCATTTCTCATACATCAAATATCAGACTTACTGCCAAAACCAGTTGCTTCAGTCATCTCTGTCAATAGGAAAAATGACCAGGCCAGTTAAAAAGTGTCCCGAGTGATGTCTGCATGAATGAAACAAAGCTGGTGAGGATATCTAGTGCCGGAGGCTTTAAACAAGCAGGACTTTTATTCCGATCGTGTAATGTAGACAAAAGCTTGTGCCATACTGCTTCGTGTTTGTAGTTTGCTACCCCGTGGGAAAATGATTAAGGATTGTAGACAAAGGCATTTAATATAAAGAAAGCACTACTGGCACCAGCAGCCCTACATCAAGTTACATTCTACCTGTCCTTGCTGCTAACTCGGAGTGGTCAGTTTGGATGAGGCACAATCACCTACCAGACTGGTCCCTTTAAAGGGCAGGGATGTGCGGTTCAGGAGCCCAAAGATGGACATAAAATAGCAACAAAATGACCAGCACAGCCAAAAGGAGCACCTAAGAAACTTTACAAGTTTTTACAGGTAAAAACACAAGTGTCCCAGAAGAGTAGGTACTGTGAGATGAGGCAAGGTTGCTGTCACTTGCATCCAGGCTGCCAAATTCCACCTGGGTTGCACATTAAGCATCTGATTGCTTTTCTGGATTGGGCTGTATAGTGCATTTACACAGGAAATCTGAGGTATAGTAGGAGATCAATCTCTGATTTTCCAAATCCCAGTTCAGCGCCTTAACCACAGGTTCCTCCTCCCCCAAGTGACTCTGAACTCATACAGATGCTGGAGTTCTTCCAAATTAGCAGTGATACCAGAAGGGAAATAGGCCCTTTAAGCACAAAATAAACATGAATAGTCCATAAATGTTAATGATACAATTTAAGTGTCACCATGTTCAGTGAGTTCAACCTCCCACTCCCAAATGCTGGCAGCTGAAGTTTCTTTTGTCTAAAATCAAACATTGGTTATTTTAATGGGCTTTGTCTCAGTAATCTATCTTAACACTATGGTTAATATCTGACAATTATGCTAGATTAACATCAAAGAGTAATGGAAAGACTGAGGTAAATGTATTCACAACAGAGTCACCACATAGTTCTACATAAAGATATTTGCTGTCAAAGAATGATTTTCTATTATAAACAAGTATATTACTATTAATGCTTCTCTTTAACTATCTGTGAGTAGCAGACAGGCCCTTTGCCACTTCTAATGTCAAGTAACTAAATCATGCAAAGGTTAAGGCTTTAAATGTAAAAAGTCTTGGTGCTTCTCATAAAATAAAAATATAGTATCAAAAATATAGTAAAAACCTGAAAAGCTCTGCCTCTATTTGCCTCCCCATTGTGACCCCAGCCTTTGTCTGTAGTTACCCTGCCTGTCCATTCAGTACATACATGGTCAGTCATAGATTAAAACCAACAGGATCAGATTTCGTAGGATACTCTAGTATCTAAGGAATGATGCAAGGGTGGGACAAGATACAGAAAGGATTTAAAACTCATTGAAAAATTACTAGAAAGAAGATCTTCATCCTGAGAACATAATGTGAAAAATGAAGATACACAGATTTTTTTAATATATTAATGCTCCATTAAAATGACATTCATTGAAGAACATCATTAAAAGTCATACCAAAGGTTCCAGGTTCCTTATCTAATGATGTTAGTGCCTCATGAGCTACAAGCACTGAAACACTGCAGAATTTCCATGGAGCTTCACCCAAGAAGTCACCAGAACAATATACACATAATATTCTAAGGCCAATGTTCCATAGCAGCATCTTTCTTAAAAAACAGTTTCTGCTGTTTTCACTGCTTTTGTTTCATGAAAGGCTAAGCAGGAATCACAGCTGTGTGTACAAATACTGAAGCCGGGACAGTGCCCAAAGCACTTCTGTTGTATGATGTTTTGATCGGTACACAGACCTGTGATTTTTCTGTGTTACTTACTAGTGATCAAATCCCACAGTACAGAGACAGAAGAGATCCTTGACCTCTTGTTTACCATGATTCTTCATAAGTTAATTAATTAAAGCATTATAGCACATCACTAATTCAGGATTTCCAGTGTGCACTGATGCCTTTCATCATTCAACCTGTGGCTTCTAGGATCTCAGTGTGATGATTTAGCTGTTACTGGATACAGTGCTGTCAAGACACTTGTCAAGACACATTTCATCTGCTTTGGAAGTGGATCTCACAGAGCCACAGAATCAGAGAGTTCATCCATTCTAAATCCCTGCTCAAAGTAGTCACCCAGAACTGGTTGTCTAGGATAATGCTTCTTTGGGGTTTGAATATCTCCAAGGCAACCTGTGCCAGGGTTTGATCTCTGTCACAGTAAGGAAAGTTCTTTCGGAATTTGTTGTATTTTAATTTGTGCCTATTTTCTCTTGTCTTTTCACTGGCTATCACTCATGAGACTCTCACTCTGGTTTTGTTATTTGTTCTCATGTCTTTTCCATTATGTCTTATAATATAATATGTTATGATGTGAATATTAGATATATTATGTTTTATGTTATATTACTATGCCTTTGTTATATCTCCCCATCACGTATTTCTTTGCATAGATAAGGCACCCTGTCTCACCACAGACCCCATCTATTTCTGCAATTTGTTTGCTTTCTCTCTATGACTTTGGTGGTTTCCTGAATGCTGGCCCTAACTCCAGCATGCATTTGAGCTCAAGGCCCACCTTTTCTCCTTAGAGTTACTTGGTTACATTAATGCTTCATGGAACAGCAGTACTATCCTTACAAACACACCGAAGGATCAAGGAATGAAAGGGTGAATAAGAATATGCTGTTTTAACTAAAGTTTCTTCTGCTGCTCACACTGAAGCCCACATGCCTTTTAAGTGCAGAAAAAGAAACTGCCTTCTCCTTTTGGCAAGTCCTGTAAGAAAGGTTCTGTGGGAAGGAAAAAAAAACAAGAGGTGGAATATAGGTGCCACTTCACCATAATTTTAAGCACTTGGCCCTGGGAAGGAATCCAGTCCATGTGACATATTGCTCAGATGCTCTGTGTGATCACTGGAGAGTAATCAAGTTCAAATGCTTCCTCCTCTCCTCTGACAACATGCCACAGGGACTATATGTGCCCCAGCAGCAGTTCAGTCTGCATGGGTGTGTTGTTTACCTCCTTCACAAGAAACTGATAGAACTTGGGAAAAAAGTTATGCCCATTCATCCATTTGGTGTCGCGGCCACAGGTGCCAGAATGACCACAGCTGAAACTTGATACAGTTACTGTCCTTCAAAGTTTAGGAGTTAGAGGCTGTGTTTTTAAGTACCGGTGTAGTTCACAGGCTGAACTTCAGGCCAGAAAAGAGCATTAATGATGTGGGCAGGATCCCTCTGGGAGAACATGCCCATGGCCTTTGGAAGCCAGACAGCAATTGAAATCAGTGGGATCAGGTAGAAAACTGATCAGAGGGATCCTCACAATAGCCTGGAAGCTGGGTTGCTTTGCTTATGGCAAAGCAGAACTGATGTTTAGGATTTTTCAGGATCTGATACTTTCTGCAACAGACTACCTACCACGGGATAAAAGATTGTTTCTTTTCTGCCACTGACAGGATGTCCTGTTCTCCAAATGCATCAATCTTTTAAAAACTGACAGCATCCTCAAATCCCCACCTCCAGTTGTCACTGCTTTGGCTGTGAAGCTTGCTGGCACTGTACTTGAGAGGCTTCTCTGCCTTCTTCTAATCTCAAGATCTTTATAAGCTGCATTGACTCAGTAAACTCCAGCTATTTAAAACTAATGTTGTTTGGATGGCAAATTCAGACACTTAGATAGGAAATACTAGATCTGTACAATTGCAGTTTTGTTCTCTTTTAAATTAATTTTGTGCTGTCCTTTCAGTGAGAACACAAGTTACTTGCTTTAATTGTGGTTCTGACATTAAAATCAGCACCATCATAAGCACGCACAGAGGGGAAATAATTACAGCGGCATAAGCAGTAAAATAATTTCCTTGTCTAAGCTCTCATCTTTGTAATCTAATAACAGTGAACCAGTCTTCCTCCCAGCCTTCCTCTATCCCTCCTGTCCTCCCTCTTCCCTCCTTCCTCTCTTCCTTCCTTCCCATCTGTAGTACCTCTCCCCATTCACTTATCAGCAGCATTTGGAGCTCTGAGATTCAAGACTAACAGTAACTACCAAGAAGGAAAGCCGCACTCTCAAAGGCATAGAGAGTTTGCAGAGCCCTGGTTCAAGACTGAAGGAGTGTAATTGTCTTTCTCCTTTGTGCAAACATCAGGAAACTTCTGTTATATGTGCTGCTGCTGTCATACTCTGTAATTAGGGCTACAGATCATTTCCACTCGATGTTAGCCTGTCCACTTCTCTCTGCTTAGGAGGTGAAGAGTGAGATAAGGATTGGTGTCTCCAGTGTCATTTTATTCCCAGAGAAATTCTAAAACAGGAGCATGTGTGCTGAGTGAAGGAGGTAACCCAAAATACCTCTCACAACCTTCAGGTTTTTTTCCCTACAATACTATCTGAGTGTCTCTGTTCTACATAAAAAATTTCAATGCTTTATGCTTCAAGAGGAAACACATACTCAGTTGACAACACATGATTTTCCTCAGTAAACGTTCCTGCACACTTAATTTCCTGAGTAAGTAGGTTAGCTAGTTTGACCTAGGATTAAGTAGATACAGTTGGACACCTTTAAGCACCTTCCTATCTCAAAATCTGTGGGGATACTACAAGCTAAAATCTAAGATCTGTGAAACAGCTTGAAAAAAACCCATAATATTGTAAAAAAACAAATATTGTAAAAAAACCCACATGGAGCTTACACCCACTGTTCCTTGCATTCAGTATCTCACTTCTTCCCCAACAGGTTCCATTTGCAGTGTAATTAACGAGTCTTTTATCTCGAGGATTTTTGTTTCTTGATTGGCTCTCTTGTGTAGATAACACCTTATCACAGTTCATGGTACACATGGTTGCCAGCCTTGAGGTCTCTACCAAGCTGAGCTGTGCAACCCAGACATCAGGATCAGAAGTCACTAGGAAGGATCTTGTGCCCACTCAGACTCAGTTCTTTCCTCTCCCTGGTAACTTATTGATATTGGATTATGCAGGAACATAATTTTATATCAAGACATATATCCTTGTACTAGATGTGGTCAAAGCAGTCACTAGGCTGAAAGAAGTTAATGGCAGGGACACACAGACATAGAGGCAATCACAGAAATTTCCTCCCCTTGAAATGGTGGCAAGTTGCATGTTGCATGCTGATAGAGAAACAGATGGGAAACACCATCAGATAGGCTTGGCATTGGATTGCTCCTTTGCTTCCAGGGTTGTCACACCCAACAGTGACTCCATGGGGTGCTAATTCCTCTGGGTGGGCTCCTGAGCCAGCTCAAATGCCTCACAGCTATCTGACAAAAGGTGTTGAAGTGGTGCAAAATCCTTCTGCCAGTTCAAGTATGTTTAAAAGAAGCTTGAAGAAGCGCTTTTGTCCCTAAAGACTTTTATTCTTTCTTTTTTTTTTTTTTTCTATCAGATATAATCTATCCTTGCCCAGATGACAGTAACATCATTGTCCCAGGTAATTCAACAGAAACACAATTGTGAGTTTACATCACACCTGCATTAGGATAGTTAGTGGGTGGTTATCTACAGTTTTAAACACAGCAGATCCATGTCCTGACATACAGTAAGGTGTCTCTATGTGCAGAGGACTCAGAAGTCATGAGAAATAAGTTCTTATTTCAAGTTCTTCCAAAAATTGTCACCTTCACCTCTGGCAGGTTACTGAATCTCTTTGTTTCCCTTTTTTAATATGAAAAACAGGGATACTTACTTTTCCACGTAATGACAAATGGGAATCATTTCTTTATGTACATTTACAAACAACTCTTAGCTTCTCAGTATTAATTCACGTCTATTAATCTGTTCAGGAGCACCTTGTTAGTCTCAGTAGTTGCAAAAATTTTTGCTTCTGCTGTCACTTGTGTGTGAGTAGATCAGGATTAACTCTCCTGAAGTTAATAATAAAGCCAGACTGAGTAAATGCAGAATTAAACCCTCCCAAAAATGAAACAACCCAGACCCACTCTCACAGGAGATGAACCTCCTCTAGCCATTTCCAACATCTTTACAATCTCTTGTGACAAAAGACACCTGTTTCACAGTTTCACTCCTCCAGGATCCCATACAGACCTAACATTGCTAAATCTAACCCGTTTTCCAAGTGGAGAGTTTAATTTTCTCAGTTTGAGAGCAGTAGAACACCAATCTGGGTGCTTTACTCCCATGCACAGACACTTTATTCTCATTAAAGAACATGTAATCTACAGTGAGAAATGTGAATAATAAATGTTGCACAGTGCAGTCAGGTCCAGAAAATGATGGTGAAAGTGATATTAATGGGTTTACATTTTTCCCCAAATAAGTTCTAGAACAAGAAACACCCATGTTCTGGGGTGCATCCCGATGGAGGTGATTGTCCTGCTCTGCTCCTGGTGTGGCCCCTCCTTGAGTCCTCTGTGCAGTTTTGGTCACCACAATATAATAAGGATATAAAGCAATTGGAGAGTGTCCAAAAGAGGGCCGGGAACATGGTGAAAGATCTAGAGAGGAAGCCATATGAGGAATGGCTGAGGGAACTTGGTTTGCTCAGCCTGGAGCAGAGGAAATTGAGGTGAGACCTCATCACAGTCTACAACTTCCTTGTGAGGGGAAGAGGAGGGGCAGGCACTGATCTCTTCTGTGTGGTGACCAGTGACAGGACCCAAGGGAATGGCCTGAAGTTGTGTCAGAGGAGGTTAAGGTTGGACATCAAAAAGAGGTTCTTCACCCAGGGGGTGATTGTGTGCTGGAACAGGTTCCCCAGGGAAGTGGTCACAGCACCGAGCCTGTCAGAGTTCCAGAAGCATTCAGATAATACTTTCAGGGACATGGTGTGACTCTTGGAGTGGTTCTGTGTAGACCCAGAAGTTGGACTTGATGATCCTTGTGTGTGATATTCTATGATTCTATGAAGAACCTTTCATAACCTTTACCACTGATGAAGAACACATACTGAATACACCCACTTAATCTCTATCATATCTATTTCACTCAGCTATTACTGAATGATGGCAACTATTTAGAACACAGAGTCCTTGGCTGTACACAGCACAGAAAGCTCCAGCTCTAACATCTTCCCTGCCCAAATAACCATGCTGTCTGAAGTCAAGCAGTCCTGTTGTGCCTTCCAAACTCCTTCTAGGTTTCATATGCTGCCTTTAGCATCCAAAATATGCCTGGCAGAAATCTGTTAAGATGCATTCAGCCTCTCAACATGAGGAAGACACAAAACTGCAAATCTAGCTGAAGTTATATTACATTGTTTCAGAGAGCTGAAACATAAGTAAATCTCATACACATCATTCTCACTGCTAATAGATCTTGAATAGTTTGTTGTTGTTTTTTTTTTTTTCTCCTGTCTACTATATTCCACCTCTCAAAATAAAGGAAATTCTCTCTGTAGCATTTTTATGTCTTTTGTAGAGTTCCAGGCCAGACTAAAGTTCAGTAAAAATGTCTCTGCTTTGGTGTAAGGTGGGTTTCTTTCAAAGTATGCATTATTTTCTGGGTAAAAAAGCATGCAGTCTGTAGGTCTGGACGCTCTTCACCATAGAAAGGATATACAAGAGGAGGGACTGCTACAGAGCACAGATGCATGCAGAGCAACCATGTCCCTACAACAGGGACAGTGAACTTTGAGGGTGACTGGAACCAAATAGACTTGAGAAAAGATGGTAGACGATGGTTACTGGGACCAATCGAAATCTGTCAGTGACAAAAATGGCTCCAACAGTGCTCTACACGGCCCTCTACACAAAGTGACCACAGCACAGGTTGAGAGCAGAAGACAGCAGGCCAGTCATATAGGAGGAATTTAACTCCAAATGTGGTGGAGATCCTGTCTTCTCTGCAGCTCAGAGGCCACTGCTGTAGCAATGCTGATAGGACTTCATTCAGCCTCTGCAGCTGCCAAAAATTTAGGTTGCAATCTACTTTTCTCTCTTCCTCCCTCACCTACAATTCAGCCTTGGCTCCCTGTGCAGAGTGGCTGTCAGGACACTGATCCACAGGACCCCAAGCTCTCCCTCACATCAAACTGCCCCACTTTGCTCCAGTGCCTATGCACAAGCTCACATTATGGTCATCTCACACAGCCCCTCATTTTACCTAGAGGGGAGGAAATGAGTGCAGGGCAGTGTGAGTTTCCTCCACCCAGCCACGGCTGCGCTGTGGCAGAGCACAGATCATCCCCGCCAGCGCTGCCCTGGCCGCCCCAGAATCGTTGCCTTATAAAGAGCATTTTGTCTGTGGCTCACACCCATGCCCTGTATACATAAAGAGAAATTGAAATGTTCCAGGCTTTACTGTCATCTTGTGAGCGAAGCAGTAATATAGAGCCTTGAGAGTCCTTTTCACCAAACCCGCTGCTTAGGATGGGTCCCTCTCCCCACACGCTGCTGCAGCCACTGTGCTGGCCAGGGTGGCCCCAAGTCTGGCAAGCTAGCTCCCACAGGGAACCCCCTGGGATGGCTTTGCTCAGCCTTGACTGTTGCCATCGATATTTTTCCCTAAGATGACTGTTGGCCAAGAGCCTTCATAAGAAAAGGCTCAAATTCCTGCTACTGTGTTGCCTTTACAACACACAGGCCATTTACAGCCCTCTAAAAACAACCACTCATACTTTGTCAGCTACCTGGTAATAAAGCTGTACAATTTGCTGGAGGGAGCTGTAGTGGAAGATTACCTCAAAATTTCATCCAGGACAGTTCACATCTTTCCACTTAAAAAACTGCAAGAATGCAGAAGACCAGCATTTCACTCTCAGCAGCTCAGCATGTATTTCATGGCAAGAGAAAGGCAGCACAGCAGGAGAGTGGATATGCCAGCCCTCAAACTATAACTCACTAAAACAGCCCAGAGCAGCAAAAAGGCTTCTGCTGCTGAGAGAAATGAATCAGGCATAATTTCTGTTCAAAACATTGTCACATCTGAGGCTGTTGCACAGGGCTGGGGCGGGTAACTCTCATCCTCCTTCTACCATTACAGGGGCTTGAAGGGAAAATCAGGCTTAAGGGCTTTATGTAGGGCTTTTCCCAGTGAGAAATATCATTAAACTCTTCCTTTATTTACAGGAATGCTGGGCAACACCTGTTTTGTACACAAGAATGTGTGTCTACTGATGGTAAAGAAATCCCTTTGTCCTATCCATCTGCTGCCATTCACCATGGACAAGAAAGCCTTGCTGAAGCCTGTGACCTGAACCTCTCTCGAAGCAGAGATTTAGACTAAATATGCATTATCACCCTTAGATATATTGCTTTGTGTATCCCAACATATATCCTGCATTTAATTCTAATTATATGAGTAGTGACCTCTTCTATTTACAGAAAGGGAAGCTGGTTGGAAAATATTTTTTTTCCCTTTTTGGCTACAGGAGTCCTTCTGACACAAATATGTTAAAAGCTTCTATATCAGCTGATTTGTGTTGAAAGCCCAGCTTTAGCTTCAGGCTTATGTTAACTGATTCTTATTGAAGCCATTCCTGTTAGCCCATCAACAGTGTGTTTCCTCAGCAAAGAGGTTTCATAGCAAAATGCTGCTGTAACTTCCCATATGATTTTTTCTGTCATTCCCAGGCAGGCTCTGCTCTGGAACTGATACCTGACGTACAGAGAAGGGGGGGACCAGAGGCCATCACAGCTCACCGTATTTTCCTGTTTTGCTTTTGCTTTACCAGGCTAGTGAGGGCTTTTAGTACCTGTGCTCAGTCAGGGTGAGATTTGCCCATCAACAATTTACAAGAGCATTCAATGACAGGACAAGGGAGAATAGATTCAAACTGAAAGAGAGTAGGTTCAGATTAGATATTAGGAAGAAATGCTTTACTGTGAGGGCAGTGAGGCACTGGAAAAAGGTTGGCCAAAGAAGTTGTGGATGCCTCATCCCTGGAAGTGTTCAAGGCCAGGCTGGATGGAGCTCTGAGCAACCTGGTCTAGTGAAAGTTGTCCCTGCCTGTGGCAGAGGGTTTAGAACTAGATGATCTTTAAGGTCCCTTCCAACCCAAGTGATTCTATAACTCTATGATCTTCCACCCAGTCCCCAGTATGTGAGAGAGGTGAGCAGGACAGTCCATAGGGGTCCATCTTCTTTCAGATGGTAGACAGTGAGGAGAAAGGATAGACCTGCAATGCAGATGTAGAGAGAGAAGATCTTGATGTGACACACTCTCAGATATACTGCAGACCTACAAATACCAAATTTGGGATGAAAACATATAAATTATATATACAATATTTCTGTAATACTTATTTATACAGATATAAATATACAAGAGATAAACACTTAGCAGTCATTTGCAATATATTAGCTACTTCCTGGCTCAGTGCCCTTTATGTCATCTATAGCAATAGGAAGGAGAGAATCAATGCAAAGAAAAAGCTCCTGACAA
Source organism: Myiozetetes cayanensis (assembly GCF_022539395.1). NCBI lineage: Eukaryota > Metazoa > Chordata > Aves > Passeriformes > Tyrannidae > Myiozetetes > Myiozetetes cayanensis. The sequence goes on along the minus strand of NW_026086604.1, from coordinate 27,686,633 downwards.
ACTTGGATTTTAATTTCTTTTTTTCCCCACAAAGTAGGCATGTGTGTTCTGCAGCCTGGCAGAAGACCCAGAGCGAATTCTGGAGGACAAAGGAGAAAAACAAACGGTGGTTTAAATTAGCAAACCACAGATTTATACACAGCACACACAGCTAGAGCAAAAGTGAAAGCTTAGGGAGATGATTCAAAAGGTGAGAAGACTTTTTCCAGAAGCATGATAAAGACTTGCCTGCAGCCTGGAAACACGTTCAGATCAGGAGCACCCAGCTCCCCACAGCTGCTATATTTATAGGACTAAAATTATTTTCTGCAAAAACTTCAGACAGGTTGATGTGGTATCTGCAGTTACAGTCCAGACATTGCAAAGAAAATCTAGGTGTGCTGAATATAGACTAGTAATATCACTTAGAGAGGGGGGAAAACAGTTATTTTGGGAAAAAAATATGTTTGTGGTCATTTCAGTTAGTGGGAAGGGTTGAAAAACATGGGTTTAGTAATAGGGACTCAATTCAGTTGCCTAAGTAAGAAATTTACTGCCCTCAAAGTGTCCTACAGAATCCTGTACTTGTCCCCATGTACTGTTCCAGTGGGGCATGGCTGTCCTGTGGGCCCCATAGTTTATCCATCAATGTATGTGGATGTCCCACATGCTAGTCAGGGCTCTCTGGGTACCAGCAAAATGAACTTGATCCCTTGGTGTCATCAGCAGAGCACTCACCATAGCCATACAGGCTCACGAGGACAAGAAAAGACAACACTAAATACAGGGATGGAAACTACGGGGGAAAACACCCCACAAATTTACAAGAAGCAGACAACAGCAAACGGATAAAATTTTGCTACTAAGTGTGACTTGAAAAAGTCAGAGCAAAGACCAGAACCCAGTGTTGTGTACACTAATATTCTAATAGAAGTTTGTACTGATGGATGCAGATTTGTCCCTAGGTCACAAGCTGGGCTCGGAGGGCTGTGACAGGAGGCACACAGGGTCCCGGGCAACCTCTCTAGCTGACCCTGTTTTGACTGCACAATTTGCAGAGTTTGTTCTGTGATTGCATGTGGAAAAAATTTACTTGCTCTCTCTAAGTTATGACTTCTTCTATCCAGAAGCATGACACAGCTGATGAGCGTATAATTGACGTCATCGTCAAGGTATTTGCCAGAAATAGCATACTGATAATGGCAGTGGTAGACAATGGACCACAGCTTGATTCTTACAAGTTTAAAAATTAAAGCCTTTGCAAATCATGCCAACGTTTTACTTCAAGTGCAGGATATTCAGTGTGTAAATGTCTTGTGGATAGTGGTGCTACAGCAGCTAACTGTCTAAGGATGTTAAGGTACGCAGATTTTAGGAAAGCCAGATGTTTTGTGAAAAATAACTAAAAAGATGTGGAAGAGCTTATATGAATGACAGAAAAAAAAGAAGACCTGAGTGCCAACAGCCTATAAAATAGCCTGAGGAAAATCTGGAATGAGTTATACCAGAGGAATGTCTGTGAAGGGAGGAAAAGAGAGGGAAGATAACCACACGGAAAAAGATTCACCAGTGCAGGTCATTGAGAAGGACTAGTCAGAAATGTAAGATGTGATCTATGAGAAAAGACACTATACAGATAAGGGAAAGGTGGACATAAGCAGCCCATGACAGATGGTAACAGCTCAAAGATTGAGAAGGATATGAATAAATGAGAAATTTATTTAAGGAAGTACTCTAAAGAAGATGCAATCACATCTTCAGTAAAATATTTTTAAAGAGAGTCTTCCTCAAGGGGATTTCTGAGAGGAAATGGCACGGAAGAAAGATTGAAAACTGTGAAGACTCCAACCTGAAAAGGAAGGAAGGAAGGAAGATTATGCAATGGTTGTTCAGTCTATGACAGATTCTTGAAGAATAAAAGAACTCATCATCCCCCTGGGTCAGGAAGATAAAGACAAAGAAGAAAAGATTCAGATGCAAGTACAGAAATAAAGCTTAATTTTTCAAGTACAAGATTCTGAAAAATGGAAAGGTGTAAAAGAATTTGTCCATGGAAAAAGAAAAACTGTCACAGGACACATGCCAGATTCATCTTTGCATTTGAACTGAGATGGTCACAAAACTGAGAAGGTGTCTGGGGAGTCTCAACTGTTGGAGCAGCCGAGATGCAAGAATCGCTTCCTGACAAAGGTCTTTGTCCCAGGATCCCTTGCAGGGGACAGGCTGTTACTGACACTGTTATGCTGGCTCTGCCTGTTGAAGTCTTCATAAAATGAATTTTGCTGGATATGAGACAAGGGCAACCCAGAAAAATAAGGAAAAATTCTGTGACTTAGGTAATAAATAGAATAAGAAATCAATCAGTGAAGGATGAATAACAGTTAAAAATGCAGCAAAATGCATGTACACAACAGAAGACTGAAAACAAAAGAAAGAGCTTGGAAAAGAGCAGAAGATAGGTAGAAACAATTTTGTGAAGATAACAAGCATCATCATTAACCATGCTGGTATCACTATCTTCATTAGCCAAAAATAAATGCCAAAACCAAACCTGCAAAGATGGATTGGATTTGAAGAATTAGGCACTCAGGAGAAGTCTGGAATTCCTCCAGCTCTGTTCAACAGTCAAAGGTGTGAGCAAGATAAAAAGCAGAAACTATTCAATGCTAAGGAGTGTCACAGATGCCAGAATGTGAAACGAGAAGACCAAAGACAAAGAATTACAGGAGTAAGACACACAAAGTTTACAGCCAGCTCAGGTGAAACTCCCTACCCCAGGTCACCATGTTATTTGAAGGAAATGCTAGCACAAGGGGGTTGAGGGAGAATTTCATACAGAAGCTTTTCTAGTCTGTGATATTACCTAAAAAGAGATGAACCAAAGGTGGCCTAATTCAATGGCTAAAAGTCTTCATGAAAGATAAGCCTTTTTTTTTTTGTGACTCCACAGGCCATACACTTCTGGAGAGCAGAAGCTGAATGCCACAGATAAAACGTGATTTGCCAACTTTGCTGAAGGCATTTTGCAAGAGCCCACAGTGAAAAATAGAAAGGGAGGGGAAGATATTTTCTTTTCAGCTGAGGTCCTGCCTTCTTCCCGTGCAAAATACCTCCTTTCCACGGTGATGGACCGAAGGAACCTCCTCTTTGCAGAGTTTACCAGGACAGAGTATCAAGCATCTACCCTAACCGAACTGCCCAGCAGTTCGTGCATATTAAGTGTTCTGAGACAGCTTGTCTACCCTTGCTGATCCCAGAACAGAAGGCTTCTAGTCCACCAGTGTTTGCTGACACACTCTGCAAGTTCATCACGCCTTTCTTCTCCCTGCGACCTCACACAGATCCAGAATAGGAAACTGAGCTGTTCCTGCATGTAACTACCCTGGTAAGGACTTAAATCAGACATCCAGGACATGAAGAGGACATGTCAACCATGATACCTGATCTCTGAAGGCAAGTTTTTAAGATTCAGTCACATGGGTTTGCAGGTGATGTGACAGACTGAAAACATCAGATGAAGGTTGTGAGATTTTTGTCCATGCTAATTCCAAGCTCTGGTGTAGTCATAACCTCAGAGAAGTGCAGCTCCACTGTCCAGAAACTCTGACAGTGTTAACAGCACCTCCAGAATTTGCAGATGAACTCTGTAACCCAATCATCCAATACTGGAGAAGGTTACTAGGAACACCTTCCCAGCTCAGGAGCAGGTTGCTACTGCTGCTGCCTGGAACAGGCTAACCTAAACAGGGCAGGTCAGTGGCTAACCAGCCCACTGTTGGCAAGTCACTTGTGGTATTACCGTGGAACATCAGTCATTTGATGAAGACATGGAGCTGAAAACTTGCTGTAAACTATATAAATAGCAGCAAGTGAGCATTATTCTATGATACAGACTGGGACATTGAATGATAACAGGAGAGTAACTTTGTGAGTCCACATGCTAAGTGGTAAAGGTGCTTCACAGTCACTGCATTGGAAAGCATACACAAGGATCAAACTGCAGCTGAGACATTGCCTGTTAATATCTTTGTTTGTTTTCAGTAACAGGAACATCTACATATACTTCATGCCATTGAATGTATGAACAGGACACTCAAATTTGCAAATTTTCCTGAACACGATGATAGGGCCATAGTAAAACTATTTATTAACATCATCAACAGCAATGTGCAGGGGTAATGTGTATATGTGTATGTAGAAGGGATGGGGAGCAGGGAGTAGCTAAAGAGTCTGTATTCCTCTTCTCCCCATAAGCACTCCCTGGTTTAACATGCACTCCAGGACACCCAACACTAGAATGTTCTTGTGGTTGTGCTTCCATTTCCAACAGCAGCTGCATTCAGCCACAGCTCAAAGGGCTCAGTCTGCATCTGCGCTCATGGAGGTGCACATATTGGCCAAAAGCCTTCTGGTAAACAAGTGTGAAACCAACTTTGTTGGTAGATGAGGGAACCAGAGTATGAAACTTAGCATGTTTCTAATTTCCTATATAACTTGACAATATGATTTTTTTTTTGTTTTTTAAGATGAGGGTTAAGGCAAAATTAAACTAGATTAAATATTGAGCAGTGACTCTTCTCCAGAAGTCTGAAGCAAAATTTCCACTGTATAAAATCCTACTATTATTATGTGCCATTTACAGATTAGTTATGCCAAACAGAATTTTGGTTAGATTTTCAGGAGCAGTCATGGGTTACTGTAGTTCACTGTAGGTACTCCTGTCTTGAAAACATTGCACCAACATGAATTAATTCACTCGAAAGAGTAGAAAAATTCACCAAGCACATTTGTTAATTGACAAATATAATCAAATAAGGCTAGTGGTGATGTTTTGGCCAAGAATTTCAGAAAATTAAGAAAAAAAAAAAAAAAGAAGGCATGTTTCTGTAACAGCCCTTTGAGCAATATGGTAACTCTCAAAAATATTGACTGATTTATTCAGGCATGCTTCTAGAAATACTAGAACGCCATACTTTTCCTAGTCACAAATCTTTTAGTCTACTTGCCATCCTCCTACAGCTTATTTTTTACTTTAACCTTTTACTTCCAAAGTTAACAGTTGTTCAGAAATAAGGTTTAATATATTCATGATTCAAATAGTTCATACTAACAGAGTTAATCCTGCGTTTTTGTTTTCCCACATGAACATTTGTTCGTGGCTTTTATGTCTGTTGTAGATTTAAAATATTGGCATAGATACAAAACATGCATTATTTATGAAAGATTGGACAAGAGGCAAGTTGCTAGTATATTTCCTGAGCTATTACACGCAATGTTATGGAAATGTTACTAAAGTGCCCTATTTCACAGTCAGATCAGCCTCAAAAGAAGCATTTAATACCTGAGAAAATTTAAGTGATAGGTTTATGCAAAACTTGTCAAGAAAGATCTTGGTTTACATCAAGCTAAATTCAGACTCCCTTCCTTCAAGAAATTGTGAAGTGTCATTATCCCTTTTCATCCTGTTTTATGACCCCAAAGAAAGCTGACATTTCAGCATTTCGTACATGAAGCCAGCACGTAGTCATCATCAAGGATAAGACTTCAGCAATAGGCAAGACACAAACTTGTTAAAGTGGGTCCAGAGGAGGCCACAGAGGTGATCAGAGGGCTGGAGGACCTCTATTGTGAAGACAGACTGAGAGAGCTGGGGCTGTTCAGCCTGGAGAAGGCTCCAGGGAGACCTTAATGTGGCCTTTCAATACCTAAAAGTGGCTTACAAAAAAGGTAGTGTGAGACTTTTTAGCAGGGTCTATAAGTGACAGGACAAGTGGCAACATTTTTAAACTGACCGGTAGGTTTAGTTGGATACAAGGAAGCAAATTTTTATGATGAGGCTGATGATACGCTTGAACTGGTTGCCCAGAGAAGCTGTGGATGCCCCCATCCCTGGAAGTGTTCAGGGCCAAGTAGGATGGAGCTTTGAGCAACCTGGTCTAATGGGAGGTGTCCCAGCCCATGGCAAGGGGGTTAGAAATAAACAATCTTTAAGGTCCCTTCCATTCAAACCATTCTGTGATTCTCTGAATCTATTAACAGAAGTAAATTCTGCTGCAGTTTTACTTATTGCTGTACTAGTCAAACAAGTTGCTTGCATTTTTCATCAATTATTACTCTTCTGTAATCAAATATATCAATAGATGTATTTGACTGTTTAAAGGTTTACATCCTAGAGAAGCTTTTGATTAGGAAATATCAGGGTAAAAAAAAGGCTAAAAATCTTTGATTCCGGTCATCTCAGCATTAAACTTGCCTTTTCCATTCTGCTGTACCTCCATAGTTAAAGTTTGTTATTCCAAGTCAAGATGCCCCATTCTTTCCCACAGTCACAGAAAGCTGGGCAAACTACATCTTCCATAACATACCAGCCAGGGCACTCAGAGGGACAACCCTGTGCTGCAGTGAGAGGAATACGAGCCAAATGGAGATATCATGAAGAAATAAAAAAATTGCCTATAAAATTTCAACTTTTTTTCCAGAAAGCACATTTTCCAATGTAGAACAGAAGTTTCTAGCCAGCCTTAATCACTTCAAAAACATAGACTGCTTTCTTGTCATAATCAGGAAAGCGTTGAATGGAAGTATGAAGGTGGTTTCTTCCCATTCCCCCATGCATCTGCAAAACAGATCATGGGTGAATGACTTGCTATAAACGAGGCAGGAGTGTGCAATCTGTCTTCTGCAGTACTTTCCCTTGTGCAAAGGACACATGGGGGCATAGAAATTCTTGACTCTGGGTTAGTTCCAATCCATGCAATGACTAGGGGAGTTAGTCTGGCACCAAAGATGAAATAAACTTCACCCTTCCGGTAAAATTGTACTGTACATCCAGGAAGGTGGGGATTCACTGCCCTGTGTATTAACTTCATTTATAACTCAGAATACTTCTTGAAACCAGTTTTGGAAGCAAGCAATTTAAAGGCTGATCTGTATTTAGAGTTGTGTCAAGAAAGCAATCCAGCTTTACTGTAAGATTACTCAAGAAAGCCTCTGGAAGTGAATTCAAGAAATTAGATTATTTTACAGCCAAACACTGCTAGAGTAAATGATTTATAGTAATTTATTCATTGTTCCACAGTCAGGATGCCACTGCGGAAGGAAGAAAACAATAGAAGAATCTGAAACAAGTAGTACCCAATTAAAAAATGAATATATAATGCCTGTTGACCTGAAATGAACATTTAATTCACACTGGAGCAGCTTTTTAATTGATTAGAAACAGTAACAAATTCAGTTTTCTATCACACACTAGTCTATTCAGGTTCTCACCCCATTGCAGAAACACCCAATTGCTTTCCAGTACTGCATTAAGCAACACATCCTTTGTTCTCCCTTCCTCTGCCCCAGGGGAGACGTTTGTAGGATGATTTGCTTTGATAATTTGGATGCTTTTCTTTAATGTATATGTTGCAATGTATTTATGTCATAAAGGCAGGTTAAAGCACCTTGTTTACATGTGGGTGATGATGTTTGCGATAGTCTTAGCTCCTGAGGGAATTAATTCCATAGTCTTGGACCCGACTTTGAAAGTTTTTAACCTCCTGCACAGAGTATATTAAGGCCAAAGAGTAAATATTTTTTCCTTGATTTTCATCTTGTTTTTTCACCTTGAGCTTTGGCCCATCTTCTAGACCACTGGTTTTGAAAGTGAAGTGTGTGCACCCAAGGGGTATGCAAGACAATCCACTGGGGTGCAGCTAGAAAATACATTTTGTACCATTAATAAATAAATAGATAAAATTTAAAATGTGTTTCATTAGCTTATCCTTCTTTAACTTCTATGTTTGTGTATGTTTTATGAATGTGTATAATACATCATGATGATATTACACATATATAATTTATAAATAAAAAATACAAGTGTATCAGGGATGTGTGCTCAAAATTTTTTTAGTGATAGAGGTACACAACCAAAACATTTTGAGACCGCTGTTCTAGACAGCAATTCCCTGAGGACAGCATCTTAATAACACAGACTGAGATCCCAAGTTTTGATCAGTGTTCATAAGTCAATGCAAAAGAAACACTAATATATCTCTGTCGGGCTTGCTTAAAGTACTGCTGGTTTTGTGGAGAGTTGCTACAACCTTCCTATACCACATGGATTTCCCTGGTGCCAAGAATCTCCTGCAGAAATAGCGTGTAGCTGCTGTCTAACCAAGAGGTGTAAGAAATATGAGAATGGGGCAGCACAGCTCTGCCAGGAGTCTCTTGGCCAGGGATGATTAAACATTGCTGGTTTCATGAGCTCCTATTTGGGTATCAGCAAAAAACCCAGAATTGCTCCCAAGCCGTGGACTGAATGGACTGTGAGTTTGTGCATTCATACCTAGAAACTGCAGTGGACACGCAAATTCTTCAAAACAAATTTCTGTAAGCACCTCTTCTGTCTTGCAGAGATTTCTGATTCAAGAGCTCATATGTTTATGTCATATCCTTGAAAACACAATCGAACTGCTGATATGAGTGTTGATGTAGTAATGATCCTATAATGCTTTAGCATTAGCACCTGCTTTTGAAAATGTAGCCCCCCTAGATTAAATCAAATTGTTACAAAGATGCCACATGTAAGTTTGAAAATCCACACATATAGATGTGTCTGTGAGGCTTTTCTAGAAGTAGCCAATTTGATCTAATCTCAATACTACTTATACCCTCATAATTTCTCTTGTACACAAAAACAACTAAGTGTTTTCCAATTTACTTAAATCTTCCAGAAAAACCTTGTAAGTTACTTGGAAGTAAGCCCAAAGTTTTCCTGACTAAGCCAGGATTTCACAAAGCATCTGAGTTCACATTTTAGCAATTTTTAAAAAGTGGCCAGGGGAGGGGGGAGGAGTTCCAAGTGAAAATAAGAGATGCCTTTCAGAAACACCCCTTTGGCAACAATGTTCCCCACAGCTACATAAGGCTGTTAAGATTCAGTAGATTAGGACCTCCGCTTGTCCATACCAGGAAGAAGAGGAAGAGGAGGAAAATAAAGGATGTTGAGCAAGAACACTTCAGAGAGGCACTTGAAGTGCTGATGCTTCTGGGACACGCTCCAGATCCATGCCATAGTGAAGGGAACAGTCACCAATATTTAAGCAACACTTTCCCAGGCCTAAAGAGGGTGTCTGAGGTGACCATGAGTATTTATACTGAGATTCTGATTTGGATGGGTGAATGCAATAGGTCATTGACACTGGATGTGGGAACCCCTTGTAGCACCGTGTGTAGAGAGAAGCGTGTTGGCACAGCTGAGGGCTTTGATGGTTTGAGGAAATGTATATTAGGGAGAAGGATGTCACACGGGCAATGCAACGGCAGGCAGTGTTGCTGTGGACTCCTTCCCTTGCTTGCACTACCCTGCTTTGGGAAAAGAAAAGAGGACCATTAGGTCAGGGAGTGGCTGGTGAAGTGGGCAGGGGACCTTTGTAAGGACAAAATGGAGCGTGAGGGCCCGAAGCCCACTCCCATTCTCCCAGGGGTTTGGCTGCCCAGACTCAGGGCCAATTACAAGACAGTGCAGCTGGTGACTCTGGGGAAATAACATCCTATAATGAGCACAGCAGTAATAACATTTGAGAGTGCTAACCCTGTTTCTTACTGGCCTGGCATTAGCATCTTTGCTGGCAGATTTCCCTCAGTTTAAGGAATTTTGGTTTAAATTTGATTTTTTGAGTGATTAAAGATATTCTGTACAAAACATTTTAAATAATCATTTGAATTCCCTCCAGCAAATATAAGTTAGAATTATGACTGCTGTATAAAATTGTAGGATTAGCAAAGTGTGCCACAATAAATTGGTTTGTGTTGTTTCCTCATCTCCTCCCAAAATAGGGATTCCCTAACATTGTCCTACAAGGAGTACATTTTAATAAGCAAAATTTTCAATTTTCAGTCCTGTTCACCACTGTGTGGACTAACTCCACTCAGCTGAGATTCTGTGGCTCATGATCACTCTTAATGACTTCTCGGTAATTAATATGAGGAAGGCTTAATGTCTTCAATGAACTTTGGTGACTTAAGACAAAGAGTACCATCAGCCCCCTGGTATACTTAAAAATAAGAAAAATGTGTAAGATCATCTAGAAAAACAAGAGTTGGAAAGCTGCCTAAAAAGAGAGGGATACACTAGATTACCCAAAGCCAGCAGTGTTAGGAGGAGGCTGTAACCTGACTAAACAGGCACTGATCAAAGTCACAGGGAAAGTTGTTTAAGTACCCAGAAGGGCTTCATTCCCTTCTTGATCAGAGTGTATCTTTGATAGCTAGTTCACTGCCTGACAAAGCACATCTGAAGACTGAAAAATACAGGACTACTATGAAGGCCCATCAAAGAAACAAAAGACATGAAAGAGCAGGAATGTACTATTTTTTCAGTCAGGTAAAGGTCAAAATCCAGATGCTTTTAGAGCTGACCACTGTTCAAAATAGACACCTAACCCAGAGACAGACAAAAGGATCAGAAGGCTGTGAATAAGACCAAATAAAAAAATCTTCTGTAGAAACATGCTACATTATTTTAAAGAGGAATGCCTTGCATTTGATAAGGTTAACTGGCCATAGCTGTAGCCATAGGAATACCAAAAAAAAAAAAATCACTTCATCACCTGAGCACTTGGCCCCAAAGAGTGAGATTTCCACCTCCAGCAGCATGGTTCTGATCAGCACTTCCAGTCCTACTTCAGAAAAACAATAATCTTTTTAGCAAAATCCTATGTCCTCTCTTTATGGAAGCACATGAAAACACACTTATCTAGAGGTAAACACGGGCTCGAATGCTTCACTGGAAAAAACAATCATTTAGGCTGCAGATGCCTGGCTGTGTTTAAACAAATAGCAGTGCTGTCCACGTGGAGAACAAAAAAATTGGAAAAACTGAAACAACAAAAACCAACTATGTGAAGAAGTGAAAAGTGATGATGCAGTTAGAGGAGAAGGCTGTACAACAGAAAGGACACACCTGGAAAGAGGCTGGCAAGGACATCTGTTCACAACCAGGCAGAAGAAACTCGTCTCAGAGGCCTATGGGCAGTTGGATATCTCTAGATTTAAGAGTAATGGGAAGTTATGCACTTGATGACCATAAGAAAATGTGCAAACTGGGAGTGAAGGCTGACCTCACTCTGTGATGTGAACTTTCACCAGTGGTGTGAAATCACTGTGACACACCCTTTGGATTAGGGGCAGCAGTGCCACCCTGCCTCCAGGTGCTGCCCATGCATCTGGCACCCTTAAAAGGAATAGCTCAAGTTCTGGACAGGAAAATGATGGATTTAATTCTGCAAGACTAGTCATTGATACTCACCTATTACAACTTTTTACATTGTTTTGTTGAATAAGAAGGTTTCAACACCTCTGAATGCTTTAAAATTGTTTTGTAGTGCCAGAGCGAGATAGAAGTACTTAGTCAGTATAAAAGAGACTTAAGCCAGGAATGTGTAACAGAAAGAGCACAGACCTGTCTGGAAGAGCTACAATACCCACAGCGCAGGCAGACTCAGTCATGTGCTGGCACTCAGCTCGCAGACAGGTGTGCCGGTCGCTGACATTATCATTCTTCCAGTTGTTTCTTACCACTCCTCTGCTGAGAGTTTTCACCCCCGCAGCTCTGTTGGCAGAAGGAATTAAGTAAGCGCTCCCTCGTGTGCTTCCAACAAGTCAAATGGATTAGTCAACAAAGAGGGTTTAAACCAACCTGCTCGCTTTGCCTGAAGCAAATGAAAGTGCTCTTAAACAAACCCCGTTACTACTGTTACCAGCAGAGCTACAGTAGGAGTAACTACAGTATCAAAGAGGAAGCATGTAGGTGCAAACTGGCAAAATCTTCAAATGGCACAGTTAGGTCTGGAACACAGTTAAGCCTGTCCACAGCTTTACAAGTAAGCACAAGCCACAGCATCTTACATGCACAACACCTGTCCAAGTGTATATTTTACTCTGCAGCAAAATATAAAGTTGATGCAATTACACTGAAAGTTTTTCCACTGTGGGCTAAATTAAGGCATGTTATCTTGTATTTGCTATATACTAAGAGCATATGAAGGAAGAGGTATCAGACAATGGATGGTAAGTTCTAATTCATAATACCTTCTTAACCTCAGAGTGGTTAGGAAGGTATTATGACTGTGCAAAGTATGCAAGGTATGACTGTGTAAAAATAAGCAATTGACCTGAAAAAAGCTGTGATTTACCTCACAAAGCAATTCCAAGAGGAATTACTGCACAGACTCAATTAGAATTCAGTTTACCTCAGAAACAGGTACCAATTTTAGTCCAAACATTCTGTTGATATTTACAAATTTTGAGTGTTTTTACTGTCAGGAATTACTATTTCAAGTCTTCTCCAATTGCAGTCTGGAAACAAAGACCATTACGTGACCAGGTGCGCCTGTGCCAGGTTGGACAGAAATTAATTCCCAGCACACACAAGCCTTCCCAAGGCACTCAATGCTCCCTAGGCAGCTAAACCGGTGCCACCAAAACCTGCTTTGGTATGTCTCCTTCAGTGACACCTGAACACACAGTGTAACCAAAACCGCAGACTGAGGATGACATCAAGGTTTCTGAGTCCTTCCTCATGAACTTTGATTGTTGTACTCTTTTCCCGGTACTTGTTCTGTGCAGCAGCACCGTTCAAACTACAAACTGACAGCTTATAGTATTTATTTTCTGCTATGATCTATTTTTCCACTTCTGCCATACCAGGACAAACGTGCAGTTGTTCCTGCCCTGGTATAAGGCTTCAGTTCTGATACACTCACTTTGCTGTGTGATCCCCACAGCAGATGAGCCTATTCTGCAGAGAAATGATTTTGCTTGAGAGACAAGAGCACCTTCTCTCCTATCAGTAAACTTCTAGCTTCAAAAATCCCTCAATATGCATGAGTATTTCAAACAAAACTTTCATATGCTCAGGATTATAGATATCCATAAATACAAAAATCATACTAGTGAGACTTGAACTCTCTGAAAAAATACCTCCTTACTCTATGAACAATCATTGCAGAGATGTGCTCTGCAGCAACCCATGGGTTTCAGAAGCTATCTTGGAAGAGTCAGCCTCATCAGGAAAGTGTTTCTTAGGTCACAACAGGAATTCCAGGACAAAAATCTTTCCAGCTATAATGTGTTGTTCATACCAGTAGAATTTTGTTGAAAATACTTATGATTGGTATACACTGGAACTGTGCAATGTCTCTCATGGCATAACCTATTTCTCACTGATTTCTGTAAGAGACACATCAGACTTCAAACACTTTCCTCAGCTGCAACAAAAGGAGACACTGGATGTGTGTAACAAGCTCACCAACCATGGTGGGAGGGTTGGAACTAGATGATCCTTAATGTCCCTTTCAACCTAAACCACCCTATGATTCTATGGACAGCACACAGGCATCAATCAAGCAAGCATAAGAATTTAATACTCAGAGTCTTGCAAACAGTTTTATCATCTAAAAGCAAAAGATGCTACTCTTTGTGTAGGAGCTTGCAATTCGTTCACTGAAAACCCAATTCAGCAAAATATACAGACCCACATTTAAATGTTTTGGTAGAATGGGCTTTAAGTAGTATGAAATATGGAATTGATTAGTGATGATATTCACCACAAAGGTGTTCTATAAACCATTCTCCCCAGCTGGAGTGATAAACAGAATTTCGTGTGATGCTCACTCCCTTTGGCAGCATTATATCCATTTAATTACTTTTAATTAAATACTGGACAAAACAAAAACAAGTGACAAGTGATGCCTTCCTAGATTGTGTCCCCTCCACAACGTACTGCCAGTGACTGGCAACTGCATAGTTTAGAGTTGGATTGTTCTAGATTTGCAACCACACTGCAGTAGTGTATATAGCATTAATGTATTGATTATTAATTCCCTCATCTCATGCGAGCTTTTCATTTGCAGAAAGCTGAAACAGTTTATGATTCTTTCCTAATGAACACTGGGAGAATTCTGTGTCATTCTGTGACACAGGAGAAAGAAGTAGAAAGAACCAAAGGACTATCAGAAACATAAGGAAGCTCCATGTTGCATCTGGAGAATTAGATTTCTGACTGAATAAAGCTGCATTTGCCATCTACAGGACTAGGACAGTTAACCACTAAAGAATCTTTCCTACATTGTCCCATCAAAGAACAGAAAAGCAAAGAGATCCTGGTTGTTTTCCAAAAGTATGAACTTCGGCAGTAAACACTACTGACTCTGAGGAGACTGTGGGTGAAAAAGGTATGTTAAAAATTACCAGGAGGTGTACATCAATGGTTATTTTTTAATTATGAACCTAGTAGCACATGGGTTTGACAGGGAAACTGAAAACCAGTTGATGAAGAAGCTGAAAATTGTTTCTACAAAATAAATGCATTTTTGCTACAGCATCTCCAGATGCTTTTTGAAATATTTTGTCCTATCATGAATACAATATAGAACCTATTTGCAAAAAAGCAGTCTGAAAATGAGAATTTCTGCCCTGAAGATTAAGCAGTTTGTAAATTTTTGCAAATCACTCAATGACAAAAAAAGCATTATACAAAAGTTAGGACAACCTGCAGAGACTTGTGTCTATGAAGATACTCAGTAAAATGGTAGCATTAAATAGATCAATGCAACTGCAATTCTGGTGCAACAGAGCCATTACAGAGGAATTAAATCAGCTGCAATGATTCGGTTAAGTTCCCTTTCCTGAGAGCACTGCACAGCAGTGGAATACCTCGTAGCAAGGTGACAACAAAAGCATGATGAGATGATTTGGGAAGAGCTGTTGCAAAAGGTCTTCTCAGCAAACAGTCCAAGAGAGTCTGGACACCCCAAGACGGTGTCCCTGAGCAACCTACTGTAACTTTGAGGTTGGCCGTGCTTTGAACTGAGTGAACTCCGGAGGCTTCCTCCAATCTAAATTATTTTATGATTCCGTATCGATCCAGTAGCACTGTAGATTACCTGCTATAATCAAATAACACTTCCTTGCACTTCAGAACAAGGACCCTACAGCTCATTATCCTACCATTCCTCCTGTGTATTTGGCAGTTCATTCCTGGATGCCCACTGGGTACATGTTTAACAGACCAGTCATGGGTGCACTTTATGTCCTCCAAGATCACAAGCAGTTTGCTCTGTAAATGTGAATCCCAGTAGGGATTCTTAATGCAAACTTTCTGTGTACACTCACTGCAATCTGCACTAATTGAAACATATGAGAAATAATCTACGTCACCAAACATTTCTTTAAAAACAATACAAACCAGGCAAGAAATTGTAACACACGTTTGTCAGCTGACAAATGCCAACAGGCAAGGATCAAATACCACAGGAAAGCAAAAACATCAACACATCACCAACCTAAAAGTTTATGAAGTATGGGTCTGTTTTGTAATTTATGGAGGCTGTATCATGGGAACCCTTCCCTTCAATGGACCCAGAGATGAATCATTACCTCCACCCTGTGCCCCAGCGAGGCACGGCAAATTTAAAAATGCATTTCTCTCCCTTCACAAGTCTGTCCCCTTGCCCAGATTTAGACCACCTTTGCTCTTCTCATGGAAATCTGATACTGCCTTTTACAGTTTCTCCATTTCTCCATGACTGACTCTCCCCTCCTCTCCTCCCTAGAATTTTAGAAAGAGTTTTCTAATCTTTCCAGATTATAAATTAATGTTCTACCAAATATCTCCTTTTCCCAAGTAACTCTTTGGAAGAAAGAAATC
This sequence comes from Myiozetetes cayanensis, assembly GCF_022539395.1. Taxonomy (NCBI): domain Eukaryota; kingdom Metazoa; phylum Chordata; class Aves; order Passeriformes; family Tyrannidae; genus Myiozetetes; species Myiozetetes cayanensis. The sequence goes on along the minus strand of NW_026086604.1, from coordinate 27,670,960 downwards.
ATTCTTCTTTACAGAATTTTTATAGTACTCTTGCAAAGGCTTCTCAAATCTTTAAGTCCAGGTCAACTCTCTCTCTACATATTTCCAGGTCAAGACACAGGGGTATGTATTTTTTTGCTACTAAATATATTACAACATTACGCAACAACACCACACTTCTTTAGCTGGAAGATTCCATCACCCTCCCTCTCCGAGATATTTTGTTTTCTATGGTACTGGGTCTGGCCAGGCTGGAGTTAATTTTCTTCTTAGCAGGCTGGATGGGGCTGTGGTCCAGACCCGTGGTTGCTGAACAGCGTTTGCACAGCATTGAGACCTTTTCTGTTCCACCCCAGTGAACAAACTTGGGGTGCCAAAGAGGTGGGGAGGTGACACAGTTGAGCCAAGGAGAGCAGTACTCCATGCTGTGTAACATTGCGCTCCAGTGTGGAACAGAGAGGAGGGTGTTTAGGGAACTTAGCCACCTTTTTCTTGGGAACTGGGCAGGCATTGGCCTACCTGCAGGGGGTGGACAGTGACTGCCTGAACACCATTTGTTCTGTTTTCCTTCTCTGTTCCATATCTTGACCTATGAGTTTTCTTGCTTTTTCTTTTCTGATCCGCCACACCACTGGCTGTGAGGGAAAAGCAAGCGAGCGGCAGTGCAGTTCTCAGTTGCCTGATGGGCAAGTATATGAACAGAGGGTGCCAAGAGGATAGAGCCAAGTTCTTCTCAGTGGTGCCGAGCAATAGGACAAGAGGCAACGGCCAGAAACTGATGCACAGGATGTTCCACCTGAACATGAGGCAGAACTTTTTTACTGTGTGGGTGACTGAGCACTGGAACAGGTTGCCCAGAGAGGTTGTGGGAGTCCGTCACTGGAGATACTCAAGAACCGTCTGGAAGCAATCCTGTGCTCTGGGATGCGTCTGTTTGGGCAAGGAGGTTGGACCAGATGACCCACTGTGGTCCCTTCCAACCTGACCAATTCTGTGACTCTCTGTAACCCACTGGGGTCACCCGGTGGGGTCGCCCCACGGCTCCTGCCCGCCGCCCTCCCTAGAGACCTAGGCCCGGCTGGACGGGTGCTCCCGCTCCCGCTCCCGCTCCCGCTCCCGCTCCCGCTCCCGCTCCCGCTCCCGCCCCTTGGCGGGGCCGCTCCCGCCGCGCCTCGCGCCTCCGCCCGCGCGGGCCCCGCCCCGCCGGCACGTGCCGATAACGGTACCGCCGCTCCCCGGGGCCCGCCGCGTCCCCCGTCCCTGCCTCCCTCCTTCCGGCAGCGGAGCGGGCGCGCTGCGGCCCCTCGGCGCGGGGGAGCGGGGCAGGGAGTCGGGAAAACGGAAAACAGGGAGGGCAGGCGGCAGGGGGTCGCCCTTCCTCCTCCCGCCCACCCCTGGGCGGGCGGGGCGAGGCGGGGCGGGGCGGGCGGCGCGTGACGCCGAGCGGCCGAGGCGCGCGCCCGCCCCCGCCGCCCCCTCCTGCTCCTGCTCGTGCTCCTGCCCGCCCCGCTCGCGCCCCCTCCTCCTCCCCTCCCCTGCGGCGGCGGCCGCGGCCGCGGTGCATTGTGGGCGCAGCCCGTTGTTCATTTGCCACCCGAGCCGATCCGGGGCCTGCCGGGACGGAAGCGCCGCCGCCGAGCGACCGAGCGGGATCCATTGTGGGCAGCCCCGCGCCCGCCGCCATCCAGGCCGGACCCGGGGCAGTGCGGAGGGAGCGAGCGGCCGCGCTTCGCCTCTCTCGGCCGCCGCCCCCGCGCGGCAGCCGGGCGCCTCCTTCCCCCGCCCCGTTCCCGCGGCGGACGGAGCGGAGCGCTCGGCCGGGCGGGGGGCGCGGGGCGCGCCCGCCATGTTCGCCGAGATAAACCGGCGGACGCTCGCGTTCCGCGGCGGCGGCCTCGTCACCCCCGCGGCGGCCGCTTCGGCGGCGGGGACCGAGGCCTGGGAGCGGCAGGACCCCGAGGCGCTGAACGGGCGCGGGGCGGACGAGGAGGCGGAGCTGGAGGGGCTGGAGGCCGAGGAGCTGGAGGCCGCCGCCGCCGCCGAGGAGAAGGAGCTGCTGCTGCCCCAGGACGCGGCGTCGCCCCCCGCCGCCGCCGGCCCTATGTTCGCCGAGAGGAACCGCCGGACTCTGGCCTTCCGCGGCGGCGGGGGGCTCCTGGGCGCCCACCCCGCCGCTAACAATGGCTGCGAGGCCGCGGCCTGGCCGCGGAAGCACTTCAATGGGCGGGGGGCGGACGAGGAGATGGAGCTGGAGGGCGCGGAGGGGCTGGAGCCGGAGGGGCTGCTGGAGGGCAAGGAGCTCGTCCAGGACGGGGGCTCGCTGAGTGACAGCAGTGACGATGAGGAGGACGGCGAAGGGGGCAGCCTGGGCGACGGCAGCGGCGCCGAGGGCGGCAGCTGCAGCAGCAGCCGGCGGTCGGGGGGCGACGGCGGGGACGAGGCGGAGGGCAGCGGCGAGGGGGAGAGCATCCGGCACTTCCCGCTGGCCAGGCCCAAGTCCCTGCTGCAGAAGCTGCACATCTCCTTCCAGGGCTCCTGGCTCAAGGAGTTCCCGTGGCTCTACTACTGCCAGGAGACCGGCCTCATGTCCTGCGCCTGGTGTACTGCGGCCGCGGCCGCCGCCGCGCCCCCCGAGCTGATCATGTCCGGCGGGCCCCTGCCCGGGGGGCATGACGAGCTCTGCAAGGGCACCCGCAACTACAAGCGCACCCTGCTGCTGCGGCACCACCTCTCCGCTGAGCATCGCCTCAACGAGCCCGGCAGCGCCGAGCAGGTACGGCGTGGCATGGGGATAGCCATGGGCAGGGGCAGGGGGCGGGGGGACAGGGTGGTACCGGCTTCCCCTTTCGTATAGGTGGGGATTTTCCGTGCCCACGTGTGTGAACTTTTTTTTACGTGGCTGCGTGGTGGTGGTTGTTACCCGGCGGGCTGGGCACACCGCGGTGCTCTCTCTTTAGCCGTCTCCGGAGCGGGAGAGGAGCCCCCTCTCTCGTATTTGGGGCGGCTGTCCCTCTGCATGCGGGCAGGCACGTGGCACGCAGGCACACAAACACAGCCCGAGCCGTGCCTGTTCGTGGCTGTGCCCGGTTCCCGTTATCCCTCCGGCGGTGGCGTGTGCCGCTTCCATTCGTTCATCTGTTTATCTCGTGGAGATAAACCGGCGATGTGGGAAAAAAAGTTGCGCAGGAATCCCAGTGTCACAGCACTGATTTAAATACGCTCGTTACAACTTCCTCCTGCGGTACGGGCGGAGGGAGGGCAGTGTCCGGCCAGCGACCGCCTGTGAAACTGGGACTCGGTAGCGTGAAATTGGAACTGCGCTGCCGCGCTTAGCGGTACGGCCGCGGTGCGCTAATCGGATACCTCCCTGTACTCAAGTTCCTCGCATTTAAATCTTTTTTTGCCAATTGGTTGCTTTGGATTGAGTTGCTGAGCAAGAAGTCTGCAGTCGCTTGGTGTGTGTTTGAGATAAACATGCGGTTTCCTGAAAGCCGTGTTACTATGCCAGGGCTCCTCTAACGCTTTAAGAGTAGTGAAACTCCTCACGTTCCCCGCTGAAGTTAAAATCACCGCGTTTCTTGGCTGCTCTCACGAATGAGGCAGGGCTTGCTCTAGAACATACGTGGATAAAAAGCCCCTAAAGAATACTCGCTCGGAATCTGCAGCCTTCTGCAGCCTTTTCTCCTAGGATGAAAGTTCGTTCGCTCTACCGCCTCGCTGGCGTTAAACTTGCCTGCGGGCATTAGCTAGTGTGCTTCAGGTTAGGCCAGTCCTTGAACTGTTAGGCTGTTAGCCGGAATTAATCCCCTATCGCTCCGTTTTTCCCCGTTTAGAACTCCGTTTTAATTACGACACGCACCGTGGTTGTATAGCTTTGTCTGGAGCCTGAAATGTAACGCGGTAGTTAGATTGAGTTTATTGCTTGAGCGCTTTAAGGATCTCAGGGTACCTTGGACAAGAGCTGCAATTCAAATGTTTGGGTAGGATATCAGGATGACTGATAAAACGTTAGCTGAACGTAGGTTTTCTTAGAGCTACTTGGAAAAGTATGCAAGTTTTATGTGAAACGACTGCGGGACTGCAAGAAGAACCTTATGGTGCACAAACACAGGTTATCAAAACTACTATTTTTGGATTTACAAATGCAACATCCAACTTCGTGATTGATACTACCTTGTCAGTGAGTGTGTTTCTAAGGCAGCTACTGTTACTTTCATGGCAGTAGGTCGTTGTCTTAGTTTCCTCCAATTGGGTTTGCTATTCACTCTGAAGTGTTTTAGCCAAACACACTTTCAGTGACTTGTTTCTGATTATGAAACTTTCATTCTTAGTTTCTTTTACCTCTCTGTATCTTTGCAAATGTTAACTTTTGCATAACGTTATGGCAATATATTCCTCACTGTCTTGTTGCCTAGTTCCTGACTTTGAGTTGTGAATTATTAACCCTATAGAGGTATGTTCTGTCACTGTGTAGCCTCCTGTGTTAGTAGATGCTGCTCATTCCTGCCACCTTTGGAAGTTTCTCACTCCATTTAAGGTGCATTTAAATAAAAACTATTCCACGCATTTTTCCCTACTTAATTTACTAGTTTGCTCTTTTTGTCCTCCTATCCCCAGTCTGCTGTAAAACTCTTAAATACCAGGAAGGTAGAAGGGAGGACAGAATATTGGCTTGTTATCACGGTAGCCTAAAAGTTAATATAAGTATCTATTTGAAGATTGTGTTTATTTGAAAATCTTTCACTGTCATGGGAATCTTTGTAAACAATGAGCCTCTGCTTTTATACCACTGATGGTTTAAGAAAAAATATTTGTAATAACTGTCATAATAAACGAAATGGTAGGAGAGATGAGTCAGTAGTTCTTTTGCATTGTATTAAAGATAAGGTTTGGACAAAGGTAGCTATAGAGAGATTGGTGGTTTCAAGTGGAAAACAGTCCTCTCTGCATCCCTCTGCAATTACATTTTGGTTAAAAAATTTCTCATGAGGGAAGGAATTGCGTGTTTTTTTTTTTTTTTTTCAGGAGGCAATGTAGTTTTCTTTGTGGTGTGCTTCCAGGTTACACTTGCTTTATCGAAAATCTGATTAAGAATCTCTGTTTTCTTTCCACTTCTATGTTTAATTTCCGTATCCTTTCATACTTTTAATGGCACTTGAATTTCTTTTGATACGTATGTTTAAGTTAATAGCAAAACAATAGCCCTATTTTTTTTCCTTAATGCCATGATACCAGATACTTGGAACAAAAGTAGGTAATTTGTACCCTGACCGTATTTCCAACATACGTAATGAGCCAGCAAAGCCGTTTAGATTTAATGAAACTTGGGGAGAGATCTTTCAGCCTTTGTGTTAGAGACAGCACACGTATTCTGGACTTGACAAGCCTCAACTGCAGGGCATGTTTAGCAGCTGCTAATAAACATATGGCAAAGTGCCACTGTTCAAGTGTGGAAAGGAAATTGTAGGTGTTAAGACAGTAAAGCAGTGGAAGTTTCTATAGGTCTGTTGGATATTACACTGGTGAAGAAATGAGTGATGATTTCAGTTTATTTTTGGGATATGTTTAATTTGGAATGCCAAAATACATCACAAGTGGTTGCAGCTGCTGTAATTCAAGGTTATTGAGCTGTCAGCCGATACTTCTTTCTAAGACCAAATTCTTTTTTTTTCTATTCTAGTTTTTAAAATAATCTGTCTCCATATTAAAGCTTAAGGAAATCTATCACCAGCTTGATTTACCTTTGCTTTTTAATAGGTGGATGGTTGTGTTGCAAAAACTTTAGGAAAAGGGTGCGTACTAGGAAATTACTGCAAAATATTTTAATTCTTTGATGAATTTAGGTCCATCAGATGCAGAGTTATTGGCTGCTGGGGGTTCCTCCCCTCAAATCAGCTTCTTAAAACATTTTCTCTCTGGACATAATTTGAAGCTAAGCTTTGGAAATACTGCCAGAAAAGCTTTCTCCAGCCTAACAGGCATGTTGGTTTAAATCAGAAGTTCTCCAAAAGGAGGAAGGCCTTTGATGTGTTATTTTTTCCATGTGAACTGTAATTGTTTGCTTTATGTGAGCAGTGATGAATGGAAGTCGTGCTTCAGATGTAAGAGTTACATTACAGTGTTCTAAGTTAACTTCTTAACTTACCCTTAGCAGAGCAAAAAAGTTGAGGAGGGAGTCAGAGTAAGGATTATTATTTACTGTATTTTCATGTTGTGTTTCTACCTCATCTCAAACTACGCAATTTGATGTTAGTGGAACAATTTTAAATTGCTGAGTTTTCTGTGAGAGGTGCTATGGCGTGTACAATGGTAGCAGGGCATCATTTTGAGATCACCTTTCTCTGTAGCTGCATGTGGTTAAGAAGCTACTAATAGCTTATTTTGTTAAAGTATCCATTTGTCAGGACAAGAATTAATTTAGGGGCATAGGGAGTTGCTGTAGAGTAAGATGTGGTAGTGGGGAAGGGATTACAAAAATGCGCCCTAACTACTTTTCGTATACATACAGCTGAGAAGGAATCTGTGGCTAGGTTGGTTCGGGTATTTTTTTCTTCTTCCTGCCCTCGCTGTTCTTGCTCTGAGGGAGAGAGTGTGCTGATGGAACAGGAGGAGAAAGAAAAGCAAGTTTCTTATAGCAGTTTTTGATCATCTGTTTCTGCTCCTATTAGCTTTTAGGCAAGTTTAATTAGTGAGTTATACATATAAAATAGTAATAGATCTTTGGGTGTATTCAGGAGGTCTCAACTGTTTGAAACAGAACACAATATTAGCTTCCTCAAGTAGTCTCTGTTGTGTTAGAGTGCTTCTCAATCTCACCCACAGAAAGAAGTGTTTGACTTAGAATGCTGTAAATTCCAGAAACTGAAATGAAATTTTGCTGATTCTATCTTACATTTCTTAGTAGTTTTTATTAAAAGGATAAGGTGGTTTGGTGTTGAGATAGGTGATGGTCTGTATTCGGAAAATATGATAGACATCTAAGCAAATACCATTACTTTGTGGTTCTCATCAGAAAAACAGAACAGATGATGTACTGTGTCAGTAACAGAAGTTTGCAAATATACTGTTTTCCTGTAATTATTTTCTGCACCTTACCTCCTGTTGAACTGTGTAGTATTTTTTCTGTACAAATGTTTAAAACATTTTAAGTGATAGAATTTTGGTTTCTTCATTTTTCTCATAGCAAATGTCAATTCCACTTGTCACGCTTGGTGTACATGTGTTTGGTAACTGTTCAGATGTCAGGACTCCATTTCATTTGAGTTGTGGCATTAGGGTTAGCTGCTTCCATACCAGCAGTTAAAACAGTTGTTTCTAATATTGCAGTTAGTTTTAAAAATGTTTCAGTAAAACTGTGAGACTGATCTCTTTCACCAACACACCCCCCTATAGCTTGGACATCGGTTACATAATATCTCTTTCCTTCCACTCAACCTTGTGGTCTGCTCGTAAGTTAAGATTTTAGTCTTGTGTTTCTGTATTAATTTGTGATCTGCATCATCTTTACCATGCTGGCGTATCCTTTTCTCAGGAAACAAAAAAAAACCACGTAAAAATCAGTTCCCGCCCCCGCCCCCCCAGTTTGATTGAGTATGTATACCTATTCAATTAAAATGTACTCTATCTCCATTCTTTAATCAGACATTTGTCAAAATTAAAGAATTGCTGCAGATTGTTGTGGGGTGGTTTTTTTTTTTTTTTTAAATTTGTGTGTTATTTAATGTGTTCTCAGAGAATGAAATTGGCAGCTATCATGGCATCTACCTAACACTTACTGTGTGAGGTGCGAGTCACTGATGATTGATGAGAGTGACAACACTTCAGGGTACCGTAATTTTCATCTTAATCTGATCCAATGTCAGTGTAATTGGTGTTTTGAAACTACGCAGTGCTCCGTTGCTGGATTGACAGGAAGCTAGTCCAGATCTGAAATCTGCTGAGAACTAAGAGTGACAGACTTAGCTGTCATATGTTTGGGGCATACTCTGTTCCAGAGCTCTGATCTGAAGGAGTACTTGGGGTTTGTGAGAGTACACAGAAAAAACTGAGCTGAGGTTGGATAAAGAACCATTGCTTATTTTCACATACAAGCCTAATTGCTTTTATTCCTACCTTTTCACTGATTAACTTGTCTGAGAAGGGTAGAGATTCAGAAGCAGCTTGAATGTGAAAGCAAACTGAAATGATTTCTCAGGAGATGCTGAAATGGCACAGTTTTGGGTATACTGAGCATTATTGGCTGCTTATAGATGTAAACACCATTTTCGATGTAGTTACAGCCTCAACTGTCATTCCAGTGATCCACACTGGGATTATAGTTTGAAGTGATTTAATCTACTAATTCCTTTTTAATATATATAGCTGGTTTCTGCCATAGTCCCAAATTAAGGGCAGTGCTTTTCTACACCATATATTTTAGCCCCATCATAGATTATGGGCTCGTGACAGTGTTAACATTTACCTTCTTAATGCTGATTTTTACCTATTAATGTTGAGGCTGTTGAGCTTTAACAGTATCTCTAGTTCCCAAATCAGTGAGATGTTTTATTAAAGGCAGGGAGAAAATAGTGTTGTAGCTTGCAAAATCTGACCTTCTCTCATCCTAAACCATATTGGAACCATCCAGTTTTGAACTGTCTTTATTTGCGAGGGAAGAAGAGAAATATTGGAGACCCACTGTAAAACAGACTCCGTCATAGTCACTTCTCTTGATGGCAGCACATGTCAACCCGTATAAGTACAGTCTCAAGTATGCCAGTCTGTGTTGCTTTCTGCTTTGTCCCAACTGCTGCTTTGTAGCAGCTCTGAAGCATCGTTTTCTAAATGCTCTAAAATTCAGTTCAGATCTCTTGATGCTTACCAACCTCTCACTGTCTGAGCTAATTTTTAATAACGATTTATTTCTTGGTGTTGGACTGGCTGATAATGTCAGCTTTTAGCAGTTTTGAAGCTGTGTTTGAGATCACATCTTAAAAAAGGTGCATCTGTATAATATGTACCTGTTAAAGGTGTTGCCACTGGAAAGTCTTACCTGAGTAATTTATTTGAAGCTTAAGTGTTTCTTTTGATCATCTGCAGTATTGTCTACTTACCATGTGATACTGTTTCTGTTTAATCCTAAACCTGCCACAGGTAGAAAGTAGACGATAAACATTTAATTTGTAGAACTGTATAAGAAATATATCTGCAGTTATATCTACTTCAGCAATATATTTTCTTTAAAACATTCAACACATATGGGGAGATACAGACCTAAGCTTTATGTATTCTTCTCTCAGCATGAGAAAATGTTTAGTCAGTTATCAGGATTCTGCTTACTTGTTTAAGTGGAGATTTTTAGGGAAGAATAAGTGTTTGGGTATGTAAGAATCATCTACTTAAATCTTTGGAAAGAGAGGCTCATGAATCTTCTATATACGTGGATTAAGAATAATAAGTGCTTCACACTCAACTAAATATTTCCTTATCTTTGGCTGAAATTTCACTTCCTTTGCCCTCAAGGCAAATCTACTAGTTCAGTTTGTTTCAAATTTGGAGGTGGAAGGTGCAGAATGAGATCATGACTCTTAGTTTTCAAAAATAGTTTGTTAATTATACGTTCCTGTCTGCTTTTGTGACCAAGAACATAAATAACAAAAAATTGTTTGATTAAAATTATCTTCTTAAGATTATTTTCATACCCTTATTGTAGTGTTGGAGGACTAAGAAGAGCATTCACTAAGCACTAATCATGTTTGTGGTTTTTTTAATTGCAGGAGGCAGAGTTACCATCAGAACTGAACAATGAAGGATACTGTGATTTTAACAGCAGGCCAAATGAGAACTCTTACTGCTATCAGCTCCTGCAAGAGCTCAACGAGCAGAGGAAGAAAGGCATTCTTTGTGATGTTAATATTGTGGTGAGTGGGAGGGTCTTCAGAGCTCACAAGAACATCCTGGTTGCAGGCAGCCGCTTCTTTAAGACTCTGTATTGCTTTACAAACAAAGAAAGCCGGAACCAAACCACTGTTACCTATTTAGACGTTGTTGCTGTTCAAGGTTTTTCTGTCATCTTGGACTTCTTATATTCTGGTAACCTCGTGCTTACGAGCCAAAATGCCATTGAAGTGATGTCGGTGGCCAGCTACCTTCAGATGACGGAGGTTGTCCAGTCCTGCCGCAACTTCATTAAAGATGCCTTAAACATAAGTATAAAATCGGAAGCTCCAGAGACCGTCGTAGTGGATTACAACAGAAGATCTGTTACTAGGGATGGTTTGTCTCCAAGGGATCAGAAAGTTGCCAGCTTCTGGGCAACACGAAACCTTACCAACTTGGCAAGTAGCATAAAAACTGAGAGTGATCCCTACCCAATTGATGAGGGCCAAATGGAAAGCTACCAAATGAATGACTGCAGTTGGGTCCAGGACAGCTCACCTGAAATGGCTGAAAATGAATCTCAAGGTGAGGGAAAAGTTTTTGTGTGGAATGACATGGGTGCACAGGGACAATCAGTTCAAGAACCTGGAAAAGCAAGAAGGAAAAACCAAACTGCAAAGAGATTTATTTATAATATACCACCTAATACTGAAGAGAACTCAGAAGATTGCTCAGTGTTGCAACCGTCAGTCCCATATCCAGAAGAAGACCTGTCATTTATTAAAGAAGAAGCAGGTAAATATTGCTTAATGTGATCATGTTATTTGAAAACTGAAGTAGTGAGTGAAGTACCTGCCAATGTAACTTTTTTTATAAAGGTATGTTGGATAGGATTAGTAAGTCAGCACAGCAATCATGTTACTGAATCGTTAATCTGATTCTCTGCCTTGGGGCACGGCAGTGATCTTCTGCTGGAGAGAGGAATAGCTGTGCTGTGCAGGATGGAATGTGCTGTTTGAGTTTGGTACTTGAATTGGGGATCCTTATCAGCTGGTACAAACTAAAATTCTTACATTCACATTTAATCTGTGCTGACTATTAGGCACAAAACCAAGGAGTGATAACTGTTGACTAACTGGTTGCATAGAGAGCATGGGCCTTTATAATTTCCTTCCCTATGCTAGCAAAAGAATTTTCTGGTAATCTCTTTCATCTGAGCATCACTTAGAAGGTGAAGTCAACATTCTGCTGATTTTTATGATGGGGATATCTGGGAACCTACAAGATGGAATAATCCTGGTGACTATAGTAGAAACACTTAAAGCATGTTTGTGAAACATGGGACAGAGATGCCACAATGACATATGAGAGGCAAATATATTGTTGTTAAATGATACTTTAAACAAATCCTGAGAGTGACTGAGTTCATAGGATTTTTTTCTCTAAGGATCTATGGTTAATGAAAATGGTAGAATAAGATTAAATATTTGTTTGTTAAACTGATAAGGTCACACAAAGAATTATAAGCAGCAACCTGTTCACAGTATAATTGCAGTTTGGGGCAGTGTAATTACGTCCAGGTTTTTATTTTTAAAATTATTATGCTGTATGAATAGCTAAAGTATGCATTTGAAATACTGTCATTTTCCTTTACTGTCACTTGCATTGCTTTCTGATGAATTAGCAGTTTTGAAAACTTACTGCAATTTAGGAGTCAGATTAAAGACGGATTTGAGACATAGCTGGAATTAAGTTCTTTAGATGTATCTGTTTCTAAAGTAGGTTAAAATGTACGCCTGCTTCAACCATGAATGGGGTGTAGATGTCCTGTCTCCTCCAGGGGCCCTGCTCTGCCTCTGTCCGCGGGGCTGGGGGCCATAGAGGAGCAGCGGTGCCGCAGTGGGCACGTGGTGACCCCACTGTGCTGTGCGGTGCCAACCGGTGACATGTGACAGTCCCGGTCCGCACTGCTGTGCACTATGGATGGGCACCTCTGGAACAAGATACCTCACTGTAGTTAGCAAGTAGTGTGACACAGCAGAGCAGCCCCGGAGAAGCAGCTGTGCTGAGGAGCTAGTGTTGTTCTGCAAGTGCTTCGGGGTGTTTGCATATCTCAAGCCTTCATCTCTCAACTCTGGGTAGATCTGCTTTAGCTTTTCTTGGGAGTGTGCACTTACCAAGTGAATTTCCTGATCTTCTCTTACTGTCTAAGCTTTCCTAGACTGTACAGGGTTTTTCAAGCTGAAATCACAGTAGAAGCTGTGTTTCAAAAACATGCCAGTTGCTAACAGACTTCAGGTCTATAGCACCGGGTTAGATCTAGCCTTAAGTAAAGCACCTTTAGACTCAGTGTGGATGTTGAGTCCTCAGCACCCACACAACAACTCTGTCTGTGCTGGGCTACGCTACTCAATATAGTTGCAGTAGCATGAAAAAGGGCAGCAGACAGTCTGGAGCGGGAGCTCAGGACCTGTATGTAAATTGCACAAACATCACATTTCTGACACAATTTAGCATGTGATTTCTGTTTGATTTCTGTGGGGTAGATATTCTACTTCTTTTACCAATGGATATACAGAGAATATATCTACTAAGTGATGTCACTAGCAACAGAAAGAAATACTTGTTTGCATTCTGTGGAATTCATATGTGTTCTGTGGAACTTTCTTGAAGAAATGAGGAGGAGGACATGGGCAGTCAGTAATGATTAAACAAGTTTAGTCCTGTTTTATTTTTTGTTTCTGTTTTTTTTTGTTGACACAAGCACCAAGGTTTTCAGTAACTTGTTATACTAAAGAATTAAATTACAAAATACATCCATGTGTCATCTTGGTGAAAAGAACTGTGTTGGAGACTAGGGACATACTGAATGTGTGCTGTGTCTGTTCAAACCATTCCACGTTCTGTGACTGCAGGAGGAAGTTTATTTTATTGAGCTGTAAAATACCGTCAACTAACAATTTCCATGGTATTTTCAGAGCACAGCATATGCATCCCCAAGTACATAATTACATTTTCTGTCAGTATTAGAACTCTTTTGGAAGCCCTATCTAGTATTTTTGCAATTATACCTTTTATTAAGTCCTTATGTGCATGCACATTGTGTGAAGCAAGAAGTGATTGGAAGTAGGGCTTACTATAAGAGATTACTTTCACCCATACTCTGTGCTTCAGCCTTTGGTGTTCATTCTCCTCTACTGCTACCTCTTTTTCTTTGCTTTGCAAGCAGATTCCACTCTTAAACATTCTTCTTTAAACTGCTGCCTCTATGCCCAAGAAAAGGTGGAAGAGGGAGGAGAGGAGAGTTGGAAGAATGTCAAGAATGAGTTGTAGAGTAACCTGCAGGTTATACGATAACTTTTTAGTTTTGGATTAAATTTCTTGTGGAGATGAAAGGCTTACCAAAAATAATATAGGCACTGGGAGGTAAAAACACAGAAGAAAATGTCATCTGGAACAGATACAAGACAGTGCTGTGAGAAGAAAAATAAAGAATGGTAAATTCTTATGATAAGAGCTAAAAAGTGCACTGTCTCTTTGGTTATTAAAAGGGAAAGAATGAGCTTCTACTATTATGCTTTGTCATGTTCTGATGGGAATAACCAACACCAGCTGAGCTTGTGAACTGTCAGTTACATGCAAAGTGAGTTCCTGTGTCCTTGACTGTGGTTTTAGTTAGTCTAGTGCTTTTGTGAGGTGGGAGAAAAAATACTGTAGATATGGTGGAAGCCTATTTAAGAACACTTCTCTCACTAAAAAAGTTATCCCAAAAGCCACTTCATTAATTTCTATAGTAAATGGACTTGCCAGTTTGGTACGACCAGGTAAGTATTAAGTAATAAACAGTAAAAGCTTTCTGAACCATCTGCTACCCCTCTTGTCCCAGTGAAGCAAACATGTTAAACTGCTCCTTGCCGAACATAAGTTTTCCTACGGGTATCCATAAGGATATGTCAGCTTCTTCCTTTCACCCTGTGTTTCCAGTGAGTTTGTATTTAACACCTTCTCTGTAAAAGCAGCAGTTTGATGAACTTCAAAAAAACTCCATAAAGTTGAGATGGATTACAAATTGCATGTACCATCTTTTATTTACCTATATTTGCTTAATCTTACAAGACTTCTCCAGTTTTAGCTATATTAATTCAAGTAGCAGTTTAACTAAAACATTGAATGTTACCACCTATCTCTATGTTTTCCCTTCTGGTTGATAATCTGCTAAAACAGTCTTTACTGTTTGCAGCATCGTGCATCCTATAATTAACCATTTACCATGGTAAAAGTAACTGTGCAGTCAGTCAGCATCTCATAGTCAGTTTCCAGTTCATAAAAGCTCAGTGAATATAATTCATAATATTCTTAATATTGGTTCAGAGGAGTTTTTTGGTCAATTTTCATCACTTCTTGGATATGTTTTTTTGTCTAGGCCTGTTTTGGAGTACACATGTCCTGTCCTCAGGCTTCAGAACACAGCTGTGAAGTATTGCTCATGCTTTCCAGAGCTGACTGTGTTGATTTTTGAGGAGACTTATATGCAATATTGCTATAGCTTTATGAAGCTACCACTGGGTTATTTCTTACCTTGATTATCAGACCAGTTAGTGTTGTGTCATGTATTGTGGTGGGGGCACAGGAAAGGATAACAAGTGCAAGATGAATGCAGCCCTTTGGTGGAACAAGAGGGTTCTTGAATGATTTTGTATGGTTCCTAAGGAATTTAATTCAGCTTGCTGTAGAAGCAACTGCTTTTCAGAAGGATAAAAATAGCAACTGAACCTGCTTACAAAAAAACATAGTGCTGGTCACAGCTTTTGTTAAAGGGAACAGCATAACAACTTAATTAGGACTTTACACTGTAGACAGCTAACTTTGAAGAAATCAAGATTGATGGACTTATCTGGAAATGCATATATTTCTTGAAGCGCTTTTCCTGCTTTTCTGTGGTAGTATCACTCTCAACCAGACTTTCCTCAGGTCTCCAGCTGATACCCTATTGAAAGATTTTAAGTTCCTTGATGGACCTTTAACCTCTTTTTTTGCCCCATTCTCTATGTAATCTGGTATTGAAGGCCTTGGAGGTTTTTAGAAGTTCTGTAAAGAGACCATAACATCTGAGGGTCAGTCTCTTCCCCATTCATTAAATTTACTTCTCCCAGGGATGATCCCAAAGACAAGCAGATTTCGACATTCTCATGGTATGGTCTATCGTTGACTGTGCAACATTAAGCAATGTTTTGTGTCTTACTGCTGTGAATTTGTTTTTTTTGTTTTTATGAATGGTTTGGGGAAAAGGGTTTTGTGATGTCTACAGACTTTTTCTGCCTGAAAAGCTTTTTTCTTTTTTGTCTCATGCAATGCATTCACTTTAAAAAAAGATACCAATCTGAAATGCTGGTTTGTTGCATTTATAAAATAGTGATGATGATGGCAACAACTCCATAAGTAAAGATGGTCCATAAGAACAACTGACTCCCCCACACACTGTGAGAGAGAGATCAGCAAAACAGCTTTCCCTTTCTTGGGATGGAGTTTTTCAGGGCATGTTTGGTAAGCAAGTTGAAAAGCAACTGGATGATATATTTGGCATCAGTTGGTGGTCATCTGGCAGATGATTAGTTGGTGCTAGATCTGACTCCATAGTTAAGGCAATATATCATGTTTTTCATAAATGAGAAATAATAGAAATGGAGAGCAATTGGGAGCAATAGATAAAGTATTGGTAAAACTGCATTGGCAAAATGTCTTAAGTGTCTGGGGGGGAACCTTCTGTTGCAAGAGGCAGTTGATCAGTAATATGCTTCTAGAATAACCCTTTTCAGAAGAAACAGGGCTAAAGATGTGAGAAATACTCTTGGAACAAATGGATGTTCTTTCCCCCACCTTCCTAGTATGTCAGTCTTGACAGTGCTGTTTCCTCTGTCATGTTGCCTAACGTAAGCAACAAATCCAGCTCTCTAATAGCAATCCAGATTGTATCAGTAGATTACCAGTACTTTCTTTGCAATCCTTGAAAGCTATGGGCTAATCGCTTATCCTCTCTTCTTTCTGTCTTTTTTAAATTGATCTGAATAAGCAGTCAGTGTCAGAAAAGCTGGTGGGAAAAAATAGTAGCATTCCCTATTCTCTTATTTTGGCACTATTGCTAGTACTAATACGTGTACAGAAAGGAGAGGTTCCCTACAGACAACTGTATCTAATGCAAAGTTTTGTACCTTCTCCCTGAGCTCACCCTATGTCCATATCCCTTTCTCTAATGACCTGTTGAGTGACTTCTGTCATTGATCTTCTCAGTTTCCTTAATCATCACCTACTCAGTAATGTCCCCCTTTTCTTCCCCACCCCCACCCCCACCCCGTCAGCATATTTTTGGTTACAGAAAGAGTGATACTTGTCAAACTAAGGATGTTTCTCACTCATGTTGTCTTTTTCTGGTGATGCTCCCCTACCACTTGCCTTCAAAACTGAAAATTGGTGTTTCTGACTCCTGGTTATCCTTTTTCCTGAGAACAAACACAGTAGAACATAAAATCCTGTGATAATGTTTTTGTTAGTGCTGTAAAAGCCTACACAGCCACTTAATTGTGTTCTGGACTGTCTGTCTCTCTTTCTTCTCAGACTGACATCTTGCAAATTTTAGAGCTGATATTTAATCAGCTTATTTGGATTCTGGTTTTATTTTATTATTATTATTTTTGGGTTTGTTGTTGATTTACTTTTTTAAGATCTTGTTACTGATAGCCTCTTATCCATGCAGGCTAGAAGAATGGGTAAACATTTAAGGCTAATGTTATTTGTATTATTAACTTAGACCTCTTAGAAATCAACTAAACTGTAGAAAAGTATCCTTAGATCAGAGAGAGGTCGTGGTCAGATGGCTTGGTCTGCAGGTACAGAACACTATTTCTTCTAATTAGCTTTTTGCTTATTTTTTGTGTTGAAGATCTGCATTACCGCAGTCTATATTTTCCCCCTTTGCACTCCACCCCCAATCTTCCGGTACAACTGCATACGTAGTTGCTTTTAGTCTCCTATCAAGATCATCTGGGTTTCAGTTGACCAGGACAGGTCAGATTATGACTATCCACAGTTTTGCCAGCAGGTTTCAGAGGGCAATAACCCTCTGGGAGGCTGAACTGGGGAAGATATTAAGAGTCTCAGGGGTCTGTAACGCCTTATGGTTGGCTCACCTACAGTTGGAAACTTACCTGACTGTCAGCTCTACATCCACCTGGGGAAGCTGGTAGAGGCCAGGTATTGCACTTCCAGTTTCCAGGATCTGTGTAGTCTGTGTCTTACCTGTATGGATCAGGAATTAGAGATGCCTTTTTTTGTGGCTTTGTTTTGAACACATTATATGTGTGCTTAATCTAGAAAGCAGGTTTTCTAGGTCAACGAATTATTCTAAGAATAAGCATTAGGTTTAATTATTATCTACTTAGTCCTCTACTGTGCAGGGACTGAAGTGTGTGTAGCAACCTCTTATCTCTTGTGATATCTGTGCTGGTGTTCTTCCAATTTGAAGAGAAAACCTACTATAATATGAAAGTAGAAAGATTTGGTAGCTACTGTCTACACTAGATGACACCTCACAAGTCTGTTTGGCTCTGTGCTGAGTCTCATGCTAAGATCTATGCACTGATTTGAGCTCCTAACTTCCCTCAAACTTCAATACCAGCCTTGTGCATAAATGGTCTGCTAATGTCAAAAGTAGTTCTCCCACAAGAGGGGGAAAAGTGATTGAAATATTTTCATCACTGACCTTTTACTGTTCAACTAGAGATAGGTCAGTTCTATTACAGTGGGAAAAACCTATAAAGAAAAAATCTAGTATTTTAAACAGATTATAAAGATTGTTTTATTTTTTCCTCTGCTAGATCCTGAAGCCTGTTTTTATTTGCAGATTTTAGCCTTAAAAGCCAAGTCATCTTTGCTCTTGCCCAGAACTGTACAACATTGCTTCCTCACTAATCCTTTCTTGTGTATTACAGAAGGAAGTTTTGCTGCTCACCTCAAAGGAATGTGTAGTTGGCATGTCTATAGGGTATCTGTGTTCTATTCCTTGAGCTGTTGTGAGATGCCATTGCTGGAGTCCAAATTAGCATAAGGAGTTCTTACCTCTTTTGGACATAACAGCTATTAGAGTCAGTAATTAAAAAAAAAAATTCCTCACTGCTTTGTTTCTTAAAGGAGAGAGAGATTTATTCCCTTCCCTTTCCACTTCTTTCTTTCTATACCAAATTAGCTTGGTGGATGAGCTTAAAATATTGCTATTTCTCTTCCTTTGTCTACTCAAGGTCTTGTTTTCTAAAGCTCCAGTGGAATGCATAGTTTGGCAGTCGTGACTCAGCTTTGCTTGTCATTTGCCATTGTCTAATGGATAGGATAGAATTATAAGCTTCCTACTTGTTAGGTGATACCCTTTTGAACTGTTGTCTTATGCTGGAGACAAAACCACTGCTGCCAGCTGTAACACTGCCTGAGCAGTAAATGAAACTACTGTGTATGTCTAATGCTGTGAGGATTTGTAATCTGTACTTTCCTCCAGTAAAACTGTAAGTTGTGAGTGTTTGAGTGTGCGGTTTGTTACTAGCTGCATGAAATTCTGGTTTACCCTAAGAAAATTTCTTTTGCTGAAAAAATCCTTAGAATGAGCAGTGTAGGGATAAAGAAGAAAGTCTTTGGACTTGTAAAATGTACAGTTTCAGGCTTGAAAACAAAAATACATCTATTTACTCTTAGTCCTTCTCAAGACTTTTCACAATGGTGACATTGGAAATCTAGTGTGAGGACCAAACACCATCCAGACAGATAAAAGAGAATCTACCAGTTACCACTGTAGTTTGTGTAATATTGTTTGCCTGTGAGGAAGGTAATGGATTTATGAGTTAATGTCTTCCAACAAACTCCTGTCTTGGGGACTTGGGCAAGATTGATTTGCACGCTTACCAGAAGAGTCTTTGCCCCACAAATATGATTTTTGTCAAATGCCTGGTGCAGCTTTCTTGTGTACTGTTTATAGTTCTCTTCTTTGTGCTCTACAGTAGTGATGCCGTGTTCACTGATGTAATGCTTACTTGTTACAAAAGTATAGAATTATCACAGAGTCACAGCATATGCTGAGCTGGAAGGGACCCACAAGGATCATCGAACCCAAACCTTAGCCCTGCACAGGACCATCCCCAAGAGTCACACCATGTGCCTGAGAGTATCATCCAAATAATTCTTGAACTCAAGACAGGTTTGGTGCTGTGACCACTTCCCTGGGGAGCCTGTTCCAGTGCTCAACCACCCTCTGGATGAAGAACCTCTTTCTAATATCCAACCTAAACCTCCCCGACACAACTTCAGACCATTCCCTTGGGTCCTGTCACTGGTCACTGCAGAGAAGAGATCAGTGCCTGCCCCTCTTCCCCTCATGAGGAAGTTGTAGACTGCCATAAGGTCTCCTCCAGGCTGAACAGACCAAGTGACCTCAGCTGCTCCTCATGTGGCTTCCGCTCCAGGCCCCTCACCATCTTCATTGGCCTCTTTTGGACGCTCTCTAATAGCTTAATATCTTTCTTTTATTGTGGTGCCCAAAACTGCACACAATATTCAAGGTGAGGCCCCACCAGTGCAGAGCAGAGTGGGACAATCTCCTCCCTTGATCAAGCAAGGATCTTTTTGAGGTATTGATCACTTCTAAATGGCTTTGTTCTTTTAAAGAAGGAAAGAGGATACAAAGACAACATGAACTGCATGAAGATCTTGTCCAAAACCCAAATGTAAATATGCAAACTAGTCTTTTAAACTGATATATTCCAAATTATTATGGTCTGTTGAATTGATGTGGTTATGGAGTAATGGAGATGAGGAAAAAGGTTTAGACACAGCTGTAGGATACTTTATATAAATAAAGGTATTTTAAGCACTTTATATATACCACAGAGTTATTTTAAGACAATAAAAGAAAATCATACTTCCAGTAGAAAATGTTTACTTTTGTACCAACTAGGCTACTGCCTGTGGCAGACCAGATGAAGTAACTGCACAAAGCAGTTGTAAAGAGAATCCAGTGGAAAACCTTCCAGCCCTGTCATGATAATAGTGAGGGAATAAATATCCTTACCATAAAAGTTCCTGTAGTGTGAAAAAAGCTTTGAATTTTTCTCTGGAGGAGGAGAAGAAATGGTGCTGTGGAGAATAGTTCAAAGATCTCATTTCACTGAAATGAAGAATGCAGTTATTTCTTAGTTTCAGTATTGAACGTGAAAAAGTACTACTATGACTGTTTTAAGGTTAGAAACTTCTTTGTCACAGTTAAAACAAAATATATATTTTGCTAAACAGCATGACTGATTATAACCCAGGAAGCTAAAGTAAGACTGTCTTTAATAGCAACCTCAAGTGACTTCAAGTACGGACTGCTGCCGGGTACCTCAAATGACTTCAAGTATGGTCTGCTGCCGGGTACTTCCAGTGACTTCAAGTATGGATTGCTGCCGGGTACTTCCAGTGATTTCAAGTATGGACTGCTGCCAGAATCTTGGCCAAAAGAAACTTGGGAAAATGGTAAGTATATCCGATGGAGAGAAGTTTGTCTTTTTTGCCTCTGATAGGTGTTCTTTATCTTCTGTGTCATTGCTTGTAATATTGGATTAGTTTGTTTGAAGGTTTATAAAATTCTGTAAACACTTAAAATCTTCTTCCGTATAATTTGCCTTTCTGGATAATGTAAACATGAGTATTTCCTTGGAGGGAGAAAAAGGAATTGAAATGTATAGAAGAATAAGAACAGAACATGGTTTATATCAGCTCTTGTATTGTGTCTGAATGTGAAGATATCCGAGGTTTTTAATAACCTGATAGCTTCCTCCCATTTACTAAGATAATTACAGATATATGGCCTTTGAAATTGAACACTTGGATGATGGAGATAAGGAATTAAATATAATTTTAAAAGGAGATCTTGTCATATGTCTCACTGTCAAAATAAAAGCTTCATTGCAATAATGGTTTTGAGTTCTGTGCAGCTGTAATTAAGCCTTCTTCTGTCAGTTCAAGCAAGCAATTATCTGTAATTATTTTTCTGTCTGAAAACCTACTAAAAACACCACCACATCTAAAACAATTGTTGCTAGATCCTTAAAATACATAAAGTCTTCAGTAAAAAGAGGATCTTAAGGCCTGGGTAATAATAATGCTTACCTGTTCTCTGTAACTTTGAGCTATTACTGGGATGTGGTTTGCAGTTTACTTTAAATTATTTCAGTTTTTACCGTGGAAGAAATTGGGTCATCAGAAGGTAAAATTTTCTAGCAGTCAAGGGATTAGAACCTGGGTCTTAGGAGGTCTGCCTGTTCTTAAATCATTAAAGTCCTGTATATCTTGCAGGCCTGATGTCTGCCTGTTATACCCCTGTTGATGTGTATAGGACTTAGTTTTCTTCATATAAGCTATTATGTGGCATTATGTTGACATGCAGCTTGCCTGAGTGCTCCAATATACCAAAGCAAACTTCTGAATATTAGCAAAACTTAACTTCCATATTATGATGGATTTTGAAGCTCTGAGGAGGCAACTCTAGATATAGGCCTGTGGGCCTGTGCATGTAACGTGCAATTACTTGTGTTTTCTTTCTCCCAGCCTGAAAATGAGAAACTCTTGTTTGTAATCATATAGCCTTAGTCAGTGCTTTTTGTATGCTTCTAGATGGTTATGATTATGTTCATAAATTATCTCACCTGGTTTTGAGCCAATATCTTATTCTCAAAATCATCCTTGTATTCCTGTGTGGCCTTCTCCATGTCATAGCAAACCAAAGTAGAAAATAGATAAGATCCGAACCAATAACTTTCCTTTTCAGCTATTTCAAAATTATGCTGCTTCTTATTGTCCTACTCCTTTTGTCAATATCTATTCTTGCTTAGTTAAACCTTCTTTTATTGATTTGTCAAGTCAGATCTTGGCAGTTACTGCACGTAATTCGAAATACAATACTGGGAGAGAAGATTTTGTCTCAACGCTGCAAAGTTAGAGCTTTCTAATCCAGAAGAAAAATGTTTTCTGTTATAGGTGACCTCTAGAAAAGTGGAATACTGCTAAGTTGTAGTTAACTTATTAATGAAGTAAGACTTCTTTTCAAAGAATTGACTTGTACTACTTCTGTAGTAAAAATACTTTGGTTACAAGTAGATGTTTTTCTAGCGGGATCATACAGGCAGAACTTACCAGCATTTGTGATTTCTGCAGACAGACATTGTCCTGATTTGGCTGATGAAAAGTCATGTGGCTGCTTTATTGTGTTGGCACCTGTTTATTTTTGTGCAACAAGCAGAACATACTGAAATATTTTCTTGTGTGTGTTTCATCATCTTTTCTCCTGATGGCTTATTATCTTGTAGGCGATTCCTCTGCTTTAATCATGAACAAGTTGAAGTGTCCACACTGTAATTATGTAGCCAAATACAGAAGAACACTAAAGAGACACTTGCTCATTCACACAGGCGTGAGATCTTTCAGTTGTGACATCTGTGGGAAGCTGTTTACACGAAGAGAGCACGTAAAGAGACATTCCTTGGTACGTAATCGCAAGTGTATGTGCTTTGAGTGGGTTTCTGGGTTTTTTCACGTTTTGGTAGTTGGAAGAAACGCTGTTCTCTGATTTGTCATAATGTAAGTTGTTTTATCTTAATCTAAAATGAATGAAGATAACATCTCTTTGTGATAACTATACATCTTGTATTCTCAATGGAAAATGCAGTGTCAGTTAAGACAGTCACTGGAATTCTGGTAACTTGAAGATTATTTTGAAAGTGGCATGATACAAATGCAGTATATGTAAGTATTCTGTAGATAATGAAAGGCAGTTTTGGCTTAGTGTTGCTCAGTAGAATAGCACATCTTGTTCAATAATGCTGCATCACTGTTTTCTGTGAGGGCACCCTGTTAATTCAGCAATTGCACAATATCTTGGGGTAGTTTTGAAATGTTTATTTCCCAACTAGACAGAGCTGTAGTATAGTATCTGCTTTAAGATTTAGGAAAGAATGAAAAATATCTGATGCAGAAAGTAAACATCTGTCTGACAGACTACCAATGCCATAATCAGCAGTTCAGCTTACCCTGTCCTGTGCATGTTGCATAACTCAGGATCTGAGTACTTGTTTATCTGAGGAGCCAGAGAAAGTGTTATCTGTCTTGAGTATTTTACAGGTACTTTGTATCTAGTCTATAAGAAATCGCCTTCATTATGATATTTACTATACAAAATCCAAGGTTTTAGGGGAGTAATAAAAGCAAGATTGTATTGGTGGTAAAAAAGTAGTAACGTTTCTCCAAGCTGTGATTTAAAAAAAAAAAAAATCTTATTTTGCAACATGCTTTGTAGGTAGACAAAAGAGGTTGGTAGATGGAGTGGGGTAAATTGCACTTCTCCAGAGTGCTGCACCTGGGTTGGGGCAACACCCCATATCAGCAGAGACTGGGGGATGAACAGATTGATAGCCCTGCCAAGAGGGACTTGAGGGTGCTGGTGGATGAGAGGTTGGACATGCATTGGCAATGTGAACTTGCAGCACAGAAGGCCAAGTGTATCCTGGGCTGTATCAAAAGCAGCGTGGCCAGCAGGTCAAGGGAGGTGATTCTGCTCCTCTACTCTGCTCTTTTGAGATCCCACCTGGAGTGCTGCATCCAGCTCTTGGGTCCCCAGCACAGGAAAGACATCAGCCTGTTGGATTGGGTCCAGAGGAGGGTCATGAATATGGTTGGAAGGATGGAGAACCTCTCCTCGGAGGAAAGGCTAAGAGACTTGGGTTTGTTCAGCCTGGAGAAGGCAAGACTTTGGGGAGACCTAACTGTGGCCTTTCAGTACCTGAAGGGAGCCTTCAAGAAAAACGGAGAGTCTTTTTGCAAAGGCGTATAGTGACAGAACAAGAAGGAATGTGTTCAAACTGAAAGGGGGGTAGGTTTAGATGTTAGGAAGCAAGTCTTTACTGTGAGGGTGGCGAGGCACTGGAAGAGGTCGCCCAGAGAAGTTGTGGATGCCTCATCCCTGGCAGTGTTCAAGACCAGGTTAGATGGGGCTTTGACCAACCTGGTCTAGTGGAAGGTGTCCCTGCCTATGGCAGGGCGTTGGAACTCAATGATCTTTAATGTCCCTTCCAACCAAAATAATTCTATGATTCTGTGATTTTGGTAGCTTTCCTCAATCCTTTGAGGATCAATGGACACTTTGCTTTCTCGCAAAGGTGTTCTGTAAGTCTCCATAGCCTCCCTGTAGTTGGCTTTTTGTGAGTAGAAAAAGTGGAGAGCTTCTATGTTTTCATGTGGATGCAGAAAAGAGCTTTTGGTGTAAGTCTTCCAAGCTTTCCTTTCTAGCTTCTGTTATAATGAAATTGACTTTGTTAGCCAGTAATGTTATTAAAAATAACTAATAACCTGAGTCATATCAGGATATAGTTCTAGAAGGTATTTATAAGACCCCTGTAGTAATTTTTTAGTGTTTCTTGAAATGCTCTACAGGTAACGAAGTCATATGTTAATAGCTCCTGGGTAAATTTTAGAACCAACATCTTATTTTCTGCTTGACTTTGCTCATCTTAGAGTACACTTCTTACTACCCTTCCACTGCTGCCTTTCTTCACCTCCTGAACTATCTAGTGAAGGCTTAGATGCCTAAAGGGCCAGGAGTACCTGTGATGTTACTGAGTCTGAGGAGCTGTTGTGCCTGTAGGTGACTGCAGTAAGGGAGGTGGTGATGGTGCAGGGCAGCTCCGTGGTGTGGCAGAGGAGATTGGGGCATTATCACCTCCTTGATGGCCATACCCAGCAGCTGCTCCTTTCTTTGCAGCTCACTGGAGAAGACAGCAACAGTGGGAGATAGTTTACCAAGAAGAGTAGAGTGGGACTTCAGGTTTCTGTTCTGCAGTATCTGACCAGGTCTTGTAGCTGAAGATTT
Source organism: Myiozetetes cayanensis (assembly GCF_022539395.1). Classification (NCBI taxonomy): domain Eukaryota; kingdom Metazoa; phylum Chordata; class Aves; order Passeriformes; family Tyrannidae; genus Myiozetetes; species Myiozetetes cayanensis. The sequence continues at coordinate 27,646,188 of NW_026086604.1, read as the reverse complement.
TTTTTTCCCTTCTGGAAAGGAGGTGAAGTCAGACTGTGAAAATAGCTATAGAATTAGCTCAACCTAGTTCTGTGCTTTAACTAGGCTGTGTCCTTTCCCTGTTCAAGTCTGAATACTTTTTCTTTCTTTGTTTCTTTTTCCCTCTCCTTTCCCCTTTCCATTCAACAAATCTCAAACATTCTGCTTTATGTAAGTCTAGAGGCTGAGGAAAACACATGTATCAGCTATACAGATTATACAGCAGGACTGAAGTAACTATTTGTATCTTGACCTAATTGTTTTCCCCTCGTCTGGATGGTAATTTCTGTTTTATCTAAAATGGCAATTTTTCAGTGGGACCTCGAAGGAGATATTTAAGCAACAGATACAAGAAGGAAGTCTTCAGCCTAATTTTTTTGAATTCAGTTACATGTACAAGTAACATACTTCCAAATTGAAAATTAAAATTTAGTCAAGTTAGTCAACAACAGCCTTTTAACTTTTATGCACAGGCTCCCATACAGGACAAAAAACTCACTAAGGGACCTGGAAAGTTGATGTTGGTTTTAGTCATGTTGGGATGAGATGTCATGAAGAAGGATTTTTTTTTTTTAATTCATACAGAATTTAATAACTCTTGCTCATTCTAAATGTTTCTAGAACATAAAAATGTAAGGGCAGTTTTCTAAATGAGGTATTATCCTGTGTGCAGTGTAAGTGCTTGTGCTGTTCTCATTGCCTTTGAGTCTTGCTCTGTAGGGTAAATATTTGTGGACTGAACACTCACCTGTGTATGGAACAGGCAGGTGTTCAGCTGCCTGCTGAGCTGTAAGGAGGGAGTTTGGTTTTGGAAATAGTTCATGTCTGTTGAGGAATACATAAATAGACCTCTAGTAGTCCTTCTCTTACTCTGAACAGTGTAGAATATCTTGGAAAAGTTCAAAAAAGGAATTTTTATATTAGTAATTGCTATTATTATTATCAGTTTTCTAGTACTGTATGCAAATGTAACTTGATATCTGTATTTTCAGCTCTTAAAATTTCTCTTCCACAGGTGCATAAAAAGGATAAAAAGTATAAGTGTATGGTGTGTAAGAAGATTTTCATGCTAGCAGCCAGTGTTGGAATAAGACATGGATCACGACGTTATGGAGTTTGTGTAGACTGTGCAGATAAATCTCAACCTGGAGGGCAAGAAGGAGCAGACCAGGTGCAGGACACAGATTTCCCTAGGGATGAAGAATATGAGGAAAATGAAGTGGGAGAAGGTGATGAGGAGCTTGGTGATGATGTAGAAGAACAGAACGACCAGTCCCGATGGGATGAAGCTGGGGAAGTTTGTATGCCTTTAGATGACTGACAGAGCATATGACTTCAGGGTGCTGCAAATGGACACTGTATGGATTGACTATTTGACTATATGAATTTTTGGACTGAAGGCTTGCGAAATATGGTACAGGCTGGATGGTAGTTACATTGCTGTGAAAAATGTAGGGTCAAAGCCTTATAGCAAAAAAAGGATTATTAATTTTTTTATGATATTTGCACAGGACTGTACAGCATACAACCATTTGGTTGAATTATACAGAGTCCTCACATCTACAGTCAGTTATCAAAAGAAAAATGTATTTTTTATTATTTATAGGCTATAGCTACTTGGGTCCTATTCAGACATAGTAGTAACTGTAATTATGTTACACATTCATGTATCCGTTACATGAATGAAGAAAATTGCAACTTTGTATGGAAATGCAGAGACAGCTTTCCCAAATCCACTTCTATTGTTGGTGAGTCAGTGAAGCTAATTTGGGCTAGTGGCTCGTTTTCCACAAGCATGTCTTTGCCACATAAATTTTACCTCTCCCATAACCTGATGGGTGAAAGCCAATCATTTAAATATGCGTCACAGATATTGCCAAAACCATACTGAAATTTGGTTTGAAAACTTTTGGCTCTGTGCTGGCAGGTGGTATGGGTGATAAGCACTGGAGAAGTTGTTAATGGCATTAATTTAGTGTCTGTTTTCAAGGAAGGTTGTTGTTGATTCATCAGTTCAAAATGATAATGCATAAGAAATGACCAATAATGAAAATAATAGACTGGTCAGAGCATGGGTAATTCTTGTGCCACTTGTAGTCAAAAGAGACAGTCATGCTAAAAGGTATCTGATGTAATAATGTTTCTTCCCACTAAGGTGCCCCTTCTCTCAAACGTTTTTATTTCCCTGGTGTATACCTCAGTCCCACAAAATAAAAATACAAGGAATGGAGAAAGTGTCATATTAAACAACTCTTTGGTCAATAATTTCTTCCTTGTCCACTTTTTGGCTAGTTTGTGATGTGAATTGAACACTAGGCTATTTTGCCCATCGTTCATCATTAAAATGAACACAAACTATTTTTTATTCTTTTATACTTAATGGGTTGTTGCTAGTATTTAATATAAACCAATTACGATTAATTTACTCATTTTCTGGAAAATGACAAAAAAAACAAAGTCCAAAGCAAAATTATACTCTTTGAGTTGTCCACTTTTCAGGAGGATATGCTCCCTGTGCTCTTTGCTTCAGATTTTCTAGGAGGCATTGAAACTTGAATTTTTGTAGCTATGTAGATTTATTTCTTTTTTTCCTAAGCTTGTAATATTGTACCAATGATTTCAGGCCCCTTTCATAGGGAGGGGAGGGCATTACACCTTCACCTTAAACTCCTCTGTGTTGTCTAGCCTAAGGCAAACCAATTCAGGCAATCATTGGAACAATACATCTGATGTATTATTATGTCACAACGAGTAAATATGCAGAGCATTTGTCATGACACATAGCTAGGCCAGTGTGACAGTACTGTATAAAAACCAATTGAGGGTCACCATATTTTTCAACTTTGTTTATTTTAAAATGATTATATTTTTTTCCTATTTTATATCAGGTAACTAAATTATGGTAGTTGTGTGGATAACTTTGAATTATGCTTTGACAGACAAAATCTTACTGGTGCTCCATCTGATCAAAGTTGGTATGTATTTAAAGAGACAAGCTTTACTGTTGTCCATAGAACAGTAACATAATGTTAAGACATTGTTTTTGCTGATTGAAGCTAAGTTTGAACTACAGTTATATGGGAATTAAAATGCTTTTTTTTATCATCCACTTGTTTCATTGGTAGCTTCCACATCATTGTAAACCTGACATGATTAGTTTTTTTGGGGAGGGGGGGAAGGGTGGGGTGCCTTTTTTTTACACTGAAGAATACATTTTATTCTCATCGTTCTAGACTGAAATGAGTAATGTGTAATTCTGGTGGGGTCCAAAGTAGAAACTAGTTGGGCAAAAATGATATGAATTAAAAAGTATTTTAAACGTTAAAATAATGTTCTGCTTTGTGAATATGTAAGTATAGCATAAAGATTTTTCCATCCCGTTTATCCCTTTTAAAACCATAGTTTACAATTGGTAGATCTGTCTATATATATAAGTATATATATATATATCTGAAATTCACCTAAATCTGCTTTATTAGGATACTGCTCACTGAATGCTTAGAAACTGGACCTGGCTCTACACTCTTAATGTATTTTCCTTTTTTTTTTTGTTTGCTTTTTTTTGTTTTGTTGGGTTTTTTCTCAAGTATGAACTTATTCTCTTGGAATTGAATCTTCTTTTACTACTTAAATCATTTATGTATATCTGGTAAATTATGACCAAACTTGTTGTTAGACTGCATACAGTAAATTGAAATATACACTTGGTACACTACAGAATTGTTGTGCTTTTGTTCTGGTTATATTTGGAAAAGCAGACTTTTATAGAAATTTGTTATTTATAAATATTCAGTTACTATTCACTGGCCTTAATATTCTGTTGCATTTTGACAATCATGTCCTTGGTAATACTTAACTGCTTACTTTTAGAAGTTGCATGTAATTGCCAGTGGTAGGATTGGAGGGAGAGGGATGACTGTCTTTAGCAAATGATGTGAAATACTTTAATGGAGATCCACTCTTCTTGTGTTGTAGACCCAAAATAATTCAGATGCTATCTGCAGTGTGGATTTTCTGAGCTCTTTATTCGGAAGTAATTTAAAATACATTAATTTGATTGGGTAGTTCTAAATAATAAATGTACATTTCTGAAGAATTAACTTTTGAGGGACAGCTCAAGTTTCTTAACTAGCATAAGAAGTATAAAGAGATTTCTGTTTTGTGCTAGAAATTCTTTCCCTCAAGAAATGCTGGAGTTAGGCTGTAGTAACATGGCAGCAGATTTTAATTTGTTTTGAAATTTGTTTTCTTTTTAAAAGAAGAAAGTCTAATGCCCTTAAACTGTCTTTGTTATCAAATGAAAAGATACCTTACCTCTCATTTTGTCTTCTGAAATCCTTTTCAAATCAAGTTCGAGACTTGCTTATTTGGGGCAATGCCACGCGAGTAGTTTTATGAAAAGAATCATGTATGTTATTAAACAAACACCAAGTTCTGATGTTGGGATTCCCCCTTCTTCTGTGGGTTTTTGTTTGTTTTCTGGTCTCTTCAAGTAGTGGTGGGTATCTTTTAGAAAGAAACATATAGAGCATTTTGTGGCAGGGCACTGTGATGAAAGACGAAATCAAATCATTAAGTAAATTCACTTAAGATTCACAATTAGAACTCTTGGTCAAAGTAGGTGTGATGTAAGGAAGACACACAATATAAGATGTGTTTATCCTATGCCATTGTTATTACAGTATGTTAGAAAGCATTTTTCAAATGTAGTGACAAATGCATTTTGCATGAAAAGTGGCATTTTTCCCAATTACTTAGAAACTTTGTGTAGTTCTGTTTGCAAAGAAATCCTCTTGTAAAATAACTTTCTGAAGTGAAACCAGTTTTGAAAACCAGTAGTGGTATTTAGTTGTTAGCATGCATCCTAAGAACTAAGAGTTGCAATTACTGGTTCCCCTAGTGTACACTTAGTTTTTGAGATGTGTATCGTTCTGCAAATGCAGTTTTCAGGTATCACTACATTGTCCCTCTTCCTTCTGACAAGAAAAGCACTATCAAGTGAGGAGAAGCTTGGGCCAGGACACTGGCATGAGGTACACTCCTAGTTGTGGGTCACAGCAGTAATGCTGTTAGCAGAAGATGCTTTCCTTGCGTAGCTTTAAGTTGGTAAGGCTTTTAATAGGATTTGCTTTAATGAGGCCAGTCTCAGTTGTGCTTGCTTTTAAGTTCAGTTTCACTTGATTTTTCTTGTTCTTGCCACTCAGTAACGCAAGTCTCCCACCTATTCTGAAATATTTGTTGTCTGCTGACTCCACACAGATGCAGAATTCACTTTGCAAGTACTGTACCTTGTTTGTGGTTTCTTTATTACTTTGTTGTATTTAAATGGCTTTGGAAACTAATAACAGAAATGAAAGCAAGACAACTGACACCACCAGCAGCCCAAAAAACTTGTGCCAAAAGAAAGTGAAAAAAGAAAAATGTGGAGTGCAATGTGATGAGAAAAAGGCTTTTGGATTTGAGTTGTTACAATTCTTCTGGCTTGTTACTTGAATATTTTGGACAGTTCACTGTGCTTTTCTCTAGCACTATTTGGTGACAGCCTTCTGATGAAGAAGCTATGCAAGAAGCCCAGTTTTGAGTTTATTCAGTGCCTCCAGAATGTGGTTCAGGCTCTGCAGAGATAGTACCACTGAGTAGCTTTCTGTATATATTTTACTGTAGACCCTTCTGTTACATCCCTCTTCACTATGGAATCTATTACCCAATTTTTATTTGATAAATGCTTGCTCCTTTGCCTTTTACACATTTTAATAGCACATTACTGTGTATTACTGAACAGAATGGTAAAGGTTAAATATTGACACAGTGGATAAAAAGGAAATAATTTGGTTTTTCTATGGAATCCTTGAACAAACCTGTAATAAAATAATTCTTTTGTAATAAAGAAAATACAGGTTTGAAATGCAGGGGCACAGGTGTTGCTGAGCAGAACCCTTTGAGATGATGAAGATTCCGTATATAATTCACCATGGGTTTTTGAAATACTTTCATGTGGGGAAAAAATGCAAAACTACACTAGAAAGACTTTGGCTTAAACTTGAAAATAAAATTGGCTTACCAAGTATTTTGTATTTGACATTATTGCAATTTGAAGTGAATGTTTAAAATAAGCTATACATAATGTTTCTTACCTGGATCAATTTGGAGTAGCTACTTCAGAAGGCAGATAAAAGTGACTTCTCACTGACATTTTGGTATATAAACATAATTTCAAGACTTCTAATACTGTGTGCTCCAGTCTTTAAGTTACCATGCTGCAAATAAATTTAAGAAATAAGAGTTTCATCCATTTTTCTATGCCCTGCCCTCTCACCCTCCACAAGAAGATGCAGAGAGATTTCTTTGGATGGCTAAACTTCAACATTCAGTCATTTGCTCTGAATAACTTCTGCTTCTGACATAGAATAGAATTTATAGAAAACAATTTATTTTAAGGTTTTATTTTAAACTTCTTGGATAAAAAGGCTTATCACTTTAAGATGACCCACTTCCAAAAACCAGAATTCAGATGAGGTGTTTATACCTAAAACTGGATTTAGACAAACTGCAGTGCAACGCTGAGCAGGTCACTGGAGGGGCACTTTAGCCACAGTCTAGTGCATGCCAGAAATTTTGGATCCCCTCAGAAATGCAGTGGTACTGTGTGTGCCCAAAGCCTTTCCATTGCTGTTTTGTTCCCTCTCTCCATTTCCACCAACCTGAGAAGCTGCAACAAGTCCTTTCAACCTGAGTTTCTCAAAAGCTTCTTGACTGAATAATGCTGGGTATGTGTTTGAATGGATCCTTTGTTATATGTTATATGTGAGTTATTGTTGGTAGGTTATACACAAGTGGATTTCTTCAGTTAGAAAGTGATCAGTCCTTTGTTGGTTCTTTCAAGGATTCAAAAACTTCAAAATTTTCTCTTTGCCCTGTAGAGAAAACTTCAGGTTTGATATCCTGGATAGGCAAGTCTGCTTGTGTATCTTGACTTGGATACCAGGGTTTAGTGAAGACCAAAGGCCTCTGTCCTATCAACTTTTCCTGTTAGGTGCACCTGCACACTGCACATCTGACGTGTAGGTACAGCGTGTAAGGGAATTGTCCTGTGGGGGATGCTAGCTCTGGTTTGGGAAGAGCCCAGAAAAAAATAACTGCTAGGTCACTGAACAAACTGCATCACTTCAAAAACTATCTGAATGGTGGTACCCAGAGAATTGTTTTAAGACTCGAATATATTTCATTTAACTTGTTAATTATGTGCAATATAGTAATGTGATGTTCTCTCGTTAAATATATGTAAACTATTGTGTTTTGTCTACATATGTTATGAAAAGAGCTTCAGATTCCACAGAACAGTGTGAACTTCGTAGCTAGAAAGGAGCAGCAGGAGAAGAAATATGATTGAATTTGCTGAATTTTAACAATCTAATTAGATTAGAATTAACACTGGGACAGCAAGCAACTGCAGAAGAAATTGTAAAGTTTGTAGGAAGGTTGTGAAAGAAGCCAGTGCTGCAGGAAAGGATCTCCAGAAGCTTTCTTAATGGGCCTGAAGTCTAGCTGCATTCATCAAGGACCAGGAAAAGATGCTTATCTTTGCAGCATGGTTGAGTTGGTGATGCTGTAAAACCCTTAACTCTTGAAATGCTGACCTTTGAAGGCTAGACCTAACATTAAGCTTTGAAATAGCCAGCCTCTTTCTAGCCCTTTAATTTGGAGATGCCTCCAGGATTGACTGCTGAGATACCAAATTTATGCTGAGAAGTAGCCCTAGTTATTTTCAGATCAAATGAAGAGAGGGGTTTTTTTTTTATGTATGTGATAATACCACTTCAATGCATTTATTTCTAAAATTCTTACAGTAGAGGCATAGTACTAGTCTAGTACTTGTTAGCTTGACAAGAAATGGTAACTACATACCAGTCCTAGTAACTTCAGATGCCTCTAGCTTGGGAGGATTGCTTTTATCAGTCCGTGTGCTGTGTTCTCAGATGCTGTCTGCATAGGTTACATCTTGTCAAACTAGCCTTAAGTTACCCTTCCTGGGTATAGATTGCAATATAGTTTCAGTGAAGAAGTGTCACAAAATAAATCTTACCCAGGAATCTTTTTTCTTGTTTTCTCCTTGCTGAAACACAGGAAATAAATTTCTAAAGCACTGCTTTAATTGAAAGATCCTTTTACTTTAAGTAACTGTTTTCCTTAAGGAACACTGATTTGTGCTCTTCAGATATTGTCATGCCATCTTTCTTCAGGTTATCCTCTGCATCCACCTGAAAACCCAGACTACTGAGGTCATAGGATATAATATTAATACATCTGTTAATTTTTGTCGTCTTTCTCAGAAATGGAGGTAATTGGAAAAGAGTGGAGTGGGAAGGTTTGTGTTTAACCTCTGAGTAACTGGAATTCAGGAAGGTGCTTTGAAACCTTACTGAGACTTGATCTACCAAGATGTTTATAAACTGCATGGGATATCACTGGCTAAGTTTGCAAAAATTACCACTGTCATTTTTAATCATATTTTTTCAAAACTACTGGTGTTGTCATCTCTCTAATCTTTATTGTCATACCTCTGACATAACTTGCAACTTTATGGGATCTACTAGCTTTCTTAGAAACAGTAAGATATGAATATATAATGTTCACAAAGAACTTGTCAATAACTTTCTGTTGAACATTATTATTCTGCCCTGGATTCCTCCTTGAAAGGTGTGTTTTGTCTGGAAGGTATGGAAAGGGGCTTGGTGACCACTGTCTGCTCACAGGGCTTAAAGAAACCTGATTAGTCTGCAAAAAAGGCATATGTATTTTCATACTGGAAGCAGACTTTTCCCTTGGAGTTTCTTACACCTTGTTGTGAAGCATTTCAGTTTTGAAACCTGCGTAGTAGTGTGAAGAGGCCACTAGTCAGCCTGAACTTGTAATTTTTCTGCTTATACACCCTTTAAATTAATAAAGATATGACCTTATTATAATGCTGCACAGGTCTTAACTGCAGTTGTCACTCTTTGCCCTGCTTTAATAACAGCAGCTATTCAAGTGGTGTATCTGAGGCAGCCTTTGACAGGGCTTTTTAAAGCTGTTTTCTTTTCCGTGTGTGTCATGGCCTGCTGGGTAATGTCAGGGAGGTTATTTTGCCCTCTCTGTTTCATTTCCATGTGTAGATTGTTGTCTTTTTCCTGAGATACTTCATAAAGCTTTTCTGAAGCACTGAGGAAAAATTGCTACTCAAGAGCCAAAGTACTGGAGTAGCTGTGTAAACCTGTGTAGTATTTGATGAGAATTATTGGAAGTTCATCCTCTTTGATGTAGGTTTAGAAAAGAATCTAAAACTGAATGTGGTTTTAAGTTACCACATCAAATGATTTAACTTTAGAGTTTGTTCATCGTGATGGATGATGACTCATTTCTTTATTGTCACAGGATAAAGTCTCAAGCAACTGTTCCTTGAGAAACACTTCTACCTGTTTATCTTGCACCAGATACTCCTTTGTATTGGCTGGAATTTGTCAATTGAGTGCATAATTATCTTTTCTGCACTTCCATTAACTGGCTCTGAAGTGATTGTCTATCTAGATCCATGGATTTCCTTCCTTGCTGGAGATGTAAAAACTCCGGAAAGGAGTTTCTGCAGGAAGAACATTAGTGGAGTTAGAGAGATCTGGATCAGCCCGGTGTTGTAGCTGATCATGTCAAAAACCATTTGAATTTTCTCAATGTGATCATAAGAATTAAACTATGAAAAAAAAAATCATTAAGTATCTTTGGGGAGATTTTGTGATGCTGCTTTGCTTTTACTGATGTTAATGAAGATGATTGGCTTTTCCCCACACCTCCTGCTGAAAGTAGAACAGTTGCAATACTTGAAGTGACTGCATCATGGACATTGGCTAAACAATTCTGCCTGTAAAATTGTCTGCAAATTTGATGTATTCTGAAGATTGATAGAATGCTAGATACATATTTGTAAGAAAATGAACAGTAGCTTTTAATTTTGGATTTGATGACACTGTTCCACAGTGTTTTAAGTAGCTGAAAATGCAGTTAGGGGTTTGTCACCAGCATTGGGAGCTATATTGCATTAACTGCAAGTTACTGCACCAGGTAGCCTGTATTTCTGTAAGTTGATATTGGGCTCTCAAAGCAACGTGTTTAATAACAAGAAACCGTCTGATTGCTGGATCTGATGTAGAGCCTGCCAGATGGTTCTCTTGTGAAGAATGGTAGGGAACAACTGAAAGTATCATAGGAGGGGGAATCCTCAGCTTTGACCCAGCAGGGAGGAGGATCCCTGCCTTTAAGAGTTTCTTTCACAGTAAAACTGCATGGAATTAGATTTATGTACTTTGGAAGGCGGAAGGACTGAGTCAGCCCTGTTGGAATGTGAACTTTTGTGCTAGGGCACTTAGATGATTCCAAGTCTGAGCTTACACTGCATCCCTTTTAACATGTATAAGAGCTTAATACATTGGAGCATTAAGTCTGCTACCTGTTATTACCATGTGAAGGTCAGATTTCGGTTTTAAAGAGACTTAAATTCCCAACTTGAACTTTAGTAATTTTTTTTAATGCTGCTTTCAAGTGATTCTCATTTGAGAATCCACTATTTGTCACTCTGTGTGTAGTCAGGTGTTAAATGCAATCGATACCTATAAGATAAAATATGCAGTATCTTTTCACATGCAACAGGGGCTTTATTTTTCATCTTGCAGTTCTTAGATAAGCAAGCTGGAGCTCAGGTTGTCTCCCTTTGTTCCTTCTAGGACTCTGGATCGGGATTTCCCTTTGAAATGCAGCTACTCTTCCCCTCTCAGCTGCTTTTCCTGTACCAAATCAAACATCAAAATCCTCGTATCATGTTTAGCTTTATTTGTTAAGCACACAGTTTGAAACTTGGTATTTTTTACACTCTACATAAATTCTTTTTTAAAAAAGTGTTTTTCAGGTGCAGAAATAAAGGTTGTTCTTGAACATTTGATCTCTCTGTGTTCAGGATGGCCAAAGCAATATCTTATTAATGCACTTAATGTAATGCCAACTTTTGCCTAGAGGTAGACTCTGGTGGTTTGATGCTGAGGGCTGTGCCTCCAGGCACAACTGTCATTATGAATAAAACATGGTACAGAAGGCAGTTGTATTAAAGTGCAGCAGATCTTTTGGGCAAGTGAAGTGGAAGAAATCAAGGGATCACTAAAGCTCGGAGCTGCTGGGCACAACCATTGCCAGCCAGCTTTGTGACATGGAAAGCTTTTCTGAAAGCTTGGTCAGGTCCTTCTGTTTGCTCTCTGCCAAGAAGCAATGCTCATCCTCTGCAGTGCTTGGCTTTCTCCGTGGCATTCTCTCCAAGGGACAAAAGGCAAGTGCACCAGGTGTCCCACTTTCTCCCCAGAGAGAGTTATTCTTTTGAGCTTGCAACTATTTAAGTGAGCTTGCACCCTTTTTTAAATGGTGTGGGGCAAAGTATGATGATGTTGAGGCTTCACATACTTAAGTAAACTCTGTCATGAGAAGTGGTTTATGTTCTGCTTTTCAAATTTGATACCAAGCTCTCACCTTTGAATAGAGATGCCACCTTATGTCGGTGCTAGGGATGACAGGCTCAGTATCGTCAGACTTTGTCAGGGCTGTACTGCTCTTCTTGTAGATTTTAATGGCCAGTGATTGATGTGACTGATTAATTGGCATCCTATATGATTCATTGGCATCCTATATCTTCTGCTGTTACCAGCTAAAAAGCAAGGAGCGGGGATGCAATTTCTGATTTAAGTCCTTTTCATGTTTGCTGGCTAAACTACCAGTGCTAACAAACTACTTTACTCTTAGGATTTATTAGTTTGCTACAACTGCTGTTAAATCTAAGTAAAGTACAAATCAGCTTTGTCACATCATTACAATTTAAAACAAATAATGGAAGAGCTGGTACAGATGCTATAAAAAGGACAACTTCGCTGTTTTTCAGGTCTAGCTTGTTTAGAAGTTACTGTACTCTCTTTTCAGAATAGACTAGACTTACTAGACTTCTCTTTTCAGAATAATAGTTACTAGACTTCTCTTTCCAGAATAATGAAAATTATTTTCTGAAAATTTGTCCAGCCCAGTCTCTCACATACTTGTGACCAACCTTTTTTTGTTTCCAGCAAACTATAAAACAACTACAAGCACTTTTTCTAGTTCTCTTTTTTCATCCCCTTATTTTCTTTGATCTCTTTTCTGAACTTCTTTGGCTTCCTTGCTAAATATATAAACTCAAATTATGTATTGTTTTGAAATACTGTAGGAAACTGATTAAATTTGAAAATTTGCACATTTGGATTCTATTTTTTTCACTGTGCAAAAGAGAACTGCAAATGATTGCTCAGTTAAAAAAAAAAAGAACAAACCTGCAGCCCAACACCCCCCACCCTAAAGTTGGGCATTTTTGCTAGTATTCTTGAATATCTTGGTCCCTATCTGCTTATTAATGACACAGATACAGAGGGATGAGGAGGTAAAGCAGATATAGTTTTCCAGGTGCCTTCTGCAACTGAAGAAAACATAACCCTCTGAGACTGATTCTGGGAGAAACTATGAAGATCCTCCATCCAGCTCCCGTTACATCCAACCCTCATCTTTGCATTGCCAGGTGCTGTTTCTGGGCTGGCAAGAGACCAGAAGACTTGAACAGTCCTGGAGCTCTTGCTGAGTCAAGGTGCAGTCATTTCATTCCAGTCAAAACCAAAGTAACGGCATCCAGGTCAGGGAGTTAGTTTAGATGCAGGGTTGCTTCTAAAGCAGAGGTCTCAATCACCCCCACTTACCCACCTGCAGTTTATATTGTGGAGCTCTCTGAACACTTCGTTGAATTCCTTTGGGGCAAAACTAAACTTGAAGACATACTTTAGGAGTGCTCCTGCTATGCTCCAAACTACAAATGCTTCCCTGCCCACAGGACCAAATTAAAGATAATTAAAAGGAAAATTTCTTTGAAATGTGCATAATCTGGACAACTGTTTAAAAATCTTCTATGGGTCACAGACCTAAAAGACGTAGCCCAAATGGTCACAAATCAGTGTTACTCTAGAGCTTTGCTGCTTTTGCTTTCATCAACTCTACCAAGGACCAAAATGAGGGCATGGAATTTCTTAACTTCCAAAGTAATTCCTGAAAAAAAAGTGATTCACAAACCATGATAACTACTGGCAGTTTTTTCTGACCCAAGTTCTTTAGCAGTGTGATGCTGCACAGCCTGGGAGTGAGAAGAGTATTTCTCTTCCTGATGATGAAACAGTACCTGCAAACTTGCATTCTCACTTATTTTGTCTTGCTTCAGTATCCTGCGGTTGCTTAGGTGGTTGGATTTTTTTTTTTTTTTTAAATGAAGCTGAAACCAACAAAATATCTTTAAATTTTAAAATCTTTAACTTCCTTTTTGGAACTGTTCTGGTGAAGCAGTGTCTTTACTGGAAGTAGTGAATAAGGCAGAAGTGACAGTGCTCATAGGAGGATTAGTTCTCTCTAAGTTGTGGATGTGATTATTGTGACCTATTTCTGACATGGTGGAGAGGAAGAGCTCACAACCACTGTCCTAGAGCTTTTCAGGTGGATTCCTATCCATAGGGTGTTGTGATGCTTCTGCTCTCACAGGGCCTCCTAATATTTTAGAAAACTTTAGGGATAAAATTGTTTGCTTGTGGATGCTCAGTTTGCTGAGCATCTTGCTGAAGAAGGCTGACTGAGCACAGAATTTTGCCATGGAAGTGGAAACCCTTACTTGGCCCTTTTCTATTACTGCATGTTAAATACTCCTTGAAATTGCCCTGACTGAACATGAGACCTAATCATGATACTTCCTTGTGCCCAGCTACCATAACTTCGGTAGAGAAAACAGCTTTGGTTTTTTTTCCCTTCTGCCGGCAGTGCAAGCAGTGCCCAGATGAGTCATGCACACACAAGGAGCTGTCTGGAGTGGCTTGAGTGCCTGCTCTGCTGTATATCACAGACCATTTTGGGGGAGGTGGACAGAAACAATTGCAGAATTAATTGCAGGCACAGAGCTAAAGCTGAATAAACTCAGCAGCTCTTTAGGTCCTTGATTGGACCTCCCTAGAATCCTTTTTTCTTTTTTTTTGTCTTTTTAAGATCTTTTGAGGAAAAGCCAAGTAACCAATGGATTTTATATCCTTTCCCTTGGATAACATACTGTTTCTCAAGCTAAGCCTTTTTCCTATTATTCTGGGAGTTGCAAGGTTGGGTCCTAGAAAGGATAACAAACTACTTAATGTATTTTGACAAATCGTCATTTAACAATGCATGGGAGTGCATTTATATCGTGGAAAACTTGTTCAGAAACCTTCTACTGTCTCTCTGTCTTGTTAAGTACTCACAATAACACTGATTGTAATCTTTCTTCAGTCTGATTAAATCTTCATCACATTTTGACAGGCAGTCATTAATGTTCATGAAGCCTGTTGAGAGTGAAAAAATGACTGGTAGTGTGAAAAACTAAGCTATACTTGATTATTCTTGTGCCCAGTTGCTTAAAGTGCAATTGTGTGTACTCTTAAGGAAGGTTAGTTTGGAAACCAGCCATTTAATTATTCTAGTTCACAAAAACACTAATCAAACTCGGATTGATCATGCAAAGTGGGAAACTCCAGTAACTTTCATAGTCATATCTTAAATTTGTGGAAACAAATTGGGTGCCTTCCAGAGATCACAGTGATTGTGCTGGGATAATGTGAAGTGGGCAGCAGCCACAGCTCCCTGCTGGAGGGTGGAATACTTGCTGTAGGAAGCAGGTTGGCACCTCTTGCCAAGTGAGTGAAGTTGGGAGAGAGGAGGGGGAAGGGATGGTTTTGGGGTGCAGGATTCAAAACAAAGTCTGAGTTTGTTCCTACCTGCACAGTATCAGTGGGTGCAATTTAAAGATAACATCCTCCCTACAGCTGTCCTCCTTTCTTTTTAATAGCCATTTGTGATACATCACAGTGTTTCACCCAAGGAACTCATAAGGTGCCCTTTCCACTTAGTTCTTTTTTCCCCAGCTCATGTGGCCCATCTGTTAGGTGTGACTGAAAGTGGCAAACAGATGTTGAATTAATTGTGGAGGTTCTGTTACCCACCAGGATCAAAAGTCTTTGCCCTCCAAAAGATGCTGTGCTAAGGTTGAACTCTGATTAAACAGGACAACCAGGATTGCTTCTTAGCAATGGACCTGGTGGAAGTAGAGGAGGTTAATTTCAATGCCATATTTGTCTGTGGCTGCTGGTGAGAGCCCTTCTACTGATATGTTTTTAGGGAATGTTTTAGGAACCCAAAACCTATGTCATAGCCCCTGCACTCCAGCCTACTCCAGCAAGGCATGCCTAGTTAAGTCTTGGTGGCTCAGTTTAGTTATGCACCTCTGGATTTTTATTTTTTTTTTTTTTTACCTTATGGAACTGCATTTTAGCTATTGTAATTTTTGAAAATGTAGAACTTCGTGATTCCCACTTTTGCTTTAGAAGGGTGGCTGTCACTGTAAAACAGCAACAGCCAGGAGCAGTAGGTACAAAGAAATGTTCTCAAAACAGCAGCTTTGATTTTGAGCTGTTTCCCTTCATAATGGACCTGTAACGCAACAGTTTGTCTGCTCATGTACAGGTTTACTACTGTTTTCAGTCAGTCTTGACAATCAGTAAATCCAAAGCAAATATTTAATTCTGGATCATTCAGTTCAACTTCTTAAAATACTTGTTCTTTGCTTTGAAGCAGCTTAGTCAAATGTTTCCTGAAGTTTGACTTAAGTTTTTGGGCTCTGATTGTTTAAAGCTCTTGAGTAAAGGTTTGACCTTAAGTGTCTTCAAAATTCTAGGTCTTCATTTATGTAAGGATCTGGGGGCCTGATCCAGTGCTACTGATCACTGAGCAGGCTGAGACACTGGCCAGTTCAAAACAGTCTAGTTCATAGACTTCACTGCTGAACTCCTTTTGAAATATTTACTATCACAAGTTACACAAAGTTTTGGGGATTGCTTGACGGTCCTAAGAGTTTGCAAAGCCTTTAATACAGTACAGGACAATAAATCTAGGCTGAGATAGTTACAGGAATCAAAGGATGCAGTGAACAACTTCACTCTCCAAATGTCTTCTAATTACGTTGTGTGGTAGACTTCAGATTGATCATCCTATTTCCAACTCAAGACAATTTATTTGGGAATTATAGTAAGGAGATTATATTACTTCATTTTTGAAAAGATGAATACCATGTTCTTTTTTCCTTTGCTAGTCGATGTTTTTGTGTAGTTCTTGCTGGTGTTTTCTGTATTTGTCAAATGTCCTGAATGGAAATTACCAACCATCTTCATCCATGTAGCACCTTTGATGAGTAACAGCTCTCCCATAATTTGCATTTGTGTAGAATATTCAGTCATCCAGATAGCTGTTGCATAAATTTTAATGTGTTCCTTAGATTGGCACAAAGAATTATCAAATTTAATTTTTACTAAAGTGCTATATTGGATGGCCTTTTGGAAAATGAGAGGGAGAGGAAGAAAAACGGTGTTTGCAGCTAAATTAGAATGTGTTAAAGAATGTTAGAGAGCCTTCTTTTTAAGTCAATTTTTAGTGTTAATTTTAATTGAACAATTAGTTCGTCATTTTAGAGATAAATATCTTCCAGAAATCCCACTCTATTCCCTTTCAAGCATCTTCTCAGAACCCATTTGTTTTAGATCTTTGTCAAGAAGTGAAGTAGGAGCATTAGCTTTGCTTTGCAGGAATCTGCATGGACCCAGTTATGTGTGTCTAAATGAAGTAGCTGCAAGACTCAATGCTTTGTCCTTCACCTTTTTCTCAAGAAATGACCCTGCTGACATTACAGAAAAATCCATTTATCTTTAGTCTACTTTTCCACCAAATACAAACGTTGATTTTAAAGCTACTCAGGTTTTTGAATCACACTGTTGTGATTCAGTGTTGTCTCATATTCTCCAGTCCCTGAGCTGCTGTTGCTTCCAGGGAAGTGTGGTGTAATACCATTTGCTCTTCCACTCATATCTATGCAACTGGCTTTGGCTGCTGTTGGAGAGCATGATGCTAGGAATGATCCCCATCTTCACTGTGAGACAGTTTGGCAGGGCTTGCTCCTACAGTGCCCAGCTCAATTTTGAGTGTCATCTCCACTTTTGTCTTGCGATACCATGCTATGGTTTGGTCATGGAATTGTTAAGGTTGGGAAAGACCTCTGTGATCATCGAGTCTGACTGTTAATGCAGCACCACTGAGTTCACCACTAAATCCTATCCCCAAGTGCCACATCCACTCTCTTTTTGAGCACTTCCAGCGATGGCGATTCCACCACTTCCCTGGGCAGCCCATTCCAATGCCTCACCGCCCTTTCAGAAAACAATTTTTTCCTAATATTGAATCTAAACATCTACTGGCACAACTTGAGGCCATTTGCTCTTGTCCTGTCATTTGTTACTTGGGAGAATAGACCAACCCCCACCTGGCTACAACCTCCTTTTAGGTAGTTGTAGAGAGTGATGAGGTCCCCCCTGAGCCTCCTCTTCTCCGGGCTAAACAACCCCAGCTCCCCCAGATGCTCCTCAGCAAACTTCACCAGCTTCGTTGCCCTTCTTTGGAAACACAAATAGTTCAAATAGTTTTCCTTTTCTGTATTTAATTGTCTTACTTAATATACACATTCATATTCTCAAAAAAACCCCACCTCTGATAAACCAAATGCCTTTGTGACTGCCCCAGGTAAATGCTGTCTCCAGAGTGGTGTTTAAATCCTTGACAGAATTGACAGACATTTTCACACAGTTTGTTTTTTCTGTCCCCAAAACCTCTGTGTGGCTGGCATTCTTTCCAAGTCTTAGCTGGACATTATTTATTTCCGACTGCTGCTGCTAAGATGGAAGCAAAGAATAAAAATTCCATGTGTTTCTCTGAGTTGTGTTGTCAGGAGAGGCATCAAAGCTTCTTCCTTCTGGAAAGAAGCCAGGCTTTTTAGCAAACAATAAGTTCAGTAAAGTGAACAAAGAGAAAGCATGCAGGCATGTTTTTTAACTAAAGGGATAAGAATCTAATTGCATGAGCTGGGAAGACTGAGTTGCATTTAGTTAGAATAGGGGAATGTGGCTGCTAGTCTTAATTTACAGTGATGAATGAAAAAGGTTAGCAATCTCTACCCTTAACACAGGCACACTTTTCCACCCAAACAAAGGCATGTGCAAGCTTTATGTCAGCACTGGATTGCATCTCACCTTGGTTGTCTGTGTTCACCTCATCCCTTTCAAACATCTGCTTTAGAATAAGAGGAAGTTAACCCAGGAGGTGCTTATGCTTTCTTAATGTAAAAGAAACCCCTTTCACATGAAGGGAGCTAGGGCTTGATCCAGCTGGATCCAGCTGCCCCATTTCAGATCTTTCAGGGTATCTCACTTGGCCTTCAGCTGCTGGTCAGAAAGTGTGTGGGTGACTTGCAGCTCTGCCAGTCCCATACAGGTGTTTGAAGAACTGAAATACTGAATTGATTCCATGGGATGAAATTTGGTTTGATGCCAAGAAACCAGTGCAGGCATCTACACATCTGAGGTATGTATCCATCAGAGTCAGTGAGAGCTAGTCACTACCTGGACTACTTTGGAAGATCAGCTCAGATGTACACTAATGAGCCTTTTAGAAGATGAGCTATTCAGAGTCTCTTTTAGCTTAAGCAGAATCACTCTGTAGACTCCACTGTGCTTATTTAGACCTGGATTCAGGTGTCTTGATTTGGAGCTAAAGCTCACCTTGTATTTGGTCAGGTAAAAATTTCATTTGATGCCTCTGTTGCTTTCTGAAGGTTCATGAAGCAAAAGAGCACAGGAGCTAAAAGAGAGCCCAAGTGAAGACCCAGAGCAACACTGGGTATGTGGCCTTGAGAAAGGCCTTTAAAAGGTTTGTTGCCAGCTAAGTGCTGGTGTGTACAGTGATGCTCCTCCCTGTTCTCTGCTGAGAGAAGTGGGCTTTGTTAAGTATAAAGGGACACATGAAAAGCCATTTGGCTCTTGCCTTCACTAATCCAGAGGACTCCAGGTTTTGGTTAGCTACTGGGGCCAAAGACTAAGACTTACCTATCCTTCATTCCTCATTTCACAAAACAGTGTGGTATAACAGCTCTCACCTGTTCATGAGTTAGCCTGGCAAACAGTGACACAGAAAGTCAGGTAATGCTACATCTGCCAAGAAAATCCTCAGACTGGAATCCAATTCCTTAGATCAGAATTTCTTTAGAAGTGACGGCTCCTTGTGATTAGATTCTTAACACTGTGATGTGCAGAAAATAGAGTATATTATTGTGGAAGAAGCTGTATTATTTGCCTTTGATAGATCCATAGAATATAATAATTAAAAGAAGTCAGGAATTAAGCAAAAGCTCAGCAAAACAAACTGGTGCTGACATACACAGATGGTGTCAACTGATAGCTGGTTGGCATTATGAATTGTTTTATAATTAGGTAATTAAAGCAAGTCTGTACACACTTTAACTTTCAGGAAACTCTTAAAGTACATGTAGCTGTAACATTATATCTATCCATTAATTTCTTGTCAAGTCTGTCATACCTACTCATAAAATGCCTAATAAAGAAGCTTACACATGCACAGTCTCATACATTTCTTCTAGGAACCATAGTATGTAACAGCACAGTCCTAGAATACCAAAGAACAATTGTAAAAATATGTACAAGTTTTTGCTCTCCATTTCTTTTCAAATTGAAGTTGTTATTACAGCTTTCATCTTTTAACGGCAGGAGAACACTTAAGGCTCACCAAAAGCCAGTCCCCCTGACTCGGCCAAGACTGCACGAAGCAAGATCTCTGGAATGAGAACTAAAATTGTTGGTTACTGGGATTCAGATTTCTTCCCAACTTTCATTTCTGTTCCATTGCCAGAAAATAAATCCTAGGACTTCACAGGGAAAACAGATGTTAGTTGAACTCGCCCAGGGTCTTTCTTCTGAGTCCTGTAGATCCTAGTAGGTATTGTACACAATATATGGATATCTCGTGACAGACGTGGTCATGTCTGATGCTGAATGAAGGTGCACAAGCAGATTCATAGTAAAAAACAAACAGAATAAAAGAACAGGCTTAAACCTAGGATATTTAGTTTGACTCTCAGTTGCACTTGGAAGTCAAGGAAATTTTGTACCTGTAGCCTGAATATTAATTTTGGTTCTGTATATCTGAATTTCCAATTATCCATCCAGTGGACACAGGTTCCTTTAAAAACATGCAAACTAATTTTCTAAAAACTGTTTGCATTTTTTCGGGGACTGATGGTGAAGAGTTCTTTGCACACCACTTTCAGTTTCAATTAGCTGACGTGTTTTGCAGAATCAGACATTACAAGTTATGTAGAACAGACAGATGTCTATTCCAAACAATATTTGGTGCTGGGTATTTCCTTCTAACATCGAATAAATTAAAGGGAGAAATTTATGTACAACTAAAATATCATACAAACTAACATATCACAGTTATAAAGATGGCTGAGTTGGCTGATATGAAAAGTTCCTCAGTTTTGAGTTGTGTTTCTCTGGGAGGTGAACACTGTTGCTGAACAGTCCATACTGCAACAGTCAGTCCCTTTCACAAAGATGCAGATTACCCCCACCTCATACTTTGTTTATTAAAATTGCTTAGCTATCCAATGCATCTTTGATCGTGATGCATTTGACTCCTCACAGCAGTTTCTAAGGGCATGTTCATTACTAATCTAACCTAACTTATCCTGTATACAGCTGCTAACACCCTAAAAATTTGTGATACAGTAGAATGAAGCAAAATGGATAAGAAATAGGCAAACTGTTTTCCTTCACTGGAAAAAATACTTCTGACAGTGAAATGAACCTTCAGGTGCTTTGGAGGCTGGCACAATTTTACTTCCTTTATTTCTCTCATGCTTTATTTATGACCTGCCAAGTGCTCGTAGAAGAAAAGCCAGGGCTTGCTCTCTCTTGACATTTCACAATGATTTTTAATTATTGGAGCAAAGCTTGAACCTTACTAGTGTACCTTTCTCTCCAAGTTTTAGCTATAGTACCGTAAAAAGCAAAATAAACTGAAATATTGGTATCTGTAATGCTTTTCTCTTCCTAATTGTGTTATTATAAAGGTGTATCAACAGCAACAAAGGGTTGTGGCCATCCCTAACTCTGGATGGAATTTTTGCACAGTTTTCCTAGTGCATGTGTTAACCATTAGCATAAAAATATGTATAATTTTTTAGAAAAAGGATTGGTCATATTAGTTCCACTGTAAACTTCGTCAGAGCTTCAGTTTCAATTTTATATTTTATTTTCTAAATTAAACAACACAACATTAAGATATTCTGCCACTTGTGTGCACCTTTATCGTCTGTTAACCCTGTTGTCCCCATCCCAAAGGACAATATTTGCTTTTAAGCAGGCATAAATTGCCTTTTGTCAAAATGAGACATGAAGAGATTTAGAAAACAGTGACATTATAGGCAAGAGAAGTCATAAATTGTCTAAACATTTACGTCTCAACACTTCGGCCTTTAGGTAGCCAAAGCTGGAACTGTTTGCCTACCGGCTTTCATCTCCCAGATGTGGAGTAGATGTGCTGCAGCTGCTGAAAGGAAAAAAATTGAGGCTTACCATGTACTTGGACATACCAGCAGGATGCTCTACAGAGCAAATACCAAACTCTTACAGCAGGGGCTTTGAAGTGCATTTGAAAATCCAAGCCCTTACCTGTGTCCCAGTGAAATGACTTTGGCAGTCTTCTGAGCTTCCCCAGTCTACAGCCACAGTGCAGTTTCACACAGTAGACTCAGCAACCAGGAGCCTCCCAGCTCTAATCTGAGCTCTGACACAAACTGCCCAGCCTAAGCTCAGGGGCTTTGAGGTGTCAGAGAAGTTTTCTTGAATCACACCAAGGTGGTGGTGGGCATAGCTAAGGTCAGCACAGAGCTCACACTGCCCAAGCAAGGAGAAAGAGCATCAGGCTAACAACAAATCCACGTCTGTGCTGCAGCCACCTCCTCAGTAACACCAGTTCACCCTTCTCAACAGGTTAAGCTCCTGTCAAGAGTGGGGAATGGGAGCAGCTCAGGCAGGAATAGAGTTCATTGTGGTCTGCGAATGAACTGGGAATGTTCTGGGAAGACGTGGCTAGTAACCTTTGCAGGCATGAGGATGAAGCACCCTCTGTACCCTCTCAAGATGCTACAGAACCAGTTTGCTGGGTGCAGTGTAGCAGAAGGCAGCCACCAGACAACCTACATCTTGAGAGGGAAAAGGCCCATATTGGTGAGCTGCGGAGTCAGGCTTCAGAGTGAGGTGTAAGTACTTCGATGTACTTACGGAGAGATGTAAGTACTTAGAATTAAAAACTACCTTCATCTTCTGCAAGTCTTGTTCTGCATGAGTGGTGGGTTTTGTCTGGATGCTGGTAACCTTTCTGGCCTGCTCACAAGATAAATTACTGTTCAGGGATTGTTGGCTTGGCCATAAAGCAATACGGGCTTGTCTTTTCCAAAGATCACGTGATAACTGGGATCACGTACGAGCTGTAATTTTCTTACTTCTGGCTAGAACGTAATATTTCGATACAACAATTAATATGTATATCTACTGTTCTCATCTTGCAACAAAAAGACCACTGCATACCTCTTCTGAACTCTTGTCTTGTTTAAGTAATGCACAACAGCGAGGTGCCAGCTTCTGTGGGGTTTGTTGCACCTCATTTTATAACAGATTTTCCTTCTCGAGGCTTGGGTTGCAGGAGTAGAGCAACTGCAGTAGAACAGAACTTTTCTAAAGAAAAATAAAACCCAAACAATCCCTCACAGCACTTGCATAGTGCTTGGAAAATATGAGTCAGGTCCACCCTCAAGATCAGAAACCAGAAAGCAAATAAAAGAACCTAACAATGTTGCCCAAAATAAATAACCACAGTGTGGAGGCACCTAAATGGGGGACATGTGGGGGAGAAGCTCTTAATTTTTTTTAATTCTCAGGATTAGCACATCTGCCACAAACTAAACAAACAAATTGTTATTGGAGTCAGGAAAGGACAACTAATGTAAAACAGGCTGAGACACAAATCAGTAGCCATGGTAATCTGTCACAGGTGAGCGCTTCTCAAAGAAGGCACTTGAAGTGCCAAACAAAACTTCTACTGAAATCCTGGAAATCTGTTTATCCAAACACTTTATTTTAATTGAAGAATCAGCAACAGCTACTATGAAGAAATGTGTATAGAGAAATATAAGCACTTCAAACTGTTGTAAAACTAATTACTAAACTTCCTGTTGTGGCTTCTCTGCCATCACAGTGCCTGTGCAGCCCTGTACAGTGGTAAGCAGTCACAGCAACTCAGGCCTCTCTAAATCAGAAGCCATGAAAACTTGAAGCACCGCTTTTCTTTCCAAATTTCATTGTCTTATGGAATACAATTCATTTTTTTTTTCTTTGCAGCCATTAGAATTATCAATGGCAATGAAAATAAAAGATGAAATTCCCACATAATCTTAGCTCTAACAATGGAGTTTATGGTTTTATGGGGAAAACCACCCATGGTGCAAGACTAAGGATAAACAAAGACAGTTGGTAACAAGTAAATGTGCTCATCTTCCAAATGCTTTCATACTCACGACAACTGTTTGAGCAACTTTGCAAAAACTTGTCAGGAATTGTCATATTATTTCTTTGAATTTATTCCTTGGGTTAGTGCTGGCTTGTAACATTTCAATATCAAGACGGTACATTAGGCAAAAGATGGTGATCATATGAACACTGAGGAAACTGTTAAGCAGAGATCAGAATTACTGTCTCAAATCAACAAAAAATTAACATTCCTAAATTTGACCCAATGAGTAGACCTAACAGAGCTCACACACACAAATACATGCTCTGAAAATAACTGAACAGGGGCTATTTCTGGAGGGCTTGAGGAGCATTATGACAGTATGTTTGTTCTTACAGTTCATCCCACCTTAATCATCACCTCACATTTCTCACTTCAGAATACAATTGTCTGAAAAATTACTTCTGTCTAAAGTGCTGATAAATTTGGAAAACAATGTGGTGGACTGACCCTGGCTGGATGCCATTGCCCACTAAAACCACTCTATCACTGCCCTGCTCAGCTGCACAGGAGAGAGAAAATACAGTGAAAGGCTCATGGGTCGAGATAAGGACAGGGAGAGATCCCTCACCAGTTACTGTGAGGGGCAAAACAGACCTGACTTGGGGACATTTATTTAACTTACTGCCAATCAGATTAGGGTAGGATAATGAGAAATAAAAACTAACTCTTGAAACACCTTCACCCCACTCCTCTCTTCTTCCCATTTTTCTCTACCTCCTCCTCCCAGCAGCATTCCCCAGGGAATGGGGAATGAGGTTGAGGTCAGTTCATCAAACATTGTCTCTGCCGCTTCCTCCTCAGAGAGGACTCCTCTCATTCTTCCCCTGCTTCAACATGGGGTGCCTTCTATGGGAGACAGTCCTCCAACAACTTCTCCAGTGTGGGTCCTTCCCACAGGCTGCAGTTCTTCACGAGCTGCTCCAGTGTGGCTCCCTTTCCATGGGCTGTAGTCCTTCAAGATCAGCTTGCTCCACTGCGGGTGCTCCACAGGGTCAGCCAGTCCTGCCAGCAAACCTGCTCCAGCGTGGGCTCCTCTCTCCATGGGGCCACAGGTCTCTACCAGGAGCCTGTTGGAGCATGGGCTTCCCACAGGGTCACAACCTCCTTCGGGCACCCACCTGCTCCAGCATGGGGTCCTCCAAAGGCTGCTGGTGGATCTCTGCACCACCTGGGAACCTCCATAGGCTGCAGGGGCACAGCTGCCTCACCATGGTCTGCACCATGGGCTGCAGGGGTATCTCTCCTCTAGCACCTGAAGCACCTTCTGCCCCTTCTTCTTCACTGATCTTGGTGTCTGCAGAATTGGTTCTCTCGCATGTTCTCACTCTTCACTCCCAAAAAGCCATTTTGGCTTTTCTTCCCCCTTCTTAAATACATTATCCCAGAGGTGCTACCATCGCTGCTGATGAACTCATCCTTGGCCAGCAGTGGATCCCTCTCAGAGTCAGCTGGCATTGGCTTTATTGGACATAGGGGAAGCTTCTGGCATCTTCCCAGAGAAGGCACCCCTGTGGCCTCCCTGCTACCAAAAATTTACCACACGAACCTAATACAGTCCATTTTCTGTGAGAAGTACTGTCTGCTCAGGCTCACGTTGATTTGACCAGAACTCAGTGAATAGTGCAACTTCACATTTCTTTGTTATGTGTGAAGCTGAAACAGTCCTGGAGGTGTTATTGAATCTTCAAGACCTGTGCTGTTTGGGTATAACAACAAAGCAGGTTTATTTGATGGCTGAACAGTCTTAAGAGAGCTAAATAGCTTAGACAGCAAATCTTTATTTAGATTTAACTGCAGCAGAATCTAATTAACAGTTTTATATTAAAGATTGGGAGTCTCTGATCTCTTTGAAAATCACCAATACTGCCAAAACTGCAAACTCATAGAAACAAGGAGACATGGAGAGATTTTTGCACTGAAGTAATTTATGCAATTTCTTCATAAAGAAAATAATAGTTGTAATGAAAAACTAACAAAAATACAGAAGTGATTTAAAGGGTTAAATCTCTGAGAAAGCATGAAGAACTAGTAATGAAGAGACTTGCCAAGTGTAAGCAGCAGAATACTTAAATATCAGTTAGGTAATTCAAAGTTTCAGATATTTTTATGTTATCATAAGGAGGAATCTAGGAAACATATTTATATTTTAACTACAGCATTATAAGGGCAAAACTGTGCCCCTAGCATGGGTGGGTATAGCCCTGCTCTGCCTGGCTGCCAAATGGTGGGAGAGCCTGTGGGCTCTGGGTAATGTGGGGCTGTAGCTGATTTCTCACATTTCTCTGCAGCAGTACAGACACTCTTTGGTTCTGTTGCCTAAATGGCTGTGGGGAAAAAAAAGACTCCAAGCCAAATTAGATAGGAGATAAGATAAGGATACAAAGGCTTTAATGAGTCCCCAGGCTTTCCGGAATACTCCCAACGTGTGCTCCTGAATACAGATGTTCACAGTTTTTATAATGATTTTCACCCAATCCCCGTCCAGCCACCACCCAGGTTCTGCCCCCACCACGCCTCTTGGGAATTGGGTCTGCGGGTGTTTTGGGACCCCCTCTTCTTCATCTTCATCCTCCTCAGAGCACGTAATGTTCTTGGAGGCCTTCCAGAGTCCTAGGCCTGAAGGTTGTTGCGTCTATGGCTATGTCTTCTAGCGTAGAGTTAGGGTGTTCTCTACAATTCTACCTTGAAAAAGAGACTAAATAAATTAATGGAATTTAGGGAATGATATGGGAATGGGTAACAGAGTTTGCTATGTGTGGTTGGTGTGTTAAAGGGTAAAGGGATAATATGCTGCTACTCTAAAATCTACATTTACTACATAACTACTTCTAAGATCTACAAAAATTAAAAAGTCAAAACCCCGAGGTATCAGTTCACTTGATCTGATGTGCAGACAGGAAAAATAAGGAGTTCAAATACTTCACTGCAGAGGAGGAAAGCAAGACCCAAGGTCACCTACCATAATCAGAGAATCACAGAATCATAGAACCATTAAGGCTGGAAAAGTCCTCCAAGTTGAGTCCAACCTTTCACCAAACACCCCCATGCCAAGTAAACCATACCACTAATTGCCATGTGCAGTCATTTCTTGAATACTTTCAGGGATGGTAACTCCACCACCTCCCTTGGCAGTCCAATCCAATGTTTAACAATCCTTTCATGTCTAACCTGATGTTTAACCTGAACCTTCCCTGGACCAGCTTGAGGACATTTCCTCGTCCTCTTTCTTGTTACCTGGTAGAAGAGGCGAACCCCCACCTTGCTACAACCTCCTTTCAGGTGGTTGTAGAGAGTGATAAGATCTCCCCTGAGCCTCCTGTTCTCCAGGTTAAACACACCCTGTTCCCTCAGCTGCTTCTCGTAAGACTTGTGCTCCAGATGCTTCACCAGCTTTGTTGCCCTTCTCTGGACGTGCTCCGGCACCTCAACATCTTTCCTCTAGTGAGGAGCACAGAATGGGAGACAGGATTTGAGGTGAGGCCTCACCAGTGCTGAGTACAGAGACATGATCCTTGCCATGGCTCTGCTGGCCCCACTACTCCTCATACAAGCCAGGATGCCATTGGCCTCCTTGCCCACCTGGGCACACTGCTGGCTCGTGTTCAGCCAACTCTCGACCAGCACCCTCAGGTCCTTTTCTGCTGGGCCACTTTCCAGCCACTGTTTCCCAAGCCCATAGCACTGCATGGAGTTCTTGTGACCCACATGAAGATGTGGCACTTGGCTTGCTGAACCTCATACGGTTGGCCTTGGCCCATGGATCCAACCTGTCCAGATCCCTCTGCAGAGCCTTCCTACCCTCCAGCAGATCAACACTCCCACTCAGCTTAGTGTCATCTCATCCAGATCACCAACAAAGGTATTAAACAGGATGATTTTATGTCTCTTGTCCCTTCAAAATCCTTGGCTGCTGATTACTTTCTCACCAGGAGAAAGCACGGTTTAGAAATAAAAACAAAACAAAAAATCATGTGACTTTTTTTCTTTTGTTTATCATCTTGTCCTTCCTACTGCTCCACTGTAGATGACTAATTTCCCCTTCAGTCCTCATGGGGGACTGACAGTACAGCATGACCCCCAGCTGTTTCAGGAATGGCCCTTCATTTTGCCAGGAGAAACTCTCATGGAGGCAGAACACACAGCCCATGTGCAGACTCCATACTGTGTCTTTCTTCAGTGCAGCTACTGACCACATGTAAAAAGTGAAATAAGGCCTACAGCTTCCTTTTTGCAGGTAAAATGCTACCAGAAGAGGATGGAGACCTGTAACTTCTCTTCCTCTGTCCCATAAGCTCTATAGGTCTGGAGAGGACGTCTGATCATGATTGTTGTACGAGCAAGAGAAATCCTGCACCAGTCTACTTACCTGCACAACTTCCCTCTGCTCTTGCAAACCATTGTATCTGCCCAGGTTCTACCTGCCTCTTGGGCACGTGGGTCCCCTTTAAGGAATTCCACAGCCACAGAAGGAGAAAATATAATGCTCGAAAGAGTAACATGCAAATTCTCTATGCAATTCTAACAAAGCCAAACAGTTATTTCGTATTTACTCCCAACAATATTTTGGTGAGCAGGGAGATGTAGCCATACTCTGACACTGCAGAAATGCAGAAGTCAGAGGTAACGAGGTTAATGAGACCATGAAAACTGTAAACTTAGTTTTCTAGGTGTTTTTCCTTTTTGCATGGAGCTCTGGTCTAAATTTTCTTTTCCTTTTTTTTTTTTTTTTTTTTAACCCAGAGCAGCTGGGAATATTAGCCCTCCAGAAACAAGTTTTGCAGGAAAATCTAATTACATACACTATATTTCAACTCAGAGCACATTTTACAGCCTACTTTGAAAACAAAGCTACTAGTTATGGTGATATAATGTTATTACCGACGTTATAATAGGGATTTTGTGTCTGACCTGACTCCTATCTCACCACTCTATCAGATTGGTTGGCTTTTGCAAAGTCTGAATAAGCATTAACTAAAAACATAAATCCTAAGGAATTTTCCCAGTTGCTTTGACATTTTCTAGTTTGCTGCCATGAATAAAAACACCATCCTACAAAATCCCATGCTGTTGCTTTAGTGAATGAATGCAAAAGACTCTTGGAGCCATGGTAAATACAGACTTTTACATGGAGACACTTAATTTATTCCAGCTGCATAATTTCTCCTCTCTTGCTATGTCCTGTACTTTCCTAATCAAACCACCTGTTGTTTCAGATAAATGGCTAAAACTACTATGTGCCTCTTTAAAGTTTACAGTCCAAAGAGGACATAACAACAAGATGGTGATTCAATCTGTATTCTGCAAACAGATAACTAAATTCAATATTCAGATGAAAGACAAATGTTCAGTTGGACAGAGAAGCAGCTGAAGCAGCTTGGTAGACTGCATTCCTAGCGGGAAGAAAGTCCTCTGCCTTTAAAATCTAGGCTGTTCTCACAGTTAGAAACACACCCTTAGGAAACAGCAAACAGATTCTCCCAAATACAGGGAACGGCACAGTTTCCAAATAAGGAATTCTCCATGGAGTTTTAAACAAAGGAAATCATCCTTTTCCTACTGTAAGTCAAATGAATCATTTTTCCCCTAGAAGAGCCTTAACTATACTTTCCTAGATGAACACATTCACTTCAGCATTTTGTAGGACCTACGCTTTCAGTTTTGTTTTTGCAAAATGATATAGAAACGGTGGCTTGAGTTCCAGCAGGCAGACTTGTTTCTCTAGCTGCTTTGTATTCTCAAATGCTCTCAAACTGATTTGGGAGAACCCAGCTGTCTGCAGAGATAAGATGAAAAGCACTTTTTGTAAAATACAAACTATCTTCCTGAAGTTTGTAGAGAATATGTTCACGTGAAAAATATTTGTTACTGCTCCCAGAACAAAGGGACCAAACTCAGATGTGTATAACTTACTTAGGAAAGGAGAAAAAAAAAAAGCCTTAACCACTGTCTAATCTGCTTTTACTCTGTTAGCCTTTTGCTGAGTAACAGGCTTCAGGAGCCTCTTACAACCAAGGCCAAAGATTGCTACACTCTCATTGATTTTAAAAACTGCCTTTGAGCCCAAAGCTGACATGCCCTTTCCTTCCAGTTCCAGTAAAGACACCTCTACCGCTTATGTTACTTGCAATGCCAGCTTGTGAGCTCCTGGTCAGAGCTGAAAATGTCAGTTATGCACAAATCTACAGCTCCTGCCTGGAATTAGGATTTTCTCCCTATGCTTTGTATCAAGTCCTTACTTGCAACTTTCTAAGAGCTGTTTTAGCCCACAGGCAGACCTTCCAATTACTGTTTAAAGGTCTCCCAATAAAATCAGGATCTAATTATCAGTGATTTTTTTTCCCCTCTGAGAAGCTGGTAAGCAATCAGATGTAGTGGGAGCATGGCTTCTGACCAGAATACAGCCTAAATATCCTCCTGATACACTCGAGGGCAGCAGTGGCTGCTAACATCCAGCCCACTCAGTCCTTGCAAGGTGCCAGCAGGCCTCCTGGTGATGCTCCCCCAGAGCTGGCTTTGAGAAGAAATACAGACTTAGACCCTATAAAGAAGGCAACACAGTGGAATTTCCAAGCATATCCTCTGGCACTTACTTTCCATCTCCACAGTTGAGGGCTATGTCTCAGTGCAGTACAATATTTTTCTCCTCAGACTTTTTTTTTACTGGTATCAGCCGCACAGTCAATAAACAATGTGAAAGGAGTACTGGGAGGAGTGAAAAGGTTGTTTTGGATTTTAGGAAATAATGCCCTCAGTCCATAAAGTTTCTTCTTCTACTTGGAGAGAGGGGAGAGGTGGGGAGAAGTAAGAGAGGAGGTTGATGCTTCTCTGGTTTCACTTCTCTATGACAGAATGGAGGGAGTTGTGTTCCACATCTGGTCTTAAAATGAGCACTGGACAAAGCTCACCCAATCACTGCTGAGAGTTACACTCTCTATCACTCCCTCTCTCAGCTGTGTTCATCCCTGGGAAGGCTCTCTCTTGCCAGGCATGTTCTTGCCTCCTCCCACTCATTCACCCACCCGAGTTTCCCTGGCAGCTGTGTCTTAGCCTTGCTCCAGCCCTTAGGATATCTCCACCTACCACTTCCTGCCATGAAAACCCTTTAGATTTATACCAGATCTGCTAACTTGGATAACAAGACACCAAATGCTGAGCTGCATCACCTCTCGAAGGCACAGATGGGGGAAGGGATGCAGAAGTGACTTAATGTACCTTGGCAGCTCTTTTTCTTCTTGGGTTCTAGGGGATCGGCACACATTGAGAACTGAATCTGTTTTAGCAGCCCTTGAATTCTTTTAATTCATTCCA
Source organism: Myiozetetes cayanensis (assembly GCF_022539395.1). NCBI lineage: Eukaryota > Metazoa > Chordata > Aves > Passeriformes > Tyrannidae > Myiozetetes > Myiozetetes cayanensis. Next base: position 27,615,246 of record NW_026086604.1, on the reverse strand, counting down.
GCAGCCCCTATAGTGTGTAAGAGTCACCACAGTGAACACTGCACAGCATCTACTGTGTGGGAGTATTTATGACTGTACTCTACAGCTCTCAAGATGTGACAATTCTCCTGCTCCAGTTGAGACCCTTCATGATTCTTCAGCTGCCATAGCCTGGCCTTGATGTGATCCTTGGTCATTGCTAGGACCCTTATGCCATTCCCTGGTGCACAGCACAAGGACAAATACGCAGCTCGAGTCTAGCCAGGTGTGGAAGGGTGCAAAGGCTTGTAAGACAGAAAGAAGCGGGGAGAAGGGACAGGAAGATAAGAGCTGTGTAGCTGTGTGGAGATTAGGAAAGGAGCTGCAAATGGTCGCAGTCTTTTGGAAGGAGATGTTCCACAGGAAGCTCAGCAAGAAAGAGGAGTGTACTTTAGACTCCCTTTTGACATATTTTTTGTGGAAAAGGGAGTAAATTAGTTCAACTACTCACTATTCAGGAGGTGACTTGTTCCATTTGCTCTATTCCAAGTTATTAAAAATGGAAATACAAAAAATTAAATCAATTTTCCAGACTCTCGCTCCATCAGTGACTGAAAGGAAACAAATATTTTACATCCTATTTCTAGCAGGTATGTCATTTAATGTTGCACAACTGTAATGTTTGGGCTGTAAATGCTTCAGGGAACTTGAAAGAAAACTATTTCCACTGGATTTTATATCACAGGAACATTTCTATTACTATGAATTTCTGACATGGTACAAAAATGAGCCTTGATGCATTTAAAATTAGCTTTTCTTTATTTACCCCTTAACATTACAGCAGGAAAGGTTTCCTAACTATTGAGTATTACACCACGAATAATGTCAAAACAATGAATGTCAAGATTCCTAAAGAGAAGAACTGTAGTTTTATGACAGTAGGTGACAGGGACAGAAGAAAGAGACAAAAAGAGAAGGTAATTTACTAGAAGCTGAACATTATACAGAAGCAAATCTATGATTACATTTCTAATAATGTAACTCTCAGGAAATGTATGCTATGAATCCTTTTGAACCCCTCAAGACTTGTGTGTGGAATGCAATATGTGCCAGAGGCCCAAACCAAAGCACACATACAAATACTTCAAGGAATTAATTTAAAATATTGTAAGGTTACCGCATGCAGTGTAAATTATTGTGACTGCAATTTCAAGATCTTTATGCCTGAGATGAATAAAAGCCAGTCTGCTATATTCCCATAACATAGGAATAGCTGCTCCGTGGCACAATAAATCACACCTTTCTCCCCTCACTTTTACTGGCTTTCTTACATTAGGAAAACCGCACTGCTGACCAAAAGCAAGGTGGGGTTTTTTCCCTACAAGGGACCAATGATTATACATATTTTTTACATTTCCTATCCACCCCACTTTTCTATCTCTCGTTTCCTGGAGACCATTTCTCTCCAGCATGCCAGCCTAGTTGTTGTAATAAAACTATGCCCTGTTCAGTTTCTGAAAGACAAAGCAGGATTCAAATCCAGGAAAGGGTTCATGACTGTGAATCAATTAAGGACACTTCCTCCACTCCAGAGTTAGTTAAGTAAGACCCTGAGCCTCAAAGACTTAGATGTCTAACTTGTATTTAAAGGCACCTAATTACCTTTAAGAATCTGAGCCTAAGCCCCTTGGGGTTAGCTTGTGGCTCTCTCCTTAGCATTTCCTACAGCTATTTCAGAGAGATCCCTGTTCAGTTTGCTGATGCTAGGCATTTCAGAAGGGAACAGGTCTCTTATTTCAAATCTGTGAATGCTATTCTGTATCAGAGTAGTTAAAAGCTAAGGTGCTTCGAAGGAACTGCTGGCACCTTTTAAATCACCATCGTGAATTTAGCTTCTTGTTCCCACTGTCTTGACTTTGCACACTCCTGAAACCCAGACTGTCCCTTATTCTTATGCTTTCCACCTTTTATATGCTTCAGTACAACCACTTCTTCCACGAGCCCTACATAAGATGTCTCCTTCCTCCAAGAAGCAGCAGGCTTTTCTTCCCTCTCCTGCTTTGCAACATCCTTGCTTTGGAATCCCTCCAGTAAGCTCCTTAAGCACATGGAGTCACAAGTACTTAGCACAGAAGAGAATTACATTAATAATAATGATAATAATAATAATAATAATATAATTAATAACCCATAAATGGAACCTTAAGGGGCTTCTAATCTTCACACGTGCTTGGAAAGCAACTTTCCGAAACTATGTAATTTGGGTGAGAGTTCTTAGCAGCAACATAATAATCAAAATATCAAACAAGTTTGTACAGTTACATAGCCAAGTGGGCTCCAGCATAAGACAATATGTGTATATAGTTTGGCTGTGGCAGAGCGTTGCCCATCCCTGGATTCCTTAGGTTGATTTTCAAACAAAGTTTGCAGGGAATGTGTAGGATGCATTACTCTTCTGCGCTACTCACTTGAAACTGGGTGCCAGGTTGGAGGAGTGAATCATTTTGGAAGCAGTGGGTTTCTTTGCGTTTCCTAGAATAAGACATGACATAATGTATGCAGTTACATAGCACACACTAGCAATACACTGTTGATGCCTATATTTAATGATCTTGATTTTTTAAAGTTAAATGATGTACATATAATTTTGACAACTCTGGTGTTTGCAAGAACATCTTGTTCTCTATTTTCCTGAAGGATTTCAGAATCAAAATTCTGAGAAAAATGAAAAGAGTTAACAGTGCTGTTGTGTTTTCTGGGCTTTCTTGTAACTGAAATGTTGCTCGTGTGTGGAAAAAATAGAGATATCCTTGAATAAATAGTGATTTTTGCTTCAGACCAGTTTGATTACAACATCAGTCCCCCAACTGATCAGCAGTAGGACTTTCAAAGAGATACTTAACACTGATTTTTTCATGAAATACATTTATTTTAGTAAAAACTTGAATGGTTGAGAGTAGAATATTCAACTGCACTTGGAAAAGAGCTGTCCTGGAAACCCACATTCCCAAAGTGGCTCAGACACAGATCATGGACCCTTTTCCCTGGCATGGCAAGTGCTGGTGTGCTGGCTGCTACTTTCCACTTCTGGTTCTGGGAAGCCACCGTTGCGTTTTCCACAGGGACATGGAAATATCCTGGGGAGAACCAGCCTTCCCTTGGAAAAAAAAAAAACACAAGCTGCCATTGCTAGCCTACCCGGGGATGGGGAAAACTTCTGGCTTGGAAATGGCTGCACTGAGGCAGCCGTCGGGGCTGCGCCCCTCTCACACAGCTTGCGTGTAGGGTAACAGGGAGTCCGCTGGGGTGAAAAATAAAGATTTGTCCGTATCAGCTCTCTGTTTCCCTCGAGATTTCCCTCCCGTCTCCTCGGAGAGGCCCCGGAGGGGGATGGCAGGGCCGGGCCGTGCCGCGGCCGCTCCCGCCTCTCCCGGCCAGCCGCGGGAAGGAGACGCCATGGAAACCCATCCCGCTCCGCCGCCTCCCGGGCCGAGGGCACTGCATTCCCGCCCGCCGAGTGGGGGACAGAACCCGAGAGAAATCAACCCAAAACTGAAAGAAATCAGGGCCACGAAGTGCTGGGGTGGTTTGGTTTTGTGGGTTTGTTTTGGATTTTTTTTTTTTTTAAATGTAGGGGGAATCGTCCAAATTTCGTCAGCGCACCACTTGTTATATTTATTTACTTTTAATAAGCCAGGAAAGCGGCAATGGGCCGAGCTGGTGGGGAGGTTTTTCCTGGCTGAAAGGGGAGGAATTGTGCTGGAGCGGGGAGCCGAGGGGGAGGCAGCGCTCGGGGAGCCGGGCGGGAGGTGGCGGGGCTGGAGGATGCGGAGGGATAGCGGGGGGGCTGGAAGGGTCGGCTGTGGCGGGCAGGATGGAGAGGTCGGGCGGGATCTGGTGTAGGCAGATGGTGCTGCAAGTCTCCTCCTACAGTGTCTGGAAGGACCAGAGTATGGGGGCTGCAGCTGCGTGCAGGGACCTAATGTGCAGGGGAAGGCAGACAGGGAAGCTGGAATGTGAAAACAGGCAAAGAGAAAGAAACACAGTGGGCTGAGGGGAGGAATCTAAAGTCTGCTCTTCATCAGCTGCCTCCCAAATGTGGAGCAGGGCCCCCCTCAGGGGCTGACTGACCAGTGTCCAGGTGGTCCCAGGGTCAGCTGCTGCTGGAGCACTGCTGTGCAGCCCTCTGCCTCCTCCTTGCACCATCTTTCCTCATCCCTTGCACTGACTCCTACTAATCCTTCCCAAAGCCAGGGCAAGGAAGCAGAACAGTGGAGGGGCTCATCATTATAACAGAGCTGAGGCGAGTGGGATATCCCCTGCTGATGGACCAGCTGGGCTGGAAATGTGGAGCTGCACCCACAATTTGCTATTCCTCTGCTGTCAACAAATAACAGCAAGAAAGCATCAAGCCCTTGCTCTGCTCATCTGTGTAAAAGATGGCAATTTTCCAGTGACAGAGGTTAATCCTCCAGCTCAAATGGCAGAAGGCCATGCTGTGGAGTTACAGCATTCATCAAGCCTGCTAATGATCTTGTGGTAACATACATGAATTCAGATGATGAGCATCCTCTCTTTGCTTTTAATATAGCCTGCAAAATTGTGCTGCAGGACTTGTTCTTAATTTATCCTCCTTCTGCACATATTCAGCATGTTGCCTGTTTCAATGGCAGGATTGTGTGTTGTTTTCCACAGGATGCCTTTCTTCCTCAGGGCATGAGGTGGATGGTGCTCTGGGGGTGAATTGTAGCTGGGCACTGAAGAGGGATGTTATCCAGATGGCTCCTGTTCTCATTTTGCAGACACTGGAACATGTATAGTGAGCAATGGAGATACAATGGAGACAGGATGGTCTCAGGAGCAAGGTAGTTAAACACCACTTAGCAGAACTGGAATCTCTGTTTGCCAGCATGACAGAGATGCTCACACAACTTTGGGCATCACCTTAAACTCCAGCACACTGGCCACTGCAGGTATGTGGCCCATTCTCAAATGTCCAACCTGTGCTGTTACAGCTCGAGCTGAGATCACCAGACTTCTTGTCCCAATAAAGTGGTGCAAAAAAAAAAAAAAAAATCTAAATACTCTGAAAAAGTAAGCAAAACAAAAGCTGGAGGTGATTCAAACCAAGAATCCAAGCGTTCATGTTTTTTACTGGCCTTATGGTTTAGTTAAATGCACCTTTTCTGCAGTATCAGAGCTAGATTCTGTTCCTTCATGTCACATTTGGCCTTACGCTGTTCCCTGCCTCTGTGTGGCAGCTACCAGCTCCCAAATGCACTAATGAAACTGTCTGTGGGTCTGCAGTGCAGATGATTTACAGACCAACCTCATAAAGGATTGTATCAGTTCTACCATGGAGGCAGCAAACTGTGCTGCCAGAGTGGGACTGGGCAACTGGGGATGGGAGCCAAGAGAGAGGGAATGTCTTCAGCTTCCTTTGCCATGGAAGAAAACTTTCCTAAAACAACACTCTGAGTCTTGAGTAGTAACGATGGTGTGAAAACTTGCCCCACTCCTCCAGAAGCCCTGTAAAAACATCTACATTAGTGTTCATGAGTAACTCGGCCATCTCTGAGCCCCTGAGCAACGCCAGTGAATAATTTTCTGGCAGGACAGAGCAGAGTTGGGGCAACATTTGGCATATGAAGACACACAAGCAGAGACAGAATAGGAAAGAAATCAAATTATTGACCAGGGGCTCACTAAGTGGTCACTGGCTGTTCTGCTCACCAGTGATGGTAGAATCCCACAGGAAAAAAAACCACCTTAGAACATTACATGTAATTACAGACTGCATCCTCACACAATTGTGCAAGAGGCACAGCTCTTAACTCTCCATTTGACTAAAATACTAATTTCCTTCAAGATATTCTGTTTAGCCAAAAATACCTCTCTTCCCATTTAGATCTGGTCAGGACAACTGTTTTTCCGTTTCAACCTGCCTGGCTGAGGCATCTGGAAAGGTGCTGCAGATTGTGAGCAGCATCCCGGTGCCCAAGGAGTGACAGTGAGCTGATTTGGCATCCCAAGTCCTGCCTGCTGCACGGCAGCCCAGCCCAGCCCAGCCCAGCCCAGCCCAGCCCAGCCCAGAGCTTCAGCCAGACCATGGCTGCTGCCTTCATTTTCTCCCCTGAACTGAACCAATGCAGGGAGGCAGCCTGCATTCCCTAGGGGAAAGCAGGCTCTGGAATACATTATTGATTTGCTGGGGGAGACTCTGGCCAGAGGGCAGTGAGAGACCGTGGACAGCTGGGCCCTGCACGAGGATGGCTTGCTGGGCCAGAGATCAATATATTTCAGTATACCAGGGAGCAGGCACCGGCAAAGCCAGAAGTTAGAAGGGTAGAAGTCTCCTTTGTTCTGTTTGTCTTATGGAAAAAAAGAGGCAAGAAAATAGGTTTAAGGATTCTGGATATAGAGGAGGAAATAACCTCTTTATTTACAGAGTAGCACAACCCAGCCAGCAGTGACAGTTTTAAAAAAGACTGTTTTAAGGTTGTCTATAGCTGAGGAAATGGTGACTGGTAAGGGTGGGGAATCTAGAGAATTTAGTACATATTTTTTGGGTTACTTTTGGTTTGAAATAAGGGCAGCTTCAAGTTCCCAAGGCAGTATTTTGTGGTTTTACAATCACACTTTCAAAAATGTTTTCTCCTTCCTGTTGCTGTGTGGAAGATCCACCAAAATAGCCCTCAAGGTTGCCAACACACCAGGCAAAAGAAAAAAAGTATTGCTAGTAGCATCTGCTAGTTTTGCAGTCTGTGTGACATAAAACACCAGAAGACACATAGATTTGAAATGCAAGTGTGTTTTCTATTGTGTTTTACTTGACAGTGAGTCTTTAAGAAAATAACATTGCCTCCAGAATTTATTTTACAGCTCCCAGTAAATAAGAGCTAGGCTGCCAGGCGTGGTTACTTTGGTTTTTTTTTTTTTTTTTTTTTTCTCTTCTTTCTTTTTCAGTTGCTCCTAAAATCATGGTCTAAAAACACCTATAATGCAGATTGAGCTGTTGAATGGTTTTGGAAGGACTTGTTCATTGTGTCCCCACAGCACTCCATGCTCTGCTTCACTGTTGCACAGTTGCCCGTAAGTCTGTATGCAAATAAATCATTTTCATAACTTTGTTCTCTTCTGAAGAGCACTTTTTTTTTTTTTTTTTTTTTTTTTTTAGTAACTACAATAAAAAAATAATGAGCTAAATAGGGCACAAGTGGTGACTGATGAGTTCATGCTGACAGCATGCTTCTTGGGATGGCTTTGGTCCATGCAGCCCATACTCCAGCCAGCAACTGTTCCCAGGAGACATCAGGAAGACTTGTTTTAGGAGAGAAGGAGAATGCTGCCACATGGACACAAGCTGGGCAGCATCACTGGCCCTTGCAGTCAGAGGACAGGCACTGAACCTGTTCAGTCTAATACAGATGTAACTGTAATCATGTAACCAGTAGGAAGTGCTACCATGAATTTCAGCTTCATTAAATGCTTAGCTGTTCTACGCCTCTCCTGTGTAGTAGGAGTCCACAGAATGGTCCTGGTCCTCTGCAGTATCTGTTAGGACAGTCTCAAGCTGGTGGAACACATCAGGTGCATGAATCTGCTTGCCTGGTTTCTTTACAGAGTGTGATTTATATATGGTGATTTAAGAAAAACAATACAGATTTCAGCTGCACCAGATATATCTGAGTAGTCTTCCTTTTGTCAGAAAAATGTGTGTTTCCTCTAGGATGTGAAATATGAGCTACAAGGTAAAGGGAGAATGAAGATGGATACAATTTGTATTTTCTTCTACTGCTACAAGTCTGTAACCTCTGGCAGTGAGTGTCATGTCAGCTGGGCACTTTCATGCCTCAGACATTACTGCTAAGCCTGCCAGCGTTTGTCTCAATTTGAAGGAGAAAGGAGATGTCAGGAACCTGTCTCCTTCAGCATGCCGCTTCAGCTATTCAGCCACTAAACTTAGGGATACAGCAGCTGTAAAACAACAAAATAAATTCCAGCTTCCCTCCCCAAACCCCTGGGTTCTCCCATAATGTCTGTGGTCACCCATTTGGGTTATTTGCAAAGTTTCCACTTACCACAGTAATTTTGTAGGAATGAGCGTGTTCCTTCAGTGCTGTGTGATAATAAGAGCAAAAATAGGGAATGGAAACAAAGACCAGAGGAGAGTAGAGGCTTGCCTAGAGCTGCCCTTTTACTAAGTAGCCTGAGCAGAGAATCAGGGAAAAGCCAGGCAGTACTTCATTCTGAGCTATCGCGCCAGTTAAGACTGAAAGCAATTACTGACAATGTTTCAGGGTTAAGAACACATTTACGATTGGATGGTGTTTGTTCAGGCAAGAAGTGTGTCTATGCAGTTAACTCCAAGCACTTCAGTTAGTCTGATTCACAGCTTGTCACATCTGAAAACAGTGAAGTCTAGTTGAATTTGGAAATTAAACATGAGCACCTTAAAATTGCCTTCCTTAAAACCAAGACATTGAATGCAAGCCCTCACTTCTAAAACAGCCGTACTTTAAAATCCCTGAGGTTTCGTTCCTCTCTCCTCCTGTTAGGCTGTGTGAATACCTGGAGAGTTTAAGTCACTGAGAGTTTCACTGCATAAGTGTGTTGCTGACTTGAAGCTTCATAAGTAGTTAAGGAAAAGGTAACATCTGTGCAATATTGTATGCAATTTTGGGTGTCACAATATAAGAAAGATATAAAGCTACCAGAGAGCACCCAAAGGAGGGCCATGAGGATGGTGAAGGGCCTGGAGGGGAAGCCACATGAGGAATGGCTGAGGAGGTCATTTGATTTGTTCAGCTTGGAGAAGAGGAGACTGAGGAGAGACCTCCTACAGCTCCTCATGAGTGGAAGTGGAGGGGCAGGTACCATCCTCTTCTGTGTGGTGACCAGTGACAGGACCCAAGGGAATGGCCTGAAGCTGTGTCAGGGGAGGTTTAGGTTAGATATTAGGAATAGGTTTTTCACCCAGAGGGTGGCTGGGCACTGCAACAGGCTCCCCAGGGAAGTGGTCACAGCATCAAGCCTGACAGAGTTCAAGAAGCATTCAGACAATACTCTCAGGCACAAGGTGTGATTCTTGGAGATGGTCCTGTGCAGGGCCAGGAGTTGGACTCGGTGATCCTTGTGAGTCCCTTCCAATTTAGGATGTTGGATATGTGTGGAATAAGGAGGTACTAATCCAGATTTGCACAGATAACACACTGAATTAATACATACCTTTGTTTTAGGAGTTTCACTTTTCTAGAAGCACCTCTGGGATTTAGGTATTTGATTTTCAGTGGTACCAGGGTGCTTCAGTTCAGTAATTACAGGTACAGACTTACTGTGAAGGCTCAAAGAGAAGAACTAAGTGTGTCTGAGTAATAATTTTAACACCCAAAGCAATGCCAGTGTGTTCTCCCAGCTCCCATAAAGTGGCCATTGCCGTGCAGCTTTTCAGTGAGAACGGTGTTTGAACAGCTCCCAGCCATTGTGCTTTTGTAAATTGGCTTTAAAAGGTTCTAGGTTTTCCATGTCATCGTGGAGGAGGAGAAGCCTCTTCAGAAACACGTGTTGATCCTACTCTTTATCTTACAGGAGGGGCATCCTGGCTTGACCCAAAGAAACCTGCATTACATCTGAAATGAGCTGTCACTGGTTTTGCATTGCTCTTAAGTGGAAGGGTTTCTGTGCTTGGCCTTGTAACTGTCAAAAGCCTCCAAAATAAAGCCTACAGCCTCATATGTGTATTTCACTTTTTATTTCAGTCTTTTCTCAGAACCTCCAAGTACAGAAATATGGTTAAAATTCCCCAAGCAATTTTAGTAATCAAATATGAGAACGGGAGAAAAAAATTTCTGTGAAATTAAAGGAAGTCTTACAGAAAAGTCAAGTGGATTTTTGGATAGCATAGTTCTAAAGCCAATCAGTAGCTTAAAAATGCACTCCATCTTTGGAATTTCACATGAAAACCACTTCTAAAAGAAAACATCTCTGTTTCTCCTTTTTTTTGGTTCCTGGGGTACTTGAAACAGCTTGTATTCTGTGTGGTGAAATTAGTGTAATAGGCACTGAATTGAAAGAAAGTAAATGATATTTGTTCTTTGTTTATCTTGTTTATTTGCTGACTTCTTGTCTTACAGACCTGAGTTGGTACCTTTTGTCCTTTACAGAAATAGCATTCCTTTACATCCTAGGCCCAAGCCACCAGCCCCTTGGAACAGCCCACATTTTAGACACCAGCAAGCTCTCCCATCCCCCTTTTAAAAAGGCCAGTGGGCTGAACTTATCAAACTCTTTCTGTGGACTCTTTTGGCATGTACAGGGGAATGGTAAGGAGAGAAGACCTGAATGCAGTAATGGGATGAACTACAGTGCACAGCAGAGTAACCAACACGTACAAAAAGTGGCTAAAGGAATACAGAAAGGCTGAAGAAAAGAAAAATCAGAAGAAAATGTTAAGACTCTTTTAGCAAAGCACACGTGTCTATTTGTGCTGGGCTTTGTGGCAGCACTTTATAGAGTTTATCAGCCAGGCTTTAAAAAGTCTTGGCCTCCACCCCTCTCATTTATGTTGCCATCTAAGCCAAAGATTTCAAAGGCTTTCTCTCCTTCCCCAGCCCTGCCTTGCAAAGTTCTTCCTCTTCATTCCTTTTACTCCACACAGGTGCTTGTTAGCTGTCCACTGCTTTCTAGCCCTTCTCCCTTTTGTGTCTGATCATGCCTCTCAGATAATTTTAAGACATTTTTGAAAATACTACATTAGAATGCCTCTAGTTTTGAAGTCTCTCTTGTTACTTTTCCTTCAGCTGTACACTGGCAGATGAAAGAAGCAGGAATCATTGCCTGCTTAAGATAAAACATCTCCATGGCATCTAAGCACAGCTCTGTGGTGAGCACAGACTGTCTGATCATGTGTCTGTTCTTTCCCTATGGCTGCTGTCCCCACTAGCCCATTCTTCAGTTTTCTACCTCAGCTTGTGCCAAAAGTAGTATCCAAGTATTAAGGTATAATGAAGTGCCTTAGAAGGACTCAGAAGTTTATCTTTACAGAAAGGCCAAGAGGCACTGGCCTTTCAAAAAGCAGGACCAAAAACAGGGTGTCTCATGTTTTACCTTCCTGGAGCAAATTGAGAATTGCACAAAGATGTGGATTATACTCACATGGATGGCACAAAATAATGGAATAGAAGAGTATTAATTGTGATTACCTCAACAAACAAGATGCGCACCTTGGACATCTAATCCAAATCTTGTTTACCTGGACCATCATTTGCCCCTAAACATACTTTGCCTCACATCTAGTAGGTAACATCACAGTAGATTGTGTTTTAACATGGTAGATCAAAGAAGTTGCTAACAGGCATCTTCTACAGATTTTAAAAAGTCTGGTTTCAAATCAGAAACTAGATAACTTAAAATGTCTGATGGCCTATTCTCAGAGATAGTAATTTGCTTAGTTTGCAACACAAAATTCTCTGTCTGCTGTAACCTGCCAAGCCAAGATTCTGATATCCTTAGAAATGGTTTGCATGCATGCTGGCCTACACTGTGCAGGAATCAAGCTGGTTTAAGCAAGCCACATTTCCTGTCTGGTTCAAAACACAGCCTTCACACACTTTGGAAGCTTCTTATGATTGGAAGAGTTTTGACCTCCACTTGTTGCAGTCTGAGCAGTGCTGATTTGAAGGGGTCTGCAGTGATGAACACAGGCTGCCAGCCCTTTGAGTTAGCCACACAACCCTGCTTTCTCAGCGGTGAACATTCTTTAACCCCAAGTGTTCCAATTCCCAGGCAATAAGCCATCAGTCTGCACAGTAGGGTGTGTAAATCAGGACTGCACCAGGATTGCTTACCTCTGAAAGCACTTTAAGACAAGGCCAGCTCGAACACACTGCAGTAGGTTGCCCCTTTACTTACTCTGTCAGTGTTCAAAGAAAGCATATGCAGAATCCTAGCTCTGTAAGAGGGAAGGATGCTTCCTAGCACAGCAAGCTGTAGGGGAGAAGATAACTTCCACCCTACTGCTTGGGTGCACAGTCCAGTATTGGGTAGAGCTTTGTTGCTGTTGTAGTTCTCAGACTTGTTAGAAATGGACTTGAACTGACCTCAGTTAAAGCTGCATGTGTTTTGTTGAACAAGTAATCAGAACGCTTTCAGTTCTAATATTTCAACAGAATGTTTTTGTCTCATGTTCAGGATAAAGACTGAAAAATATGACCACCAGCATCCCCCAGTAAAATGCACAGAAATGTTCTCATGTGGAAAGTTTCATTTTGACATCTTCCAATTCAAACCACTTCCTTTTGGCTTTGTTTCACATAGAGATGTACACTCACATGTAGTTTTACTGCTTTACAGGCCTTGGGATCTATATCCCACTCAACACTGTCATGGTTCTCCTAGTGCACCATTCCAGCCAGAGAATGGAGTGTGGTGAGAGAAAAAATACCTTGATAAGAACCACCGTCCCAAATTTGTTTCCCATGTGTTCCAGCAAGCCATGAATTTGAATTAAGATGATTGAGTCATTAATCAAATAGTTCATTCTTCTAGGAAAAAAAATGTTAACTTCTTCATGGTTGCATTTTCCTTTTTTTTTTTTTTTGCAAGTTTTAAAGCAGCTGTAAAACATGGCATATTTGATAATCATCCTCTTATTTATGGACCTTAGTGCAGACCAAGGACAGACTCAGCTCTTCAAAGTTTTGGTTAGGAAAGAAGTATTCAAATGTTTACTGAACAGTACTACTATAAACTGGATTAATCTTTACCATAGTTTTCCTAGACAGAAATGTCACTTCCTGCTTGATTTTCCCCTGATGTTGGTCTTCCCCTCCAGTAACTGAGTAGTCTGCAGCACAAGCAGAAGAGCTCTGTCGTGAAAGAAGGAAATCAGCACAGCCACAAATTGTCAGCTCAGAATAAAACTAAAGTCTCAGAAGAAGGGCTGAGGTTGAAGAACACCATTCAGAAGCTGCAAGAAGCCAGATTAATTTGAAATAGACCAAATGGCAATTACTATGAAATTGAAGCAGAAGTCTTCAGTAATGCAGTTTTCACAATATAAAACCTGTATTTTCATCTTCTGTCACAAGTCATTAAGAGATGTCAGTTTCTGTTCAGAGAACCTCACTGCTGACTGTACCTCAGTTGGAGGCATGGCTTTTCTAATTTGACTTGTCTTTGCCTGTGCCTTAAGATCACTGCACTGAATTTCCCAGTGACACCTGCAGTTAAGGTGTCTTCAATGAGAATGCAATAATTGTTCCTGTCTGGCTGGCTGAAGAGCTCTAGTAACAAAGTGTTTCATCTGGCATCCACATACATCCTTCTCCCTACAGCCTTTGTATGTGCGCTCTGACACCGTGTTTGAAGTCAGCAGGTGAACAATACACACTGCAGAGCCTCCTTTCTGAATTGTGGGATTGCTGTTGCCAGCACCCTCTCCCCTTCCCCCAGATGAAACCTGGAGTAACAGGGAGGAGTCACGGCCTCATACTCTGTCCAGCTTCCACTTTGGAGAATTACACTCTGCTTGTCTGTATCCCCTTTGCAGATTGAACTAGGCACAGTGCACAATTCACTTCCCACTAGAGCCTGCCATGCAGTGTGTTGGATGGCTAATATACAATTCAGGAAGATGATGGTGCATAGCCTTTGTGTATCTGCTGAAATACAAGCTGTGGGCATCTGAGAGAAAACAGGGTCTGAACAGATTGAGCACAGCCTTGAGTCTTTAGGCTATGAAAAAAGAAAAGTCCTCACATCTGCTTCTGAAACCTGATTCCTGATGAAACACGCACCACACAAACTTGAGATCACACTTTAGGATCAGAAGAGAAAACATCAAAACCCAAGACAGACCTCAGCAGCTAATGGTTCACTTCTCCCCCTTATGATGGAGGACACCACACTCGGGGAATTGTAGTCCACTTACCCTAGGAGAGCAGCCCACTAAGGGATTTCCCCGCACTCCGCAACTCCGGGCTCCTGGCAGCAGGAAGCTGCCTAGGAATTTCTGACACCCCAGGAAATCCAAGCTGCCAGGACGGCCTGTGAGAGCCCTTCTGCTTTGTACTGCGAACACAGGCGAGGCTGAGCAGAGAGCAGAGCCCACGTCTCATGGGACCAACAGTTGGAATATCTGTCTCCCCTCTGTGAGTGTCAGGCACATCACCACATCAGGCAGAGTGCATCTGCACACATATTTCATCAGTGCTCTACACATTCTGGCTCCAGCCCCACAACCCATCCACAACTTCTTATTCATGCCGTGAACCAGCAGACTGACCACACATCATACCTCTTACCAGCCTACTGACATAACTGCTACCACTATTATTTCAGTAGCAATGCCTGCAAAACATTATTTTTCTCTTAAAGCCTAGGAAATCATAACACCACTACCCAGCAAAAATGAACCAAGAGAATCTCTTTCCTTCTTTCATCCCTTCTTTTATCAGTCAATCATAAGAAAATTGAATCTCTAAGACAGACAACCTACTCCTCTATCAAACTCGAAGTCTTTGAAGTCTCTAAGCTGGGGCATCCAGCCCTGTGAGTCAATTCATGTCAGCTGTGCCCATCCACACTCCCCAGGAGGGCAGCTGCCCTTTGCAGGTCTTCAAGAGCCTCCACGGTCTGTGATGCATCCTCTGCACGTAACGCTCTCCAACACTTGGTAGCCATTTGTTGACTTGCTGATGCTAATGCTCTGTGAACTCTTATCAGATGTATTTATTACCACAGTTGTTAATGTTTTGGGAAGGCACAGGCTGGCTTGAGTTCAAAGGAGAACCACAAGAACAGAAAATAAGCCCTGAAGGTGCTTATTTCAGGAGTCTGACTAATGCATCTTACTAAAGAGAAGGTTGAAAAAGGCAACGTGGTGAGTGGGTGTTGATACTCACAGCTGCAAAAGGTGTTTTAGCACAGGCTTTCCAGTTCTGCAGAGCAAGATCCAGTTCTTGCTCTCGATGGTAGAACCTCCAACAATATATCAAGTGAGGTGAATTTCTGAGAGGGAAATGTAATTAATCACTGGGGTGTGAGGGGATGGGGGATTGTGTGGCTAATTGTAATGGATCATCAGGGAGCACAGAGGGGCACCAATTAACTCACTGTTGTTTGAGATTTTGAAGAGAGAAAGAGGGCTAAGATGCATCGTCCGAGACGTGACAGTATGTTAAGAGAGCAGTGCATGTGAAGGATGTGAGGTAGCAACATCCTGAGGTCTCTTTTCTAACTCAATAACATATGCAAATCCTTTGTGTGTTTTCAATGTAGTCTGTGAGCGTGGCAGTGTAAAGATCTTCAAGGTCACGTTGTGATCTAAGAATACAAAAAAATGTGGGGCTGCATCTTACTACTGGATTTATTTGAATGCAGAGCAGTATAAGAAACAACCGTGGCCCCATTTAAGTCCAGAGAGACAGTGCTGCATGTGCAAGAGCTTACAGCAAAAAATCTAAATGCATTTTGTCACTCTCATCTCTGCAGATGCTTTGTTCCATGCTTATTAGCACAAAACTCACGCAAAGGAAAACAAAACGAAATCAGTTGTTGCTCATTTAAAATTTCAAATGGCTCTCCTCTTCACAAGGAAAGGGCTAGTGAGGACAGCATAGGGTGGTGGTGGATGGGAGCTTGTAATTGTGGATGTGGAAGTCAAGGAATGACACAGAATAAATCTAGAAGGGGAACTGCTATTCTGAAGGATATGAAGAGCAGTTGCTCTTTATAGCCAAGGAGAACAAAAGCTTGATTTTTCTGGATGATGTGTTGCTTCATGGAAGATTTGGGTAGGCCAGGATAAGAGTTATAGTTTAGGTGATATCCTAATGCTCTTTGGTGGCTCCTTTTTCCTGAGCTCTTTGGGTGCTCACTGTAGATGTTTGACAGGAATTCAGCCCCTGTGAACAAGGCAAAGAAGAAACTTTCCATCATATTCTATGTTCCTTTTAAAGCCAAGAAGTTTAATTAACAACATTCACACTACAAGCTGCTTAAACATTTTGCGGGCTTCGGGTTTTTTTGACACTCCTTACAGCCTTCATAAGTATGGAATACACACATGCAGTTGTCTACTTCAGAACATCCAGACTGTTCTTTCAGTGTTTCCTTCAAAAAGAATGATGATGAGACTTTCCTGTCATCCAGGGCCAGTGTGTTTCATGCACTCTGAAGGACTGAGCACAGCTAAGGAAAATATGACCCAAAACCAGTGAGAAGGAGAAAAAAAGAGCACATAAGGCTTCACCTGGTCTTGCCTGGTGTCAGCCCTGTGAGAGAGTGGCTGCCCCTGAGTGGGGAGCTGCCCTCTCCTGCAGAGGGATGGGGCCAGGCTGGGCTGGGCAGCTCTGCTTTGCCTCCTGCTTCCCAGCAGAGATGGAAGCACCGGCTTGTTTTCTGGAGAAGGAGCATATTCCCTGTTGACTATACGACTGACTCTACTCTGTTCCCTGTCATCTCAGGGCTCTTCTCCCTGCCCTCAGGTCTCAGCCTTCTTCAGTAATGCTTCAGCCCTGATGCCAGCCTGTTTTGCAGCAACAGAGGAAGCTGTGGTCCCAGGAGAAGGTGGTAGGAGGGAGGGGAAGGAGTGAGCAGCAGGTGTGAGCAGAGAAGATGACTTTTTTCCCAGAAGTTGAAGAGAAAGAATCAAAGGTCTGCCAATGACAGGTTGGTCTCTGTTGAACTCAGCTTAGCCTTGCCATGAAGAGGGGGATAGGTGTCCCTCTCTGTAAATTGTGTTCTTTTATTGTATACAGTTATAACTGTTAAGTTGTGCAAATGAAGACAATAGAAAGAACTTTCCATTTGTAAATTTTTTATTGGGAGCTGAATCAACCCTAGCTGAGGTAGGCAGAAAGGATTTTGTAAAGGACACTCAACTCTGCCTGGACTTGAGAGACTTAAACTGGAGACACAAGGGGAAATGAAGTTGAAATAAATCTATGTTTTTACATACATATGCAGCAGTCACACAATCAGTCATATGGCAAGAAAGCATGTACTGCAGTGGATCAAAGAGGAAGAGCCTAGCATGAGATTAAAGGGGGATAATTGCAAGCAACCAGAAAGTTTTATAATAGAGGTGATAATAATATACAGCAGAGGAAGGAAACTGCAAGGAACAGAAATGAGGATAAAATGCAAATAAGAGATCCTTTGATCCTTCTGGCTTTCTCCCTATATAACAGAATTATTTTATCACCCACTTACTTCATTTCCCTTCCACTTTCATCTTGCTTTCCTCTAATAGCTTTCTAGTTCCCCTGCCCTGACACTACACCCAGTGTGCCTCCCTCCACATGTCTTGTAGCAGTGCAGTGCAGGATACATCTTTATCAAGTACCCATTCTAAATATGAAACATCTTCAGTGAGGGATTGTACTTCTTGTTTTACTGCTGATTTTGTGAAGCAGCAGAGCTGGCAGGGGGAGGAGTTCAGAAAATCACCTCATGTAGTGAGCCTAAGTTCAGTTTGAAATGCCAAAACTCCTCACTAATATTCTGGGAGAAAGCACAAATATTTAAAGAAAAGAGAGAAAGAAGTGGCCTGGGAGTGGGATTTTGCAGATATTTTTGGAAATTTCTGATTTTTACACAGCTGCGGAAGTAAAAAACATTTTTCCTTTCTCCTTCCTTCTCTCTTATTCTGTATCCTGTTTGGTTTCATAGGTCAAGAGGTCTTTGACCAGAAGGAAGGAACCAGCCCTTTCTGTGTCCTCCTGAAGAGGACATTATTTGAGTCTCCAAACAGAAACCTCTGCACTACAGCCCTGCAAAAAGCCTGGTCAGCCCTGGCTAAAAACTCAGGCTAAACTTGGTTACGTGAGTCACCACTTTACTAACTTCATACCTCAGGCATGACGGGAAATAACAGTGGTGATACTAATATACACCAGACCAGGGAACCTGCAAACTACAGAAAAGAGGGGAGAAATAAGGAGAACCAAAATAAAGAGACAGTTTCTGCTCTAAGGTGGGTAGAAGGTGTGTTGATGGTGATAAAAAAGACTTAAAAGCATATCTGGCATTGATTGCTGGGGGTGGCTTGCTCTCTGCTCACTGTGAGGGGGTGAGACTTTAAAGCACAAGATCTGCAGCTAGAAAGGCTCTCATGTTTGTGTTTGAGTAGCAGTTCCAGCTGTGTGGGAAGATGAAGGCATCCTTGGTGTGCTCCCATTTTGGAGGGTACATTGGGAAGGCCTGCTTTATACACAGTGCTTTTTCTGCCAGTGCTAAAAGAGCAAGGCTGCAGGAACAAATCTGGTCCCTTTCCTGAGGTAGGACTCAGAGCACCCTGTTTGTTGAATGCCTGTATAGGCACTGTTAGTGAGAGCCTTGTGGCTTTGAGGGTAGGGGATGCTCTGCATTGGCTGGAGAGTGGGTGTGGTGTATCCTGGGGACTGGAAAGCAGGTCTAGTGGGACAGGTATTTTGGTGCACCCAAATGGAAGGGTACCTTGTGCAACTGGACCTCAGAGCGGGCTAAGGATGTGATTAATCCTGTCCTCCTTGTCACAACCCTCAGGCTTTGACAGTTCACTCCTGGCAGAGCTACTAGTGTCTGCTTCCTGTGACCTTCAATGGGATCACCACTGAGGAACGTTATTAAAAATATTTGGGTTCCCACTTACCAACTCATCTTCTGATCCTCTGGAGCCTAAATGGAATGGGTGAAGTGATTTGAATGATATGGACAAGTACTTAGAGGAGTGAATAAAGGAAATGTACAGCATATACACCTCACTGTGACAGTTGTGGTGTTGGTGTGCTGGTGGGAAATGGAGCAACAAAGAAGGTTTTGAAGACAAGACATTGGTCTTCCATAGATTACTTAGTCAAATGCACTCAACCACAAGTAATGAGAGAGGGACTCTCCAGGCCTTGTACACACTCAGATAACTCAGCATTAGTGATGGTACAAACACAGCTCTGATCTGCAAGGGTGAATGACAAAATTCCCAGCTAAAGCTGTTCATAAATCTTTGCAAAGAATTTAGATAAATCCTCAAATTTAAGAACTGTTTTTACCTGATCTATTCACCATGTTTAAGTGTTGGGTAAGGTGTGGGATTTTATGTGTTTAAGAGTTAAACACGAAAACTTCAAGGGTGTGTGGTCTGTGTATTCCTCTGGGACATGCTCTTTGTGTTCCACGACTTACCAGCCTGCTGGTATTTCTCCAACCTCGCCTACTGTTGACTCTTGGCTACTATTTTTGGCGACTGCAGATTCCTTGCGTACCACAGGAGGTCAGCACTAGATAAGTTTGTACCTCCGCTGAAAAAAATGTTCCTGATCTTGAGAATGCTCAGCTCCCACCCGGTGAGTGCTGAGTTGCTTTTGTCAACTGTTGGATGTAATACGATTTTAGGCTGCACATCTTTTTAACCCCATCTCGCTCCAAAAACGACTGTTTTCTTTGTGGTTATTTTCCCTTTTTCTGCACGTTCTCATTCTGCAAAGTAATTTTATGAAAAGGGTCTATGAACCATATATATACATGCACACACTATATATATATATATACACACACATATATATATATGCTGCTTATAGTACTGAAAAGGAAAGACAAAAAGCCTGCAAAGCCAACAATATAAAAATATAAAAGTCAGGGAAGAAAGAGTAAATTTGCTTTTGGCCAACAGCCAAAGAGGAATGTTCACATATTACTGAAAAATACTGAAATGAATGTTTGGTGGACTAGCAGTGGTCAGAGTCAGACTGAGACACTTGGAGCTATGGCAGATGCTTGGTTAAAAACAATGCTGGTGGTTTAATCCAGTCCTTGGGATGGTTCCTCCCTTTCTCACCATCCATAAATTTCATTTTGTTTTTACAACCTGGCAAACAATAAAGTCTTGTCTCAGAGCAAGACATTTGTACTACAGTGACCACAAGGCAAAGCTGAGACAGAGTAATGAGAAATTTGCTTGTCATTTGTCTTGCACTGAAATAAATGTATTTGCAAACTCTTCTCCTTCCCCAGAAATTGTAAAAAAAAAAAAAAAAAAAAAAAAGCTGCATCTGTTCACAGTGGTATCATCTGGGGATAAACCAGGAAAGTATAATTCAGGAAGGTGCAAATTATTTCTCTTTCCTCTTCAAAGCTAAATTTAGAACATAAATCTTAGCATAATGTTTGCTTTTTATTTTGTTAGCCAAAAAGAGAAATGTAGCTTAGTCTTCAAACCAATATGGCAATTTTTATAACCGAAATATTTTTCTTGGCACCATAAAAATGAGTGTGTGGGAGAGGGAGGAAAAAAGCTGGCAGTTTAAGCAAATAAAGTAGGAAAAAAATGTGTTCAGTTAAGGGCACCAAAATAATATTATTGTTCTCTAAGTGACATTTTCATTGTTAAAAAGTTGCTTTTGGTGCAGTGGATTTCTACTAGGACCTCACAGCATAAGTAATATTATAACATAATGATTCTGTTAAGGCCACATTTGGAGAACAGGTCTCAAAGGCAGTGGCATAAAACAAGACAATGGCAGCATGGGAAGTACAAAATGCACAGGACATTTCAATATAAATTGTCTTCTTTCAGCTAAAAGCATTTGGAGTCTAAATTTGGATGCAGTGAATTATTTTAGCTAAAAGGAATTAATTTAGAGGAAGTTACTGATGCAGGCAGAGAAGGAATAATTCTGTCTCAGAATTTTCTACAGGAAGTAAATGAGGATGTGAAGTATTCTAAACCAAAGTAGTCACTTTTCTTAAAAGTGTTCAGAATGGGCTCAGAAAGAGACAAAACTCATGCAGCAGTGGACAGAGGGAGCACAGGGATTGAATTTTGGGTTGAAATCCCAACAAAATCCCTTTAGTGTAGAAAACGTTGTTTGAATAAAGAGCACTGTTGACAGCCTGCCTGTCTTCAGAAACGTCAACTAAGCAGAGATTATTATCTCTTGAAGTGGCATTTAATTAGTGGAATTTAACCTGAAATATGAGATTATCTCAGCTGGTTAGAGTATGGTGCTAATAAAGCCAAGGCTGTGGGTTTGATCCCTGTATGGGCCATTCACTGAAGAGTTGGACTTGATGATCCTTGTGGGTCCCTTCCAACTCAGAAAATTCTGTGAAATTCTGCAAGGATCACTAAAACCGCTTTCTTGCTGAGTTCAAATCCCTTCCTTTTTATATCTACAGGAATCAGCCATAGGATTCCCTGCTCTAATGATAACAAGTCAGACAGCTTTGGATACCTGCCTGGGAGGAGTGGGGCTGTGAAGACAACCAGCTCCTCCAGCAGAAGCCTGGGAATCTGCTGGATCCAATGCAAGTTCAGGAGGGAACTGTTTGGACAGGTCTGACTGTAGTGCCCGTGCATGTTGTTGGGCAGCAGGGTGAGGCCTCTTGGCCTGAGCTGTTTTGCCTCTGGCTTAGAGAACAGGTTAGTTTACAGATCTTCGCTGGAGATGGATGACGGAGCGTGCATGTGTGTGGCAAGGAGGTGTTGCTTGAAGGGAGGAAAGTGTGAACAGAAGAAGAGTGATAAAACCACTCATTAAATTTAATAGCCTTGCTATTTACATTGGAGTTGGCACTGAAGCCAGCGTGTAGGAATGCACGAGCCAAAGGAAAATCTAAATATGACCTAACAAAGCTAGAATGGGAGTTGAGAACTTGGACAGAAACTATACTAGTTTACACTTTTATTAGGAAACTACTCCGTTTCAGGAATGTCTCTCCAACTTGCGAGTGTCAAGCAGTAGGTGCATTAGCTTTACCATGAGAAAGGCATACCATGGTCAAATGATCCTTTGCCTATCAGGAGTGTTCCTTGTTGTGCACATGGAGACTGCTCCTTGGCTACCAGGGAAGAGCAGGATAGGGAAAGTGTTGCTAGCATAATGATCAGGAAGAGCAGCATAAGCTTGGAAGTGGCAAACCACAGTCACTAGCTAAAGGATGCACTTCAAATTCACAGGGCCAAAATTTAAAACTCAACATCCCTGTTCTGTGTGTCTTACTCATAATGTCTAAACATCGTCCCTCTGATCAAAGGGAAGGAAATCAGTCCTGTGTGTAGTGAAGTCGATGCAAAGGCTCTCACTGACTCCAGCTGGTCCTTGGTTGATGCACTGACATCATGTCTGTAAAAGAACTAAAGTTCACATAAACAAGTAGCAAAAGTTATACAGAAGGGGTTTATTACATGAATAATTTGACATACTCCACAGCAGTCAGATACAAGTGCATTTAATAAACGTTTTGTGGACATCATAACAGTCTGAGTATTTCAGCTGAACAGTCAGTATTTGGCTGAATTCAAGCCAGTGCAAACCATGACATAACCATAAACAAGGAGTTACAGGTCTACAATGAGGTTAGACTAGATAGCAACAGCATATTTATTGTCACATCAAAGCATTACAAAGTATGAAAGCCCAATATTTCAACTATCTCTAAAATGGTATTTGTACAAAGCTGTCATAGATACCTAAGTGTAAGGATTCGTCTCATCAGTAATGGATCATGACTTGATTTTTGGGAGTTATTTCAATATTCAAAACTATTTGGGGCAACAAGAAGAAATGTAAACATCTGACAGTCCTTTGAAAGTCCCTTCTGAGAAAATACATTGTGTGCCACAGGAAAAGTGCATTCTAACTGGTGTGTCTGCTATGGCCAGTTTGACTCACATTCACTTAGCACCAGGTATTTATCCATTTCTGCAGTAAAAAGTTAGAAAATCTTTGTATTAACTCAGAAAAGAGAAAACAAAGTCAAAAGTTTTTTTCTTCTTCTTTTTTTTTTTTTAGAGGAACAACAATTAAATTAAAAACCCCACCCAACATTTAAACAGTTACCTCTTATGTACAAAGGAAACAAGAGCTAGCAAAGCGCATAGCCACTGAACAGTCTTTATTATTTTTTTTTCTTCAGGTTCATGTACCTGAATATATGAGTTTATTTACAGGTGGACAGATATCCACAGAAGTAATAATCAGAATACTTCTATTTGGCTAAAAGTTGTATAAAAAAAGACAAAACACTTTGTTCAAATACTTTCCAAATATATATATATATTAAAAGTATTCAGTATTTCCATCAGTGCCAGAGTTGGAAGCTCTTTCTCATTGTAAAAAGTTAACTTTGTGATAGTAAGTGACAGCAAAGGACTGACTGTGTCAGTCAGAGTTTTGATTTGAGGAACTGCAGCTGGAGCTACCCCAGGCCCACCAGGCAGTTGCAGATTGCAGGGAAATGAATCTGTGTCTGTCTGTTGCAGTGACAGGCAACACCCCAGTAAGGGAGACCTGCCCCGCTCCAGGGAGTCTCCCACCCATGCTGGGCACCCCTGTGGAACCCTCTGGGGCAGGTCCCCTTTGAAAACAACCCAAAAACCTCTGAAGTAGTGGGAAATATTCTTTATGTAAGCAGACAACTAGCATGGGCAGGTAGTTCAATAAATGGAAAAACATAATTGCCACAGTAATTCTTGTAAAGAATATAAAATTAAAGGCCTTAGCCCATCAAATACAAATACATACTGCAAAAATATTTTTCAATTAAACATAACCTAGATGAGTGCACGTCTCTGGATAGATAAGAATACTACTGCCTTCATACTGGTATCAAATATTTAAACAGTTTGCATATAAACAAAATCTTTCTTCGTTGTTGAGTCCAAGCTTGCTTTACTTTAAAGCAAGGATATTCTCAATACTTCTACTTTTTGCGTCTTTCTTCCTGTAGCATGAAGTGTAAGAAACATTTCATTCATTTTGCAGACTGGGGCTGATGCATACTACAGCTACAACCCAAAATTTAAGTAAGAAATGTTGCATGTAATATTTTTCCTTTAATTACACCAGCTACAAGAACAAGACATCCATTTTCCATCTTTCCTCCTCCCTTCCAACAGAAGGTATGCTAAAACCAAGCTCTGATCCTTCGTCCCTTCCACATCCCAGCCCTGAAGTCCGAGCAATGATCAGGATGAAGGGCTGAGCGTTTTGAGCACTGTATTGCTCGGGGCAGCAGGTCTCAGCAGTAAGACCACAACCCCTGAGGAGCCATCCATGCCTCTTAAGTGCCACACAGCACCATGGGGAAGTGATGGGCAGAACGAAACCAGGTTGGTAGGGTGGCTAAAAACACTGTCCCTGCCAGCCCAGGTGCAGTGGCTCCTCCTTGGCACAGCCTGACCAAATATTGCTGCAAACTCCTACTGACCCTGTGTGAGAGCAGCTGCTGGTCCCACTCAGCTGCCCCAGTGTCCAAGACGCTGGGCAAGAGGGGCTGGAGCAGCTCTGGCAGAGCCAGCACAGATATCATGCCCCTGTGTTGGGCCACGCTGGGTCTGGGAGCCCAAAGTGGTCTGACAGGGCATGCCAGGTCCCTGCCTTGGCCACAGGTCCCCATTGACTCTGCTCCTGGGGCCCTGCTGCTCAGCATTTCTCATCCTGCATCTCAGGTTTTGGAGTGCAGAAACAAGACAGGAGACAAATAAACGCTAAAGGAGATGGGAGCTCCTTCGGCTCCTGAAGTTTGGGGGTTGCTAACCTAGGGGAAAGGTTGGAGTTGAACCGATTCAAGATACAGTATGCAGCTGTGTGAAAATGCATAGTTTGTATGTATACATTCATTTACAAAGATCAAAGGAAGATTCTTTGCTGTGTAGTTTAATCACCATCGGCTTTTAACAAAAATGCAAGCTGACAAAGCTATAGGAGACCCGTTAAACACACCACCTGGGAGTCAATGGTAGCTCAATCGCATTTCCCAAACAGAGAATTAGCTGCTTTTTGCTTTTTTGAGATTAAGTAGTTTTTCATTGAAAGGCTGTTGTTTCTGTAATAATGTATTTTAGGATTTCAAGAGATTCCTATTCAACCATGGTCATCTCAGTACTGACATACCCTGCTTTGGGGGTTAAGAAGTAAATGCCCTCTAAGATAAATAAGCAAACCAACAGAAACCTGGTTTTAACTATGGCATGTGAGCTAGAATAAAACATGATTCTTCTGAACTGCTGAAATTCTAGGTCAGTAGTTAATAGTATTTCCTTGCTTTTTTTTTTTTCTGCTTTTTTTTTTCCTTTTGGCAATACCTGAGCTAGTATTTAGAAAGTCCTATGAGTTGCTCACTTTGCATTTATTTAGTTGACACTTTGGAACCTAGCTGCTTCCCATGAGGAATGTCTGTTGTCCTGAGCATCCCTGAACATAACAGTAATGTACCAGGCAGAAGGGGCTTATATAGGAGAAAGTCTTGGTTTAAATGACCTATTTAAGTGTTGTTTTCCATTTGCACCTTTTCTGGGGAAAAATTGCTTTGTCACTTGCGACACTTACTAAAACACAGTGGTTTCCTACTAAATGTAACTTCAACAAAGATCACTGCTCTTTGCTAATCAACATGTTCTATAAATACTTAATTCAGCGCTGAATTGACTTTTCTCATGATACTTTATCTTCATGGTTGTTTCATGTACTTGATTTTCACTTGGGATTTGACTTAGATTCTTTCTTGCAAGTTTTATTCAACCATATCTATGGAAATTGCACAAAAGCATTTCTGAAGCTAGAAAAAACTAATTACCAGAGAACCAGGATTCACATGGAGGAGTAAAATTATCAAAGCATATTCTGCAATCTAAAGTCAAGAAACATTGCCTGTAGCAAGCAAACTGATCATTCACTGGGAAATGAAAAAGTAGTAGAGACTTTTTTCCATATAAACAATGAATATCAGAAGTGCAAGAGGATGAGATTTGCTCGTTCTAAAACCCAGTGACCAGAAAAAAATTATTCATTACCTGAATTACTTGAATAACTTGAGAAGAAAAAAATCTTTCTTGATTTTTGTAAAATGTTAGTCTGTCCAAAGCTGGTTTAGTGAGTTATTAAAACTCAGGAGATTGTGCTTAGCAAATCAAGAATTCAGTAGTCTTTCTTTAAAGTTTCGAGTGCAAACAGATACATCTCAGTATTTTAACTCAATTATTTTCATTAAGTTTTAGGCATTAATAGACACATTGCTTATTTTGCCAATGTTTTTAACATAAAAAAACATGTGAAATGTTTGGAGTGTCCTGACTTGTACTGAGAATGACTCCTTAGATATCTGAAGTCTACTGAAGCGCTCTTGGATCAGCAGGCAGAATTGATTCAGATGCAGGAACAAAGATTTTAGCACTTTTTTTCATATGAAGTAACAGTAAAATTCTTAAGTGGAATTCAGGAGAGCCCAAGTCTGTGTGGTTTTGATCTAGCCCCAAAACATTTTCAGCAGCAATAGATTGCAGGGGCTTTTTGATGAGTTATGGCCAAGGCCCTCTGAACTCCGGAGTTCTCCCCAGCTGACAATGCTAAAGGGAGACAGTGGGAGTCTGGCAAAGGTCTGAACTGTGGCATTTTGTTCTGTGGGTTTGTTTTTTTTGTTTGTTTTTTTGTTTTAAGAAACAGAAAAGAAGCAGCACCTGCTTCTTACAAAAAACATTTTTGTTGCTATGTGCAAGCCCATGGAAACACCTTCTCTAAATGTGCTGTGCTGGCCCACAGGCTGCCCCCAGAGGGCAGAATCAAACCAGACTGCAAAGGAGTAGCACCTACGCACAATGTCTTCTCTACTAAGCCTTCCTTCAAACGTACATGGAAGCACAACAACTAGTCAGGCAACAGAGCTGTTATTTGTGCTGCCTGACAGACCACCACCTCGGAGGCCTGTCACTGCTCTTGCTCCTCAGCTGAACACAGACTGAGTTTTCAGACGCACTCTGTACTCATACAAAGGTTTTAAGCTTAATTCTCCTGTAACTCCAAGACCTGAGCAGTGCTGTGCAGGTCCCATCTCTCTGGTAGGATGCACAGGTGATGTCAGTCTATGCTTTCTCTTCAGCACAGATATCAGGTGCTCGCTGATGTCACACACAAAGCTTGCACAGTGCACTGGCAGTGCACCTGCCTCCCTCCGGGGACTCCCAGTGGTCCATGAAAGGATGCAACAGCTTTACAGCAGGCAGAAATACCTGGATCATGCCTATCCCTTGCAGGCAGAACTGCAGCTTGATTAAAAATGGCAAGGTGATGTATTTGCGGCTCAAGGTTGGGGTCACGCCAGGCTATTGGAGCAGTAGTCAGCTTTGACTTTTATGTATGGATGTAGAAGTGAGAAAGTAGAAAATCTGAAAGTCTCTTAAAAGGAACTGAGGACTCTGGGAGGTGGCCAACTACAAAGTTTTGCAGGGATTTCACAGGAATTCCAAGCTGGGTGTGGTCTGTGCAAACACACTCATCAACCAGGGGAGCCCAGGAAGGGCTCATGCTGGGAACAAAGTATCTCATCGCTGCCTCTCTCTCCTCCCTTCACTACCATGTGCTTTGTTTTTGCCACTTTTCTGGGTGTGATTTGGAATAAAAGAGTTTGGTATGAAGTAAAAGTCAAAAAGGTCTTTATTTTTCAATGTACTCCCCAAGATTTGAAGGAATTCTGTGCTGAAGCAAAGTAGCTGCTCTTTGTTTAAAGTGCTGAAACTGGCACCTACAAATTCTTAAGATAAACTAATGCAATAGTACTAGGGCTGTAAGTTTAACACCAAAACCAGAAGGAAGACGAGTTCTTCATTAGGTCATTTGAGAACAAAAGGATTGTCTTTAGGACATTCGTTCCCAAAATTAGTGCAGATGAAGGCAGAAAAAACACAAATGGAAGTACCACTGCCAACCCGGCAGTGGGCCTGTTAAGTGTAACAACTTGGAGCACTGCTGTTTAAAGCAGGAAAATTCATACTCACACACGGCTTCTGCTGGTGCCTTGTACTTGCACGAGTTCAGCCCCTGCAGAGCTAAGGGGATTTGCGGGCACCCACCAGACAGCACTGCCTTAGCACAGTGGAAAACACAGCTCTTTGGTGGTTCAGTTAAACTAATTTCAACTTTTCTGTGAGCTTTTTTTCATTTTAAACTTGCCTATTAAATAGTTTCACACTTCTTTAAACTAGATTAGGCTGATTTTTAAAAACTCCTATCAATTAAATTAATTCAGGTTTTGCATACAAGCGAACTCAATGTCTAGAACTTTGTCTCCTGCTTATCCATATTCCATTTTAACTCATGATATCCAATAATGTAACAGATTTACCAAATGGCAAATAATTTCAGAAGTATAATATTTATCAATGTATCACTAAAAAAGTCTCTGATCTAAACAAATTATTTGTTGCATTTTATGGAACTTGCAATGTTATAAAAACATTTTAGTTTTGAGGTTAATTTCTAGTTAAATCTAGATTAACAAAACCTTTATTGTTTAATATATCAAAAATACATGGCCCAACAAATGAAAATATATATAAAGTGCAATGCAGACCAAATTAAAGCTCAGTAATTTTACACTAAATGCTCTCATTCTAAAAAAATTAATTCAGAAAAAATGTTTTTAAAAAGAACTTGAATTTACTTTATATTCTCTGAAACAAGACTGGTAAGAAAAGAAAGAACAATGTATGCAGGCAGGTCTTACGCGATCTCAATGAGACTGCAGCCAAGACAGGGTGGGATAAAGGCAGTATTATCATGCCTGCCACAAGAAAGAGTAGAGGTACAAACCCAGCTGGCAATATGTTGATCTAGCCTTTAGCCATTTTATACAGACCCAGACTCACAGAAATGGTTCAAGCCAGCATAACCTGGGATACTTCTCTGGTGGGTAGGAAGAGCTTCTTCAACAACAGCACAAGCTTATGTCAACCTGATCTGCTGTGAACTGCAGTGTTAGGTGAAATGTAGAGGTCTAAATCTAAAATAATATTCCCCAAACACCTTGACTGACAAAGGTAATGTGTGGCTCCTTGCAAATGCAGGGGTGGCTGGTGCTATGTGAGAAATGACCCTGGAACAGTGATGAGGTGATGCCCCCTTTATAAAGGTCTACTAATAAAACACCAACTTAGTAAGGATAAGAGCTGGGAAAGAGTTGGAAAGAGCCTCCTTTATGTGGGGGTCAGACTCACATTGGCCTCAGTTTAGGGCTCAATGCTGGGTTCCAGCAAATCTTTGGGAAAAAGACTTGGTTAAGGTTACAGGGCTCTGTGGTTCTGGAAGGGGGGAAACAACCCCTTCGAATTTCAACATTGACAATACTGTAATTTATTCAGTGACTTTCTTTAACATAAAAGTTCACCCACAGTTTTATTTTAAATCTTTGAAAAAGGGAATATTCTTCAAAAGAGCATTCTGTCCTATGAACATGCCATGAATGTGTGAGGATAACCAACCTTCCTCAAGCTGGACACAACAAAGACAGCACTTGCTCCAGCCAACAGCACATGGCCTATGGTGGTGACTCCCTTCACAGAAGCTTGGCTATCTTGGGTCCCATCCTGAGAGAGCTCCTTCTCCCTGGGCCTGATATCAGTAGGATGGATTACAGACTGAATACCACCTGCTTAACAGCTCTTAAACCTGTCACTAAGTGACACATCCAAAGTACTGCCACTTTGGTATTACCAGGAACTCTTCCAACAGCTGTGCAAAGGTGCCAAGGTACATATCCCACCCCTCTCACAAAGCCTAACAGCAAAATCCTCAAGCACTCAGAAAGGGAGAGTCACAATTTCACACTCTCAATTCCAGTGGAAAGTTACAGAGAGGAAAACCCATGTGCCTCTGTTCTACAACCATTACCCGTGTGAGCAGTCCTTGTCAATGCACGGGAATAACTGCAACTCTCCTGAGAAAATCTGTACTGCTTGGAGGGCTCAACTACTTACAATGTGATCTTCATTCTGCTCTTAATTGTGTAACAAGACTTTTTATCAGGTTTGTAATTAAAAAAAAAACCAACAAAACCAACCAACACCACAAAGATCAAACCACAGAATTTCTGTAATTGACTTAAGATGAGTTTCCTCCTACTGGGATTCAATTCTGAGCAATTTTGTTTCAGGTCCTGCCTGATTGGCTCAAGCCTCTTTTGACTAAGTTGTCTCAAAGTTCGAGTCTGTCCCTCAGTGCCTTTGCTAGAAGTCAGTCAAACAGAGAAACAACCAAACACTCTTCTGTTCAACAAATCTGACTATTTCTGACTTTCAGGTAATTCTGGACTGTGAGCAGAAGACAAGAAAGAGAGATGTGAAGATGACATGTATGTCATTATCTAACAGAAAAAACCCACAAACACCACCAACACCCCCTCCCCTGCCAGGTGTAGGATAGCCAGATACACTGTACTTGGCAGCCTTACTCCACTGACCCCCCAGTGCAGAGACAGAGGGAAGAAATATGTGAGTGGAACTTGTAGTTTGACTGTTCAAATTTTTTTCATGACTGAACAATGAATCCTCAACATAATCTTTTCCTATAATCTTCTGCTTGTAAGAACTCCCCATTTAAGTTAGAGCAGATCATGTTGTATGATCTCATTCAGACTGTACAGTGAATGAAGAACTCTCTCCATTTTAAAGGTTATTTTTAAAAGAATACAATTTCAAGCCAAATACTACTAATTTAGGAATATTTTCATGATCAGAATACAAATAAAATCCAGTAAGAAAATGCAAGAGACAAAGCAAACACTGAACATTGAAGTAAGCATTTTCATGTCACCACGGGAAATTTCAGACTAAACTATGTCTGTAACCAAGGGCAAGAGATTTTTTCTCTCCATAATCCAGAACTTGTATGGCTTTGTAAAGGTGTTTTAGGTTACTTCTGCCATGTAAAACAACATACCACTAGTCTATGTGATTTACAGTTTCCCCTCTCCTCCTTTTGGTTCTTAGGAAATCCCAAATCCTATTTCATAATGTATAATAAATGGTTATAAAATTATACCAACATTATAATTTCAGAGAGGTAATAAGATCCCAGTGCTATAAAAGTCAGTTTTCAGAGAGTGCACATTTTTCAGTGATGTACAAACACACACACTTGTTTCCATAATTTAGCCCTTTATAAGTATTGCACCTGGTTAATAAGGCTACTGTCTATTTTGTCTTAATACTAAAAATTACATACAGACAATATAATTTGTGGTTTAAAAACACAGTATTCCTAAAGTTTTTAGGTAAATTCTTTTATTTCCTTGCATACTCAGAGCTCCTATGCCTCCGGTTGCCTGGAGGAGTGTTGAGTGTACAGGGAGTACAGATGGAACTATATAAATTTATATAATGTGACCTGCTTGTGCTCAAATGAGTTCCTTTGAGCTTGATGGCAAATAAACGGCTTTTACAAACCTAAGCAATGCTTTCACATGCTGAAATGTGCAGCTGAACTTGTCTTCTTTCTCACCTTCCTTTTTGCAATGCAAAAAATAAGAAAAGAATTCTCTAAATTTGTCTGGTCTTTTAAATACAAGGTAAATTGCATAAAACCAGGAAAAGATAGATTGTCCCACAAAGTGCATATTTCAGACAAAGCTTTAAGAGTATCTGCTCTTGCCAAGGCCTGATTTCACAGGAGCATAAAAATGTGTGCCAAACTTTAGAAACGTGGAGAGTCTCATCAGCAAACTCTGCAAGCTGAGGTAAACACATATGTGAGTGCTCTGATAAACCCGAGACTACACTCTGTTCTTGGAATACCAGTAGTTCTACCTCTGTGCAGCCATACCTCCTAATTTACAGACTATGTGCTCCCCTTCCCCGAAAGACTTGTTGGCATCACTGTAAGAATTAGTTACTACAGTTAAATACTAAGAATTCGGATACCATGTAAATGCTATTTACACTTTTAGGTTCTAATACTGAAGATCCTGATTTTTATTCACTTCAGTATACACATTTGGAATTTGCAGAACAGATCTCTGGACATGGGAAAAAGCTGA
This sequence comes from Myiozetetes cayanensis, assembly GCF_022539395.1. Lineage (NCBI taxonomy): Eukaryota > Metazoa > Chordata > Aves > Passeriformes > Tyrannidae > Myiozetetes > Myiozetetes cayanensis. The sequence goes on along the minus strand of NW_026086604.1, from coordinate 27,583,503 downwards.
CAGTAAAAAAAATTACTATGGATCAAAAATTATTTTTCTGTGTAAAAATAAAGCAAAATTGAGAATTTTCAAAATTTGCAGAATTTCGAAATTCTGGTTTACCATGGTTTGATAAAACTTTGGGTTTACAGAAGCTGATACCTTTGCAGATAAAAAAATGTGGTGACATGTTTTCTTTTTAATTTTCAATTATTAAACTATTATTTATATTCTTTTAAATTTTAATTAGCCCTTTTCAAAGTGCACTACACAACTCTCCAGGATATTGTGCTGACATAACGCTTTTTTGCTTGCTGAAGTAATTTGGTAAGAAGTAATCCAATTACAGACAAAGCATGCTTTGACCAAGCAACTATATAAACAAGACACTTTTATATTTACAGAAGATCCTGAAAAGATTCACACAAATGTATTTTTATTAGGTTATCATTCAAGCTAATTTTCTATATTTTTATAAGCTACAACATTAAGTAGGATCATGTTCATCTATTAGTGCTTCATTCTAATTTTAATAATTCAAGTACTGATATATTGCTCTTTTAATTTTGCCTAAAATAGAAAAAAAATCAATTTCCTAGCAATCTTCCATTCCAATAAACCCACATCCTCCCTTTACAGCCCTCTCATGTTCCCTGAGGAAATTTGTATTAACTATCTTTTATTTCCCTGTTTTCCCTTGGTAGTTTTCTACAAATAGTTTAGTAATTTCTGTTTATCTGGACATTAAACATCATACACTAATTGCTGCAGAGTATCACATACTAAGGTAAGGACTCCAAAATCAAACCTGAATTTTTTAAGAGAATTGGTAAACAGTAAATGCTAATATTCAAACATTTTTTAATGTTCAAGTCCATCTTTAGCGCTGAATTACAAAAAGAATTTGGATTTAATTTTGAAACACCACCTCATTAGTACAATGTTGTGTATGTGCCCAAGTAGCAGGAAAGCTGAAACAGTACTTCTATTGCTAAATTTATTTCCCTCAAGGGTATATTGGAGACCTCACATTCAGATTTGAATATGTAAGGAGAATCATTCCTGGTGCTAAGATGTGTTAAAAAAAACAGTGGAACACTGGCTTGTCACTTCATTTATCTATTCCCTTCTATTTCATCAGCTGAATGAATTGTAGCTGTGAGTATGAGCAAGCATCAGAGCAACCTTTATCTTCTTCCATCAGAAACAGGCCGATTTCTGTTCTCAGGGTCTTTCTGGATTGCTATTACAAATGGTCTGTGTGAAGCACAAAAAACATGATGACTGTTTTTCATATTGAGGAATAAACTCAAAAAGTTGCAAGTAGAAGATGCACACTCCTTAAATCCCACATTTGACAGAAGTGAGAGCATGGTTGATGCAAAACCACTGTAGTCCAAGATGGAAAGAGCAGTTCAAGTCGCACTACCAACAACAGGTGTACATCAGCTGTTTTGCAAGCCTGAAGCTTTTCAAGCTCCACAGGGATGCTGGCAAGGACTGCTCATGTCTAGCAGACACAGAATGTATTTAAACCCTCAGCTTGATTAATTTTTACCTATCACTTACTTTCTAGTTCTTTTCTAAGGGTGCCATAAAACTCTGCTGAACTTACACCAGAACAAAATCTACGCTATGACGCTTTACGACTGCCCAGTTATCTACCAGAAAAATCCCGACAAACGCAGGTTAAATCTCATACTCCATACTGTCTCAGTTCCAGTGCTACCACCTTTCAGGAAGACTGAATAAAATGTAAGACCAAGATGAGACTTGATAAATGTTTCCATATCAAAGTGTTTCTAAGAAAAGGTGCAGCACAACTTTATCCAGCAGATACCTATAGTTTGAAAGAAGCCTCACTGGCAACCACCTACATCTCTGCACATGGCTAGCAAGCTTCTGATTTCATGTCCTGTTTCTGTGATGGTGTTCTAACATACTTACAGGCAGGGGAAGAAATAAATCACTTGGTATTGCCACATTCACAGTGATTTTCCTGGATTCTCAGCAGGGCCACTTTAGCTGGTCCCAGGCCACAGCAAGCAGTAGAAAAACATCCTGACTCACTGGGTCAGAATGGTAAAGTCAGAGACAAAAACATCTGGGACATTGCATGGAGCTGGAATCTGTTCCAACATGCAGGTTCTGCAACAGCTTTACCTCCTGTTGTGTTGCCTATCTAGTCATTATCATAAAAGAAAAGGGAGAAGGGATGAAGACAGTGATGTCGGCAAAAGTGAACGGCTGCAAGGAACTTGTAGATAATTAGACAGCTAACGTTCATACAAGGCTAAGGATTTGGAAAAAGTAATTGGACAGACAATTCTGCTCAGCTTATTAGCACAAGCACGGCTGACATGCCAACAGGTACATGCTAGGTGACGACTGGTATTGGTTAAAATTAAATGTAAACTTGCAGATTGGAACAGAAGAGTTTTTACTCACTTTTGCGTCTTGTATATCCTGTTACATTTGTGCAAGGCACTAGAGAATCAGGCACATTGTTCTGGGTGGAAATCGTTTTATGACTAAGATGATCTGAGTTTTAACGTCCAATAGCTTCATACAGGAGCAGTTGGATCACAGTCCCTTATTAAAATTGCTATTAAAATTTTCCACTTCTAAAACTATCTCATTTTCCAGATTTTTCAGGGGATGGGAGAATGGAGAAGCGAGAAATAGCTTTGTTCTAATAAGAAGAAAACTCCTAAAGCAAAATATTCGGAATTAATACAGTTGATCTCCACACTGATACTGACGTTGGCAATTTCTGTTACCAGTATCAAGAAGTTAAATAGATAATAATAGTAACAATAAAACAGGTCCTTACATTTTTATATCAAGTTCTGCCTCTCAAAATACATGAACCCGCATCCAAATCCCTGCAGCACACAGAGACTGCACGATGTGCTCAAGCCATTCCTTCTGACTTCCCTGGGAGGTCAGAGACAATGACCTACCTCCCACAGAGAAACAGAAAATAGGGGAATTGGCATGTACTGATGACAGTAAATGACCACAGCATTCAGGCTAGCTCTTCCTTGGGAAAACAAAGAAATCAGAGTGTTTTGGAGAGGTCAGTGCAGACATGTGAGATAAATCAGGTGTCAGAAGGACAGCGAAGCAGCTCAAAGCAACACAGAAGCAAGAGACTGAAAATGGAAGAGGTTACTCCAGATTATGCTCACTACTGCCAGCAGAGGAAAGGCTTTGCTGACATTTCTGTCTTTGCTGGGTGTGTCAGGATCACAAAGGGATTTCGGTGGGCATTGAAGTGCTCACGTGGCAAGTGACTGGAGCTCAAAACACAAAGCCACTGGTGCAGGCCCGGACAGCCGTGCCGCCCTGCTATCGTGGCCATGGGTGAGACATGGTAACTACAGAAGTGCCTAATTAGGAATCAAAATGCCATAGCCGTAAGATCTAAAACTGATTTAATATAAACTGCTGATTAAAGGTTGTGTAAAAATATTGGTAACTTAGTTTTGTCCTGGCAGGATTTATCAAGTACCTCTCTGTCCTCTGCCTTGTTGACACCAGCTTTCTCTCCTGTTTTGATGGTTTGTGGCTTTTGTCCCTTACATAATCCATATCCAATTTGTACCAGAGGGCAATCTGGTCTGGCAACAAAACCATTCTTCTGTGTAGAAATTCATAAAGAATAATCTTATTACAACAATTCATAAAGTGCCCTCAGGAAAGGTGCTCACAATGCCATGACATTATAGAAACAATACACAATCTGATACGTTATTTTCAAAAAAATCCTCCAAAGCAAAAAGGAGGGGAACAACAAATACATAGGCAAATACTGTTAGTCTGGCAACAGTCAAAATAATCATGGAATGCTTTATAGTCTTGGAGTGCTTGTAAAAATGGGAGAGGGGGTGGGGGCAAACTGGCAGGAGTATCTTGGAAAAGTACCAAATTTTTAAAGTTCTATCAAAGTAAGCACACCACCAGCAAGCCCAGTGTTTGAATATGAAATGTCTATTAATTACTATGAGGTATTTTACTATGGAAATTGAAAAAATACAACATTTAAAGAAAACCCACGACCCATGTTTTACTAAGAGGAAAGAAGATAATACAGTGGGTTATGTATATCCACTTACCCTTAGTGTCTTGCTTTTTCTGTTTGTAAAGAAAACAATCTTTCTCCTCCCTGTTGATTCCAGATTTTATATACACATATAAAACTATATAATATATATAGTTTTACATATATGTATACACATATACAAAAATACTCATACACACATATATGTGTATATATTTCAGGGTCTTACTAGCTTCCAGAGTCTATTTTTCTTTTTTTTTTTAATGACTTAGAAAACACAATTGGGCAAAAAATCAAGTAATTGCATGCATGCAAGCGTATCTTGCCACTTTTGCATGTAAATCACACAATTTGTAAATAACTGCAGAAATAGCATGCTCAAATTAGGCATCTGATTGCCCAATTAACTTGTTCACAGAAAATCAGATGATAACCTTCAAGATCTCCTATTATAGATTTTGCTTTTCCATGCTACCTTACTGAATCCATAGTGTATATTCCAAAATTCTGCATTGTTATTCTGTGCTTTTACATAGGCACAAGCAGCAGTGCACACTTAATAAAGCTATCAGCTGAACTTTGGACCAGATTTTAGAAAGTTGTTCAGATATTTAAAAGTTCCCTTACTTCACTGAGAACAAGCCAGTTTAAACAATTAAAAAAAAAAAATTGGTCTAAATTTAATTTGTTCGAATATTATGAAAGAAAAAATAATCCAGGCATTTTCAGCCCTTCATGCTGCAATTAATAGGCAAAGTTTTGCTTCTGTGTCTTTGATTTTTTTAAGGTGTCTTGTTTACAGGCTAGTATTATTTAACCATATACATTCATTTCCTAGTAAATCCTTACTTTATTTTTGCATTGAAATAATCATTAATTAATAGTAATTTGATACAAGTTGAGACAGAACACCAGCTTGCCGCACTCCGGTGTATACTTCCTAATGGACTGAGAAACTAAATGACCCAAATCTATTGAAGTACTGCAAGTAGAGAAACTTTTTAATTCATATTACAAAATTATTTAAGAAATTGATTTTTACCATAAATAACGCTGCTCCTTTGCTGTTGTACTTCTTTTTCTGAGATGATGTTGTGGAAAGGGGGTATTTTCTTTACCACTTTTTGCATCAAATAAATTTTAGTAGCTTTAACAGAAAAAAAAAAAAGCTGAGCAAACCATTATCTTAACAACAATCTCTCAAATATGAGAAAAGGAAGCAAAAGCAGAACTGCTGGGCTGGATCATGTCCCTGAATGGATATTACATATAATCCTAGTGGCTGCAAGTACCAGTTCTTCATAGGCCTCCTGCAGCAACAGCCATGCTGGTCCTACTAGTCATCCTCTCTCAGAAAGGGAAGAGTGGTAAGAAACCTACTGGACCGCCAATATATTCTTATGGGTTTCAATCAAGCATCACTGGCTTTCTTCCCTCAACTTCTCGTGACAATATCTGCTGGTGACTTTACACTGCTGCTTTTCTTCCTCTAGAGGGTCAAAATCCAATTTCGTACTTAAATTACTTTGTTCCACTCCACTGGTCTGTGACTGGTTTAAAAATCTTCCAGGAGCACTGCTTGTCCTTCTTGCAAATTCAGACTTTGCTCTTCCCCTATAAACAAACAAACAAACCAAACAAACGAAAATCCCAACTCCTCCCCACATCCCCTTTTCAAAAATATAATAATGATAATTCGTATCAGGAGAATTATTTAGCACTATCCAGTCTTAGTACAGCTTTTGTTGAGAAAACTGTAGCTTATACAACTCTGAAGTGTTTATTAGAAAGCTTTCAAAAAGATATCTTCGTTTCAGGAAAAGAAAACTTAAATCAGTTTAGCAGATACAGATGTTCACAGCACAGAGACTGAAATGGTTAAAAATGATCTTAAGGAGCAAGTAGCTCACAGAGTTAGCAAAATAATTAACTTTTTCCTTTCTTTTACAGAAGAACACTAATAGCTGCTCTGGTTTCCATGCTTACTAAGACAAAATTTTGTCGTGTGTTCTTGGTTTTGCTTTTTTTTTGCTCTATTGCTCCACACAGGTTTTAATTAGTGCTTCTCCTTGGCTACAAGTGCTTCACTTTGAAATACAAAGCTCTTAAAAAAAAAACACCACCCCGAAAAAACAAAACCCCCAACACCACATCACTGGAGGGGAAAATGGGAAGTGATACAGTGCAGCTGCAGCGATCTGGTTCTGCTGTTGTCCTCCCCCATCCCCAAATCCTCTGCATAATTTCAATCGTTAGTCGATGAACCTTTGGCAGGCCTTCTTCCATCGGCAGGCAGTACACCACATATCTCTGTTCTCCATCCCATAGACCTTCCGACACTTTTTCCCCTCCCCTCTAGGCTTCCTGTCAGAGAGAAAGGGAAGCTCATTAAGGAGATGCTTTAGTAGGTTTGCTTTTCACCCTAAAATCAGGACAACAATCTCAACGGAGTGCAGCAGGCAGAGACCCCTGGTGTTTCCAAAAGGATTTAGGCTGCTTTCAAGTCAGCTGGGAGCTAATGAAGCAGACAGACAGACATGGCTGTGACTCCACAGCTCTGAGGGACCAAGCCTTCTCCTCACCTGGCTCCGACAGCCTCTGCAGCAGCTGCTGAGCCTGCTCCTCTGCTCATGGGATGATCCCTGACTTCAGCCAGCAACTAAACCTGGACTAATAAACTGTAGTTTAGCCACATGAAATGCCTTGATGGACAGTCATAGCTGTTCCACAGTACAGGCCAGGTCACATCAGGCAGAAGTGCTGCAGAGCTGCGGTAAAAATACTTGGCATAGCATCAGATCTTGACAAACAGCAGGTAGCAGCTACGCCAAAGAGGAGAAAAGCTACCAGCTCCTAAGCTTGCCACTCCTTCCTGCACAGTTTGCTCTGAGCTCACTGACTTAAAAAACAAAACAGTGAGTGAAAAGTTTTAACCCTTACCCTCACCTGCAGCACGTTCACATGTGCTCCTTCTTTGTCATCCCCAAAGCCAGCAAGGCAGGCAGCACCTGCTGTTACAGCTATAACAACTGTCCTGCTTCCCATCTTACAGCCACACTCAAAAGTTTGCAAGTTTAGAAAATGATCCGAGTAACTGTTAAAATGGAACTTTTTTTATTCTACACCCAGCAAGCCAGCAAACCTGAGGAGCAAAGCTTCACCAAGCAACCCAACATTCACTACCAGCAGTGCCAGTTGTCGAGGCATCTTTAAATGAAATAACTGTACTGACAGAATTGTTTAATACTGGTATTATATGCTGCATGGCACATGTGGGAATTGCCTGGTGACTCCTCTCTTGCATGCCTACACATTTTCTGATTACCAAACATTAATTAATGGGCACAATCCATGAACTGGGGAGGATTCTGAGTTTGGTTTGTAGCATATGCAATGATCTGAGAGTCCTGAAGAAAATTAAAAGCATGAATTTTTTTTTGTCTCATTTTAGGGTATAGTCATCTTTAGGACTGGGAGAAATAACGAGTTTCTTTACCAGAAGAAATTCAGCATCACAGTTTGATTTTTTAACATAATTTTTGAACACTTTTAAAGTAGGTTCTGGTCAAACATCAGTTAACTTTAATGGAAGTGAATGCAGCTTATGTCTAGGAAGACAAGGTATAAAAAGCTCTGCCTTGATCTAATCTATTGTGAGATATGTTTTTTTATAATTCCACTGAAGTCAAATACCATTCTGACTGAATGGTGGTGAACATGTAAGATGGCCCAGCCTTTCAGGGAAAAAAGCAAAGCCACACAATGCAGTTCAGGATGCTTCAGCTGGGGCAGAGAATCTGGGCAGCACTGCTTTACAGGGTAAATTTAGGACTGCATCTGAACTCCAGATGTGCCTGGCATCAGGCATGCAGTTTTGCTTCACAGTCTGCCTTTTTAATTTTGCAGTAACTCAATCTTCCCCTGAACTTTACCTTTGATGGGAATGAAAAGCAAAATAGGTTCTGAATGCTTACTCTGAAGCATCCTACTAAGAAACTGCCTGACAACTGCAATTGGGGTTGGCAGTGTGCTTTTCCTGTTCCTTTGGCCACTGACATCTTATTTACTGAACACCCTCCAGGTTGTGAGGCTGCTGATGTGTCAGCAGGAGCTAATGGTCCCATACCTCAAGCCAAATGCTACTCTAGGCGGTGACGAAAGAACTGTGTGGGACTGTTTCTGCTCTCCACTCCCTGCAGGACGATTATGGGTTGGTGAAACCTGCCAATACAGACAAAAAGGCTGCTTATGAAGAACATACACATATGAATGCAGATTAAACACTTTTTCCCAGAAAATGCACATTATGATTCATTGTGGCAAGGATACCCAGGAAAGGTGATTACATAACATACAAACATAAGTAAGCCATAGGTTTATTTAGAAAATATGTCTATTTAGCATTAGGTACATTGCATCAGCTCCACTTTGTTTCCCTGTACTTTCAAGAGCTCCCCATTGAGCAAATCAGAATACAGATCAGCATCACTTTTTGTATTTGGGAAATAAATATGCATTCATTCTTAAGAATTCTGAACAGCTCTTAAGAAAACTGTCTCCAATTTAAGCAGAGAAAATAACTGGAAAAATAAACTTTGTCCTGTGTTGAGATCAATACCAGTAACCTGCTATGAAATAAAGGGATTCCCACTTGTTGCTTTCTTCTGTGACGAGGCATTCTTTGTGGAGAGACACCCTTGAAGAAGGGGTTTTGCTGCAGGGCAGTTACAGTCCCCTTGAGGTTTAATGGGAGTGCAAGGGAGCCCTTCTGATAAAGGCTGCTGACAAGAGATACTGGATTATCTCTTTCTTCTGCACAGTAACCTTTTCAGCAGGCACCCTCTTTGTGAATGTGTATAGTTTGGTCTTCTGAGACTTTCCAATGAAGTTTTCTACGTGAGCTTGGGGGCTGGCAACATTATTTGAGTAATCACATGGCATAATGCTTGCCCTTAAATAACTCCTAAATTATTTACCACTACAGTTTTATTTTGCTCCTGGGTAAAGACCACAACAGCTTTACATCTAAAACACTAGAATAAAATTACGCCCACTCGTTTTTTGCTGCATATTGAACGTACCAAGCTTCATTTGGGTATCTGGTGCACGGAGTCAGCCTCCTGCAGCCAGAACTGCAGATCTGGTCATAGCTCTCTGCACTGCTACAAGTTTTCACTCCTGCCCTTTTGAAGTCTTTACAACATTTGGAAGAATGGGAACTGACTGACCTGACTTGAAGAGAATTACTGTATGTGCTTTGATTTTTGACACAAAGTCTATTTTATATCTACTACACAGTAGCAAAAAACTAACTAATGCTTGTAATGGAGTACAGTCACTCTTTCAACTTTTACTCTCAGCTGGTAACTATGGAAATTTCTGATTTAACTGCATGTGTGGTTCACACTCTAAAGTTTAGACCATTACTGATACACAAAATATACCTGCAAAGCTTGAAAGAAACTTCCTTGCTCTCAGCCTGCTTACCATAAGTCATGTTTTATACTTCCAGAGACCACACTAGCTCCTTCTATCACTCCAGAATACTAAGGGCAGTTTGTTGTCTACTACTTCTTTTTCCAGTCTTTTATCAACCTGTACCCTTGTTTACCTAAGAATGATTGAAACACTGAAGATAAAATTCAAAGCAATAGCATTTTTCTGGTATTTGGCATTTACCACACACTGCACAGTTCTCCAGTCAAGTCATTACCAACAACCAGAGATCTCCAGTCATTCTGCTGGGGTTCTAAAACATTTTAAAAACCTGAAACTATTTTGTGTCTACCACTACAAACTGACACTCAATATATTAGATGGTTGTCATTGAACAGAAGAGTACTTAGATGACCTCCTATGTTATAAGCAATTATCCTGATTGCTTCCAAACACAGAACAGGCTTAAGCAGTAATTGGAGGGTGCAGACTCCCCTCACCCTCAACAGGGAGGGTGCCTGCACAATGGTTCCACCGCCTGGCACACCAAGGCAGCTAGACTGCACTGAAGGTGAATTTCGTGTATCTTGATAGACTTTGCAGCAGGTCTAAACAATACCAGTCAACTGTTCTCCTCTGCAGGGGACACTAGGAGCAGATTAACAGGAAGCCCTGAGAACGCAGTCCTTGCCCTCCAAGGCTTTTCACCACTGAAGTGCTGTTTAACACAGAGTGAAATGACATGTGTTTGTTTGAAGCAAGGGCCTGGAGTCTCCAGTTACAACTACTGGTGGGAAACTATGGTTACAGAGATTTGTGATCTGTAAACATCAGATTATCAAACTTAAAGATCTCGCCAGTTCAACCTTTTTGGGTTATGAGTAGGCAGGTAAAAGCCAGTATTACACAGTGGAGATCACACTAGTATTCAGGAAGACTTTTATCCTACATTACATAATTACATAAAAGTGGAACACTATGGTCATTATGTTAAGCCCTCCACTACCAACAGATACACACTCCACCAGGGCTCATTCCACTTGCATAACTTAATTCACCCTCCTTGTACGTCCTCAGGCTGTGCCCGATTTTTTTCTCCTAGTTCAGTCTCAAGTGGTAGAGCAAACATCATCCTGTTTATTCTGCTTCATGCAGAGAACAGTACCTAGCAGTGACTTATAACTGTGCCAACATTCAACCTCGCACCTGCAAAGTTATCTTAGGAAAATAGTAAGAAAAAGTGTATTTTTCATGTGCCGTGGGAATCTAACTTATGCATGATTGAGAGCACAAAGGAGTTTGAAGGTTCCCCTAATTACAGAATCAGAGAACCTAAACCTCCCCTGACTCAGCCTCATGCTGTTCCCTTGGGTCCTGTCACTGGTCACAGAGAAGAGATCAGTGTCTGCCCCTCTATTTCCTGTCACAAGGCAGTTGTAGACTGCAATGAGGTCTCCCTTCAGCCTCCTCCAGGCTGAACAAACCAAGTGACCTCAACCTCTTCTCCTCCTTATGACTACAACACTTCTAAATAAATGCCTGTGTTTAGATGCTGTGAATACCCCCAAGCCTGAATCAGCCACATACTGAACCCCGACTGGTCCAGCTGTATGTTTGGCTTGTTTAGAGGCACTCAGGAACCTGCTGATAAGCACATTCACATTCACAAAGGCCTGTCAGTGCTGTTCTGCTAAAGACTGTCCAAAAGCAAGGGCTTAATGTGAGTCATGATGTCTGAACACCCTGGTTCCCAGGAAAGCAAGCAGGGAGTGCTCAGGGTCATTGAAATTCAATGTCCACAGGAATGAATGTGGAAACACTACAGTATGTGTCAAAAAAACCAAAACACAAAAGGAGACTATTTTGAAATTCTGTCTCTCTTGTGGACCTAATTACTGACATACATGTCTAGAAGAAGACTGCTCAAAACCAGGATACAAGAGCCTTCTAATGGGTCAAGGGCAGAATGGCCCCATTCCAACATCACTAGTAACATGAAAAAATGTGTAGACCTACGCACTTTTGTAAATCTGTACCTAATCTTTTCCTGCTCAGTAGTTTGTCCAGACCAAAAAAGTATTCCAAAGCCATTTTAGAAAACTGCTTGAATAAATATTAAGGGTCAGGCAAAAAGTAATGGTTTGGACTTACTCTCTGAAGTTCCCTTGGATGCTACAGACTTGCGTCTAATCCCAGGATCTGTGTATGTACACAATGGTATGAGTTTATAGCATGCTGACTCTGTCACTTAGTCTGGGCTTAAATAAACACCATCAGAGGAGGAGAAAATCCCCTATAATAAAGCTTTTCTAAAGTAGCTACACTCCATGTAAGAGTGGGAATTAAAAGAGCCCCGTTGTTATATAGCAATATCTAATTTACTTTGAAACAGGAGAAATAAAACTTTCATTTAATATACTGGTATTTATTTAACATCATTTGGCATCTGTACCCTCACTTACTGCACCTAATTTTTCACTGCAGGCAAGCTTTTGTAATTCATAAATGATCGCGCTGATGACAGAATAGTCAAATGTGTGCAAACCTAAAAGATTTTTTTCTTATTACTTTTTTCTTTGTTGAACAGCCTTATAAATGTTGTTAGAGATGTAATAGCAATTTATATGGTTCCCTGAGCAGTTTATAATTCTGCATCAGTGCTTCCCCAGGCTTTTGTATTGGGAGTATTTTCAAATTGTATTTAAATCACTGGCATCTCCATACAATTCTCAGAAAGTGATTTGGCATTTCTTAAATTCTTTTGAGAACTCTCTAGTCTACAGCCACTGATCAGTGTTGTTGCCTGAACAAGTAAACTCGATATGTACATGTCTAATCCTGTCCTCTTAAGTTTCTGATTTACAATTGGCTAATTGCATTTTTAGATTCCTGGCACCAGTTTTTGCTACACCACAAAAGGAGCCAGTTTCATAATTACTCCGTATCAACCCCATTGTTGGGAAATCAAATTCTCAGGGAACTTTGCAGATAGCACGCTCTGTCAAGGCACTCTTGTTGAAATTGCTGCCAGCATGATGTCTTTCACTGTTAGTTGTTCCTTGATGGAATTTAATAAATATTCATTGGCAGAGTGCATTGTAATTGATTCAGCCACTTTCATTTTTTATCAGCTCTGCAGGATGCCACAGCCTCTGCAGAAAATCTCCAAGATTTGCCAAAGGTTGACAGTAAGAAGCTTTGGAGATTCACTTGGTGAAGAGAAGGGAGGGAAATAGTATCTCTTATCGCCTTGTCTAATATTCGCTGTCATGAGAAAAAAAGATGTATGGTTCTTTGGATAAGCAATGTGCCTTATATAACACACTTTAAAAATTCACAAATTCATAAAGTGAAATATTAAATGAGATGTTATGATATCAAAAAGGTTTATGATTAGAGAATATAAATTTATAATGAAAAATTATTTCCAATAAAACGAGGATACATTACATTACTATCTATTTATATTTATTATAGAGATTTTCCACTATTCATAATAGTGATTTATATTGTTTTTTCAGCATTCTCCATGCCAGGCACTAGAAGCCGAATCCCTCCGAACTCTTCATAAAGGTTTTTCACTCCCTCTCCATACCCACACCTACAGCATGTATGGTTAGGGCCACTGGAAGTCTATGTTTAGGCAAACACTGCATTTCTGCAGTCCTGTCCATGGAATCAGGCTTTTTTGAGGAAAGGGTCAGTGTTAAATTTACATCTAATACATCTTCATTAAAAAGTTGTCAAAGTGCAACATATATTAATATCAAAATGCAATAGATATTGAATGCATTTTCTGTATAAAACAACAATTTTCTGCTATCAGTAGGGGTTACCTATCTGAAGCCTCCTAAAGCTGGACTTTGCGTTTCATCTTACTTTTTCTTTCAGTTGCCTTTCAAGAGTCCATTTAGGTAACAGCCCTACTGCCTGAATCCAACTGGCCTGTTAGCATAACCATCACCTCACTCATTTTCCATCTAGTTTTTTAAGAAAAGGAGCACATAAGTGCCAAGCTTTTCATATATTGGAATGTTTTGTAAGCATATAGTTAAAAAAATATACTATAGATTAACTTCTTTTTTTGTAGACAGTGATGCAAAAAAAAAGTAAATGTACTGAATTAAAGAGATTGACAAAGGTGTTAAAACCAGCCATGTTGGCAAACTGAGGCATGAATTTAATTTATTTCTTTTTGGTATCTGTTATGTCACATTTACTTCTACCACTACACACTGTGAAACAAAACAAAAAGATCTAAAACCTTTTCCTTCTTTTTTTGATGTTCACTTACTGGAATGCCGGTGAAGGTAACTGGAGGCGACTGCCAAGAGATGCTAAAGCTACTGCCATTGGGAGTGAATTTTGCTGACCCTGGAATGTTCACCGGAGGAGTGGCCTGTGTGAAAAGAAAATATTATTCCAGCAAGAAGAGCCATTCTTCTTCCAAAGCATTTCTAAGGATCTTTCACTCCTCAAAATGGTAAATCTATGAGAGACTTCCCAAGGCAGAAAAAAACTACATGGTGACAAGCATTTTACCCTTATGAGACGGATAATGATGGATAAGCCAGTAAGGAAGGGACACAGTTATATTTATATATCATTGCTCCTAAACCTTGTTTAGACAAAGATGATCGCTCTTAGCTTCTAAAATAATGACAGCAAGAAGCAAAAAATACTACAAATGATCACCTGTTCCACGGTGATGAACAAGGCCGTACTTAAACTGACAGCAGCTGGTTTACACAACTGAAGTGTGGATAGTGAGGCTTCTTGGACAAACCCAGTCAACAGTAAGGCCTGGCCATTTCTGGTTTATCAGATAAATGTTAACAATCATCCCAATTAAAACAGTCCTTCCTATGAAACAAGGAGCTGAAAATTGTCCTGGGGATCCAAAATCAGCTCTTAAATAGTAAGCTGAAGCAACTATTTAAGGACTCCTGGGGTCCTTGAACTTTTATGATCTTCCCATCTAGGATGTAATACCCAGTGCTGCCCTGGGGTGCAAAACACGATAATCTGAGCTCAGATAGTTGTGCATCTTTCATTTTGTGCCTTTTCTTTGGTTTTCTCACTGGATTATGAGTCCTCAGGAATTCTTTCCTGCCTCCTTTTGAATCCCATTTACTTTTCAGAATCAGGAAATTCAGAGCGGTGAAGCTACCCTGCATAGCAGGAGTGTGAGCAGCCACCATGAACACAGGCTCACTCTGACCCTTGAATTTCAGGTTTTTTACATCACAAAAAAAAAAATCTCTCCTTAAACTTATTAAGAACTTGCTAAAATGAGTTTTCACTTCTGGCTTTCAGTTGCCTGTGCCTGACAGTGCTGCAATACACTCATTTAAGTAGTGTTTGTGTTTGAGGCTGCTGAAATTGTCTCACTGCTTCAGGGGAGAGAGTTCTTTCCTGAGCTGCCGGGCACAGAGGAGTGATGACAAACTACAACCTGATACTCCCCACTAATCTTCAGAGTAAACAAGTGCTGAAGCAATCCCCTGGAGTCTCTCCAAGGAAAAGTAAGTGAGACCACCAGATGCCTCCATGTAGAGCAGCAATGCTCCGTGGGCTGTCGAGCCTGCTGACAGCTCCAAGAGAATCCACACAGGCATGCAGAGCAAACATCCGCTGAGCTCCATAAAATATAAAACCTTTGCTGAAAGGTATCAAGAAAATCTGGCAACTCCCCTGTTCAAACAGGACAGAAAGAACTGGAGGAAGCTGGATGAGCACTGAGATGGCATTGCCTCTGCTCAGTATCCCACAGGGGTATCAGCTCAAACCTGGGGTCACAGCACAGCAACTTCCTCAGGTATTTGAAAAAGACCTGAAAGGGAAATCCTAGATGCTGAAAGAGCCTGCCCATAGTTCCTCTGTAGCTAAATTTAATACGTACAGGCACAAGTTTTATAAAGAAACACAAAGTATGTGAAGTTTAAAATCAACATTATTCGCAGTTGCCTGAAATACCACAGTGCTCAATTCTTTTTTCTCAGTGCCTAAATGTCTACATCAGACATGATCAGACTTAGTCAACCACCTTGTTCACTTGTTTCCCAGATGCGCATCTTTGTTCATCAAGCACTGTCCCCTTTTTTAGGTTACCATTTTAGACAATCTCTTCCATGAGGTACGCAACCATAACATTACAATGAACTGAAGAGTTTCTATACCCCAACTTCGCTTTGCTTAGAGACCTCCATCTAATTTCCAATCAAAATATATTCAAGGGTAACTTACAGTTATTTTTTGTGCCAACACTGTCCTTATATTTGAAATAACACATACTCATCCTCTTCCCCTTTCACACTTGTCCTCTCACTTTCTTCCCAGGCAACATCACATCCTCTCCTCACCCCTGCTTGCCTGAGGTACCAGTCCCTGGGCTGGAGATGCTGTCCATGTCCTCTCTGCCCTTCTTCTTCAATGCTGATGACTTACTTTCTACCTCTTCTGATTGGAGCCCATCACATTGAATTTGGTTGACCAGAATTCTACTCAGGATCTTAGCTGAAGTTATATGTGAGTCTTATATAACAGCATTAAAATTCCCTGTCTCTCCTAGATATTTCTTACCCAAGAGAGCTGACAACTATTTTTTTTCCCCTTCACAGCTCTACTGTTGTTGGCTCATGGTCATTCTGTGCTTGATTAATAAACAGAGGTGTCCTTCTCACATAATTTTCTAACTACCCCAGTTTATAGCAGAAAAATCTCATTCGTTCCTTAAGTGCATGTTCTGACATTAAACTGCATCCAAAACCTATTATTCTTAAGATCACCCATGTAAGCATGATATATAACTCCCTTACTGCTGATTTTGTTATCAGCAAACTTTATTATACTATTTGTGTAGTACCAAAAATGATTTAATGAAAATGACGTCAGGGCCAAGAACAGCTTTTCATTCAACTCCACTAACATTCAAAATAACTCACTGCTGTTCTTCGTGACTTTCCAGCTCTCTCTCCTACACTAAATTTAATCTCTAGCATAACAAATACTGCTTATATGTTTTAAGATCAAATGCTCTCCTTCAATCCAGAAGGATTTGTTCTTCTATACTGCTTCCTAGACTGTTCTAGTATCATCTTTCTCTGGGGTTCCTCCACTGCAGTTAACTTCAACAGCAGTACTTACCATAACTTCTTCAATTATTTTTCTAAATTTTTCCTCACCCATAGGACTGGGTCAGAGAAGAGTGTCAGGACTTGCCTGCTCACTTCCTGTTTATACCTTTCTTACTGCAAGTAGTCTACTTGACAGTTTCCAGTCATACAGGAAATAGCAATTAACAGATACTGTTTAGGATTCTTGCGATCCAGCTTTGGGGTCCATATTCTTTTTTTTTTTTTTTTAATAGGAATCCTGGGATGAACATTATTTAGCCTCCCTTACCAAAGTTCCTTGAGCTGTGAATTTTGCCTCTTCACTCCCAGTGTTTCCACTTTCTCCTCTGGCTGGTGAGAGCTGAATCTCCACCCTCCCTCCTGGCTCTTCCTGCAGGACTAGAGGGATCCCGGCACAGGATACCACTGACCTGCTCTGCAGAAGCTGCCTCGCTTGCAAGGACAGCCTGAATGCTTGAGTAGGGACCTTGCCTCCTGATTACAAATTGAAAGCTGTGAACAGTGTACTCTTTCACTCCTCACTGATGAAATAAAGTCTTGAAACCAGAGCAACTTGAAAAGGAGACATGGCTCAAGCACCTGTAGTCTCACGTTATGGAATACATCAATTCAAATGCAATTTGAGTGCCTTAAACACTTGAATTAGGATTCCCTTAGTCAAGTACTTTACTCAGAGGCTGCTTATCAAACAGGATAATGTGAATCTCCAAAGAGCAGCACAAGTAGACCGTCACTACTGCAAATCCCAAATGAAGTAAGACTCTTCTCAGTAGCCTAGACTTGGTGCCTCACTCTCTGAGACAGGGCTTCAGCTACATTGAGATAAAGTCCTTCTCCTAGTTGGCTTGATCAGTCCCCAGGTTGGTGTGTTACATGATGCAGCTTCCACCTGAGATATCAAGCTTCAATGTCTAAAACAAGCCTGTGAATTCTGTATGGTTCCCTCTGGCCTTTTAGTGGGTCTGTTCCAAACACACAAAGGTTTTATCTGCACAATGCCGTATATCAAAGTTATTGCATCTGATAAATTTAACAGAGTTAATTTCTCGGGTGCATACATAGGTCATGGACCACACTACTTCAAAGCCTCTACCCCTCTTTTCTCATACGGTATCCACCCCAAAACATGTCAAATTTTAGTGCACTATTAAAATAATGCCTTCTGTCCAAACTTAGTTGGAAGGTTTTGGTACAGCAATTTTTGCCATTTGAAAAGCATTACCTTTAAGAGTAGGAGGATACCATCTATGCCTTTTCTTTCTTCTTGCTCTACTTCACATATGCAAACTGATACCTCACACTGTACAAACCAAGGAAATTAATTGTTCCTGGCATCCCTCACGCACTTGTCTACACACACATCAAGTACCAGCAGAGCTGAGATGAAGACTCTGTGAGGGATTCACCTGATTTAAGTATTTTTACAATGCAGAAGACCACATCTGAGCACGGCACCTTGTAGTGGGATCACGGAGCAATTCTTCTCAACCTAAAGTATGCACCTATGTGTGGCTGGATAAACAGCACCCAAAATCTACAGTGGGCACATAAACAAACAAACAATTAGCTCAGAAGCAGACATCTACGTTTAAATGAAATAGCCCCCTTGGGCTGTCCTTGAAAACTTTCCAGCCCATTAAAATCAATGGCTTTCTAAACTTGGCTCCTTAAAACCCAACACTGTGATCTGACATTTCTTTATTTATTCATGGCATCACTGTAGTTCTTGGAGCTCACTGACTGGCATTACCTGGTAAGCATGGTCCGTGTGTACGAGGTAGAGGTTGGTAGGAGCTGAGCGGCTCAGAGGTGTCATCAATTTAGTCTCAGTTTTGGCACAGGAAGTTTCAGGACGGATTGCATCTTGGGTGGGAAAGGAAGGAGGAGATGCTAAAGATGGAGAGACTGGGGAAAGACTGCTTAAGCCATCAGCTACTGAGTCCGTGTTGAGCCTGATTTCTGTATAGTAAAAATCCTCCTCTCCATCACTGTAGTCAGACTCTCCTATACGTCTGTATCAAGACAAAGAATGAAGAACTGATTAAATAAAAGCAAAAGTGCCAAGGTAAATTTTTAATTCTAGATGCATGAGCAAATATATTCATATTGTAAATAAATTAATATTCGAAGTTTCAACCCTACCTACTTTATCAGCATTCTGGCTGCAGGGAAGGGGCAGAGGAAAAGAAAATCATCTAGTCTGAGGGAAAAGAAGTAGGAATTACTTTTTTTTTCTTTCTGTGTTACTCGTGAATAATTCTTTGACCTTGGAATAGATGTTTGACTCCTTCATCTTAAATATCACCTTCTCATTCCTAAAGTTAACAAGAACCTCAATGCATTCTGACTTTGGCAATGACAGAGCAGCCACAGAATGACAGGTAAAGATAACAGACACAGGCAAGATATACTTTATTAATGTTACAGCAAATAATATGTAATCTTGTAATAAGTTACTTAAATAGACCAGACATAGTTATGGCTGTCATTCACCATAACTTTCCTTAGCATAACATGAAAATTTGCTAGAAAACATGCTCACCATGCAACTCACTGAGATACAGGTAGAGAAGGGACTTACACAGGCTGGCTTGCAAGGGCTAGGGCTTTCTGGTCCAGAAGCAGACTTGTTGAAGGAAGGGATGTAGGTTTAATTGCCTTAACGTTTAATCTGCTGCAGGTTTGAGTGCAAACACTAGCACTGAAGCAGCCAATCAAATGTCTATTGTAGCACATTCATAAAATCCACACGCTATACGCAGGTAACTCACAGCTCACACGTGTATTTCCTCCCAAATCTTCCATACAGGAAATCTGAGAGCTCTAAGTGTCTTCCTGCCTGCATGTCCATATCAGGGCTGAACACTGGTCTCCCTTTTCCCGTGCATGTACCCCAAAACCATCCCCTAGCCAGTTTTTCAGCCTGCTTGCCTGTATACCTCTACCTGGGGTCCTCTCACCACCTTACTCAATAGACTAGTTGAGAGAGCATGGATCCAGCAGGTTTGAAAGGCTCTACCAGAAGTACCATCTATCAGAGTGTAACTAGCTACTCACCAAAACTCCTCTCTCAGCAAAATTACTAACTCCAAATTCCAGGAAAGTTCTGCGGTTTACTTCTCCCTCTCCTATGCCACAAAAAGGATGTCCCCATAATATAAAGGGCACAGCTATGTTCCTAACTGCATTTTGAGAGAGATTTTCTCTGTTTCTGATAGCCTTACTCTTAAACCCAACAATAACTGCTATGACCTTTTCAAGACTATCCTGAGCTCCACATCAGATTAACTCCACATGGTCACTTTAATTTTTAAGCAGTGGGTAACACAGGCCCACACAACAAAGATGGATTTTCACATACCTAACAGGAGAAGAACATGAGTCTCCACTGTAACTATGTATGAGATAGCTAGATTGCTCAGTAAACTGCACAGGAGACTTCAGTTGCAAACTAAAGCTCTGAAACAAACTTGTATCCTAAAAGATTCATTTGCTTTTGCTTCAAGTACCATACCCGTGCATCCTGGTTTTGGCTGGGATAGTTTATTGTCTTCTGAATAGCTGGTACAGTGCTGTCTTTTGGATTTTGGATGAGAATAATGTTGCTGCTGAGCAGGACTTTTTGGTTTCCTGTGCTCCAACAGCGAGCAGGGGCACAAGAAGCCAGGAGGGAGCACAGCCAGGACAGCTGAGCTGAACTGACCAAAGGAATATTCCATACCACAGAATGCCGTGTTCAGTATATAAACTGGAGGGAGTTGGCTGGGAGCCACCAATTGCTGTTTGGGGATGGGCTGGGCATTGGTCAGTGCGTGGCAAGCAATTGTATTGAGCATTACTTGTTTCTTTTGAGTTTTATTCCTCTCTCTCCTTTTCATTACAATTATTATTATCATAATTATTATCATCATTAATGTTATTAGTTTTAATTTTTTTTCAATCATTAAAACTGTTCCTACCTCAACCCATGAGGTTTATTTTTTTTCCTTTGATTCTCCTTCCCACCAGAGAAGGAACAGGATATTGAGTAAGCGGCTGCATGGTACTTAGTAGCCAGCTGGGGTCAAACCATGACAACACGGAATTGCAGCTCAGTTTCTTTTTTTTTTTTCAGGTTTCTTAGGTGCTTTGTGGTTTTGGGTTTTTTTTTTGGCATTAATTTTTTTTGGTTTTGCATTAATTCAACTCAGAACTGGTGCAAGCACCTGGCCTAATGTGAAACAAAGCTGGAAAGTATTCATGCAAGACCCTGAAATGTATCTTCCACACAGTGTCATCCTGGACGTGATGTGCACACAGCACGTACCATGTAAATGCCACTGAGCTGTGAGGCTGATAGGGAAGTGCAGTGTGACCTAGAGCTGTATCTGACCTTCTAGCAAAGTTCACAGAACTTCAGAAAAGAAAGTGCCTCACTGCTGGAATAAGTTCTCATTCGCCTTGACCCACTACTCCACCAATTCCTCGGAAACACAGGAATATGAGACAGAAAAACCAAGGACAATCCAAATCATCTCCCCAACCAAGTGTAAGTGCTCCCCTGCTAGACCAAATCCTTTAGACTTCCGAAGAGACTGCTCTCTTACCCAAGGTGAATGGTCCGTATGTGTTTCTGAATCCCTGCAGCTGTGCTCAGTACCTTCCCACAGTTTTTCCACAGGCATTTGAACATCACCTTCATGGAGTTCTGAAAATTATGAATAAAGCATGATTAGATATATGGAAGTTGTATGGATATTAGGTAATATTTCTTCACTGAAAGGGTTGCCAGCATCAGAACAGGCTGCCCAGGGAAATGGTTGAGTCACCAGCCCTGGAGGTATTTAAGATGTGTAGATGTGTAGCCTGGGAACATGATTTAGTAGTGGACTTGGCAGTGCTGGGCTATCAGGTGGACTCGATGATCTTAAAGGTCTTTTCCAACTTAAACAATTCTGTGATTCTATAATTATATGAAGATAAAAGAAAACCAAACCATCTGAAACAGATAAACAATTACCAAACACTGTGAAGGTTCCTCCAAATTAGTGATGATCTAATAGTTTCTGTCAAATGTGTCACCCTACTGAATTCAACAGAATCCCAGTGAAAAGCTGCAGGAGCAGCTTGTGACAAAACTTTACCTCTATTTTACCTATTACACTGGCAAAGCTTTTCATTTTAAGTTCCAGTTTGTCTCTCCACTAAAGGACGTAGATGAGATAAAAACTGTCTACACTTCTTTCAAAAAAAGAAAACAGGTGAGGACTTCTCATTTAATGCAAAGCACCTTCTTAAATTCAGGTCTTTCTAAAGCAAGCTCGTATAAATGTTTCCAATAATGGAATTTGCAAAATACAGAAAATATTGTGCCAGAAAACCATAGCTTTAGCCTCTGCTATGTCAATATTCATGCATAAGCTGGAAAAAACTGCTTTTATTGCACTCAGAAGCTGCTGTTACCCTTATTTGGACAAGAGAATGAGAAGCCACCTGGCTGTGTTCAATATGTAAAAGAAAAAAAAGTGCATGTTCTCATTTTAATATTCTTTTTATATTTTTTACTATAACTTCATTGATCTAAACTGAGTTATCACTGATATCATTGTTATCATTGACCTAAACTGAGTTATTTAGAGCACAGCCAACAAGGTTATAAGCATCCCAATCTTAGATGTTTTGAAGACTGGAGAAAACCAGTCTTAATGTAAAGCACACTGTGTGGTAACAAACAACACAGATGTTGCAGAACTCGGAAGATATTTAAAAGCTAATTTTACTCAAACATGAAACCAATTTTGTACATTTTAAATTTCAAAAAATCTAAATAGTCTATACTTCTCAAAAGTAATTTTCTCTGACTATTACAAAACACATTATTAACATCAGGAAGACCTTCAAAATACAGTATTACTATTATGTAATTTTAGTTACATGTAAGAGTAGGTGAATATCTTGAACAAAAGTTAACTTGGTGCTTTCTTCACTTTGGACCCTTTGGAACTGCATGCCAGTGGATAGTTTCAGCATTTGCTAAGAAGTTGATGATTAGAATATAACTTACAAAAAAATAATCTCAGTTGATAGGCTTTCTAAAATATACGTTGATTGCAGTAACATTCTCATGCTAGACTTGTCAGTCTAACATCTGTTTGAAAGTATGGTTGCTAAGGGATTTGGGACTTGAGGTACCTGATCACAGTGTTTATATGAAAAACTTGTACTTTGGCATAAATTGCACATAAATTCCATCTCTATTCTTTTATTTCATGATACAACTATCATTCAAATAGATACAGAATTCCTTTTCCCCTCCAATTAAATATAATTTATCTAGCAATTCTGACCAACACTTTTCTTACTTTTATAACATAATACTAAATACTACTGTCAGCTCAAAACCACACAACCAACCACCAACTATGGCAACAAGATGAAGGCCATGCTTATCATTTAGGTTTTAGGAATTCCAATGTGACATCACGAACACCCTGTGCATCTTTATGAACACAGAATGGTTTAACATCCATCCTCAACTTGAGGGCGAAACCATTTTCCTAGCTCCACTAGGGTTTTGATGCCACAAGATCCTTAACTGTCAGTGCTAGGAGTTTGCAAAAACCAGTGCATTTTAACATAGTCAAGTGAGAGCTCACTGAGTAGAAATAAAGAACAAAACCCATGCTTCCATTTCTGACTAGTCCAAAAATTGCCTATTCAGGTTTAATGTTTTATTTAAGAAAATAGTGGAACATAAATGGTTTGGTGAGGAACAACTATATTAGTGGAAACTTTTAAGCAAACAACTTTCTTAAAGGGAAGTGCCTCCTAACATGACATTCTCCAAACATGAAATGGAAGAAACTTTACTGAGTAAAAGTACGGTTACCAATCACTCTATTTACAGGCTTATTCCTTCTGACTTTTGCAGCCCTGAAGAAGAAATAACCTGAACATTTTTATTTCAGCTTCTAAAGGTGCAAAGTTGTACTTAAATCAAGTATTCTGCTGGGGCCAGAATAAAAAAACCTGCAGGAAAGCAAGTTAATTTATAAAACAAATTTTGGCATGGAATGTTATTGTTTATCTACACAAAACATTTGCCATACAAAGCAAAATCCCTGTGAACCAGAACAGACAGTGTAACAGACCTATAGTGGGTGCATTAATAGAAATATTTGAAAGCAACTTAGAAAACAATAAAGATGGCAGCTGCAAACCCATCTGTCTCATCACAGCTGAGCAGTGAGAGTGATGCGACTAAGATGAACATTAACTGAGAAGCAGAAGGCAAACCAGCACACTTCTGCACCCCTACTCTCCTGTCCCACATGCCCCCGAATCATCTGTCTTTAGTTTAACAGTCAGCTATAACTACTAATTTATCGTAACAGAGGTGTCCTCCAAAATACTTTTCCTTCTTAGCAAGACACACAAACATTTTAAAATCCTCTCCCACGATCAAGGGAAGAACAGCACGGGTCAGCAAATAAGCAACTTCTGGAGTAAAAGGATAAATCTGAACAGGTTTAAACGATCATTAAAACTTCTTCCTGCTGGTGATGAAGCAATTAACTGTCTCAGACTGAGCCAGAAACAAATTCACTAAGGGGAATAAATTCTCTGTTTTTTCTCCTTACAAAAAGCCCTTTTTCATCTTGGTATGTAAAAATCTGTCCTGTTGTGTTGGGAGGGATGGAAACTTGGACTAGTGCCATCTCTTTGTTTTCTTTTTCTTCCAGAGGAGCTTGCTTGCTAGCATAAGAGTGCTTTTTGGGGTTAGTTTTGGACCTTTCTTTTTATTTTACATCATGTTTTATTTAGTCTGCTTTTGCACTCTGACTGAGGATAAATTTGGCCAATGCTAATACTCTATCAAAAGCCACCAAGCTGAGCTCTCTCTCTCTCCTTCTTTCACTCCATATGTTTGTGCAGAGAAAGCTTCACAGTATTAAGGTATCTGACATGCTGTCAGACAAACAGCACTTTCAGGGAACAAGGATTATTAAGGCCATATCCAGTTTCTGTGATGACATATAAATGCTGCCTGTTGCATTCTGCACACAGAGAATTTGTCAAAGCAGGACAGAAATCCCATGAATGGCCAGAGGCAACACCTTCTGGAAATAACTCTAGTGTTTCCTGAGCAGGAGGCTCTGTAGAACCTCACCATCTGCCAGGAAGTATGTGGTGCTGACGGCAGCATGTGTGTGCAGGAGGTGACCAGGTTGAACGAGACACAGTGACTAGGCTAAGTACCTATGTTAACTGGATGCCAAGGAAGAATACAGAGACAGAGTTACTGGGTGATTTCTCACAGCAAAATAAGCCTATCAACATCCTATCTGCCCATGGGTATGGAATTTAACATGAGGCTAACCTTTCTCTTCCTAGGGATGGGTTCATCGAAGAGAAGGTTGCTTGTTTCACCTTCATCAATACCATCATCTGGCTGGGAAGGTGTCCGAAAAGTTTTGAAGCTATCAGCTGACAGAGGTGGAGATGGGGTGGATGGGTTGGACTGGTCACTGGGAGCATTCCAGCTCCAGTATCCACTGCTGCTGGTACTAGAAGGCACAAATCCTCCTTCTTTCCAAGATCCATTCAGGGATTCTGTCAAGAAACAATAACAACCATCATTACAAGAGTATCACTGTTTCAGGGCTAAGGAGCTCTTTTTTCTAAGGCTTAGATGCCATGTTGATAATTAACTGCATGTTCAATAAAGGAAAGTGAATGCATTGGATGTAGAAAGGACAACCATATCTATCCCACTGCACACGAATTACATATTCCACATTTGACTTTTTCTTTTTTTTTTAACAAACAAACAAACAAAAAAACAAAGACAAAGTAAAACGAAATGCTGGGTTTGGAAAAATAACCTGTTCTGGAGCATAAACAGCAAAAAATAGTCAGATACTGCATGCATGATTAAAAGAAAATATTTAAATTGATCTTTAGAGGTCCCTTCAAACCCAAACTATTCTGTGATTCTAAATATATCCTCAACTTTTAACAGGAACACGTGACTGTAGTGGGCCTGAGAGCGAGCCCCACATGGCCAATAGGAAAGGGGACGTACACTCTGAGCCCCAGAACGCTAAGCAGATCTGCAAAAACATGATCATCATCCCGGTATTAAAACATGAAAGAAAACCATAATTATACTCTATCGTCTCATAATCTCTCAGTACACACGCCTCCACCTACATGAGGTGGCATGTATCCCTTGGGATACCCCATTTTCTTCATACAGGTGTACTGATAGGCGTCTGGTTTCAGAAGTGGAACATACAGACATTGGATCACCTCCACACCTACTCCCTGGAGGAACCGCCTCCTCACGGCAGCAGTTCCCCTGACATGAGGAGGTAAGCAGACACAAACCAACAGGTTACACTCTACAGCACTGTGGGAGGGAGTAACAGCACTGCTCGCACAGTCCGAGGCACAGCTTGAGCCACGCTTCACATGCTGAGGTCCTCAGGCACTGGACATTCACACGTCGCTCTTCCCAGCCCCTAAAGGGCTTTTGGCAGGAGAGGAGCATGTAGGTCATCAGCTCAGCAAAGGCGTGGCCTGAGCACATCCAGTGGTGCAGCCACAGGCAGCTCTGCCAGAAGCCCCAGGTTCTCACAGGGCTTGAGCACATGTGCAGGGACGGTTTAGGTGCGGCTTCTCCCTAACTCAGGCATTGGAAGCTGCTCCCAATGACACTGTAGGTGCTTGAGCATTGTGCAATACCTGACTTTGGAGCTGGCAAGCAAATAACTTCTTATCTGTTCATGGAACAACATTTAAGTGTGAGAAGAGTCTTTTCAAGCCAGTGCCTGCCTTTAAGAGTTCTGCAGAAGTTACTCCTTCACTCCTTCTCAATATCTTAGAGGTAAGTTAACTAATGATATCAGCAAGAAAGTGAGCTATCCAAAGCTTACCCCAAAACCATCAAATTTTTGTGGTTTTTTCCTCCTAATTCTGTTGGATTTGGATGAAATCCTAAATCATTAACATCAGCTGCTCACAAAACAGAATGCAGTGCCCGCTTGAGTAGGCAGCAGCCAAGTCCCTGAGTTACTGATTTACTGAGCAGGGCTATGCAGCATAAACGGGATCAACTCTCCCCTCTACCCCTCCAGTTCCTCTTTGGAAAAGGACATATAGATTTCTGGTAGCTAATACGTTAACATATGAAAATGTCATGTTTTGGCTCATGATTACGGACTTCATGTGACTGTAATGAAAGTGGGTTTTGTCTCTTATAAGTATTTGTACTTCAGTCTTGTGCCAAAGCCAAGAAATACATCTGGTATCAACTTGTGACCTTAGCATAGCTTAGTTTCCATTTCTTAAGAAAAACAAAGGAAACAGCACTCTTTCAACTACTACTTTCTGATATATTTATGGTGGTACTTTGTATTCTCAGGGTTTACAGCTTCTCCTCACCTTGCTGAGAAAGAGATGCAAATCAAGAACACTTTTAAAGTAGTATGGAAAAGGCTGAATGAGGCTGACAACAGCAAAAAAACCCTAAACACTGGTTCTCATTAATGCTAACAAATCTGTCAATGTGAAAAAGTTTAAAATAAAAATAAATGCAACTTACTCTTATTTGGGGGCTCTCTTCACACTGCTGGAGTTGTGTGAAAGAGAACCAGACCAAATATTACTCAGCTGCAGGGAAACAAGGGCCAAACTCTGATCCAGTTTACATGGGTGATCATCCTCAATAATTCCAGTACAGATCTGTCTTTAATATTAATGCTAATGTTATTTTTCTTTACTGCTAGGAAAAATTCCACTTGTTTAAACAGTGTTTCTTTAATGACACTGCTCCTTACTGGTCTTTTTTGGAAAAGAATGTAGAAAGAACTAATCATTAGTACATTTGTTGCTCATATTAGTAGGATCAGAGCCTAGCCTTGCAACACCAAATGAGCTTTATATTATTAAGTGTTTACACTTTTATTTAAGTCCTTAGTATGTCTTAGTTAGTCAGGCAAAACTAAGATACTCAGGGAAAAGGTGCCCAACTACAGCTTCAAAATCTTGTCTGTGACTACTGAAAACATGTGAATTACTTTTTCAGGCTAGTCTTCCCAGATTTTGGGAAACAAGCAGACAAGCTGTGTGAAGAAATATCAAAGAGCACTCAGAATACACGAAGAAATATCAAAGGCAGCTAACAGCCACCATTTACCTATTAACAATTCAAAAGGCTTGTTGGGGAGCTACTGTGCACTGCCGCTCCTGACAAGTGTCAGCTGCTCAGACTGTTTGAGGCGGCAAGTACTGCCTTACCCACAGCGGAGCAGCTCCCCGGGAACAGGGATGCAGCAGGGGGACATGTGTGTGCCTCAGCCTCTCCAAATCCCTGCCTGGCACATCAGCACAGATCCATCTTCAGCTGTGAGCTGAGCAGCTGGAGAGCAGGTGTGTTTTTGTCCTTCTGCTGGCCTCCCCCAGGGGCTGGCAACCTCCTGCCCTGAGGCAGGACAGTCACTGGGGATGTCACTGATGGAGGTTTCCCAGGGCTCCTCAGAGCAGTGGTACTCCATAAACAGTTCTGGTTTTCCACACTGGAAAGCACACAAACAAGAGCCACGGGTGTTCATGGCTAGAATTCCAGCTAAATGGATAAAACTTACATTTTCTGGAAATAAACGGAAAACCACAGTGTTTGTTCAAAAATGTTTAAAGATGTGACATTTGGTATGAATTCCTTTTAAGAACATCGTTCAGTGGATTGCCTGAAGAAATACAAAGGCTACATCCCTCTTAATTTGCATCTGTAAGTATTCCTCAGTCTTCCACTTATTTACAGGAGAAGGGCATCTAGCGTCTATTTAGCAGGGTAAGTGAAAAGAAGAGCCAGTGTCATACAAACAGTGCTGAGGTATCCTAACAAGGGTGTCCTAATTTAAATTATTCATTAAAATAGAACACTTAAAAATTTATTGTAACTCCAGTCAAGCTTGCATAGATTAATTATGTTTAATTACCAAACTCTTTATTACCAACAATTTTTTTATTTATTTTTATTTCTGTGTCTTCTGCTATACCATGAATGAAGTAGTCTCTAAAGGGGTCATGGATCTGATGGAAAACATCAGACAGTTACAAAGAGCACAGGAATTGAGGGTCTAATCCTGCATCTGCAGAAGCAGATCTGTTGCTGTACAGATTGCCAGTGTGTGGCCTTTCAGCCAAGCGCTCTGATCTGAAAGTGCTTTGCCTCATTGTGGTTTTGGGATCTGATTTCCATGGAGTGGAGGACAAGAACAACTGCTATCACACTTACTGGATATGGCACTTGAGGACATGGTTCAGTGGTGAATGTGGTGGTGGTGCCAGGCTGATGGTTGGACTTAGTGATCTCAGAGGTCTTTCCCAACCTTAACCATTCTACAGTTCTAGGATTCTATATGTGCAAATGCAAACAAGTGTTTCAGTGAGGTCAGGATATCTTACACAGTGCTCATATCCCATTTATGGCATGGGGCATCTCCCATTTCATAAACTGGAGCCGTTACAGTTACAGAAAAGATTTCATTTCTGACAATGCTGCACCAAAGGCTTTGACTGGGTTTGAGCAAAGCTCAGTATGAACTCCAGCATACCAGAAGACAGCCTTTGTTCTCCACCATGGCCACAACCCCTGGACGCAAATCCCCAAATAAACGGTCCTGGCACCCCTCCCCGCAGCCCCTGGCTCCAAAGGCTTACCATTGGGTCGGACAGGAGGGCTGCGGACCAAAGGGCTGGTGGATAAACTGGTAAGTACCATGGCTGCTGTTACTTTATCCATGTCCAGTTCTTCTGAAGACTTTCTGAAACACAGTGAGTGGGAGGCAGGAAACACATCAGCAAATATTTAACTTTTTTTAGTTTGTTGGTTTTTTTTTTTTTTAAAGTTTTTTTTTAATACCAGCCCAAACCCTAAGCCAGCACAGCTCAGTAACAAAAACAAGCTGCTGCGCAGAGTTCTCAAAGCTTTAGTCTTCTGGCAACCTGAGCATATCAAGTGGCTACTATAAGCAAACTAGCTCAGTGTAAATAGGAAAAGAAGCGGGAAAAGAGAATACATCTTTGTATAAATTGTCAGGACTATTGTGACCCTCTGTAACTTCAACTTTGTTCTTTACTTTTCAGAATTTCAGCTATTCATATTCTTAGAGCTAAGTGTATACTTAAGCTGGTTTTCTTTTTCCTGGATGAAGACACAGAGATGCAAAGCTGGATAAGTTTAGTAGCAACATTAATAACATACACTACTCTCTGCAGGGTGAGGAAGAACTATGAACTGGATCTAAGGGATGTGAGTTTGTTGCTTTTGCTTAACATTATTTACCTTTCCCTACTCTCTCCAAAAGACTGATCCTAAATTTTTTCACAGACTATAACCCAGTTATTTCAAATAATTAGTAAACTGGCATAAAAACCAGGCGGGGGGGCAAGGGTGGGGAGAGAGAGAGAGGGAAGATTTTTTTTGCAGGTGTGATGGGCATCTGAGCCACCAGGATGGCACAGTCCCTTAGGTGGGAACCTGCGTAAATCAGAGCAGAGTACATGAGGAATAGGTAGTAAGGAGGGCAGCCAGCTTTCCAGGGGAGGGAGGAGGAGATTTGGACAGAAGACAATGCCAGCAGGGCCCCATTACTCAAGGAGTCATGTTTTTCTTAAGACAATGCAGGATTTTGTCTGTAAAAATTATATATTTTTTTCTCCTAAGAGAAAAACTCTCTTCCTCACAATGCAAAATTTCTGAAGAGTGAACATACCAAAATAAAACTACTAAGCCCACTAGGTTTGGCAGACTTTTGCTTTCCATCCTTGTGGGATTTCTACCTTGTGGGTGGAATCAAAGCAGACAGCTTCTTGTAACCATTTGCTTTCAAACACACGACCGATGTCCAAAACCGTTTTTTCATTTCATACAGGTCAAGTTAATTTTGTTCTCACAAAAGGTCACTTTCCCCCCCATCTATGCTGCATTGTGGGGTTTCTGGAATTGCATCTGTGCCTTGCCAGGAGCTCTGTTTAACCAGTCGGGTTGAGTCCAATTTAAAGCCCAATATGAGAAGTGGCCAGCTATCTGATGTTTCCCACCGACTGCTGATTGGTAAGTCACCAAGATGAACAGGACATGCTGGGTGCACCCCCTTTTCTAGAATCCTATCTCACCCACCAGGTGGAAGGCTTATTAACTGGAAACTATGCTACAGTCAAAGCCTCTTGATATTTTAGTGAGCAAACCTCTAACTTGTCCATGAAACAGTTCACAGCTGCTTTCTGGCTAATGCAAGGACCCACACAGATGCTGATGAACACTTTCCCACGCCACACAACAGCTTAGCTCTCCCGACTGTCTTTTGCAACACATCAGTGCCTGGAACCAAAACACCGATGATGGTTCCTGCTGCATTATGACTATATCCGTGGAAAGCTTCTTTTCCCTCAGCCAAGGCTTTTGCAAAGAGCACAACAGCCATATGGTCATCATCAAGTACTGGAAAGGTCTCGGATATCTGCTATAATCAACTGAGACCTGAATACATCACTGGTCAGGTCCTCATGCCTGCAGAAGAGTATTTCACTCAGAATGCCAAATTCCTCTGGGCTCAGAAGACCCTTCCTCAGAGATGACATGGAGAATACTACACTTTCTGAAAACCAGCCCTACCACGTGATTTTCCAATTACTTAATATCCCAGTAGGAAAATCCACTTTCTGAGAAAGATTCAGTGTCTCTGTAGTCCATTCCTGCCAGACAACACCAACTGTCCCTACATCTTTATCCTGCTGTGGATGAACCACTAATATCTCCGCTTCTGCAATATAGGAGGACAAAATGAGCACAAGTTCCGGATATGCTGCAGAAGTTGATCCCTAGTGTTTTCAATCACCCTTCCAACTAGGCTGTGTGTGTGGCAACAGGAGTAACCTGCTCTCATCCAGGCCTCTGCAGAATTGCAAAATCACACCACAGCACCTGATGCAAGTGTTTCCCTACTTGGTGTCGAGATGTCAGAGTGTAGACCCGGACCTAATCCCAAAGTTCCCCCAAGCAGTCTATAAATTTAACTTCTTCTAGCTCTTTTGTATTGATTTTTTTTCTCCCCTCTACAATGACAAGCACTGCTGCTCTGAAAAACTAACCCTTGCTCCAAACAATTTTGTTATGTCCCAAAATTGTCCACATTGGCATTTGAGCCTAAGGTGAAAGTTTATACAGGCAGACAAAGGACAGGAACAGTCATGAGAATCCTTGCCATTTCTAGCCATGCTAAACCATACTCCTGCAATTACTGGAATGCTTTTTTCCACCTGATCCAATTTAACAGGCTAACAGCCCAAATAAAACAAACAATGGACTTTTTCTCTGCCCATTTTGAATCACGGTCATTTTTAGTACTTAGAGCTCCTCAGCTGCATCCAACAAACAAGGAATGCTCCTCTCATGCTTCTCAGCCACAAGAATTTTAGCAGCTACAAGTGCTAGCTTATGTGACTCTGCTCCTAAACACATTTTTACAGTTTGGCTCATAAATGTAAACACACATATTTCATATATCACTCAGCCAGTACTGCTGCAGCAGCAGCAGCCTTCAAGAGATAGGAAAAGCATAAAACTGAAGACAGGAACTACTTAAGCCATCTGCATTTAGTCAGCACCGCATGTGAGTTGATGCCTTAAGACTGCCCCAGCATTTTCCAGCTTTCTCTGCTGGAAAGCTGAACCTGCATACAGCTGTTAAACAGTATTTGCACTCAGAGGGGAGAATAACTCGTTTGTTACACATGGATTGTTCACAAAACATTGACCCCATCACTGCTGAGGCAATTTTCTGTGGACTGAAGTTATAGCCCCTGATATTCCTTATACTGTTATTAGATGTAATGAAATTTAAATAAGTTGTACGACCATTTACTGCATCAGCTATGAAGATTTCTTCTTTCCTCTAATCCCACATCCGAGTCTCCAAAAAAAACATTTCCCAACATACTGATGGATGTGCTTGTGTCAACCCAGTCTGCATTTGAGACCAAACGGTTCTGCATCCTTTGTAAATCCAAACACATGCCAATAGAAGCGTCCTTTTCTTTAATAGCCAAGCCCAAATTAAACTTAGTTACTACACTTACTCTTGCTCAATCCTTTCCTTGGTTTTGCTGATGAATTTACTACTTTTTTGATAATAACTTATCAATGTTAAGAAACCATCACATACTCCTCAAAGCTTCCTACAAGGAAAGGCTGGGTTTAAGCTGCAAAAGATAAGACAAAGTGGGTCCAAGACAAGTCCAAAGCTATGCAAGTGCCCCAAGCCAACACAATATCCAATCTCCTACTGTCCCATTTCCTCTGCCTGCTTGTGGCCACTGTGACCTTCACACTCCCCACCAAGTGTTAATCCCATCCGGACACACCTACATCACACTTCCGTATTTTCTTCTCCATCAGCCACATCATCTGTGTTGGGAACCTTTTTATTAACCTGCTCTCCAAAAAATCTTTAGAAATACACATTTTATTCTAGTTTTTAAGTTTTTAGTCTATCATTTATTATTTGCCTGCCTTAGACAAAATAGCCTGCAGTTTTTCCTCTTAGAAAAACTGCATCTTAAGTCAGTACTTTTCTCAAGCATATTTTAAGGGTCCTGGAGAATATTCTTACAGCAGAGAAACCGGTAGGGGTAGCAGGTGTTTTTGATAAAATTGACCTAACTCAAAACGACATCTAAGTTCATTTGAAGCAAAGGAAAAAAAAAAAACCCACCTCATTTTCCCTGTCCACAACTCCAAAGCTTGTAGTTAATTCCCTGACCAGAAACCTCTGACTCCAGTGCAGCAAAGCTCAAAGCAATTAGGCACAGGTTCACTGTATGGAAAGTGCTCTCCCCCACTCTGGAGCTGCCCTGACACGACAGGAATGCAGACCAGGCAGCGTTTCTTCACCAGGGCTTTGCTCCCAACCAAGACAGGTAGAGGGACAGCAGCATCCTGCAGCTGGCAGGACCAGGATGCATGGGGATAGAAACTGCTGCACCAGGACATGAGCCCAAGGAGAGGGGAAAGGGAAGGGCATTTCCAATTACTTCAAGTGGATGTTGGCTACAAAAGTCGATGGTCACAAATTCAACCTTCTTCTCTAGAACCACATACCCCTGCTTTCCAGCATTGTTGAGCTTGCCTTTCCTTAATTTACTCTCTAAACAATAAGCACTTGAAGCTCATATGCCCTAAACATTCAGATTTATTAAAAGGTTTATATTTTCCTTTGTCCTGGCAGAGGCATGTGCTTACCTATTACTTACTGCTATCCTCACCAGAGGGACAGTAAAAAAAAAAAAAATTAAAAATTAACTAGGATTGATAAGGACAGAGGCAGCCAAGCACAAAAATGCTACTATGCTATGTTAGCTGGCTACTGTCCTCCACTAAAAAAAACAGCTTATGACAATGGTTCACAAAACACCTGGACCTTTTGTTAAGGAAGTACCCTATAAATATGTGTGCATTAATATGCTACAACTAGGACAAAATAACAGTATCTTTAGATACCTGTTTATATCTCCCTCCCATACTTATATGTGCTAAATTCTCATAAAGAGACCTCTGAAGTCTGACTCTGATGACTTGATTACAGCCACATCACACTGATGCTGTCATACTGAGCACTGCATCAATACTGATTGATAAATATATTGCTACAGGCTTTTGTACACCAAAAATAGGATCCATCATCTAAGTAATCAGTGCAAGCAGTGCACTAGTAATAATAGAAACACTTCTGAAAGAAATAAAAATCCTAAATTACATTCTACAGGTAAAAAAAAAATTATTTTTCTTCAATTCATCATTACTGGCAAAACCAACATCCTAACAAAGAACCAGAAGAAAAGCCATGTTTGTGGCTGTGACTCCATGCATCCAAAGTGACTACAACCACTCTTCTGTACTGAGCAAAGATCTACATCATGCTGCAAAATATTCTTAATCCATAAAATACTTTACGTTTACAATAACACTTGGTTATCATCTAAGGACTCAAAATACTGACAATACAGATAAGTAAATGATCTTATTTGTTGCTCTTATGTTTGGTTGCTGATTATGGAGATTAAAAATTACCCATTTGCCAAAGACAAAAGCAAAAACTATAGAGGGAATGATCCATACATGCAGTCCAAGGTCCTCAGCATTCTTTAGTAAAAGCCATAACTTTTCATAATAAAGCAAAAAGTAAAGGGAAATATTTTCAAATAGAATATTAAATCAGTATAGTACTGTAATGGTAATTACTATTTGCACATTTAAAAAGAGAACTGGTGTTTGATATTTGAAGTGGAGATACAATAATAA
Organism: Myiozetetes cayanensis; assembly: GCF_022539395.1. Classification (NCBI taxonomy): domain Eukaryota; kingdom Metazoa; phylum Chordata; class Aves; order Passeriformes; family Tyrannidae; genus Myiozetetes; species Myiozetetes cayanensis. The sequence continues at coordinate 27,548,543 of NW_026086604.1, read as the reverse complement.
TGCACTAATTAGAAGCTAGGGATTTCTGCCTTTGCTCATCATAACCAAACATAAAATTAACGTTTTCCACACTATTTTTGCAGACTAGTTCTTATGCACAATAAAGGGCCTTTCTCTGTCTGTTTCTGCTTTCCTTGTCATGCACAAGTAGATTTTGTTTTATGCTGACAGCTACTAGAAATTAAGATAAAAATCTTCTATTACACAAATATATGATCTTTTCTTCTAAAAAAACCACTTATATCATCACAGGCCACCTCGAAGCTCTTCACCTCCTCCTGGCCATGTGAACAGATTTAGTGATTCAGTTACTTAAAGGGCCTTTGGAAGTCTGGCTGGTGTGTTAGAGCCTGAGAACACTCGACAGAGTCATCAGTAACTGAGATACTGACTTTCCACTTGGACCATAATAGTTTAAAGACAATAAGTCTCTGTGAATCAGTCCTAACAGATGGGAGACATTCACAGAGTGGTTCTCAGCATCCTGGAGCAGAAAATACCTTTAACAGTAGAAATGAAGTGATGTGCAATGCACGCAGGTTTCTCAAAGTCTTTTACTTAACTCGCATCAGACCTTATATCATTTTTCCCCTGCTCCACAATAAAAAGGCCTGTTTTTATAAACATGTATTTCTCTAGCCATTGTCACTAAAAACACTAAAACTTGACAGAAGAGAATCCATTCATTTTTACAACTGTTTTTTATATTTAGATATCCAAGAAATTGTGATATTTGGTTCCAAAGGCTGTTTGATGTACTCTCCCACAGACAGGGTTCCTGCCTGCCTCTCCCTCTGCTGTTCCTGCCACCTCCTCAAGCCAGACAGCTTTCCAAGCCAGGTGTGTCCCCAGGAGCACCTGGAGCACCCTCTCCCCACTGCGGGAGTACAGCCCAGTGATGCTACCCTGTCTGCTCTGGAGGCTACCACCACACCAGGCCTCTTTGGGGAGTGCTGGCAGAGCTGCACCAGCAACAAAAAGGATGCCAAACTACTGTGATTTCTGCTGACTGCTGTAAACACACCCCACAGATATGCTCTGCTGTCACTGTCCCTCTGCAGTCCAGTGGCAGGAACAGCTGCTTTGCCCTCTAAGACTCCCCAGAAAAGTTTGCCTAAGTTTTGTAAAACAGATGGAAAATGCCTTTTTCCTAGAAACCTTTTTTATCACTGCTTTTCAAGCAATTTCTCTGACTTCCTAGAAGGCAACTGAAATTTCAAACCTATCCAGATGGGAATAGGACTGAACTCTACATCTCACTATCTGTTTTACAAAATACAGGATACAGTGTGCTGGGAGCTGGGAGGGAAAGGATGGGTAGTAAAACACGGCTCTCATTATTGGCCTTTGATAAGATCTACGGTTTTAAATGCTCTGCATAAACAGGAAGAGTGGGGCAAGCTAAATTCCACACTGGGAGATAAGCTGCAGTTTACAGGAACAATTTATTCCATATATTGAAAAAGTTGATCCAATGAATAATTTTTACTTTTCAAACAGCTGCAACATATAAGGAAAACTTATCTGGCAAAGAGCCCTTGGGGCAATGACAGAAGCTGAAGTAGGAATATGACACAGAAATTGTCTGCTTCAAAACAGCAATCAAATAAATGGTAATCACTTGATAGATTATGAGTGCAAAGCAAAAATTAAATTCAGAGTGGAATAACAGAACCCTGCAGGGAACGGTTATCCCTTATGGTCATCCACAAACCTTGAAGATTATTTTGGAAGATTTTCTGTTCCATTTCCTCTACTTTAAAGGCCACTTGTTGATACAAGAAATAACTCGGTCTCTGCAAACCAACTCTCAATAGCGCCCTGAAGCAACAGACCAATTATTCCAAAACTTATCCAAAATATTCACGTTCATCCCTTTCCTGCCTTTGCCTTATGCTACTGTTCTAGCTTGTTCACAGGCACATCCCCACTCATAAATGAGACCACTTTGATGGGGTACTGTTTACAAAAAGAAACTTTCACACTTCTGATGCTTTCCTCAGGGAAAGGGGCTGAAACATTTGCTACAATGCCCGAGAGGTCCTGCTCAATGAAATATGAATTATCATGCTGAAGACGAAAAAAGATGGAAAAGTAACAAAATAAAAGGAAAAAAAGCCAGAGAATCCAAGCTTATCAAGTGTAACAAGAACTGTGCCAAGAAATGTTTTGAGGTGCTAACAGAGGAACTGATGCCACCTGAGAGCATAGAGAGGGTAAGACACTCTGCCTATCCAGGTAGCTGGTTCCCACTGCTGCTGAAGAGAAGCAACATTTGTGACCCTCACCTGGCCCCACAGTCGAACATTTTGATGTCTGATGTCTCTTTTACAATGTTCTCACTAAGCCTGTTGTAAAACTCTTTTTTCCACAGATCTTCCTTAACTTCTGAGAATTATCTTACCAGTGATTAGCTGAAGATACACAAGCAGATGCAATGAACTTTGTCTTTCCCAAAGTAGAAGAGAAAATACAAGGTCAGAGATGTTTTGCTCTTCCTTCTTTCCCCATTATTTACTCCAAACAGCATGGTTCCTATACTGTATGAACGTAAGTCTAACGTTCCCAAAATACGTTTTATAATATTAATGCCTATATACAGTCCTTACGCATCTACATGGATAATTTGTTTAGCACAATTTATCTCTAGAAAGTTGCTGTAAGTAAAGTTAAAATAAAATACATTAAAATATACCTTTTTTTCCCAATAAAATACACACTGATGAAACCTGCAAGTTTTCCTCTCACAAACTGCAGAGCTACAGGCATGATGTCCTGTTGCTACCTATATCTACTACTGTGAAGAAGATGGCAAGCACTTTGCTGTAATTAAATCAATCTCAAAAATGACCCAGGGGTCAGTTTCTGTTTACTGTTAATATTTAGATGTCATTCTTTTTGAGCTTTCCAATTCCTTATTTTTTTTTAAGCGGGAAGCAAAGAAAACCGGAAATAAAAAAGCCACTGACTCTGGGCAAGGCTGTCCACAGCCACCAGTACTGCTGAAAGAGATCTGGAGACTACTGGCAAGTAGAGATGATCCTCTGCTTCCTGTCAAAGTAAGATAGCATATCCCAGAGTGGAACCATTAAACCATTGTTTCTATGGCATACAGGAGCCAACAGGTAAGCTATCTGCCAGGGTTATCCTTGCTACTGCCGCAATTCAAGAGACACCCACCAAGGTTCTCCTCACAACTGGTTGGGTTTCTGCCCTTCTCAAGACATCTGCTTCAGAGCACGGAAAGCACCCAGAGCTCATCTTGTCCTCTCCACTCCCAAATTCCCTTCATCTCTATGTCCTCGGACCAGTTCTGCAGGGCTGCATGGACAACAGTACCTGTGATAGCTAATTCACAGCTCTTTTGCCTATGTCCACATGTTCATGGAGAGCATCCAGGTACACCTCTTCAGATGGGCTCTTTTTTCATTTCCCTGATCATCTACAAGTCCATTTTCATCTCTTGTTGATGTGAGTATATCCATCAAGAACAGAGCTAATCTAAGAGTTATTAAGATGGTGTTGTCCACATCTTCTACAAGGACGGTATTATTTCACTGTCTCACTTGAAATCGTTATGATTTGACTCAGAAGGATAGCTCAGTCACCTGTAATGAACAGAAGAACCCCACTGCTGTTCCCTTCATGTCTTTTTTTACAGCTAATGAAGTTGGAATTAATTGGTGCTAATTAACTTTTCTTTCTTTTGAAAGGGTGACTAAAATGTTTCCTTCAAAATAAAGTAACAAATGCAACACAAAGAGAACACTCTAGATCTTGCAATACATCTTCTATCACCTGTGCCTCTGGATACTCTTCTCTTCCATGTTTTCTCCATCCCCTGAACATTGTCATCATGTCTGGGCTTCAGTCACGTTCTACAACAGGAAACACTGCAATCCAGTTACATTATTCAGAGACCAATATTCTCTTTTAGCAGGTTTGATTTAGTAACTCTTCCAATTGTTGTTTTCACACTATCAGACACAGAGAGCAGAAGCTCATCATTGCTTTATTTGCTATGACATTGCCTCCTATCAATTGCCTCTGACGTGAACATACCCTGTAACTTCAGCATTTCTTTACATCAAGGTCCTTCCATGTTGATCAAGCCACAGTTTGGAATATGTCATTGCCAAGGGAAAAAAAGGTAACAGGAGTTTTTGGAGTGATAATATCTCAGTCTGCTAGGGACCCAGCCACTGTTTGATGTACTTTATAGCAACCTGCAGTTGCTCTAAATTAAACACGAAAAATACAAAGCAAAGTCCCTGAGGCTATTCTAGTGTCAAGAAACTGCCTTCACCAATTCTATGCCATGATGACTCAGGAGACGAGCTGATGTTCTGACAACACACTGGCAACGTGTGAAGAGCTACTGAAGGCCTGAGTCCTTCTGTTTTAGGAAAGAGAGTGCTAGATTACAGATTAAAATAGATACCACCACATTAAAAATACATTCTGAAGCAAGTAAAACCATATTGCACACACTCTACACCATATAATCTTGTTTTGGGTGACACATAGTTTACCATTACGTCCTTCAGACTTTTCATGCAGGTTACAATTTTTTGTTTTCTGGGTTTTTTTAAATCTCACAATCATAGATGAGAGGTTTCTGATGTTTGGTTAGTACCTGCAACTTGAACTTGACAATATGAACTGTGAGTACCACCACCAGATGATTTCCAGGCCTGGAGAGGTCTAACACCCAAAGTGTCTGAACAAGGGCACACGGCCTTGAAACAAATAGGGCACAAAACCATCTCTTCTCTGAACCATCTCTTATAAAGATAAAATATATTTAAGTCAAACATCAGTCTTTCTTCTTGCCTTTTAAAGAATTGTTCAAACCTTTCAAGGGTCCTAAACAACTTCATTTTTTCCAAAGGAACCAAATACAACCTCATGGATAGCCATCTTCTCACCTCATAATTTAAACATTTGTTACAGGGATATGATATTTTAAAAATGATGTGTATAAAACCAGACACTACAAAATACCTAAAATCTGCCAGAACATTTGAGAAGATGAATGGGCAGTACGTTAATGCTGCTGTAGACACTGGGCAGAGCAGAACCTGCTGGGCATGAGCCAAAGGTGAGTGACATCACAGAGCCATGCCAAAGCATCACCAGTGAGGGCTGCCAGCTTTCTGTGGCTAAGCAAGCCATCCGCACAGTTGGCGTGTGGAAAAGTCAGAGTTTCCTAAAAGCACTGTCCCTTGCATGTACACCGTACAGTGTGTGCACGTGACTGTCAAAGAAACCCCCGGCAGGAGTAAGTGCACAGGAATTTAGGTATCTATGTACAGCAGAATGGTTTCAACGAGAAAATGAGAAAGTATGGACCATCCAGACCATCTGCTCTAAACAGCATCCAGTGTTCACTAACAGTAGGCATGAGACTTCATCACTATACGTATTTCTTCACCATCTTCACTGAGCTGAAGATGCTTCTTCTTAACAATCCTGCTTTAAAATAATCTCCTGTAGAAGGTACTTCTTTAGTCTGTAAACAATTAAAAAAATTGTTTCCGTATTTCCCAGCTCAGGGTACAATTTTCATGCTGATAGATGATTTCAGAGAGCAGTGGTGACAGATAAGTCATCATTTTGCTTCAATTGTGTTAGGATCATTTGTCAAGTGTCCTGCACTCCAAATAATGAGAGTTAAAACCCACAGCACTAGACCTAGAGTTGTGCTTTCAAAGCATACCATGGCTATGTGTCACAGTGCGAAAAGGGATGTTTCACACACAAATCTGGTGACATTTTGGCTGGGAATGATTGTGTTTGCTGGAATAGCATGAACTAAAAAGTTTGTTGTGCTAGGAAAACCAGTACTATGAACCACTTCCTTGCATTACACTACATTGAAGGCCATCAAACAAGTTGTCACAGTTCATTTATACAACATGACATTATTGTATCTATATCAGACCTTCAGATCTACCTTAAACTAAATAAGCATTTTACTTTGGGCCCCTTCACCACTATTTAAAGCGGATTTATTCACTTATAAGCAGTTCTAGCATACAAAAAACAGCAGCACAAGTGATTCATAACAACTATGGATACACAACTGTTTCTCGTTAAAACCACTGGGAAGCCATTCAAGCCCTCACAAAATTTCTGAGCTCTGGTTTCTCACCTTTGATACTGTTCTATGAGGGAAGTGAAAGCTTTGTCCTTTTATGGAGAAATGTCAAAGAAAAACAAAAAAATGGCATAGTTTTCATATCACAGAATCACGGAATGCTTAGGTTGGAAGGGACCTTAAAGATCATGTAGTTCGGACCCCCTTGCCATGGGCAGGGACAGGTTACTAGACCAGGCTGCCCAGAGCTACACTGGTTATGTTTTTTTAAAACACATGTAACAATTCCAGTGGAACAAACTGGACCTGAAATTAGAATCTAACCCTGTAACTGCAATAACTGCAACATGGCAGTATCAAATCATCAAAAACTAAAGCAGGGGAAGCCTTACACTCAATAATCTACAAGTGGCAATATACAAAACACCTTCCAAAGTGGTAGAGGATGCAGAAAAAGTGGGGGGGCAGCAATTACCAACTATAGTTCTATTGGGATGGTAGATTTGGGCAAAACAGATCTGCAAATTATTACCCTGTCATTTGTTTCCAAGCAGCTTACCTATGATCTGTAACACCATTATAGGAAACAGTAACCAAAAGACATACTCACATCTTGAATGAAATAAAGGCAGAACTTAACAAAAAGTCTGGGGATATGGAAATAGAAATGGATTAAGAAGTCCTATGAAACCTGTTTTTGATAAAGCACCATAAACGTACAAGATGGACAATTTAGATGGAATAAAACTGAAAGGAAGTATCAGGAATTTTTATAAGTACTCCCAATGTAAGTGTTTTTCCAAGATGCTTTTAACATTAAACATTCATTGTGCTATATAACATGTCTGCTCCATGAATCCAGGGGCGGGCTTCTTGTGTTTTTGTTTGGTTTTAATTACTTGAATGCTTTGTATTCAAAAGAACGAAACCACTAACACAAAATGTAGTACCAGAAGAACGCATCTGGCTTAACTCTACTGTGTTCTTGTTCTGAATTCAACCTTTTTTTCATTACAAGAAACTACTAGAACTGTGGCCTGCAGGTATCAAAGGGGTATTGAGTACACGCTGCCCAGCCTTTGGCTAGTTAGTACCAGGTCCAGCTTGCTCTCCAGTTTGTTCTATTAGATGGAAACATTCTCCTTGGGTATATATGTATTTGTGTTAGTAACTGTTTATAAAGCCACAACACAACACTGCTGTATGGACTCAGTTACTGAATATGTTTTTGTAGTATTCAAATTACACAGCAGAATGTGCTTGCCTCTTCTTTGTTTGTTTTCATTTTGTTTTGTGTCGGAAAACACTGCTGTAACAAATATTACAAGCGATAATTACCATGACATAAAATAGCCAGTCACTTATTGTGGGTCTGCTATTATGCTCGTTACCAATTCTCAGACTTCTGTAAAGTTAATTCTGCTGCTGAGAGGTACAAGAATTGTCACCAAAAGGAATCACACCAAAAAATTAACATCTTCCCCACTTTCCATACCATCCCATGGAAGCAGAATTCTGTGTTAAACTACAGATGCATGTTGTAAAAATCTACCAAAGTCTTACTGAACACTTATAAAATGTTCATGTTAGTGTTGATACTATTAACCTTATTTCTACTTAACATCTACCAAAGATAACACAGGCTTTAATAACAAGATGGCATCATTTTCCATTATAGAACTCAATTTTCTTCCTACTCCCATATAAAGAAGTGGATTCTTTTCCACTATTAGTCAACAACATACAACATGTTCCATCCTTTTTTCTATTTTCATGGGATTTGTAATGACCTAATGGTCTCGATTCTTTGTCTTCATATCACAAACACAGAAGAGGCTGAGCATGTGGAATGTTCCATGATAATGAATGAGAGCATTTGTAGTCACAGAGGCACTGGCATTTAAACTTTTGCCTAAAATTATTTAAAGAATTCTCTTCATACACAACACAGAGAATGGCACCTCTTTCTTCAGAATGGAGTCTGAGAGGAGCACTGTTATTAGTTTAATCTTAAATCATACCCACTAGAAATGTAGGCCTGGAGAGCTGTGAGAACTGCAAATGCAACACATCCCACTTTGCACACTGTCACCGACTGTCCACAATTGTAATAAATTCAAACATCCTCCCTCTTCAACTTCTCCCCTCTCATCTTAGTCCCCCTGTGATGCCCTGCTCCAGTTTTCCTATACTCCCTTCTCCTCCTGACATGGGACTTCCCCCAGCATGCCTGTCTTTTCCAACTACTATCCAAGAATTTCTGGGAGAAATAAAACCCCTACAATTTAATGAAAACTTAAAGGTTAAGGCAAATAAAGCCATTAACAAATAAATAAAACAGATAAAAGGGAGAAGCTTCAGCCATGACAGTCAGGCTGGCAGTCAGGGTTTGGTGCCTGCATAACATTTCCTTTCACCAAGTCCTCCCTGAGTCCTGTATAGGACCTTATAATTGATTTTTTTGCTCACTGATTTCATATAAGATAAAGAACCATGCACCAGATGTATATTTATCATTCACTTTAAAGGAATATCTTAAAAAGATAATTGCTAACTTATAATGCCAGGAAAAAAAAAAATCAGTCACCCATTTGTGTCCATACACGCTCTACAAATGGGATTTCCTAACAAAAGATATTCAGCTATAAACAGCAATATGCAGAGCATGATAAATCACTTTGAAGCAAGCATCTGTAATGACACAGCCTCCAAAGAACATTTCACAATGAAAAATACTATTAAAACAGTAACACACGCTTTAGGACTTATTTTCCTTGGTCTCAGTTTGCAACCAGGAACACGTTTAGAAGATTTGAAAATAAACTCAAGGGCAGATTCAGCGTGTGACAGTTTCCGTACGCCTGCTCTCCTCCCTGCCCTCCCTGCTCACTGCTGCGCTGAAGGGATGCTCTGTCACAAGGGATACATCAACCAGCCGACCAGCAAGGCTGTTACGCAATACGTCCATCTGTGGTTCCTCTGCTGGCATTGACTGCTCGCCTTAGGAAAGCCAAGCATGTCAGCATCCCTCCTCTGCATTCAAAGGCTCTCCTTGTTCTTTAAATAACTCTAAAGATGACGCTTGTGTGTCTCCTCACTGCCATACCTGGCTCACGAAGAGCAATGCATGGAGTCCTGCCAGTACAACAGCAATTGCATTGCCCCTGGGACTGCAGTACTGGGAACTGGCAAAATCCTGCCTTTCCAAAGCAGAAATTCAGCAAAAAACCCAACACAACAGGAGGTGAAAAAGCAAAGGCTTCATCCCTGAGCATTTTATTGTGCCTGAGTCTTCATCCAGCTGACATCTGATGACCAAGCATGCTTCTAGCTGGACTGCACAGAAGAGACCAAGCCCAAAAAGAGAAAGCTGCTCCCTCCTGTTTCAACTGGTAAATCAGCAGTCCAAGCATCCCAGTACTGAGATGTGTAGGACTGGTTTGAACTGGTCTGGTTTCTGTGTTTCTGCCTGGATAATGGAACTGTTGGTAACTACAAAGGTTTGTCCCCAGTTTACTGGTGTGTAGATAAACATCCACCTGAGTATAACCTAGGGCCTATGCCTCAGCCAAAGATTAATAACTAGAAAAAACAGATTTTCAACTGGATAGTGCTGAATGCAAACACAACAGTAAAATATACTTAAAAAAAGAAAGAAAAAAGTTTTGACCAACTTCTGTAATTCACACCTTCCTTCAGCATACCTCACTACCAAGCAACGTATCTCAGATAAATTCAAACATTTGTATCTATTGATGTGAAAGAGACAATTGTACCATAAAGCTACATGTGCTGGGCTGTTTAAACATACTCATGTGCTGTCAACTTCAGTAGACAGATGTTACTTTGGTATCCCGACTCAGACCATGTCTGAACCACCTTGATGGTGAAAGGTTTGTCAAAGGTACCATCTTTTCAAAATACTTCATGAAAATCTAAAGCAAAATAAAAAACTATGTTGTTCCATATGTGTTCACAGTTGTGCTTTTCCTAGAATAACCAGTAATTCAGAACACACAACCTAGCACAACCTTGTAAGGATCAGTTTTTCGGAGAATGTTGAGGTAAAGATTTAAAAAAAAAAAAAAAAAAGTTGCAATCAGTTGTTGCAATCAGACAATGTGATCAACACAGCCTCATGCATCATTCTTGAATCAAAGACGTGTAGAAGTAAAACTGACTTCATATTTTAGACTGGAGGACATCTGAGTTATTCAGGGAAGCCTAAGTGTCTAGCACAACTCTGCTGTGGTATTATTGCCATGGTGAACAGCCAAGATTTTGGATATATCAGAGTAATCACAAAAGTAATCACAGCCTTTGTTTTTTGCTTAATCTCCCAATTTTTTATTCCTCAAGAATAAGCAGTTCCTTTCTCAGTTGATTTTTCTTAAAAATACCACTATTGAAAGAATCACAGGAGACTCATTAGAGTCAGAGAAATATGCAGCTTTAAAAGCTTTAAAAGTTGCCTTCACAGAAACTTTCACAAGTAACTTAAGTTTAGAGTATAATCCAGTAAACAAGGGCTGTATTCTCACCAAATATAACATGGAACAGTACTTCTCTAGTACATGCAATATGTTCTCTGACACTGCAAAATGTTTGCAAAAGTAATATCCAGTACTTCTGAGTTGTTACAAGTGGGTTGGGGGTTACTACAATGTCAGTTCTGAAAAGGGTATTTGCTTCAAAAGCTGGGAGAGAAGAGACTGCTATTAAAGAGGGAGACTTTCTCTAATGATTTCTGGCATGGATCTGAATAACGTCTGTTCCCAAAGCTAAATCACAGGGAAAAATCTGTGGGGTCAATTTTATTTTTGTTAACTCGAGCCTCACTTCAGCTTCAACTTCTATGAGCAGAAGTCTGTAAAAAACAAACATTTAGAGAAGCTTTTTTGCAGCCAGAATTTTAACTGTATTCTTAAATCAAACTCTGGAGTTTCCATTTTCCCACTTTTTTTTTTCCCCCATGGAAGTTATGACTTTTACTATTTTGTCAGAAGAAAATCACACATCTTCAAGCTGTGCCTTAGATGATGTTGCAAAGCTGTACGTACAGTCTGGAGGATTTCAGCGTATTTCTGGACTGCATTTTCCCACATCAGACAGCTGGGAGAAATCATTAGTTGAAATTTTGCTTCAGTAGCCCACAGTCCTCTTTACTAAACATAAAGCAGGTATGATAAAAGGGGTACCCTTTTTTGCTCCTATACTTGCATTCCAGAAATATTTCATGAAGTTATATATTGCTCTTTTCTTCTCTTAGTTAAGATTTAACTTTAACAATTTAACAAGTTGAACCTGAGCTTGCTAATGTGAAATAACAATTGATTGCATAATGTTTTTTAAAATTCATTTACAGCAGTGACAAGGATATAGTTATTGGTGGAAAGAGCAAATAAATACCTGTTCCACTCAGAAATCAGCTAACAGTCCTGTTGAGTTGCTACTTGATTTAATTTCCATTAATTTTCCACTGGAGAAACGCCCAGCAGGGACCACAAAAGACTCAACAAGAAGTTTCTGCAAATACTTGGCTCCTTTAGCCAAGTGATCCTTTTCCCTGTGCTGTTTTTAAGCCAAATGTGCTAAAATCAATGTTTTTGTGCATGGCTGGCTATTCCAACCCTTGTAGAAAGAACCAAAACATAGGGTACAACCACTGAACTCCATGAAATGCTTTGAGAAGTCCTCAGAAAAAAATCAAATGATCAGCTAATGAAAATTATGTATTTCCTTCAAATATTTTACTTTTTATTACACTTGCCATAAATATTAAGGGTCTAATCTCGTAAAATTTAGTTTGTACCAGGAATCTTAGCAAAACTCATCTCTTCTCCCCTCTAGAACAGAACCTCTGTCCCCCCAGAAAACGACTGTTTGGCATATATTATAGGATTAAAATGCATTGGTATTATGGCTTTAGCTCTATAAAAGGAACTTTGATTAATTACTTCAAATTATTTTTTGATTTATTTATCTGTTTAGGAAAACGAAATGCAGAATTACGTGACAGCTAAGTGGACAGACTGCCTTACATCTCCAAACCAGGCAAAAATGTTCCCATTAATTTAAAACTCAGCTCTGGAAACCATGTCCTAGAAATGGCCACATGAAAATCTACATGTTGGCTCCCTCTGAAACAACCGCTTTCAGAACGTGAGCTCCCGGAATAACAACTTAACAGAAGCACAAGTTAAAATGAATCTGTACTGCACTATATATATTAACAGACATATACATTATATGCTTACACACACAAGCCAGCTCCAAATTACCAAGCCCAGTTCCCCATAGGCTGGATATTTGGTGCTGCAGAAAAGGCAGCACAACAGCACTGCTGCTCTCCATTAACGTGACAGCTCAGGATTACGTACAGCCAATGGACCACCAGGTGTGATGCCAGCAAGCAAAGCTCAGACCTGCATCCCCCATCTTCCAGGCAAAGCTCTGACAGTTGCAGGAACCTGCAAATCGCAGCTCTATGTCAGGAAATCAAAACCCAGCCTCGAATTTAAAAACTGCATTCTGTTGAGTTTGTTAATATATGAAACCAAGTGTTGGTGTCCCTCCTTCCCATCTTCTCCCATGACACCTATAGTCACCGGTATCTTAAAAAATACAGCAAACAACAGAAAAAAACTATTCAGAAAGCTTTGGTAACAAATCTAGGACACCCATGCCTGTATTTAAGCTTTTAAACGTAGTAAAATATTGCCTCCAGCTTGATTATTCACTTTCCTGGGAACAAAAAGGGTATAGTTGAGAGCACTGATTACTCTCACTCTCCCGCAAGCCACTTGAAATCATACTTGATTTGTAGTTTCCATATGCTTCCTTAACTACCATAATTGAGGGATGCTTTTTAGTTGCAGTTCTGAAACCAATTTTGTATCTTTATCAAGGCTAGCAGGAAAGCAGCACTACACCTCCCTCTGCATCCCCCTGCTCAAACCCCCACATTTTAACCTCATTGCCTAGAACAATGCTTGGTGGAGTGTTTGCTGGAGCACCCGGGGCTGCTCCAAAGGGAAGTGTGGGTTTCTGTCAAGAAGCTCTTCTCTCACAGAAGCCTTTTCCCATTTTGACACAAAATGTCTTTAACACATCAGTAAGTTTTACAAACCACAGCCATAAGCAACAAATTTGTTTTGAAAACACTCCTTTTGAGGATTTTTAAACCAAAATACATAGGATACTTGACACTGAGCTTCAGTTTAAGAATGAGTTAGAAATACATGCAAAGCTGGCTGACACAAGGTGGGATTCAGCTCCAGGTCAGGACATCTATATTTAGGTATACAAGTGGGCTATGTGCCTGCACTCCCATTACTGGCAAGAGACACATGGTCACAAAAACTAGAAGAACACAAGACTAGACACTACCAGCAGGGTTAAAATTTGGCTTGCTTAAATTTAAGTATCCAGCATCTTCAAGATGACCTAGCATATCCACCCCCCACGTCATTAGCTGCTGCTCCCAGAGCAAGGTCTCAGGACCTTCATGGGTCACATCCAGAGCTCTGCACAGGCATCTCAAACACCTGATGGCATGTAACATGGCACTGGGTGTTTATGTCTAGACAGCTCCATCTTCCACTTGGGGTTTCCTTCAGGGTAAGATGAACTGATCTCTAAGTCCTCTATGGCCTCTGTATTGAGGAGGTATCCTGACCACAACAACAGCTTACACAAGATACTTACATTCAGCTCTCTGAAAGGCAGATCCTATTCTTACTTAGTTTTTCAGTACAGCAAAATAGTCCAAATTTTACATATGGAATGGTAAAAGAGTGACAAAGTTTGTCCCCAGTATCAGCTACACCACCACAACTGGTGCTACCAATTCAGCAGTGAAACCCAGAGCAGATCCCCCTCCATCCATCACTTCTGGAATCAACAGCATCCCCAACAGCATTTCAAGGTAACTTTACAAAACAATTAATTAAACTTTATTTCAATAAAATCAAGGTGAGGTTTGTCTCAAAACTTCTAAATCTGGGTAGCAGGTTTATTTTCGCTTTTGTCTCTGAATGCAAACCGCTTGCCATCTCAAAGATTAAGTTCATCCTCAAGCACAAATGTGTATAATGTGCCATAAAATACTGAAAACTAAATAGTCTTTATTCAACATTGTGGGTTTTTTTACAGAGGGCCATGCTGGGCTGTTAATGCTGAAGTTATTTTGAGTTCACCTCTGAGTTAAATGTTTTTTGGCACTGCTCCCATTAACGGTGTGAAATTAAAAGATTACTATTTTGAAAGTATACAAACTGGCATGGTATGCAATTTGTCTGTCACAGATAAAGTTGATTATAAGGAAGCTGACACTTAAAACTGCAAGTCTATTTGCTTTTCTCCAGACTTTCCTAATGTTCCTTAAGTGGAAGAAGGACAGGGAGCATTAGCAGTCACCCAGATGAAGCATTTCATAGGTGCTGAAGAGCTGTTACTGCTGGCCATGCCTCTAGGATATTTTCATGAAGATAAAAAATCCTGCTTCATTATCTGTTTGAGTTATGGAGACTACAAGAATTACACGAAGTCCTTCCACACCTTCAGTAGCAGAAGATTTTTATTAAAAATCTACCTGTAGTATCATACACTTAAAATACTCTTTTCCCTTCAGAGAAGAGGATAGCTAGTGCAGAATTTCATACTCTACCTAGCTGAAGTAAATTTTAGAAAATTACTGTTTTCTTACTGGGCTACTTTTTTGTGAATTTACTGATAAAAGCTTGGCCTTTGGACTGAGTTATTTACCCCAGCAACAAGTTTTTTGAGTATTATTCCCCAACAAAACATTCATCTGTTTGTTCACTTTTGGGATATTCAGACCCCAAACCCAAATCTGAAAGCGGAACACAGTGATATTAGAGTAAACCCACTGTCATAACTCAAACCCAACCTCTGCTTAATTTCAGATTTCCCTGTATTTGTATTGCTTGCTGTCCTACAGCTACCAAGACAGATGCATCTAAAGAAAGGTGGCTAAAGTACCTAACACATCAGGAATGAATAACCTACAAGGCTGCTACATATAGCAGCAATAATTAGGATTAGAAATACAGAAGTTCACCCTGTCCTCATCTCTGAAGGTAGATGTGGCACTGAAGGAGAAGGGACAAGGTATCTGTAAGAAACTAAAATAATGTTGAACATTTATTTTGCTTCTTAGAGAGGTCCCAAAGCATTTTCCAGATGCTAGGCACAATTCTGTTCTCAACCTTTGAACACATCATCTCAACCTAGCATCTTAATCTTTAAAAAAAATCTGTTAAATGCAGTTCTGAGAGAATTTCACTGAATCTAAGTATACAAAAGCAGTAACACCTCCAGCCTGCAACAGTGCAGGAGGCAGAATACAGCAGAAGTAGTTTCCAGGTACTCTGATTTTCAAGTAGCTGCTCTGACCTGTTTGCAAAATGGCATAGTTTCTTACAAAAAATCCAGACTAGATCTCGAGCCAAGCAAAATTTTTAAATTATTTTCTTAAATTTGCATACAGAAAAGTATAACTATCTTCTATTAAAGGCAACCAAATTCCTTAAACAGTGAAGGGCAAACCTATGTAGTTCTCAGATATTTTCTCATGGCTTATTAAAAAAAATTAAACATTATTAGTCTAAATGTGACCTCCAGAAAGAGAAGAACATGCTTGGGTTTTTTCTAACAGCACAAGTTTTATACTGAAATTACTATTAGAAATGAGAACCCAGTTATAGAGCGGAACAATACAGCTTTGCCAATGCTACAATGCATCTAAACAAGAAATATATATATACACATACATACTAGGTCTACATATTCACCTTCCACAAAAGGCAATTCAGATTGCTGCTGAAAACTAGTAGTGCAAAAATGTTAAGGAACAGGAACGGAGGGAGAAAAAAAATACCTGTTTATCCTTTTGGGAATGGCAGACATGCCATTCTCTAACAACATTGTGGAAGCAAAATAGAGTTCACTCTTTTGTTTTGCACTGAGGCTTGTTTTTATTTAGTAGAAGCTCTCATAGGTCTTTAAATAATTCATAACGCAGTGCCTGTTGTTTAGTTCACAGAGGGAGCCTGGAGAATGTTAATCAAACCAGAGATGAATTGGCACAGCTGTAAATCTGCAAGGCCCCTCCCCGATGAGCTCATCCCCTAGCACTGCAAATTAGAATGACATCATACTTGAAAAGCCGCGAGTGCACTCACACTCCCTCCCTGTCTCCTCCTCCCCACACAGGATTTCTGCTACTTTTTCACACAGCTTTTTTCCCCAAAAGCTCACTATATACAGATATATCTAGGCAGAAGGAACAGCAGCTGGAGGACCTGCACTGAAATCATGGGATTTGTCCTCTTAGATCTGTCACAGCTCCAGCACAGTCACAAAAGATACATCTATCTATCTGGAACAGAATGAAACTGCGTGTTTATCAATCCAACTCAAAAAATACTTTAAAAAAAATTAGAGACATGCCTTAGAATAAGATCCACAAGTACTTTTCAAAGGACCACTCAATTGAACATGCAACTGGACGACCTTTAGACCGCAAAACCACTCTCAAAACCAGGTCCTCAAAGAGATATGTTTTTTAAAGAAAATGTTCATACAGCCATACTGTTGAAATCTCTCATTTCCCCAACACTGTTTCAGTTAGTTATCAGACACTTAAGGTGCAGATACAAAAATATGCAACACAGATGAACAGTCAGAACCTATTAATAAACAAACTAAATAGCTAATTAAAATCAACAGAAGAAATAATGTATGGGAAAGAAATGATCTGACAACAATTTTGATACTAACCTCCAGAAATCCAAGGCGTTTTATCCATGAACAGAAAGGGCAACTGCATTTGTTTACTCTTAAGCATACGCTAGCCCAGGTCCGTAGCAAGCTTACTAACTTCAGAAAGTACAGTTAATTAATATTAACAAGATCATTTAGGTCTATTTCATACTCTTCAATAATTAAAGTTATTGTTATACTGGATAAGTTCATAAAATTACTGATTGCAGTTGAAAGCACAGCTTCGCTGCCCAATGCAGTCAGCATTCCACTCAATGAAACAAAACTGGAAACACCTCTCAGTCTCAGAGCATCTACTGGTCTGGTAAACAGCCCATGCAAAGATCAGGTTTCTTTCTTCACACTAAGGGAAGAAATGTAAGGAAATACAAGGAAAGTTTTAAACCTTATACTCATGGATTCCTCAGAAAACACACAAAAATATTCTTTTGGCAATTTTGAAATTTTAGATGCCTTTTTTTGTTTTCTTGTAGAAGTCTTTATAACAAAACACCTGAAGTTAACACACCCAAAGCTAAGTAATGTAGTTTTAATATGCACTTCTTGTCTTGTATTCTGGATCAAAACCAAGGGACTAAGTTTCTGCTTCGAGTGAGAATGACAGAATGTGGCTGCAGGAGGTTTAGAGGCTTGCCAGTTGTCTGTTGAACTATGCTACCTAAAACCTACAGTTTGGAGAAAAAAACAGGCACACGTGTATTCCTGTCTTTGCAGACAGCAACATACAGGAGAATTGAAGCAGGCCCCTGAAGGAAAAGACTGTAGCTTTTTAGATGCACAGGAAAAATAGAAAATGAGAGAAACCAAACACAGGCTGCAGAAGCAGCACATTTGACAGTGATGAAGGATTCAGGGCAGCAGAATGCATCCAGAAGTCAGTACCACACAGCCTAAGCAAGATAAAAGGTGTACCAGAGCAGGAAGGGCTCCCAGCCATGCAGGAAGCACTGGGGTATTTTGAAAGTGTTAGAAATGTCAGAGAAGTGCTTGAAAAAAAACCGAAGAAAAGACTTGGTCAGAGGTCACAAGGAGAGGGGTGGTAGAGGGGCAAAGGACCACTACAACCTGATATGACCTGCCTGGTGCAGAAGTAGAGGAGGAGAAAGCTCTAAGATTAGAGGACTTTTTTAGCTTTGAGAACTTTAGGACTATGACTTTGCATAGCATTTTTAGTGTCTACTACAGTGGTGTTATTCCTGGACTAGGACCTTTTTCAGATGCTAACAGAAAACAAAACAGAAGAGATTTGTGCTCAACAAACTGTGAATTAATTTTTCCATTAACAAGCAAGAAGCCCTGTTATTTCAAACTAATACAAGTCCCAGATACAACTTCAGATATAAGATGAAGAAACCTAAAATATACATGCCCAGAATGTAATAAATACATTAACAAAACCACACTTCAGCTATAGCACTGCACAGGTAAATGTTACTACAAAACACCAATTCCAAACAAAAGACAGCAGGAATTCTGTGGTTCTGTGATCTCCCCCTGGGGCTCATCTATCAGGTGAAGCATTTCGAAGTCCTTTTGGTGGGTGGCAGGTGAAACACCAGAGGTTCGTATCACAGGAGAGCCTGACCCCTGATTTCTGATTTCAGTAGGACTTTGGGACATGTACAAACACAGGATGCCATAAAACAGTGTCTGCACTAACACTTTGGCTCTTCCTTGAATCTCCTTCTATTCCAAGGAATCCTGCCTAGCTCTCCTATGTAAACAGTTGCATATTGATATGCTCAAGGTTTCAGAAAATAAGATTTCAGCAGAGGAAAACAAGCCAAAACATCCCTTCTGATCCAAGTGCAGATTTTGAATCTTGTAAACAGACTTTGTATTATGAAGAATATTTGGAAGTCTCCCATGTTAGCATCAAAGTCTTTGGCAATCAGCCCCCAGATCCAAATCCCTTACCTTCATTCTACCACAGGTTGAGGATACATACTTATCCTTCAATATTTACTCTTCTTATAATCTCAAACAGCTTAAACTGCTCCCTTCTCTTCACTCCACCCCCCAAATGGGATACTTTGAGTTAATCTGGACAAAGTCTAACCAGAAACTTTAGATTAAACTACAGATTGTTTAATCTCTCTATGACACTACTTCTCCCCAGAAGATGCTAACAAAATGTGCCAGTAATGCCTCTGCTTTAAAAAAGTAATTTTAGATTTGTAATTTAGAAAAAACACAAAACGTTACCTAAGCTCTTCTACATTTTGCTTCCATCTGCACAAAGCAAATATTTAATGCAATTTAGTGACTAATGAAAAAAAAATTTAGCCTTTAGTGCTTGATAAATCTCTCCAAGTAGAAAATATATAAATGAAGAGTCATAATATGTAAAAATTCTATTGATATAGAATTTTAGTGGCTTTCAAAGGATGGACAGAATGACAAAAGGATGTACAGAATGGCACGCACTTGGATAGTCAAAGCGATAGGTGCATTTTTATTACTTATTGTTAATTTTTAAAAAAACAATCTAATTCTGTAGAAGTTATTCTGAAAATCTATGGAATATAAAACATCTTTTCTGGGGAATGTGTACAGCAAGTATAACTTATTTATAACTTTTTAAGGACGGGTTTAAAAACCATTTACAAAGTACCATAACTGCATGCAAGCTTTGCTTATGTGGCTTTTTCATAACGATACGTTTTAGTTTACATTTCTTTGATCTGCATAACACAAGCTCAGAGTCAAGGACTGCTGGCAGGGATCTAAACTGTTAGATAAAAGATGGGCAGGGGCACCAACACTGGCATGCCCGAAAACAGAAGTGGTCAATCTGTTGTGTAACATCTGGCAGAAGTGGCACTTTAAGGAATGTCTAAAGATCTGTGGAACAAATCTGGCTGTGTAAGCCATGGGGAACATGCAGTTGGGTACACAGGAAATATATGGGGAACACACCAAAAAGGGACTTTTGGATAAAATAAGCAGAAAGACTTCAAGAGCTACAACAGTCAGAAGTAAACAGAGTTGGACAACACAGAAGGATAACCAGCAAAGAGAGGACTACATGCCAGGTGAGAGGTAGAAGAAAAATCATGGCTGAGAACAGAGTTTTCGCCCTGATGTAGTGGTGTGGACCAGAAAACACACCCAGGTGTGAAAATGGGAGGGAACACATTCCAGGGTACAAAACATGTAATCTGTAGGACAAAGCTCAAAGAGATGTTGAGGCACCAGCAGAAGTGCTAAAATGACAGTGGGCAAAGCAGAAGGGCTCCCCGGTCAGAACAGGATTTCAGAAGACATCAGAGAAAACCAAATTGCACTTTCTCAGATGTTTTCTTCGGCTGATTTATCTCTGCTTCTTTTGACTAATGACAGACCATCATAGTTCAAATACAATTTTGTTTTCTTTGGCTCAAGAGGTTTCCATTATGTGGACCAAAAGAGAATTTATCAAACTGAGATTAAAATCTTTTACGCATTTCCACGCTAGTCAATCCTTGCGATGGGATGCTTAGTTTGGAGACTCTTGCTGAACAAAAGTAAAGCACTGCAAGAGACCAGCAACATATGGTACACAAACCACTGATGCTGTAAAGAGCCACTGGTACCACTGTGACTGACTGACATGTATTTTTCTGTAGCACTGTTTGATTTATTTATATATACTTATACAACACTCACATGTGCTGTATAGCTCACTTTAACTCTTCCATTTGTAGTAGTTCTTCATGAGGCTGATAAGTGTGTAACTGCTGAAAACAGTACAGGTGCTCTGAACCCCTCACCTTCTAATGGCAGAAAAGTCATCCAGCTCATTCCTCTGGCCTGAGCTGTGGAGAATGTGAAAATGTATTGTCTGACTCAAAAAATGTACCCTTCTTCTGCTCCTTACTTTTATATCTGGGGTGAGGTGCAAGGGTTGGTATCACAGACACTAAGCTGCTCATAAGGTAAGCTACAATAAGAATGAATGATGCTTTCATTCTTCTTTAAAACTTCAACTGCTGTGAAGCATACTCTTCTACAAAGTGGGCTTTAAACCAGACGAAAACATAAAAATCGCACTTCTGCATCACCAGACCTCTATAAAAATTTGCTGTTTAACACCTCCTCTGGACTGATCAGAGACTGGCAATAATCTAAAATTGCTACGTGCAGCAAGACAGATAGTTAGAATCTCCCACGAAGGCTATCAGTGCCCTTGTGTCCATCTAGACAACTCACTTATGCCACAATTTTCAGAAAGTGAACGATTCAGTTTGACAAATTCATGCACAAGTCTCACCACAAAACGCCCCGGACCACTGCAAGTCTGGGTGCTCAGCAGCTTTAAAGCCACACTTTACATGACTTGAATTAAACACCCAAAGATAAAAGGTTTTAAACAAATAAATTACATTTTGAGAATACATGCTTTTGACCATCACTGCAATCTAAATATGAGAACAGAAAAAGCATTTTAACATCTAAGAGAAACCACAGACAACCATGAACTTTTTTTTTCAAGGGCATTAGGCACACAAGGCAGGAATGGCACAGATTTTTTTTGTAAGTGGAGCATAAGATTTTATATGAAGTAGAAGGTATTTTGCTTGCTTAGATTAGAGGTTTTTCCCTATTTTTCAACTCAACTTTGAGGTGAATTTTAAACAAGAGACCTTACATGAGAAGTAAAAATGGGGCATAAAAGTTAGAAGCAGCCTGTTGGGAATCAGAAGGAGGAGGGGCAGGGCTGGCAGTCAGGAAGTCTCCACTTCTAATCCTGGTACAGCCTCTGCCTTGCTGGGCAGCCACTTCCTCCTGCTGCATTTCTTCTTGAACATCTTTAAAGTAGTTTTGCTTACTGTTCTCTGTTAGTTTAGAACATGCTATTGTCTCTACAGCACTGAATCATAAAAATGCTGTACTAAGCACTATTATTTTTATTGTCAGCACAGTAGCTATCCTGCACACTGAAGCAGACTTGATGAATTCTGAAGGTATCACCAAGTAATTATTTTTTTCCCCAAACGTAGTCATCGCTCTGTGCGTACCTGAGGTTCAGTTAAAAAGCAGAAAACATTATCCCTTCTGAATTACACAGCACACTAATTAGATGCTAAACAATGTGCAGGCATGGACAAGGGAAGATACATGGGAAATCATTTGTACCATATGTAGTTGGCAAAGCAACCATTCTCAGAGTGATTAATTTTTGGATGCCATGAGTTTCAACTGGGTGGTGCACCTGAAAATACCCCCAGAAATGGTCCTTCACTTTTAACAGTGGGTCATCTGTTCAACCATTCCCAGGTCTAACTTCGACCCAATTCCAACAGAAGACAATGGAAATCTCCTTGGGGGGGGGAGGGAAAATAGAAGTGATCCCCAAGACTCATCTAAACCACGGTCTTTTTGAATGCATGTCCACAAGGTTTTACAGATACGCATACATATTTTATCTATACTTTACACACATGTACACACTTATGCAAAACGAATGCTTCATCAACACTGTTTTGCAATCTGGAGTTCGTCAAAACCTATCTAGTGCATTACTATTCAAACAAATAGTAATCAAGTTTCAAAGCTGCACAGATGGATGGTTGCCAACTTCCCCCTTCCTTTAGAGCGTAAAACAATGCATCTTCTTTATACCTGCTGTAAACAAACTGCATTCAAAGCACTGAATCCTCAGAGCAAGCCTCCCTACCTCCAGCAGCACTCAGGTGTCGAGAGCCTGTGTACATTTTGGGGAGCACACAGGGAGAGAGGTGTGGGCAGAAGGAGCAGGTGAAGCATATTAAGCATAAAAAAGAGACAACAGTTTCAATCGCGGACCTAGCAGTGGTGATAAGACTATTACTTTTACAAGTGAATAACAGATATGCCTTCTCTAAACTAGTTTAGAGTGGATAAAAGTGGCTATCCTTCAGCGGATAAAGTGGCATTTCTGGGCTCCCAACCATGCATGAACTACAGCAGATTGAGCCCATACAATGCATTAATATGGAAAAACAAATGCTGGATTCAGTTTTCAGACCATGTGACCTCTTTTAGCACATGAAACCACTACCAGCCTCACCCGGTTGTTCTACTCACTAACCCCACACAGACACCGAACCAGCTGTGGGGCTCTCTAATTCTCTTCACCACTATTTTATGTTCTGTGTAAAAACTGTAGAACAGAGGAAGAGAGGGAAAAATAATAATAAAGCCACAGAAAATGCAGATGCTTAAAAAGTACGATCAACAAATTCCTCGTGAACAACACAGAAACCACATGCCTCTTTGGTTCCTGCTTGCAACATGCTCAAGGGTTTCTGCCACTGTGTGTCTCTACTGACTGGCATCAGCCCCCTTCCCATCCCACGCCATCCCAAATGTGACCCCCCAGTTTCCTGAAGGGTGCTTCAATCCCCTTCCCATTCCACAGAATCCCAAATGTGACCCCCCAGTTTCCTGGAGGGTGCTTCAATCCCTTGTCCTCAGCAAAAGGCATCCTCAGCAAATAGCCTGAACATCTATGCCAAAATGAAATGGGACATCCACCCATGGAATGCTAATTTTCAACTTTATTTATGCAATCTGCATTAAAGAGCATATTAAATATGAGGTGTCCCTTCCACTATGTAAAATGATGATGAGGAAGAAAAGAAGGAAAAGGTTATAGAAAGAAAAGAAGGAAGGGGTTATATTGTTCTCCATGCCCACTGGGGTATGAGGAAGATGAAATGCATGCAAAAAGCAATGAGGGAGGGTTTAACTAAAGCAAAAAACTTCAGTTTTAAATAACAGTAAAAATACTTAAACCCTGGAACTGACTGTCCTCCTAAATGGCAATCTGTCAATAGGTAAAGACTTTTAAGAACAGATTAGACAGTTACCAAAAACGGTAGATACAACTGATTGTGCAAGACATATATAACCCATGAAGGACTTTCCACCCATGTTTTTTCTATTTCAATGCTGTAAATCATATTATGCCATTATCTATCGTATCTTCTAAACATGTCTCTGAGGCAACAGCATTTAAACTACCAGTATAATAAATGAGCAATTACTTGGCATAGATGATGATACAGGAAATCTGGCAATACACCAGAAATAAAACATGCAGTCATGCACATCCTAAAAGATAAGAGTTTGGAGTAGTAATCAGCATATTTTTTAAACAGAAGATGGTATGAGTTTAGGGTTGTTAAAATCTGTTCAAATATTTTCCATTAAAACAACAGCAATTCTCTCCATAAACAAAGCAAGGCTCTGCAGTAATGACAGCATACCGATTTTCCCATCAAGATGAACTCTAACATGAAGAATTTACTGTATGTACATATACACATATGTTTCAGGAAAATCTTTACCAATCACCACCTAGATTTCCGTAATGTCTTTCATAAATCCCACTACCTTTCTCTGCAAGTTGGGTACTGCAGACGATGATTAGACCTTGTTTTCGTCAAAATCAACTATGGAAGATGTACGAAAGCAGAGTAAATTTGCTTCATGACAGCAAGAGCAGTCCAGTGTATGTACACCTTGGCCCTGCTCACTCCTTTTCCAGTCCTTGTCCTCCAGAGGTAGCTGCCCTACTAAGTAATGAACAACATTTTCTGAGAGCCTAAAAAAGGGCCTGGTTTTGTGTGCTGGGAGGAACAAAGTTCCTGTTAACCCCGTAAAATGTAATTTCCATAACAGATACCCACTCAGGTTTGTGCAGAACTGGCAGAATGGAGAGCTCCTGTTATGGTCTAGAGATAGCTATGCACGTTTTGGGTTTAAGCATAGCATGAACAAAAACCAACTCATTAGACTTAGCAATATATACTGACAAAACTAGTCTGGGAACAGAGGAAATTATCCATCTGTTCATAATGGTTCCTCTCCAGGCTTTTTGTTGTCTATCTTTCACTTGGCTTGTAGGGCTTGGTTTGGGGTATTTTGTTTGGCACTTCTAGTTTGTTGTTGTGTTGGTTTTTTTGGTTTTTTGTTCTCTTTGTTTGTAGTTAGAAAGATAAGCTTCTTCAAAGTCTAGTGTTTTCTTTAGGTTGCACTGTTTACAGAAATTGGAAACAATTTGTCCCTCAATGCTTACATAAAGAAACTAATGTGTATGTTGTTTGTGGCCTCACCACGGGTGTTACTCAGCAAATTTTAATTATGCTGTTGGTGATTTAGTGTTGTGTAGAAACATATCCTAGCATGTATACACATCTGCCCTTGCTTATTAAAGTCTGTTAGTTTTGGCTAGCTCACATATATGAATATACTTCCCATCAACCAAAGCAAATTTTGAACTTCACTCTGTTATTTACTGTTTTCCCCCAAACAAAAATTGGGTATGATCAGCTTATGTAACAAATGTTGATAATTTCACAAAAACAGTAGTGAAAAAATGACACCTAGGTTCACATATGTAGTTAGCCAGATTTGCTTTTTCCCAGCTACTTCCCTCCATGAACTTGCACAGCTCTTGGGAGCCTTCCTTTGCAACGTGGTGGGGCAGGCAAAGGTTACCTGGATATTTTCCAGGCGCACAAATACACTCAATGCATAATATGAGGACCATGTAATTCCTTAATTCAGCACAATACCATTTATCCCATACACTGTTTACAGAATACATCACATAAGCACGAGGAGATTTGAGGTATATCCTTTGGAGAGGAAGATAAATGTTTTCCTCACTGGAACTGAAGGTAATGTTTTAGAAGTCCAACTATGAAAAATATAAAGTATTCAAAAGAAGGCAGGTTTGGAGAGTTGCTGGTGTTCTTAAGGGATGGCTAGAGAAGGGGCATTCCCATGGAAGGAAGCTGGGGAGAACAATCAGGAGGAAGAGAACACACAGCGATAGGTGCGAGGTTGCAGAGCACAGTGAGTCAACAGATTTTACAAAGCAGGAGGGCACTCTAGGCCAGATGCTTTGTACGTTCTCGTGGCATCAAGGGATACACTTAACTCAGACAAGCTTCAGGTTTAAAAAGTAGGTAAGAAAGGCAGAAACACGCAGAATGGCTTAGTATTTGCCCTCTGATATAGGGATGAACAGAGGGAGAGTTTGTTTTCAGTACTGAAGTCTGACTAAAGATTCTATCTTCTGTATTTCCTGTTTCTAACATATTCAATAGCAAGTAAGTAAGCCATACTTCTAGGACCACTGAGAGGCAAATACCAACAAAGCCATCAACACTTTAAAAGGCACCAATGGCACTGAAGTACTGGGATCAACTGAAGTTCCTTTATGAGGATTGTATTTTACCAGGTATATACAATAAAAACTGCCTAGGAGCCAGGGTCTCCTCAGTTGTACCCAAGCAGTCCCCTCCATCTCAGGGGGATTTCACTGGTGAAACGAGGCCAACATCTCCTGCTGCGGAGGCTTAGCTGCAACCACGACTCTGAGGGGCAGCCAACTGCTGAGACCTCAATCCTTGTCCCACAGAAGGAAGCCATGGCTGTGCCAGGCAGCACTGGTAGGTGGGACATCTGCTGAGCCCTCATGGTTTCTTTAACAGCAACTATATTTTTCCCTGCTCATAAATCCAACTCCCCACTGCAGATTGCTGCCTCTCATATTCTTCTGCCATAATAATGACAGGCAAACTCAACACTGTGAACAGTTTGGATGTCGGCACAACAGGTTGCCAAACAAAAAAAAAAAAAATCCCAAGGGAAAAAAAAACAAACCACCAAAGATAACTAAGAACATTTGCTGCATAATGTAATTCAAAGCTTCTATCTGTAGGACCAATACAAGCCATGTTTATTATGTCTTAAATTAAGATGTGAAAGCTTGGTTTTGCACTGCTTTATTGTTAATGATTTATTATAAGTGTAATGCATATCTAGCTGAGTAAAATCAGTATTATACATTCAATGCAGATTTTCTCTCCAAGCTTCTTACTCAGATCAGAACACAATAAAGTGACAAAATTGTGCATTACTCTGCATAATTCCTTCAGAGATTAGCAAGAGAAGACTCATGTATCTTCCTCTGCAATACTTTAAATTTCTGTCAACATCATCATAAAATATATACCACAAAATACAAATCAGTGTAACCACAAGCCTTTTTATGTGACATATTTTAAAGGGCTTTCAACATCAATTAGATTTTTACTATTGCTGTTATTATTCCTCTGACTTAAAAGTACTCTAGCTAGGTAGAAGTAAAAACATTAGTTTATAAAGGTTAAATATCAGCAAGACATTTCTCAAGATATAACAGATGAGCACACAAGTATGTCACCAAACACATAGCTTACCCTCCACATATATATATGTATGCATACATCCATAAACATATTATTTAATAGCTACTCTGCACTTAAGGTGAGAACTACTCATCTGTAATCTTGGAGCTGAGGGCCCAGTGCACCCTATAAAAGCAACTACCATTATGTAAAATAAATTAACAAACAGTGAGAAGTAAGAGATACCATGAGCATGCCCCATACTAATAGCCTTGGTATTTGGAGAGGGGAGGATAAATCATTTATTCCAAGAGGACACTGACACAGGTCCATGACTTCAGGACACAGTTCTCAGGAATTAACAAGCTAGGAAATTGCGGCCAAAATATTCTTTCTAAATCATCAGCACAGACTTACCAGGAGATGACATCAACCCTTTTTTTTCCACACTCCCTTCTCATTAGAAATAAATATAAAAATAGGCCCAGTACCCCCTCTTCATCATCCTTTCCCTCCTCACCCAGCCAGGTGAGGAGTCTCCTCACACCAAGCTGTCAGGTGCACAGTGCAGTACATGGCACTCTGTGTGTGTACGTAGGAAAGCACTAAATACCTTTTCTAACATCTCATTTCACTGCCTGCCTCAGCTTAAAGGGAGGAACCAATTGGACATACACAGTGAAGACAAAAGAGATGATTCAAATTAAGGTGAAGGGGGAAAGCAGGCAGACACACCAGGAAGCACAAGTTTGGGAACACAGTACAGGATGAATGTCCTTCACCTGCAAAATTAGGTAAAAGACTACCAAGTATTTTAATGGAGGTTTTCCTGGAGAAAGCATTACCTAAACACAGGCTTAACTCCATTGTAAAGCTGATGATAATGACAGCATGTCTACTGGTGGAAATATCACCCTCTGTTCCTCCTCAAACAACCAACCATGACGTTAAGTTTTGGGTAACAAAACAAATCCAATTACGAGCAGATGTGAGCAACAGGTACAACAACTTACAATATAAGAAAAACTTATTAAAAGCATCAATTGGCTACTGACTCCATTTACCATCTGGAATACTGCTGTTACTGTAAAAGAAATACATGTGTCAACATATTAGCAGCCTCAGTGCTGTATGCCAGTGTTGATGCTGCAGAGAACAACAGCTCAGATGTCCCAGGGGCTTCTGACAGGGTTCTAGAGAGAAGGATGGACAACACTCTGCTACTGTATTTTGACAGTGTTGTTCTATACTTTTCGCTCAGTTCCCCAAGGAGGTTGTTTTGAAGATGTGGTTATTAAACAAACCATTTCACATACACAGCCACTATGAGAGAATGTTTTATCCTAAAATGAGAACGAACAAATGTTTCTAAACATTGGTTCTATGCAAAGTGTAAAGATACATTTGCTTGGTAACGTTATTTTTAGTAAAATGTGTTCTTTCATTTTTTACTCTGTGGATGGAAGAGTGAGGTACTTGGGGATGTACTTTCTCTGCTGGGACAACTAACAGCAGAACTTCATATTTTACACAGAGCTTCCTCCTTGTCCTCTGAAGATGCCACTACTGAAGATGCTACTACCTTGATTCTGTTCACTGGGTACCAAGCACAAATGGCCCAAGGTCACTTGTCAAATACAGTAGCAGATCACCTGCAGGAATTCTTGTGGTAGAATTTAAAATACAGACCCATGCAAAACTGCAAAGCTCCCTGTGTATTGAGCTCAACTAGCATACCTGAACGACGAAAACTATTTTTTAATGTTGGCCTGAGAAAACTATAATCAGGTTAACTCTTGCAAACTTCCAAAAAGCAGCTGTTCATCCAGGTATGGAACTAGGCTTTCCACAGGGAACAAAAGCCATGCTGCAACTCATATGTAGTACATATGTGGTAAAATACCATGTTACCAAGTGCTGCTTCAGTAACAAAATCACAGGTGTTTTTTTTTAAAGCCTAGCTGCCACCACACTACCAAATTACCAAAACCTGCAGAGGCTTCAGGCAGATCTTGTGTATCTAGCAACATTTCTGTTCCACCTTTTTCCCAAAATGATCAGGGAGAGAGAAGAGACACAGCTCATATTAAACCATGCAGATTAGTAAAATCACAAGAAGATGTGGTTCTGCTTGAAATAAAAATAACCCTTTAGAAATATCTAATTTACGTACATGTCCTAATCTAGATACTGTTATTTCAAAGTCATTAAGTGTTCCATTCTTTGACGATGCTCCCACTGTCACAACAACTGAAGCAGTAATAAGCATGAGTTTCATTGTAATGTAGTTTTCTTAGGGTACAAACAAAACACAACTCCCCCTACACAAGTATATTACTATACACGGAGAAAAGTCACACTTTCTACCTCCTTTTTTCAAAATGTTTAAAATTAATGTTTTCTTGCAGATGATACTAAAGGAATTAAAAGAAAAACTTCTAAAATTGTTTTATAAATAACAGCCAGTGATATAACTCCTTCCAGAAAGGCAGGTTTCATGTCTTTGCTGACCTCAACGATATAACATCAAATACCACTGCACAAACTAGAATGTGTTAGTTTTATAGCATTTAAATAAAATTATAGCTATGAACATAGCTATGATGTGTGTATTCTGTGTAACCATATATACGGTAGCCCATTCTTGCACGTTTCACAGATACACAAGTTACAAACCACAGACCCACTGACTTTTTTCTTTTTCTCAGCACAGATGGCACTTCAAGAGGAATTTTTTTTGTGCCACAGCTAACACAAACCACAAAGAAATTACTCTTATTGAATATTGCCTGCTGTTGAAGAGTGTTTTGAAATTACACTCAATTTTTTAAGGGAACTGAAGAGCTGAGAAAAAGCCATGCATTCACATCAATGGCTAACAGATAGAGCAGCAGTGCTGACTGAATGCAGCTCTTCACCAACCAGCGACTAATGGTTGCTGCAGATTAGGGACACATTTTTCCTCTGTGCCACTTTAGAGGATTTCATTGAAAGTTGCTTGGTAATGAGATCATTGTCTGTTGGCAACTTCCATCACACAGATAAAATTATGTAGCCCTTTGTCTTGGCTACCAGCGGAAGAAGATTTTAAAGAGAAGTAGTTACACTTCAATAGACGAAGACAGATCTTTCTGAGCAGTGCTTTGAATACGGGATTTCCTAGAGAAATGGGAAACTTACTTATGTGTATATATGTATACATGCACAAGCAAAGCCTTCTTTTGAAAACACTAATTACCTAAAATAATACAGACTCCAATGTCAGGCAGAAGATCAACTTAGCATTGTCACACTTAATTGCACAATCAAATTTTCACACATTTGATTTTTCACTGGGTAGCAAGTCCACAGTTAAAAATACGGACAGTAATATTGGCAAAAAATCCATATGGCTGAAGTCACCAGCTGGTGTGAAGTGCACCAGAAGTTCGGTCCTCTAGCATTAATACTATGGAAACCTGGGAACAATGAACTAAGAGGTCTGTGTGATGACTAGGTGCTACAAAAGGCCCTACCAAACAGAAAGTCACTGCTTCATGAGAAGAAAGCTTCATCCGTATTCGTTAGGTCTGTCACTCTTACATCACATCCTGATCTCACAGGACCAAGTATACGAAACCAGGCTCAAAGACTACAATCACACATAGTTGCCATTATACCAAATTGTGTGAGAATCACTATGAAATACAACATTACAAGTAAAGAACAACAAAAACACTTTGCTTTACTAATGTGTTTCATATTCCTGCTGCTTTGAACATTATTGGAAAAAAATGGAGTAACGTTAACTAATCCAAAATTTACACAGTATATGTGCTGGCAAAATCCTGATGGATAGGCCAGCGAGTGTATCCAAGGCAAGTGGTGAAAGAATAAATCGTGCTAGTCATAGATTGGTTTCTAAACAAGCTGTAACTGACTGAATATCATGGGGATGTCAGTAACACAGTCAAATATGAGATACCTAGAAACTCTCAGATCTGCACACAGCACAACACAAAGGAGAGAAACAGAGGAACTGACAAAAGGCCACTGAAAGCCAAAGATACATTACGCACAATTTCAGAGTAAATTTTTCTACAGCTGAGAATGTTACACCTTTTTCAACAAAGAATCCCATTCAACATGTTGCTGTCTCTCTCTGGCAGTGGGGACTTCTGAATGGTAATTTCTGAGTCTGTATCACCCAGCTATGAAGCAGCACAAGCTCAACCATCCCAGTGGTCAGCCACCCCTAGAATGGGACAGCCTTACTATGTTCCCCAGCACTCTTGAGACTTGATCTGTCTCACCACCTGAAAGGTGGCAACAAACACTAGGCACAACCAGGCCAGTAACCTGGAAGATGGCCTTCCAGCAAAATAAGCAAGGTGAATTCTGGAGCTATGATTTAGCTCTGCAGTAACTACCTGCAGTTTTTATTTGCAATTTAATCTACAGTTTTCAGTGAAGTTTCTGCTACACTGCTTTTGCCTGCTGCAGGCAGATGAAAGGCATCTAGAGTTAAAAGGATGTATACAGTCCTTCTAGAATACAAAGAAAATACCATCAAGAAATAAGTTTTTATTCCAAAATGTGCTAACAGACTGATTCTCTGATTGCTCTTTGGATAAGACTCTTTTTCCCATTAAAATCCTACAAGGCACCACACCTTTTTGTAGCAGACCATGATGGCAGTTTACCATCAATATTAAACATAATCAAGCTCTAATGACTGCTTGGGTGAAATTCAATCAAGCTGCACACGTATTTAACTAAAGAAGTCTAGCAAAACAAAGCAACAATTTACTACTTCAATAATTAGCTGGTGTGGGTATTCTGAGAAGCTGCTTTCAAATGCATGGTATTGCCAACTATCAGCACTTGAACAGAAATATGGGAATGACTCTGCAAGTAATTTTCATTACAGAAAAACAACCAAACAATCAAGTTTCTAAATAACATGGGCATAGAGAAAATGAAATTTAAGCAACAGGAGCACCCAGCCCATAGGATGGTGAAAAATCTCAAAGAAAACCTCACATCTCAATGAAGTGCTCTTGGGCTAACAGGAAGACTAGAGAACTCAGAAGCTCACAGAGCTACAGTCAGTAAATCTGAAGCACAGCTTGGTTTCTCAGCCTCTTTGTTTTCATCCAGGTTGACTGAAAAGCCTCAGCAGCCAACAAATAGCTGATGCCCTCTGAAGTTGCCCCATCAATCCCCTCTGCAAAAATTGTGAGAGATACAGGAAAGAAGCTCCCCCAAATGAAATAAAACAGTGGTGAAGAATAATAGAAGACAATCTCTGAAATAAACACCACCTCTGGATAAAGAGAAAACCACAACTTGATCATCAGCCTCTTCCCTCTGCAAGCAGATTGGGAAGTCCTCCTAGTGAGGTTATCATAGTTAAGCAGATACTGTTTTTGATCTTGGAGTCAGGCTCCTGGAGATTTCTGGTTAAAAAAATATGCAAATGTTTCCACTAGAATGCATGATGCATAATCAATCATGCCCAGAAGGCCTTACAAATCAACAACACACTCTCTAATCAGAAGGCTGCCCAGAGATATGTTCCTGGAGAGACCGGGCATGAAAATCATTTAGGGATGAAAATACAGCACTGCCTGTACTGTTTCTTTTATAACGATGGTCAGAAAACGCAGCTGCAATTCATTTTGCCCCAACTTTCTGTAGCTATTCTAGAAGGTCTAAAGAGACAATGTCAAAGAGAATTCCTAGAGATATTTATCTCAATTATTTCATATATTCTTCATTCAATTATAAACTAATCAGTAGATAAAATATGGGTACATGAATAAAAATTATTTTTGCAGTAATTGAGCAACTTTTTTAATGTAGAAGCAACTGAAGATAGTAAAATTCAACATATTCTCATGGCAAATGTCACTTCTTAGTAACAGTGAACCAGAAGAGCACAAAAACTAGGTTTTAAGCGTAATAATTATTTTAACACTATATCAGGAAGTGCTTAAGCAGCTGAGCTTTAGCTTTGGCTTGTCGTTTAAGACCACAAACAACGTAGAAAAAGAAAGTTTATCTTTTGTTCTTTTTCTCAGAGACAACAGTGTACAGTAGGACTGGGGAAAAGAAGAATGATGTGATATGGTAATACAAATTCCACAATATTTTGAGGTCATCTAGCAAAAGGTTAACAAAAGCAAAACTATTCAAACATTCCCACCCATCAGAGGGGTAGGAGTGACACCTGCCTAGTTCCTTCTGGGACACCCAAAGGACACCACTTACGACACTAATGCATTTAAGTTTTGAAGGTTTCCAAGTACCACTCATCAAAACACTTCTGTCTTAAGGGTCCTTTAACCCCATCACCATCTCCAGACATTTATTCCCACATTTTACTTAAAATAAGGTAATTTCATCTCTTGTTCTCCATTGCTCACTCTTCCCTCCTCATTCCCCCAAGACGCAGAAGTCATTCCTTGTGTACCTGGTCTGCACTGCGTCTCTACTCACATGCTCACATCCCCTGTATCAGCAGTCCAGGCTTTTTTTACATCTTTCTTTTTGACTTTCTCTGGAACTAAGTCTGCATGACTTAGTAAGTAACTGGTGAAAATACAAATAAGCAAGAAGGCTCTGTTAACTTCCACACCGCTGCCTACGGGGGACATCATCTCTGATTATATCTGACCTCTACAGATGTAGCTGCCTGAAACACTGGTAGACCTGGGCTTGTTTCTGCCCACCACACAAGGTGATTAGTCCCTCAGTGACACCACTTTCTCTTTAAAAAAAGACCTTTCACTACTCAGATCCATGGATCTGGCTGTGTTTGATCGCTCCTGTTTGAACTGAAGGTCAACCTAAAGCATATTTTCCTCTGCTCTACAGATAACATCTCAATTCTTGGAGATAATTGCAGTTCACAGTTGAGTGGTCAGACCCCTTTCTCCAAGACTGCAGTCCTTTATGCATCAAAACTACCAATAAATTTACACTTTAAAGGGAAAGTAAGGAATTCAAATTTCCTTATTATATCAATTCATTTACTCAAGCTGAACGGTTTCATTTATGCTTATCTGAGTTTCAGAAGTAGGAAAGCTATTTAGCTATTATAAATTTTGTTCAGAATGACCAAATGAAGAAATATGAAAAGGGAAAAGACTTAATGCTGTTAACCTCTCATTTCATTTTTGCATTCCAAACATAAAAAATCATTAAGAAAGTCAGTCTCCTCCTCTTTTAATTTAAAAGATACTTCCAGTAGAACATCTAACATAGAGAGAAAAGTCCATCATACTTTTGCAAGATGAAACAGAAAATACAAATAATGAACTTAAAAAATGTAATTTAATTTCAATCTTAAAATTCTCCTGCATGCAATAAAATATTTATTTCAGGTCTGCGGCACTTAGCCTGACACTATTATGTTAAAGAGCTGCCCTAAGAAGCACCTGAATATGTCATCATTTCAGTGGTGAAACATCTCCATTGTACAGTAGAGACCCCAGTTCAGGTCCTTCTTCCAAATACAACAGCAGAAGAACCTGAACCCACACCTGCCAGGCTTCAGGTAAGTGCATAACTGCTGAGCTATTAAATAGTATGGATCTATCCCTTCTCTCCAGATATCATTATAAGCCAAAACTCTAAAGTGTCCTTTGTTTCCAGTGGTTTCCTGTTCTCCTGCATGTGCACAACAGACTGATGTGGCACATGTAGAACATGTGCCACCTACTCTACAGTTCCATCTCATGTATTTTCAGCACACCTGACTACCATTCACCTAAAACACTAGGACTGAGCTAAGATATTTTCACATTTTTAAAGTTTCAGAGTCTATAAGCAATAATGAAAGCCTGGCAACCAAATGCCTCAAATAGACATTTATTCTGCTGGTGTTTCCTGAACTGTTAGTTATTTTAGATGCAGAGCCTCTATTCACTGAGACCCTTAAAAACAGATAAGAAGGGATGGGCTTTGTTTCATTTTGTGGTCAAAATGAAGCATGTTTATCCACGCTCTTACCAGCTACCTTTGCAAATACTTTTTCAGAGCTCTTTTGGAGATACTCATATACCCATGTTAATAAGGAATCTGCAGTTTTGTAAACTTCTGTCTCAAAATCACTTAAATGTTGTCTTGGGTTTAGTGGGATACTGTAAAATTTAATGTTACCCTTTACTTCAGCATAAGAAGTGAAAGGGTAAGCCCCTCAGCTCCACTAGGGTTTTAAAACAAAACAAGTAGCAAGCTTCATTTTTATAGCATTTTCCTATTTCAAAATAATAGCTGAATTTTTTTTTGTAAAGATGGTGTATGTAGCAGTAAGAAACTGAAGACCATATCAAAGCCCTTATTTCTCCCACGCTTTTTTAAACATCATCTGATTAATACAAGATGATCTTCCACAACTGGGTGTGACCAATCTGCAAAGGTGGATGGATGTTCCCACCAGAGGAGAGGATAGTCAACCCAACAACTCCTGCCATGAGGCAAAGGGAGAAGGAATTCACCTCTGAAGAACACAAAACTCTATCAGCACAGTCCTACACAGAAGAGTGGAAGGAAGGATGCAAGAGATTTTCAACTGCATGGACTCTTCTTGGGGAATGCGATTTAGAGATCAAACTGTGCTGCACAGGAAGAGAAACCGAGCACTCCCTTCATTACAACAACAAATATTTAGGAAGATCTCCAAGCAAAGGTTTAAGTGTACTTCCTATCTGTTATAGATAAATGGTTCAATAATTCACCTCAGATTAAAAGAAAAACTTGACCTTGGCTGCAAAAATATAGGAAGAATGACCAAAATGTTTATTATGCTATTGAATTTAGACTCTTAAGTTTGTTTTCTTTTTCATTCTCAAATTCTGCTAATGCAGGAGGCTCAACCTGCATGTCACAAAACATGCAACAACATAACATAGTAATTTTTCTGTTCCCAACAAAATACAGAAACAAAGAACAACTTAAAAAGACACCTTTGCAAATGAACTTATATCCTATCATCTAAAGCAGCCTGTGCTCACAACTGGTGTCACAATTAGCCTTAAGAAGGCATTAAAGATATTTATTCATCCTCTTTTCCAGCTCATTCAGGAAAAAATATCCAACCCTCCAAGGAAGGATGATCTTGCAGCTATGGAAAACAGGAGCTCGACTACTACTTCAAGTGGATTATCTGCATGAAGTCATACAGAAATACACTTAAATATTGTACTTTGTCTGTCTGAATTGTTAAATGGAAATGCTAACATATGGTTTGAGTAGGAGGTTGGCTTGGGTGACTTCCTGAGGTCCCTCCTGACCTAAATTTTGTGGTGATCCTACTTGCTTTGAGACACACAGGATCAATGAGAAGGGCACTCAGACATTAACATGGTTGATTAATGGGGAAAATCTCAAATAAGCATCCTAATATTTTCATGTTTTTAATGCACAGCTTTTTACTAGATTTTTATAGGGGAAAAAAATCTTGCCAAAGCATCCATGAACTCTTGTGTTTTTCACAAGTGTCATCTATGAAAGCCAGAGGAAAACAGGAGTCATTCTGTTCTGGATGATATGGCAGAACCTGCTCGTTTGTGTTGGTTTTTAGAAAGCCAACAAACCGAAAAACAACTCAACATTCATTCTGACTACAAATTTTTTAAGTGGCACTATAAACTCAAGAAGCCTTTCACTGAATATTATGTGCAAGTGAAATCTGCACTTTTTTCTTAACCTGGTTAAGAAAAATGTCCGCAGAAAGACTGATGCTAACACGAAATCATGAACAAAAAAAGAAGCAGCACTCGTCATCTTGCAATGCAGATTATCCAACTTATTGTCAGTTTTTCACCAATGAGAGAAAAGATTCTGTTCAGCACTACTGAATGTTTCTTTTATATTAATATTCAGCATTTCCTAGAGGAGTCATTCCCTTTCTCTTTCAAAGCAGTAATGTCTTTCCAAGAAGTTCAAGGTTCTAGACTCTGTATTTCTGAAGGGCCTTCTCTTTAAATCAGTAGCCAGTATTAAATTCTCAGTTTCTCCAGATTATCCTTCTCTCTTACTACTATTCTCCTTAAATATGAGGAAGAAAAAAACCCAGACAAACATACCTTGAATTTCTTGCTGTGATATATGTCAGGCTCAGATTATAGAACAATTATTTTTCTCAAAATAATTCACTATAAATTGTTCATAATAAAAATGCACAGATGCAAATGCTGAAGACACAAACATTTATGTGCATTTGCAACAAATCCTCAAAGAATTAATTAAGAATTTAAAGGAATTAAAAAGTAATAAAAAAAATCCCCCTTTTGTATAAATTTGATTTCCCTGTACTGGCCTTTCCTCACCACAGTTTTTTATGAACCCATTTCCTAGACCACATTATGGTGTATACCCATACAGGGATATAACAGAACATAAGATACCACATCCTCACTATGCGCTGCACATTCCCATGAGTATAAACTCTTGCAAGTATGACAGTAAAAATATTTTTAAAAATAAACTGCTATCAGGTAAGATGTTTCTGTGACTAATTTAGAAGATTACTTCTCAGGGTGAACCTGGGTCAACAGCCTCTTCCTCTTAAGATACATCCTCTTCGGCAAGTACCTCAGCTACAGCATGTTCTAAAAGCAAAAACAGTAAAAAAGAAATACAAAGTCCTACTCTGCAGATGGTCTCAGTTTCTGCTACTAGTGTCTTTAGTTTTCTAGCAGATCTCTTAAGTATGGGAGTTGTGATTGACTTAGGACTGCTTGGGCATGAATACTAGTCTTAGCAGTTCATAGTGCTATTTATGAAACTTGCATCTAATATCCCATTTAAAAAAAAGGCATGGAAAAAGTGGAAAAAAGCTTAAAAGAAAAAACTCCAACTCTTCTTACCTTGCTGGAGGCACATCAATATTTGAAGAAACAACCTTGCGCTTCTGTTCCAGAAGACAAACAGAGCGAGTGTTTTCCTTTTCATACTCATGAGCTCTATTTAGTTTTTTGGTCTCTGCTGTTTTTAAATCTTCCTCCTTTGTGGTAAACAGGAGAAACTGTTGGTCTGGCAGTTTTTGACTGATGTCACTTTTTACATCCTCCTGTTGAAATGCAGGGAAGGTCATTTCACGCTTGATGTTGGCTGCCTGAAAAATTGAAAGCAATTATTAAATTTTCCTCTAATGCTCCTGAAATGTAGTGGGGGGGGGAACCCAATACCCACAGGCGTTTATTTCTAATTAGTTCTTTGAATTAGTGAATACCATTTCTTTGCCCTTCATAAATTCAGACACTGCCATTAATTTCTCAACAGTGCTGAAGACTACCCAGGAAAAAAGCAATTCTAGTCCATTTGATAAAGCAATCATTTGCCTCTCAATGTTAAATGAAAAAGGTATTTGAATCAGTATTTGAATTAGAATGTTGGAAACCACATTATATACAACATATCTTTAATGTACACATCATTGCTGCATAACTGCTGGAAATCGCAGCTGCCCTCCTAAAATTCCAGAAAAAAGTCAGAATTTATCCATATAAAAGGCAACCAAGAAACTAAAACGCTTCTCAGAGCCACTTACTGGATTCTTTAACAGCTGTATCTGTAAATGAGGGTTTCTCAGGAGCAGGAAAATAATTTACTATGATCCAACTCAGTTGCCAGAAGGCAAAGGGGAGCAAGTGATACCAGCAGGATCTCCTTAAGGAGCCTGTCCAGCAACAAGGAGCACGGCCCCACACAGGAGCAGTGTCAGGCTGTCTATCTGCTTACCAGCACTTCCCAGATCTTCAGGTCTGCTGCTTCCTATAAGCAAAGACCATCTAAGCAAATAGGTACCTTAACAAATACACTACCTCTCTGGAATACAATGTGTTGGTGTTTATAAAGCAAACTATTGCAGGGTTGCAGTGAAGAGCCTGGAAAGCCCTCAGAACCAAGCCACTCCATCTTCCCAGCAAGAAAAACAAAGCCCAGGATCTAGGTTTTCCTCTGAAATGCCATTTCCTGGCCAGGTACACTTCCCCAGCTTCATGAAGGCAGGCTCATCTGGCAGACAATGGCTCTACTCAAACAGCCAAGAAAAATACAGCCCCACATAACAGCCCACCTTGAACAGAGGCACTTCCACACAGGTAGTGCCACATACGCTATCTCAGACAAATCCAGGCACCTTATAGGACTGGCAAACTGATTTTTTAAATATTTGTAAATTATTGCTGATCTTTACAGTGGAGATATCCATGCTGTGTTGCCTCAGATAGTAACAGCATCTATAACCTGAAACTCCTATGTCAACTCTTCCCCTTTATTCCTCCTTTTCATCATCCAAAAAAATTATTCAATGTCCCTATATATATATTTATGCATAAAGATATACCCCTTCCTCCACAAATCTCTCTATTTATAGATTTCAAACCCTGGCAGGTATAAAAATGGTGAAAACAATTTTAAGTTCACAGGAAAGACATTCTTGCCAAGGTAATTTTGTTGTGTTCGGGAAAGCATATTGAACCGCTAATGCATAAATATATTTAGGACTGATGATTTAATTGCCTCTAGTGCTTCCACTGAAGGGCTTTTAGCAGTTTCTTCAAGAACAAAACAATTTTTACTTTATGAATGTAAATAGTAGAAAGAATTAGTCACTTTACACTTCTCCACACACAAACAGATGACACATTACTGGGAAAATCTGTCTGGAAGACAAAACAGTCAGCATGTGATCCTACAGAATTAAGAGAAGACATATAAATAAGATAAATTTAATTCTGATTTATTTTTTAAAAATTTCTTAGATTCACAATAAGCCCTCTTCTCAAAGTCTGAAAATCTTAACAGATATGGAGATGCCTTCAATTTTCCAGAAAATTGATATAACAGTTATGTCCTAAAGTAAAAAAATCCCTAAAAATATCCAAGTTCCAATATCCAACCCTGTAAGTGTCTTCAATTTATAAAACTGTAGTATTGTACTCAGTTTCAGCAAACATGTTGTGTCATACATTACTGAGTTTTCTTTACAGACCTAATAGTGAGGACAGAAGGTTACAGGCTCAGACTACAGCTAAAGTCTAAAACATAAATAGCAGAATATTTGAACTGTGATACCAAATAATCTATTCTTATATATCAATTTTATCCACATCCAGTTCAAACACATTCAAACACCACCTTAGTTTCCATATGTCAATATGCCCTAATTAATAGCTGGCCCCATGCAGGCATATGGAAGTGAGGAAAGACAAAAAACACTGAAGTAAATGCTAAAGTTGCAGAGCTGCTGCCAAGGTGTTTGGATTCTTGGGCTAAATGGCCAGAAACAGCAGAAGACCAAATCCATTGCTTGTACTAACTCTCTTCCTTTCCTTCAGTTGTCAACAGATGTTTGGAAATATTAACCTCTTTCTGAACTTTCCCTTGAGAGTGACTGCATATAAAGAATCTTTTCTGCTTTAGAAGCAGATGATCATGAGAGAAAGCCAAGAGTTTCCCTTGGTGGGCACTCTGCAGTAGCCTTCTCCTGCTCCACAGGCAGTTTTTCTATTTTAATTCATCCATGTCTATGGAAGCCATTTCCACTTGAGAGACCTGCACTGTCTGGAAGGGTAGAGGGGGTCTTTTGCCAGAAATACAACCACCTACACAAGCAGCCACTGATGTGGGGAGTGCTGAGGGTCACAGTCCTTTGAATGATCAGGTTCCTCACTTGCTGGCAAACACACAGATTAATGACCAGGATCCCTGTGATTTCAAACTCTCACAGTTCTGAGATTATCACAGAAAATTTCCAATATATTTTTCCAGATAAACTGACTGTCCTGTCATATCTTATCAGTAACTTTTTTTTTTCCATAGATCCTTCATATTCTTTTAACCTATCTGAGGCTTGTGGTGGCCCTTTAAGTCCACAATGTTTCAGCAAGAATTTTGTGGAAGGTCTAGCCCAAGTAGACAGCCTGTCTCACAGACAGACAGATATTACCACTGTAACACCAGTTATGTAACACCAGTTTATTTCAGTTTACTTCCAGTACTCCACACTTCTCTCTCCTTTGCTGTTCTCAAAGTTTACGACTATGTTGTTCCCAAATGGTTTGGCTTTTCTTGTCATCATACCTCTGGAATTGCCACCTTATTGCCTCCAGTATCAACTGCTGACAAAAATTTAGGTCTTTTTCCCACACTTGATGAATTATCAGTCATACAAGCCACTTTATAACAGGCTGGTTTTCTGTGCAATTCATTAGGTATTTCCACCCTTAAGCCATTCGCAACATACAGTTTATTTTCAGCTGAGTCCTCTGCAACCTGGCCTGGGGCAACCAACATCACTAGGAAGTTCAGTCACTGGCATGGGAGTTATAAACCACCAGCACATTTTAAAGACCGGTTTTGTTCCTCTCTGCAGTTACCCTCACCTGACTTTGACAACTTCCACCACTACTGGCCAAGAGAAACTTTAGTTATGCCACCACTTGGAAGCAACAGCTCAGTATTACCTGTGCCTTCCGTGCTGGAGCTCGTGCACATGGCAGTGCCGGAGCTGAGTTCTGATGTGGCTTTACTCCTCCTGTAATCATCCTGCAAAATCTGAAAGCCACTTCTTGCATTGGTTTCTAAGTAAAAACTTCATTACAAAAGCCTTTCCATTTGTGTTTTGAAGTTGTCAAGACAATGGTATATATTTAGATTGAGGGTTTTATTTTTAAGTTACAGTTCTTGCTTGCTTCATTTTTATTAAATGACAAAATCTAACACTCTATGTGACAGCTAAATGATTACCACAGTTACTATTTTCAGAAGTATATTAATAATTTTTCATTGCAAAAACCATCTTAAACTGCCCATAGAAATTTTATTTGGTGGTATCTTGTCATAACCAAATTGCTAGTCCTGAACTTCACATGCCCCAATCAAGATCATGTGTTGCAATGTAAGTCCTGCCCTAAATGAGCATGATTGACACTGACACAAATTTTGAGGAATTTTAAGAAATTTTTCTTTATTCCTTACAAGGGGTGTACAAGGGTTGTAATTTTTTAGTAGTTTAGGCTCTAACTTATCTGCACTCAACTTTTGCTACGCCCAAAAGCACGTCCTGATAAGATGCTGACATTGCAGTCAAACTTTAGTCTTCTCCATTTTCACTTAAATTTCAGCTTGGATTTTGTCCTGAACAGCAAAAAAAAATATTGATCAAACAGAAAACTCAGCCACTGCACTGCCTATTCAAAGGATCAGCAAACAGTACAATAAGTAGACCTATCACATTTATATGCAAACATGGAGACTTAGATTTGACAGACTATGTATGTCATCCCTTGAGTACAACCTGACTGGACTTTATCATCTTCTCTTGCTTATGGTGCATTGCTGCTTAAAAACTGAAGTAGGTTATTTTCAAATATTTCTCTAACCTTTAACAGGCATTGAGACGTCTGTGTTTCTTATACAATGGAAAGTATTAAACTCCCAAGAATATTAGCATTATTTCCCTCTATGTGACCCAACTGTATAGAAATACATCTTCAAATGGGAAAACTGACTCCCACATATGTTCTTTCCTTTTTTTTGGTGCAGTACCTGTGGACTCAGGTGGGCATACCAGGAGCAGAAACCTAATTTTTAAAAGGCTTTGTAATGGTTTATACGGACAGAGGGTAATACAGAAAACTAGTGAAAGAATTGCCACGCCACATACCACGCCTACTTTGCTGACTGTTTTACCAACAACTCAAGGGCTGATTTCCTGATGAGGAGTCGGCAGGGGGTACTGGATGCG
The DNA here is from genome assembly GCF_022539395.1 of Myiozetetes cayanensis. Lineage (NCBI taxonomy): Eukaryota > Metazoa > Chordata > Aves > Passeriformes > Tyrannidae > Myiozetetes > Myiozetetes cayanensis. The sequence continues at coordinate 27,505,750 of NW_026086604.1, read as the reverse complement.
TCGGAAGCACACAGGCAGAAGGTGGCAATGCTTTGCCCAGGGCAAAGCATTCCTCCCCAGGCAGCACTGCTTCCCACCCTGGGACCTTCTATGAAGCTATGTCACTTTACACCAGCTGAAGAACACGTGATTGCATCTGCCTGCCACAAAACAGGCCAGCAAACACAGGCTCGGCAGAGAGAGGCTGGCACCATGCTGTCAGGCAGCAGGACAGCAGTGAGAGCACAGCAGGCTCCCTGTATCTTCTGGAGGAATACTGGAAAACTTTGGTTTCTCCTCACTCTGTCTACTGGGATTCTGGAAAAACTTAGATGTCTGAGAAAGTTCCTTCCATGCACAGTTTGAATCCCAGAGACCTGGGTAAATGAAATAATTTTGCAACTGTGGCCTACTTTGTGCCATTATGTTTTGTTCATACAGATAAAAAAGCTCATTTTACAACAACAGTAATAGAAGTACCTCTAAAAACCAGTAAAACTATTTTATGAGGGTGAGGGAAGCATCTATAAAAAAGTCGACTGCATCCAAGTCTCCCTATAAAAAAACCCATGCTAGTGGGAATACATTTGGGGAAGCTATCTTAAAAAAAAAAAACACCACCTTATCTTAATAATCCTGATGCCATTGCCAGGTTTCTGTTTCTCTACAAACTTCCTTTTCTCCCTCAACCCAAAAGCTGTATTTTCTTTACTTCAGCTACAGACCACTGTAACTGGACTCAACCTCAGTGTCACTTCATTCCAAAAACAACAAGATGCCTCACAAGCCACACTGGCTGCTTTCCAGACTGGGGGAGGTAAGAAAGGGGGGAGGGGGGAGCATGCTAATTAAAAAACACATACCAAAAAAAAAAACCACCCACCCCAATAGCAATCACCCAAAACACTGTTCCAATTTCGTATATTTGCACTGTCAATAGATAAATAATTTTAACTTAATTGTGAGTCCTAGGCCTATGCACAATATTAACACTACATAGCTGTTAAAATTTAGGATGAGGATTTTTGATTTCCATCTGATTTACTATGTAATCAGTTGGTCTAATTCCATCAAAAAAATATTTTGATAAAACACCAGTTAAAAAACCACCAATAGCTACAAGATGTTTTAGCACCAGCCAACCTGCTGTATAACTCCTGTTTTTTATAAACAGTTTTTCCATTCTGGCTTTGTGACCATCTCTTTCCGTTTTTTGAAATAGATATAAGCATCCTAAGCATTAAGGACTGCCAATAAAACTCCCAACTGGTAAGAAAACAAAACCCTCAGGATTTTTTTTTTCTTTTTAACAGGGCTTTAGCAACATTTTTGATCCACTGCAGAACAAACGTGCAGCTCAGTGGGGGAAGCGAAACAAGGAATCAATATATTTCAGCTAGCCTGTTAATGGGAAACAATAATGAAATGTGCGTATGCAACATGACATACATTTGTTCAGCAAAAAACAAGACCTCAATAACTGCAAGACCCTTCTCAGGCCAACCTGAACAGCCAGGCTATGCTCCAGGGACAAGGATAAGCCACTTTTCTCAAAAAGAAAGTCGTCACAACAAGCAGAAATGAGGAACACCAAAATTGCTACCAAAATTAAATGCAAATAAAAAATATTTAAATTAAATCCCTGGAAGGACAAAGGTTGATTAACTCATACTACTTTGTACAGTATTTCCAGTTCAAGTTCCTGTAACAGAATTTTTTATGTAAAAAGGCCCTAATTTTTGACATTTTAAAACAGTGTCCTCACTGGAAGGAAAGAATGCATTGAATTTCCATTTTGCCAGAGATCTCTATTCATACTGGAACACAAAGAGATAAGACAGATTCTTGTAATGATGCTTGGAAATAATCTGCCCTGAATTTCAATGTATTATTACATTTTTGAGTATACTTTGCATTTAATTACTCGCTTCACCAGTGGTTGCTCATTACACATAAACCACGTCAATCTAATCATTCTAAGCATTTGTAAATTGCTGGTGTCTAACAATATAGAAGATAACGCATTTTAAGGTCACTGTAAGTGTTCTTTACAATATATAGTACACATTAATGTACAGTAATGTACTATCATTTCAACCAGGCTAGGACAAAGTCTCTATCTTCACCATTTAACTGAACATAGAAAACCACCCATAGAACATATTTTCTAGATATTAAAATACAAATCCAAGCATTTTAAGTTGCCTGGATTAGCAATACAGTGTTAGGTAGCAAGACCTGGAGTCAGCAAGAAGTTTCTACCCTCCATCATCATCATGTGTATGTCAGCACTTACATGGCTAAATCTAACTCATCTTCAAAAATTGTGAAACCCAGCACCAGTTTAAGGTGTTTCTGAGTTACGGAGCATCTACCCAGATGAATAACAGAAACCTTCACTCCCACATTTGAAATCCAGTACCCATCCAGGTACCTGTTGTACCCCAAATGAAACAAGGACCAATCCTGTGACATCTAAAATTCTGCACTAACTGGCCCAAGAAGCATAAATGTTACTAAAACTGGACAGAAAGGTCTTAATAAGATTACAGGGGGAGACGGCAAGGAACGCTGCGAATCCATGGTCCTTCCCATAAACCATTTTCAGGTCTAAACAAAAATGATTCAGAGATATTTTAGAAGCCTTTCTCTCCACCACATAAACAAAGGGATGAGGATGGGAAAGTATGGCAGCTTCCTTTCCCATCCCATATGCAGGTTCATCACAGAAAGTACATGACATAACTTCTAGGATAACCAGACACTAATTAGTAACAATTAACAAATTTTAATACTAATTATCGAATGTGTGCATCTTCAAAATTTGCTTGCAATGTTTAAGTCTCAAAGAAATAACTCCATGTTCTGTATTCTGGATATGCTGCCCATGCAAGGGGATGACTTGCGGTCACCGCTCTGCAAATCCAGCCACCTGGGTTCAACTGGATATTGACCCCCAGGCTTGGCATCTCTGGCAGGATCTTAGTAGAGGTATTTTACCCCTGTTTTCCTTTTCTTAAATAAAAGAAGTGCCTTGAAAACACACTGACTCTAAAAAATCTTCTAAAAATTAAGGCTACCTTGAAAAGCCTTAAACAGAAGGAAAGCAGAGGATCATAGTTGCAAAAAACAGGTTCATTTTTTATTTAGCAATGCTGTTGCTGTAGTTCAATCTTTGCTAAGCACGTTCACCATTGAGTGCTTGGTACTCCACCACGCTAAAAAGGACTTGTGGGCCAGGAATGGGCAGCCATAATTGCCTTCCCAATTACTGGTTTCAAAAAAAGTGAATTTAAAATGAACTAAACTAATTATCACTTTTTTTTTTTTTTCTCACAGGGACCAACGTGCCTGGCCATGCAAGCAGGAAGGAAGGGTGCCTCCCAGGCAGCAGGTTTCCCTCCTCCCTCCAGCAGCAAAAACAGCACGAGCAATGCCCAGTGCCACTAGAGCAACCTAGTGGCACTGGAAAGGAGAGGAGAGAGCCTGGAAACATCTGCCCTGGGCTGGCCAAAGAGCACAGAAGGAGAAAAGAGTAGGATACAACTGGGTCTTGCTGATCACCTCTGGGAAAGTTTAAAAAAACCTGGAATTGGAGCCAAAACTAAAAGCATGCTAATATGGGGCAGCAGGGAAGTTCAGTTAAACTTTTTTGTTCTTATTACTAGTTCTAGCTACAAACTGCAATTAATGAGCAACGTCAAACCAGGTATTCTTACTGCCCTGGCTGAAGCTCCAAAACGTCACATATTTTCTGTTGTATGCCTATGAACATCTATTTTCTATGAAATTATGATTTTTCCTACTTGTAAGATATGCAAAGAGAGTCCCAGAACCCATTACTGAATCACCTACTATCTTTGCTGCCCCTAATTTTGATTCTGGCTAATTTTGGCACAAACACAAGGTTGCAAGTAAGTGGCTGAGGGCTGGAGGAAGGACAGAGAGAAGAATACTTTACCCTTTTTTGGAACTGAGGAAACATCAAATCCACAGTCTGTTTACCCAGTGCCCAGGCACAAAGCACTCTGTGCTGCTCAGGCTGCTGTTCCAGCAGTTGGACCTACCTGGCTAGATTAAGAAATTGTACACAACAGCTTATGTAGCTTAATACAGCCTTGTATATGGCATGTCTTATGGACAGATATATCAATATGGCCTTTACTTCCTGAATTTCATGTGGAAATAAAGTATCTTTCAACTATTTCAAGACAATTGCTAAAGATAAACAAGAAACTCCGCTTGTTTCTCTTTACATTTGCTGGTGATCTGGGATCAGTAAGGATGGTAGCAGCTCAAAGAAGTACTATCACTTCTATAATCTCACTCAGGATCAGACAAGGAGAGCTCACAAAAATCAGATTATAGAAGAGGCAGTAGGGAACTCCCCATACTTAGCAGAAGGCTTTGGAAATGTTGCCTCACTGCTTCTCGGTAAAAAAAAATCTTCATTGGATCATCTGCATTTGAAAGCCTCCCTGGATAGAGACATATAACAGGATACCTCTAGTGAAAATAAAACCAGATTGCCTTTATTTTCAAGATCTCTCACAAATAAGACACACAGGTGTGATATTTCTGAGGTCAAAAGTTATTATCTGACTTTGGAAGCAGCCATCTGAGATGAGACGCCGCTGATTTTAGATCATCTAAAAGGGTATGGAAATGTAATCCATTTGCCTTAACATCCTGGCAATAAAGAGACTTTGCTCTTTTTTATTTGTTTGTCTAAATTATGGGATTTCAGTGAAATTAAACCAAGGTAGTTCACAGATGTATCCAACTGTTGTAACTTCTGAATGAAGTAAGTGCTGTGAATGCAAGTTTCAAGGGCCAGTGCTGATCCTGATGCTGAAAGCCTGGAAGAGGTATTACAAAATCAGAATTAAGCCCATGTCCTTATCTCCTCTATCGGATCTCAAGCCTAGAAGTAGAAAGCACAATCCTTCAGAGGAGGTGAATAAGGAAGAAGCATTGCCTCCATTTAAAAGATTCTCCCAAATACATGTTTGGCTTGGGACAAAAAAAAATTTACCAGTCTTTCTGTTCAGAGTAGGAGAGGTGCCAAAAAAAGGAGTTTATTTTTGGGTCTGACTATGCAAAGAAATAGTATCACAGAGTTACAGTTCATTATCCCTGGAAGCAGTAGAATAACACTAGTAAAAACATGCAGAGGCCAAACGCGATCTTTTCTTCCTCAGCCACTCCAGAAACCAGCCCTCTTTCAAACCACTACAGGGGTGCAATGATATCGCATGGGAGAAGAGCCTTCACTAAGAACCTGAAGGACCACCAAGCCCAAAGTGAAGCAAAGTCCAACTGTAATGCAGCTTGTTTTCTAAAGGATGACGGCTTGGTACATTTCTAACCTTCTCTTTCCTCCCTATCCATGTCCTAGCTGTGATATCCCATCTTTTCCTCTGCAGTATCCAGATGCTTGACAAGCCCTTCCCTGATCCACCTTAAGTGATGTACATTACAGAATCCATAGAAGCTCTGCTGCACGTTTCTCACTGTTTCAGTGCCCTCAAAAGCACACAACTAATTTTGGCACAAACACAAGGTTGCAAGTGAGTGGCTGAGGGTTGGAGGAAGGACAGAAGGGCAGGGACAAGAATACTTTACCCTTTTTTGGAACTGAGGAAACATCAAATCTGCAAACACTGTCTGTTTACACCCAGTGCCCAAGCACAAAGCACTCTGTGCTGCTCAGGCTGCTGCTCCAGCACTTGGACCTACCAGCCTGGAAAGAGAAACACCTTCAAGACTAAACACTTCTCTCCTGCTCTGCAAAAAGTAGGGACAGTTGTCTGAAACACTGGTGGCCACGCATGTTGAAGCAAAATGTCACCATAAATCCTTAGCAAACACCAGGTTACCCTTATTCATTTCTCTGCTTTTTCCATATAGCTCTAAGCCAGATGAGACCACTTTCCACAGCCTTATGAACCACCACTAACCTGGATATAAGAGCAGCAAGAACTGCATCACTGTGTTCTCTTTAAAGTATTTTAAAGTAGAAAAAACAGGGTTTTTTCCCCCCTCTGGCACTACTCACACTTGTCGTAACTATATTAAAGAAAGGAACTTGTTGAGAAATTTTTCTGCCATTTCAAAGGGATATGCATGTATACATAAGAGATCAGGTTGGCTCAAATGTTTAGCTCACCAACTTTACGAAGTCCAGTTTATAGAAGGCGACTGCACAACTTGCTCTCTATGTCAGTATGATGTAGGCATCAACCACTTTATCTCCTGAAGCAGAAAATAAAATTTAAGTAATCATCCAGTCCTATGACTGCTTGACATAAAAGCACTGCCCACCTGAAGTTCAAATAACCTCTTATCCAACATGTTACAAAAATACATTAAAGATGGTAAAACAATGAGCTATAGAATTTCACACTTCAGTATCTAATCACTGAGGCATTTTACCTTCCCCTGATTCTGCGTTCAGTGACCATAATGGTCTTCTATAGTTTGAAGCAACACTTAAGAATTATTAGGACTGCTGTGGAAAGGATTTAGGAGACTAATGGATTCACACTTGTGGTTAAGTAATTGGGTTGAAATTCTAAATCTGCTTAAATTAGCCAGACTTCTTCATCAACTTCAGCTAGGTCAGGATTTTATGGAAATTGGATTCTCTATGTTTTGCAAAAGCACAAATAAAAAGATCTGTGCTTTTATCCAAGGTTCAAGAAACAGAAGTTGTTCAGTTTCCTGTCTTCATTAGTTTTGTTGTCAAACAACAAATACCACCCACACATGTACTTTTTAATACAATGAGACAAATGTCACTGCAATCATCATTTGTGACTGGAAAGTTTGGCAAGGTGCCAGAGCAGTGAAAGTGATCCCATCACAGATTGTTCAGCAACAGCGATAACATTAAATTCCTACGTGCTCTGTTCCACAAAATGCTACAGTGAAAAACATGAACACAAGTCTGTGAAATTGAAGCTGATCACAGAGCCAATGAACGCTCTTTTCATTCACCTTGTATTCAATTTTCATTCAATTTTTGTAAATAAACAAAAACACTTACTAAGAGTTTCCCTTTTAGCCTACTGTCCTTCTGTAGTCTTTGGGTTGGCCTTAAGCTGCAGGAATGCTCAAGCTGCTCACTATTTTTAGAAGTAAGCAATTCAATAAATCACTTGAAAGTATTATAAAGCCAATGGTCAGTCTTATTCTGAGGTGAAAAAATAGAAGTATCATTGCTCAACCTACATCAGTATTTACAGAGCAGACACCAGCAAGGACCAGTCTGCTCCTTGCTGCCCAAGCAGCAAAGCTCCCATCTTTGAGACAATGATTTATCCCACAGTCTATTAAGATCTCTCTGGTGCTCTCATAACACTGGAATTTATAATCTAGCAGCGGGAAAACACAGAGTAGGACTCAAGGGTTCAAAGCCGATCTACAGGATTCAGGCTTCTCTGTAACCTCAGATCTGAAGAAAGATCCAAGAGCACAGGATCAAGAAAGGCACAGATGGTCTCCGCATCCACACTTGTCACAGGACACATTACAAATGTTTATTACCAGCCCATGAAAAGCACTTTCTCAATACTTAACTTTCGGATTAAAAAAAATGTCACTTCTGTCTTCAAGGAAGACCCAGGGAGCTACAGGCTGGTCAGCTTCACCTTGATCCCTCGAAAGGGATCACAAAACACAGAAGAGTGAATGATACACCAGACAGTCATGCTGCCACCCAGACAGATCCCAACAGGTCAGAGAAATGCGCCAACAGGAACCTCAAGGAAGTCAACAGGAACCTCAGCCAGAGAAAATGTGAAGTCCTGGACATAGAGAGGAATAACCCCAGGCACCAGTGCGTGCGGCAGGTCACCCAATGGGAAAACAGCTTTGTAGAAGAGGTCCTGGGTTCCTGGTGGACACCAGGTTGAACATGAACCAGCAATAAGCCCTCATGGTAGAACAAGCTGAACAGTGTCCTGGGTTGTGTCAGAAAAACTACTGACAGCAAGTGGAGGCAAGTGCCCCTCCACTAGGCACCGGAGAGGCCACACATGGAATCACAGGTTCAGTTCTGGGATCCCAAATACAGGAGAGATTTGGACATAGTGGACAAAGTGCAGCAAAAGGCCACCAGGATGACTTCAACCTGCAGAACGCTTCCAGGAGACCTCACTGCAGCCTTCCAATGCTTTAAGGGGGCTTATAAAAAGGAGGGAGAGGGACTTTTCTTATGGACAGACAGTGACAGGACAAGGGGCAATGGTTTTAAACTGAAAAGAGGGTGAGTTTAGATTAGATGTTAGGAAGAAATTCTTTACTTAGACGGTGGTGAAGCAGTGGAACGGGCTGCCCAGAGAAGTGGTGGATGCCCCATCCCTGGAAATGTTCAAGGCCAGGTTGGGTGGGGCTCTCAGCAACATGGTCTAGTGAGTGGCTGCCCATGGCCAGAGGCTTGAATCTAGATGATATTTAAGGTCCTTTCCATTCCAAACCATTCTATAATACCACGATTAAGGGACTGGAGCATCTCTCCTATGAGGAAAGGCTCAGGGAGCTGGGACTGTTCAGTCTGGAGAAGGGAGGGCTTAGGGGAATCTTGCAGATGTCTGTAAATGCCTGAATGGAGGGTGCACAGAGCCAGGCTCTTCTCAGTGGAGCCCAGTTCCAGAACCAGAACTAATGGGCACACACTGAAACACAGGAGGTTCCCTCTGAATATCAGGGAACATTTTTCCCTTGTGAGGGCAACCAAGCACTGGTACAGGTTGCCCAGAGAGTCTGTGAAGCCTCCCTCCTTCAAGATAATAAAAACCCATCCGGACATGGCCCTGGGCAACTGGCTCTAGGGGACCCTGCGTGAGCAAAGGGGTTGGATCAGATGACCTCCAGAGGTCCCTTCCCACCTCAGACATCTCTAGCACATCCCTATCCATTGGTAGGTACTGCATACCTGAAGGCTGCCAACCACTAATTCTCAACGGGATTCATTCTAGACTAAAAACAGTATAACAAATAAGGATCAAAACTGTTAGTGGCTTCACCTTTATTCTTGCATAGTTACAGTTTTCTAATACAATTCCTTTTAAGGGCAAAGTGGTTATGTTTGGTCTGTGTCCAAACAACTACGAAAATTCAATAAAAAGTCCTCAGCAAATTACTCCCATTCATTCTTTACTATGGGAGAGTGGAATCATCCTACAATCTCACCACTCCCAGCTCTGCCTCCAGTAATCCATACTACGTATAAACTTTTTAAATTTTTCATAAGGAAGAAAAAAAATCTCAAATCTAGCATGTATCTTCCACACCAACTTTACTAAGCAGGTTTCCACTCAAGAACTGTAAGAAACCAAATAACAGTTGAAATTTAAAAATTAATTATCTCCTTACAAAATTATGTCTAAGCAGCTGGTGTTTATCTGACTCTTGTCTCACCCTTTAGTTGTTCCTCACAGTCCATCAGTATCCATTCATATCTCGTGTTACTCTTCTACTTTGTAGAAGAGGGTAGAGCAAGATCATATTTGTTCTGAGTTTGTACACAGACTAATCTAACAGGATCCTGCTCCAAGATCAAAATGTGAGTTTCAGTGTTCTAATAACTAGCAGTATTTACAAAAATAACATTATTAGTCTGAGAAGGAACATTTCATTTTACTCTTATGTTAGCGTGCAAGTTCCTAATGTGTCTTATGACGTCTCTCCTCCACTAAGTAAATCTAGTATTTGAAGTCTGCATTCTGCAAATTCCCTGCTAGAATACATTTGCACACACACATGAAAGCTAAATTCATAGCACTTTGTTAATCAAGCAAAAAAACCCACTTTGTTTTGTCCATGATGAGCCTATAGCCCACTCAAACAGCAAAGCTGAAAGTCTCATTTAAAGGGCAGCAATGAATTCACACCTAGCTTTAGAAAGAATGCAGAGAAAAGGGGCAAAGGAGCAGAAAGCAAATTCAACCCAGCCAAACAACACACGTAAGTAACAGGCAACTGATTTCTTCAACACAACTCTGAAGATTCTTCTGCATCCCATATACTACACAGATGTCTCTATCTTTAAAACAAACAAACAAAAGAGGGCAAATAAATCAACACAAAACATAACAAACCACAGAAATCATGCCCCAAAGCATACTTTTTCATGGACTAAACTCCTACTAGCATCTGTCACCCCTACTCTGAACCCTCTGGAATAGGCTTGTAAATGCTCTGTACTGTGTATCTGTCACAAATTTCACTTTGTGGGGTGGGTAAAACTGAGCCCAATGTGTGTGAAGTTAAAGTCTTCCTTACACACCTTGGGTTTTCATATTTGTCCAGTATCACCACACAGCTCTCTGGGCCTTTAGTTTTCAGACTTCTCAACTAATCATTTCTCATGATTTTGAAAGCTACGTATTTGTAAGAACAAATACTTTTGTGGGAAATTCATCCTTTTAACTACCAAGAGGTGCTCACAAACAAACCAGTATCTGGGAATAGGTAATTCCACAGGTGAGAAACAGGAGCAGTGCCCACAGTCAGCTGGGTTAGGAATGTCCTCTGTCCATACCCTTTAAGCCTGGGGACAGAAATTGGGCTGGAGATAAAGTGGCAGCTCAACTAGGCTAAACAGAAGAAAACACTAATCTCTTCACTACTTATAACAGTAGAGAAAATACTGCAACAATCTGGCATGTTATCACAAGCCCATGTTCACTACTACCCTAAATTCTCAATCGTAGTGCTCTAGTGGTTTGCAGACAAATTAGCATAGCTCTGCTACTTGCAACAGGGCTTTCTTCCAAGTACCTGATAAACTCAGCATTGCAGGCCACTGATGGACCCTCCACTTCAAAACCTCTTCTCCATATCAACAAAACCAGCAGTTTCCACAGGGTGCATTAACCGCAGCATGGTACTAACGTGGCTGTTCGTGGCATCTGAACTAGGCTTCATACAAATGGTGAATTAAACAGGACTGCAAATTAATCCACACTTCAAGACAAAGTACTGGTAACTACACTACTTACTCGTTTTCACCTAGTTTCAAATGGCTGGAAATCCAAATGCAGCCAAAGCAAGGATGGGCTGCCCAAAAAGAGTTTCATGTGCATGAGTCTGTAGTGTCAGCACCTTGGTGTTACTAGTTTCTCTATAGAGATTAATGAATTAGTTCTGACAAAGTATGAAAACACAGAGCTTCTCAACAAGGCTTTACAGGCTCTCGAAGACACTCTGGCTATTCTGCTGTTACCCACCAGCCCACACACAGCACACTCATGCCTATTCCAGTACGACAAATAGCACGAGTGAAAAAGCAACAAAAATGTTCTCCACTGTTCTCCACTTGGACATCTACATGGCTACAGCAATATAAAGAAACAAATTTTATATATTCCCCAGGACTATCAATCTCTCTTACTCTCTTTTCTGCTGTATCTGTTTTCTCCTTCCAAGGCTTCAGAAACTGGAGAAGTAAGATTCATCTTTATAAAGTACTTCTTCCTCTCTTTCTATCCCCATGTTTAAGAGTGAGGGTCAGAAACAGACTACCAGTGGTGCAGCCACACAGTGGACTTCTTTCTGAAGGACACAATATGGCTCTAAGACCTAAAGGTGCAACTACTTTTTTTTAATCTTGACTACTGGACCAAATTCTCAGGCAACATTTTAACAATATTAATTCCATGCATTCATCCCTGTATCCCAGGCAGTCCACAGAACTGACTTTGTCAAGAGCCCCTGAAACCTCTGGCTTTAAAATGCCATTCCATCGAAGGGCACACACATCAAGTGTTATGTGTGAATTACCTGTACCTACACCGCACATCAGAACCCTGTGTGATGCTTTTTAATTGCATTACCCACGTAGCATACACCGCAAAACCAGTACCCAGATCACTTCGCTTTCAAATCTGATTAAATTCTGAAGCTTTTCAGGACATCTTTTGTTCTGAAGAGTACTGGTCACTGCAGCAATTCACAATCTCTCAGTCATGGACACCCCTTCAGTTTCTTTTGCTCCCAGTCCCCAGCTCAGAAGGCCAGGTCTGGGAGTCAAATGCTGCTGATCGCACGCTAGTTCTCCATTTGGCAGGTATACCACTTGACAAATCACAGCCAGATCGCGCCAGTCCTATTACCCTCCCACAGTTTGCAGTTAGACCTCTGCATTCGTTTCATGCCTGCTTCTCTCAAGTTTAATCTGTTGCTTTAAAATTACTTGGAAGAACACTCAGATTAAGCTTTATGTACTCCCACACTAACAATCCCTAAAGAAATACACAGAAACCAAAGATAATTTCTTTACAGTGTTAAATTGTAAGTTTTCTTAGTTTACAGTACTCAAAAGGATAAGCAGAGAAAGCAGAAACCAGCCAGGTCATGACAGTTAGACGTACTCTTCCAAAGAGGGTAACTATGTGCACCTGGTTACCAAAAACGTCTGCAGAGTTGATTACGTACACTAAAAGTAGCCTAATAGGTATGATTCTACTCATCACATCTATGAGGTAGGTTTTCTGTCCAAGGAAGTAAATACATGCAAGAACTATGTTTTTATATGCACACATACTCCTAAGCGTAAGGCAGAAATACCAGTTACCTTTAACTGTTCTTCTACTCAAAAGCATGTTGAAGGCTGACAAACAGAACAGTGCACTCTGATAATCCACATTATATACAGACTACACCTATGTAATCCAGTTGATAGTTCAGATTACTGTGCTCCACTTGAGAATTTCACTTTTTTTTCTATTGGTTATATACAGGAAGTTCCTCTAAGCCTCCTCTTCCACTTAAGAGTTTCATACGAATGGGAGACAGATGAGACCAGAAGCACGTTAAGGTGCCCTTCATTCTAAGGCTACCAGTCAAGTGTCGAAAGGTTTTGTATCAACCAAGCTGTTCCAGCCTGTCAGGCCTCAGCACCATGGATGGTTTGACTCAGGCACACCATAACCACAACTCATGGCCCTTGACAGACTCACCCTACTCCAATGTCCCAGTGGCATAACACTGATCCTGTCAGTATTGTAACAATCTTGCTCTGAAGTAATATGGAGATAACTTGTATTTCTGCTGCTACTTTCCTTCAGGGATTTTTTTTATGTGTTCTTTGTTTTGAATTTGTTTCCTTTTTTTATTTTTTTTACAACTGTGGGTACAGGGAAGACCCCAATGGTAATACGGCACTACTACTTCCCTAACCCTGAACTCTTGCTAAATAAGAATCATTATCCAGATTAAAGAAAAAAAAAAAGTAATTCAAATGGATGTCTTCTAAACTTCCATTTTCCATAACCATTGTACACGTATCACATGAATCCTCTGCAGAACTACACACAGACTTAATCTTACTACCCTGGTTATCCCAAGAGGAAAATAATTACAGAAAACTCTCCACGATAAAATCATTAAGCCTAAATCTGCGGGATCTCAGCCGGTGGGTGTGTTCAGCAGGTTGTTCCCAAACGCATCGAATTCCGCGCACTGCCCGCACACGCTTCCATGGTTTTCGAATCGGGCCTCTGCACAGTACTGCTCCATTCCCAAACTTTCCACAGGTCGCCCACTCAGGTCTCCTCCCGATAGCCACCCCGGGCAGCCCGCAGGGCACGGCTCTCCAAAACACCTCTGCGCACACGACTGGGATGAACATCCACCCCTGGCAGCCCCGCGCATCACCCAGCCAAGTCTCCACTCCCGATGCTCAAACTCCTTCGGACACCGGTGGCGCCCCACGCCCCCCACCCGCTTTTAGCCGCTTTTCGCCGCCCGCACCGGCCGCCCCCGGAGCCCGGCAGCCGCCTCCCCTGGGACTTGTTGAGCGCCGGTCCGTCCGGCCCCGGCGACCCCACAGCTCCCAGTGCCCGCCCGCTTCCCTGCCCCGCTCCGGGCCGCAGGCCGCCCCCACCGCTCCCCGGCCTGGCCCGGGACACCGGTCGGCCCGGCCCGCCCCGCCGGCGCCGCACCCCCGAGCGGGCCCCTCCATCGCTCCCGCCCCGCTCCCGCCCTCGCCCTCCCGGGACGCACCTTGAGGCTGCCCCGGAGGGGGCCCTTGCCGTGGCCGGTCAGCGCCGAGGGGGCGCTCCCCAGGCCGCCCTCCTCCTCCTCCTCTTCTTCCTCCACCTCCACCACCACATCTTCGTCTTCGTCCTCCTCCTCCAGCGCCGCGGCGGAGCCCTCCCGCCGGGGCGGCCTCCAGGCGCTCTCGGGCTTGGGGGGCCGGACCGCGTCCACCTGCGCGGCCGCCGCGCTCAGCCGCCGGCTGCCCATGCTGGAGCGCTTGGCCAAGCGCCGCGCCTGCATGGTGCCTCCGCCCGGCCGGCCCGGCCGCCTCCCGCCGCGCTCAGCCCCGGCCGCGGGCAGCGGCCCCGCCGAGCTGCCCAAGGGGCGGCGGCGGCGCTCACCGGGGGGCGGCGGTGGGTGTGTGCGGCGGGCGCGCCGCGGCCATGGGGGCCCGCGGGCGCGGCCAGGCGGGCCCGGAGCCGGCGCGGCCGCCCAGCCGCTCGCCCACCTGCTCCCGCCGCCCGCCTCCTCCTCCTTCCCCGCCGGCTGCCGCCCGGCCCGGCCCGGCTGTCGGGCGCGGCGCGGGGTCCGCTCCCGCTCGCCTTTCTCGCCGCCGCCGGTCCCCGGCGTCAAAACCCGGACTGGATTCCCGCCGGCCGCGGCTCCGCCAGGCGCGGCGCGGGGCGGCGGGGCCGCGCTGCCTTGGCCCGCAGCGGCGGGCGGGCTCCCCTGCGGGCGGCGCCGGCCCCCCACACACACCCGCCCCGGGCCCGGGACGCCCTGCCGGGGCAGCGGGGCCCGGGCCGGCCCTGGTGCCGACGGGTCTGTCTAAACGGCAGGAGGGCCGGGAGTGCCCGACAGGACACTGAGGGGCTGGAGCGAGCCCAGAGAAGGGCAACGAAGCTGGTGAAGGGTCTGAAACACGAGTCTTACGAGGAGCGGCTGAGGAGAGGCTGAGGGTGTTTTCCTGGAGAAGAGGAGGCTCTGGGGTGACCCTATCGCTCTCTACAACGTAAAAATACCTGAAAGGAGGTTGTAGCCAAGTGGGGGTCGGCCTCTTATCCCAAGTAACAAGGGACGCAACGACAGGACATAGTCTTAAGCTGAGGTTTAGGTTGGACACTGGGAGGAATTTCTTCACAGAAAAGATGATTAGACATTGGAATAGGCTGCTCAGGAGGTGGTGGAGTCACCGTCCCTGGAGGTGTGTAAAGGAAAGACTAGATGTGGCACTTAGTGCCATGGTCTAATTGACACGGTGGTGTTCAGTCATAGGTTGGACTCGACGATGTGAGAGATCTTTTCGAACCTAATTGATTCTGCGTGGTGCCTCCACCCGGCCGACCCGGCCGCCTCTCGCCGCACTCAGCCCCTGTGCCTGACAGCCCTCCACCCACAGGACAGGCTGCCAGATGTCTAGGGCTTCGGTGAAAAAATTATTTTACCTCTCCCCCCCCCCCAAAAAAAAGAAAAAGAAAAAAATGTAGGGTTTTGGGTTTTTTTTTTGAAGATAATAATTGAAGCAGTGTTACCTACACCCTGTTGGGGAGAAAGCTATCCAGACAGGGAAATAGTTATGGTTTAAATTGTCATAATTCTGTGCTTAAAATACCTTTCTGAAAAGTTTTTTTTAAAGCTAGAATAGTTTCCCAACAGTTTGAAGTTACTACAGTCATTTAAATTTATTATAGGCTTCTATGCCATTTATGAATGCCTCCTGAGATTGAATTATATTTAAGGTTGTCATATGCTTTTCCTAACCTCTTCCATTATAAGTCTTAAGGCTACGTTTACATGTTATTTTTGAGACATACATATTTTTTGCCATTTACAAATGAATTACAGTAATTCCCTTTTCAGTGTTCAGTACCTTTCTCCCTGCACATTCTGTTTTAGCCACATGTCAACAGACCAAATGTACACCTAATATGTCAACGTGGGGCCAAGCTTCACCCTAGGTTAATTTGTCTGTCAAAAAGTGATTATATTTTTCATTCTAGAATATAGCGTACAGAACTTCCTAGGCAAAAAATTATAGATAATACAGTACCCATTCTTAAAGAAATAATGAAGTTACTTTTCATGTCCAGCTATGTAAGTTGTTTGAATTTTTTCAACCCAATCCACAGAGTTGTTTTTGTTGAACGTTCAACGTTCCCAGAGACTATACGACCCTGGACAAGATCTGCAACAAAATTGCTGGCAAATTCTGGCGTATCAGGTGTCAGCAGTATTTCCCCACCGACCCAAAAGTGTCTCTTCCAGATGTTTTACCACAGCTTTGACCAGCTGCACTGCAACGTTGTCTCAGCCCATCTCACAGCAGAACAGCAGCCAAAACCTCTGGTACATGCTGCCACAAGATGTTCTGTCTGTTTTCCTGCCACTGCATGCACACTTAGCTTCTTGACACCTGGTTGATCAGTCATAGTTTTTTGAAGCTTATGTTGCATAAAGGATAGATTTGTGGAAGAAAAATAAAGGAGAAATTATTTTTTTTCATTTTATTCCTATGCTGAATGTTCAGATTTAACGTTTTGATTTGACATAATTATGTTTAGGTTTTCCATTAAACATGAATTCCAACATGAATTTCTATAGTACTCGGAGTTCCTGAATACTTGTACCTCAAAGGCATGGAAATGGAATCATTCCAATACCTCCTAGTCTTAAAATTATTTGAAATGTTTTGTATCATTTGAATAACACCTGAAACTAATTGTGGTTTTCTGTAGGGGCCTGTGTTCACAGCTATCTGAATTATAATCACGTTACTTAGGGTCCTATTCCTATCTGCCATGTATTGGGGGTATATGTTGAGAGACTTCCTTGACTTTTTTCAAAGTGCAGCAAAACCAGAACCAAAAATTACAAATTATATGCACTGAATGTGTTATCACTGACTAGGCTTATATGAGCCAGCACGAACACTGCACATAACAGAAAGGAGACCAAAGGATCTCTTGCAGAAAACGGTGATAAAGGATAGCTGGGCTTGCACAGGCACGTCTGTTAACTGCCATGACAACTCACACTTCAGCCTCTGTTTGAACTCCCTGTTCAGCCTTTTTGCCGTGTTAGTTCCGGGACTTGCTGTAAGGTTCAGCTGACTTGACACCTCTTGCCCTGAGGTTTGGTGAGTGAACACAGAAGCAGAGATTGTTAACCAATAATCAGGCTTTCATTTGTCAGTTCAGCAATTGTTTCAAAAATTACTAATTGGGTTCCCTGTTTTGGTGGCAAGAGGCAAAGAGAGGCTCAGACAGGTTCTCAGGAACCAACAAAACATTCCAGGCCTGCCTGGCTGCAGGAGGGTGCTCCATCCCCCAAGGTGCTGCCTCTTCTCCCAGAGGACTCCAGCAGATCATAGCCCCTTAAATCTCAAAGCGGAGCAGGACAGCAGCGGAGCCCTGCAACAGTAGGTCAGAGGAAAAGTGTAACCAGATTATGGTGGAGGGAGAGGTGATACAATAGTTTTGAGATCAGGAGGGTTAAGGAATGGCAGTCCAGAGTTCACTGGGCTGATGGGCAAGGCAGTCCTGGGAAGGGGCTTAGAGAAGACTAACTTTTATTAATAATCTGAGCTGCTAGGGCTTCTTACTCCTGCTGGGTTATCAAATGCAACGAGAAGCCAGTGTTGACAACTCTACAACAGATTGGTTAAAGATTTCTAGCACTTCTCAGTCGAGCCAGATTGGAGCTGTAGTAAGAATAACTTCTCTCGCAGTATTTGATACAAACAAAAGATAGAAATGACTGTTTGATCCATTTGTCCCAGTCTGTCTGACTTGCAGTATGAATGGAGCTGAAGCTGAACTCATGTTGCCCTCACAGGCTTCCCAGGGGAGCTAAATTATGTAAGAAGTCTTCTAAGGATAGTCAAGGAGTCCTAGATACAGTCCTCTTCAGCATCTTTACATTCACAAATAATTAAGAGTCAAACACAAGCCATAATCCCCTATCACACATCAACATTTTTTTCCTTGAGACTCAGTCTTAGCACTCTTGGGGTGAACTTGCTGAACAATTCTGGCCCATAGCCACAGCCTGACATCAAGTAAATTCTTGTGATACAGGGGGTAATATGGTATCACTTAGCTTAACAAAGATATCTCATGATTGTACTACAGCATAATATGCCTCTCACAAAAGTACGGGCTCTGGCTGGAATAATAGCTGTTTACATGTCAATGATTTCCAGGCTTATTAAAAGTTAATGTGCACATTCGCACTCCCTTTGTGTACACAGCTCTCCAACACAGCAGAAGTGTTTCAGATACTTCTTTGCCTCAAATCTTAACAATCAGTTAATATTTCCAAAAATGAAATGTCTCTCTCTCTCTCGACATATGAGATAATTCAACTAATAAGTACATATAAGCATATATATCCCCCTTTTGAAGTTCTTCTAGAACAATCTGTGAAGGTGAATTAGTGACAGCTTTTCAGTTCATCTTGAATAATTATTGTCTAATTTGTTCAGTATATCTACTGGGCAGCCCTGTGCACTAGCCACAAACAAAAGTAAAAATCTAGCTCTCCCTAGCACTGCCTTAAGTACTCTATACTGATTAACATCAGGTGAAGTTTTCTTATGATACTTATTTCTTCCAAACATTTTATACAGTCCATAGCTCACTTATTACAGTTAAATATTCCTCTCATTTTTAATATAATTATTAACTGTACAGTGATCATCACTGCAGGCAAAGCTTGCCTAACACCACACTGTGGGGAATGAGATCCTTCAAAGAGCAGGTATTCTTCCATAATGCTCATGGAGGTACTACTCTGTAACCACCTCGCTCACTGGCCCCAGAACTGCTCCCACCAGGGACCATCACTCAGTGGCACAGCTGCCAAGCAGCAACAGACACTAGCACAGCTAACAAGCATTGCTACGGGGGTGCTTTAGTTTGCCTCTCAGGAGCAGGCACATACATGGCAGTGTGCATTTTACTGGACCACCCACAATACTGCCTCTGCTAGCTCTCCTTTCTATTTTATCTTTTATTATTTTTCTCAAAATGTGCCTGCAAGGAACAATACATTTCTTTAATATCTGAGTATTTTTCCCCTTGTCCATGAATGCCAGCTTTTTATCACTAGAGGCAAGATCCCCTCTGCCCCTATCTCCTCCCAGACTGATGCTATGGTTTAGTTCCTTACATTTAAAAGTCTAGCAGCAAGAGGAAGAAAAGAAACCCTCAATATTCTGCACATAAAACCACCACATATTTTTTCAAACATAACCTGCTCAAGTAGTCATTCACTTTTCACTTTTTAGTGTGCAACAGATGTACTTGTTTGAGCTTCAGTATTCAAACCAGCATGTATATTAACTGTGTGTGTGTTCCACTTCCCTCATAATCCCAGGCATTTGAGCCCCTGCCAACTTCTTTATTCAGGGACCTGCCTTCTCCACACCCCCTTTGTAAACTTTGCATTTGTTTTGCTTTATAGCGATCATTGAAGTTCTCACTCCAGCTGGGAGGACAGCCAGGCACCTTCAAGAACAAGGGAATGATTGACAATATTAGGCAGAAAATTGTCTACCAGATGCTGCTCAAAAGGAGAGGTGGCAACCTTCCGACCCCCTTCTCAGTAAGCGAAATCGTCGCTTCTGTAACATGCCTCTGCCCCACTTGTCAACTGAGTGGGGAGCACAAGGTCACTTCTGCGTCTGGCTGTTGTGCAGCAAAATGCCACCCTGCAGACAAGGCTGTGCCTTCTGCATGAAGGAGGTCCCAGTGCCAGCCATGCATTGGAATGAAGTGGCAAAATTCATCAACCATCGCGCATTACTTTTTCAGTTACTGCTCTGAAACACTGACTAGGTCTCAATAGCCTTACTGGTACGGAAAGGAAGGGAGTTCTGGACAATCCATCCTTCGACTGTGAGAGAATAAACATCAACCAGACCTGCACGGCTTTGTAGAAAACCCTCCACAGAGGTTTTGCTGTTGTCATTAGTACTTCCACGCAATCTACATGTTTATGTCTCTTAAAAGGCTTTGTTCCCCCTCCTCCAACAAAGAGGACAGCTCATTGGAGTTTTATGCTAGTACCAGTACAATGACTACAGTTCCCCTTTTTACAAATTAACTAGTCTGAGGAAAACAAAGGGATAAACTTGAAAAAAAGTAAGACTAACATTTTTTTACTAAATTAGCTGACTGAACATGAAGGGGAAACAAAACAGAGAGAGAAAACAATTTTTCTTACCAAAAGCAGTGCAGGATAAAAAACCCAACTAGTCTACACTGAGGGCAGGAACAAAGGACACATAGGCCTCTGTAATGCAAATGTCTGAGCGCACAATAGAAATAACCATATATACATTATTGGATTTTTTTTTACACAAAAATAAATATTTGGGGGGACTTTCAAAGTTACTTGTGCTCGTTCATGTGTTGTTAACAGCTGTGTGTGAATAATGACCCCTGAAATGACACTGAAATTAAAAGATGATAGAGGAAACTAAAGATGATAGCTGAAATACTATTTTAAGCAAATATATTCATTAATTGTCTTAATTCAAGTGGAACTTCCCATGCAAATTAGATTAAATATATACTAAGAAAACTGCAAGATTGGCATGTCAACTTCCTCTTTCTCAGTGAAGTGTCAAAGAAATCATCTTGATTCTGGAAGTCAAAGCTGAACTTGCAGAAGTAGCAATTACAAAGAAAATAACTAGCTGTTCCTTTCAAAATGAACAAATTAGACACTCAAAACCCCATAAATATTACAGGACCACATAAAAGTACTTTCAGACTCACATTTTAACATGGAAACTCCATTGTAAATCTTGTGGAACTAAAAAAACAGACTACATAGCTGCCAGTCAATCAGCAATAAAAATATTTACACCAATAAATTAAGCAATGGGTACAATTTTATTTTGATCATCTTGCTACCGATCATAAAATAGTATAGTTTTATTTGCATAAATTCTTTATTCTGTTATTAAGATGAACACTCTGCTTTGAAGAGAGCACTCTACATTTTTTGGCTTGCATACCACACTGACATCAATCCTAAAGGCTCTTTCAGTGAACACCATAACCAAAATGTACGAGAAACACCAGATAGCCAAATAACTTGAAGCTCCCCCTCATCACGCCTGCATTACCAGATGAAATCCAGGTCACTAGCGTGAGAGGTAGGAGACTTTCTTCTGTGTTGTACATCTTCCTATTTTCCAGTGAGTAAAGAGGGATTATTAAAGCTAATTTTTGGTGGTGTGGGAGTTTGCTTTTTTTTTTTGCTTTGTTTTTTTTTTGTTTGCTTTGGGGTGGTTTGTTTTTTCAGGGAAGCTCCCTGATGGAAGTTTCTCTGGAGATTCTCCTTCTCCTTAGGAGTTTACAGAAAAATTGACAGTTTTGATGGCCCGTTTCCCCCAAAAGGCTGAACGTCTCAACTCTAGACTGTTCCCGCTTTCCCCTTCCGTCCTCCTTCGGGATCAAGCTGCCCCGTTCTCCATGTGGAAACGCGGCTGACCTCTTCCTGCTTCTCCCACCCCTCTCTCCTCCATTAAAAAAAAAAGATCCGAATAAAGGAACAAACAATTCACACAGACGGAGCTGGAAAGGCGCAGATAGAGAGGACTTGCTTGGAAGCGGGCTGTCTCCCCCCTGCCAGGACAGCGTCCCTTGCTGTCACCCCGGAGGTCCCCGCACATCCCCTCGCAGCGCTGCCCTCGCAGGACGCCGAGGGCCGGGCCGGGCCGGCTCCCGCCACCCCCGCTCCCCGCTCCATGCTCCCGCCGCGATCCTGTTCGGCTTTTGCCTCGGATTCCTCCTGCCGCCGGCGGAGCGCGGCGCGTAAACACGAGCGGCGCTGTGAGGGGGTCGGCCCTGCCCGCCCGCCGCGGGAGGGGCGGGGGCGCCCCCGGCACCGCCCGGGCGCTCGGAAGGGGAGGGGACAGGGTGGGCCCCGGGAGGGAAGCAGCTGGACCTGTCCCGCCGCCGCCAGTGCTGCGCATTTCCTACGATGCTGTGGGGGCGGGCGCTGCTCCCCGCCCCGGCCACCCCCACGCCGCAGGCCGCCTCCTCTGACACCCCTCTCCCTTGTCCTGGGCACTGCGGGATCTGCCGCAATCGGTGCCACAGTTGGTTATAAATAAACGTCGTAAAGCCCCCGTTGCCGACGTTGGATGATTGTGTAAGACTTTCGTCTTCCTTAAAAAAATACCCAAATAAAACCATTGTTATCTTCCTCTGCGAGGGGGGAAAAAAAAAAAGTTTGGAAACTTTATACAACAGCTGAGAAATCGGCAAATATGTAAAATGACCCAAACTTGGCTCTGTCACAACTCGTGATTGTTGAGCTAAAATTGATGACCAAAGGGATCCTTTAATGTGATAGGGCTGAGACAACTTGTACTCAAGCAGTTACCTGATTTACAGGCACAATACAAATGTAAGCATGTACTGTTAAACACAGAATGGGATTTGGGTACAATATGCATAATCCAAAATACAGTCAAAGTTGTAGCTTATGGCTGTGGCAGGCCCAATTCAACTGCAGCAACCCCCGCAACCCCCCCACCCCGGGAAACAGGGAAAGGTCTTAAATTCCACATGCTAAGTCACACTTATTTATCTTCCTGGTGGTTAAGTCTTTGGTTTTGTTTTCAGAGGGAAGATAGAAAACAAAAACTGAATTTTGAAGAGGCGGTGTTTTCTTTTGATTATCTTTTCAGGTGTAATGTTTTGGCTTGAATTTGTAAGTCCTTTTAATTTTTGGTTTCTGGCTGGGTTTTGTATAGCAACACTTGAGCTATTCTGTTTTGCTGGCTTCCTTTGGTAGAGGCGTGTTGTATTTTAATCTATGATTTATGTAAGCAAAAAGAAAACCTTGCGGGTACTGGAAGTGTTACTAAACACAAAGAGTTCTTTTCCAATGTTTACGAAACAAACTTATTTGTGTATAATTTTTTTTTTTTTTTTAATATTAATGAGCTGCTCTGCCAGGCTTTGTTGTGGGAGGAATGGAGCAGCAGGGAAGAGCAGAGCACAGGAAGAAGCCAGAATGAGTCTTCCCAGAGCCTTTCCCTCCTATTGGTGTTAAAGATATTTGGTCAAAAGGTGACACAATGCACAAATTTGGCGTAGATGGCAAGATAAAGAGTATCACTTGAGCTAGAGTTTAATAAAGCATCTGCTGCCTTGTCTGAGTTAGCAATTTGGAACACGTTGTTTGGATAAACGGTCTCAAAGTGCAAAACAAAGGCAGAGTAAAGCAGCTCAGGGAAGCACAACATAGAGAAGGAGGAATAGGAGTGGTAGAGGATGACTCTAGTCACAGAGGAAGGACAGCAGAAGATGAGTGGAGGGACAAGGGGATCAAATAGTAGGAATGGGAGAGTAGCCCCAGAGCAGTGAATGATAGCAGAGATGTTGATGAAACCAACAGTTTTGTTTCTAATATTTATTTCCTCACAATTTTGCCTTGAACACAACTCTTCTTCATGAGCAGGTTACTGGGACAGAGGAGAAGAGGACTAAGTGATCAAACTGACATTATACCCTTGTGAAAGAGAGTTGGGATAACTCTTATGACACAGGTAAGTATTCTGACGATACTTGATAAAGGTGTTGTTAAGTTTGGATCGTTTTCTTTCTGTGTCTCTATTTCTGTGGTCACATTGCTCCTTTTGTTGCTCATAAGTTCAGCTGTCTGCAAACCCCAAACTTAGAGGACTTGGGACCTAGATTACCATTTTCCTACGGTAGCATGAAGTTCTTACAGAATAACAGACACTCATTTTAGAGAATTAACCTCTTTTGCCGCAGAATATTAGGTAAGCAGCCTGTCACATGAATTATTATTTTGAATGTTTTAATTTTAATAACTAAAGTGTAACATAGTTCTTTCAAAAAGGAGATTAGTTAACAGACACCATCTAACCCTGCTAGTTACATGCAAGGAGATTACAGAGAATGATACTCCGTTTGCACATGCATTTTGCAAAAGTAGTCCTTGGTTGTACTCTTTATTTTGCAAATTGCCGACATTGAGATGAAGGGTCTATAATTTCCTAGCTTGCCTTTCTCTTGGAACACTGGTGCTGCATTGGCACGCATCCACTTTGCTGTGACTTCATCTGAATACAGCAAATTCGTTATTATGATGAACAAAGGGTTGCTCTCTGGTCTGCTTTGAATCTCAGTCTGCTCATGGAGATTAGTGGGTTTTGAGCAATGCCAAGTCACTAAATATCTCCGCTTCAGTGATCTCAAAGATATTTGTGACAATGGATTTAGTAGTCATTTTCATGCATGTCTTATATTGATGTTTATCATACTACTTTAATAAATGTATTGGACAAAACCTTCTATAATAAAGCAGGATCCTGAAATGACAAATTTTAAATTTTCTCCAAGACTGGTGGTCCGCATTTTTCTGCTTCCTGAAAATTTTTTAGGGAGTATTGTTTTATTTTGATGTATGAGACAAAAAATGATAAACCCTTCAAAAATAGTGGGTTAAATTTTCCAGAAGCAAACAGATCCCAAAAGCCTTGTGTTGTTGCCAGGTTGAGCTTTAGACTTCTCTTTTATTTGCTCCAGGATAAGAACAATTAATCTCCAAAGCTGGGACAGGTTTCAGAAAATGGATGAGCACAGTGAATTCCTTATTAAACTAAAGAAATTTTCTAAACCATCTTTCTCAAAAGAGTAAAAGCAAAAATGTTTAGAACTCTTAGTTTACAGAAAATTTAGATCCAGAAACACAGACAAAAAATAGGTAAGAGAAATATTAAGTAATGATGAAAAAAAAAAAAAAGAAATAGACCTTAATACTAGCTTCTCTACAGTGAAGTTGATCCCAGTTCAGGATTTGACTGTTGTACTACCACTCCATGCACAGCAAAGGATAGAATTTATTTACAGTATTTCAGAAGTTTCTTCTATGTGAATCTTTGAAGATTTGTCCTACTCACTATCTTTACCTGCATTCCAAAGGCCTGTACTGTTCCCTGAGGTACACATTTCCAGTGATGAATCCAGAGGATCAGCCAGGGTCTTTGCTTCCGTACATAACATGCTCTGACATCAGCAGCATAAAACCAAAGGAGGTGACATAAAAACCTTTCAAGAAAGCTGTGTCAGTGCTGTGCTACACTCACAGGCAATAAACCACGAAGAACATGTTCAAGGGTAGAAGCCTGCCTGGGAGAATTGCTGTCACTTTTCTCTTGCTCCAAGTGCCAGATCAGCCTGAGCTGAGAACCACTGATCACTTCCCCCTGCTGTTCATGATGTTGGGCGGGAAAGAAAACCATGGCTTTGAGCTATTAAATCTAGGGCAAGGTTTCATTAGAGGCAGTGTCTGAACTGCCACCCAGCAGTGTGAGGTCACCCTGCATCATTACTTGTCCAGGGATGTACTAAATCTTGCTCAGTGCAATTTGTATTGTTATAAAGTGTTAAGAAGCTGGAATTTGTTTTTGTACTCAGACATTTTTCTGCAGCGTGACCCCGGTGTTTGCTGCTCAGGTAGCCACTTCTAGCTCTTCTTACCAGACCCACGGTTTCCATATCCTTGTTTTGAGCTGTGCTCCACAGGGATCACATCACCTTTATAGGTTTACATAGCTTCCAGCACAAGTCATATTGTAGCTAAGACATCTTTCAACTGTGAGCATTTCGATCCCAGGTGAAAAAATACAGACCTCTAATCCCTGAGTTCTAATTATGCTCCAGCCACCTTGATTCCAGTGTGCTGACCTGGCCTGAGGATGCAAGTGATGGCAAGAGATATTACTATTTTGGTGTGTTTCTTCTCTGAAAGCATAATTGTAAGCCACAAGTTTTGCATGTAGACAGACATGTACCAACAGGGGTGGGCCTGTTGAAATTTTTCTGTTTATTGAACTTGAATTCCATTCACAGTTACAGTCAGGTAAGCAGCTTCCAGTGTATACACAGAACATTTACTTGATAATGAAGAATTGAAAAGCCTGTCCATGAAACTTTGTAGTACTAGATGATGTCAGAAGGATTGTTACTGCATCTGCCCAAAATTCCCACTGTTGGAAAGAGCAAGATGATTGAATAAAAGGCAAAATTTTCCCATTTGCTTGTCAGCAGTTATGAGGAACAGGAAACTAAAGGCATTCATTTCAGGCCAGAGCAAAAAAACCCCAGTGCATGCTTCATCACAGGGCTAATACTGTATAATGATTGATGATTCTGTAATCAAAGCCCACGTAGAGAGAAACAGGCTGTAAATTAAATGGCAGAGTATTTCACAAGTGGCTTGGAATTGTAATGCAATGATCAAGAATTTACAGAGGAAGACTTTATGCCCTTTTTTAACAAACTGCAGTGCTTCTAACAGAAATAATTAGGATTCTGACAATACATTTGTTTGAATGAAGGATTCAGTTTGACCATAAAAAATAGCTTGTAATCTGCGTGTTACATGCAGCTTTCTACTGACACAAACTCATGGTCTAGTGCACCAGCATTCACAGCAAATTAGTCTTAGTTTTACTGTACTCTTTAACCACACCAAGTGGTACCTGGAGAAATGCAGTTCTTTTACTGTGTCACTGCCAGTCAGGTACCTCTTACAATTGAATCATAGAATGATTCAGTGATAGTCTTAAAATAAATGTCTCACTATATTTTGAACTTTCTTTTTTGGACTTAGTAGTAAAGAAAAAGGAGGAGGAGAAGGAATCCATTTCTCTTTCCCTTTTAAAATTCCCATTTTGGCAAGCCAGTGGCTTCCTCGAGCCATTCACTGCAATTCCTTCCTGGAAGCTTTCCTCCTCTCTAGAAGCAAAGCACCCTCCTTAGCTTTCCACGGAAGTGGAGGAGTGCATATTGCAAGTAAATTACAGTGTTCATTTGAAGAAACGAGTAGAATTATGGTTAGTAAACTGGACTAACATGAGCAAACATGCACCAAACACTCCATATCAACTTGAGCTAAACAAAGCATGTGCTACATCCAGCACATGGGCAGGTCAGTCATTCAGCACACATAATGCCTCTGATGCCTCTAGGAAACACAGGGTCTGTTGTAGCCTTCCAGAAAACTTGAGCTGTCCATAAAGTCTTGAATTTATCTTGCCTGTGTTCCAACATAACACATGTAAACATTTTATTTGGGAAATCCCACTGGCAGCAACCCTGAGATTCTTTCTAATGTTAGGTGTCACAGTGCAGCTGACTTCTTTCTTGAGGCAGCCTAAGATGCATTACAATTGCTACTTCTCAGAGGTTCCGAACACAACTTTTCACCAGCTCATCAGAAAACTGGACAGGGTTATTATGCATCTCTTAAACAATTGATAAATAGAAAGGAATATTCCTTTCTGTGATGGCTTGTGTGATCATAGAGTCTATCAAAACACTATTTCTGAGTTATTTAACCATTTTGGGGGCCAGCCTAATAGTTTCAGATTCAGAGGAAGGTAATTCCAGGAATGACTACTTCTGGGCATTTAGAAACTGCTCTCAAAGAAGTCTGAGTCTCTGCTTAAGTTGGGGCAGTCCTTACCAGTGGCATCCATCTTAGTGAGAAATTTATAAGCCTTGTTACTACCTTCTTTTGTCATTTTGTTTTAATAATGATTTGTAACAAATGTGCTGGCTCTTAAATATGTGATACAGTTCTTGTCCATTTGTGGACAAACCCCCTCAATCCTTTAACATTTAATTCAAGGAGATGTGTTTTTGACTTGTCATGAGTATTTAATGGTCTCATGATTGTTTTAGGGCTAGAGACAATTTTGAGGGGTGTTGAGACAACACTTTTCACACATATTCAGTTTATTTATACTGCAGCTTGTTTTGTGCATTGCCTACAAAATTATGCTTCATAGAAGAAAAGCCTGGCAACATGAGGGAAATTGTTGTAAACAACCAGAGTGAACACTCCAGCCTGTGTACAATAGACATGCTAGAACTCAAAATAGCACCAGAGGAAAAAAAACCCTCCCTTAAAAAACAGAACATTGTTTGTTTTTAAGAAACACTGAGCTTTGTTTTTAGTTTCTAGATTAAGCCCAATTGCCAAAAAAGCCTTTGTTCCTGCCTAAACCAAACTCAAGTTGGGAAGCGTAGCCAATAATTATTTCAATTAAGAATGTACCATCAAAAATCCAAGGGTGGGAATGCAAGAAGCGAAAAGTTGTTCAAAATTTTGAGCCTCATCCTCTCCCTGTTCTTTATCTCTCTTTTTTCCCAGGTGTAGGAATTGCAGCTTGAATGAACAGCAATAGAAACTGAGTTTCTGAGGAAAACTGAGTTTAAAAACGGAGAGCTTTTGGCAGCAGTCCCCCTCCGCCTCTTTTTGAGATCCTTAACGCATGCCGAATTTTTCCTCTTTACTATTGCCAGGGCTATTGAATGCTGAAGTCACTGTTTTGAACTTAAAACCTTCTAGAACTCTGAGACCTCTGTATGAAGGGTGCTTGCTGCCCTGCACATCTGCCAGAACCCAAAACTGAAATTTTAATCACAGATTCAACTTTGCAGTCTTAGAAATGAAAATTATCTTGGCTATGTTCTGCCTCCCATTATTTTCCCTCCCCTCCTGGCTCTTCCACCCCATCAGGCACAAACAATACAGTTTCTTGTACCCTGCAGTACCCACCTTCAGAACACTTGGCAATCTCTCTGGATGTCCATTCTGGTCCAAAATTGTTTCTGGGGCACATGCTTTCTTTTTGTGCTGCAAGGGATGTACCCTCACTCCAGTGACCACGATATTGCTCACATTAGAATGGGCAGGACCAGAAATTATTTACTTGTGGCTATTCCTACAAGCAGGTGGGTGCATGTTGTATAAAGTAAGTGTGCTGAAGCCAAGACCATGGATTCTGGGGATTGCCTCTCTTCTTATCCTTTTGTTACTGAATCTGTTCATCAGGTACAGAAATGAGTTAGGGAATTATTGTCAACTAAATGGCAAGGGTTT
This sequence comes from Myiozetetes cayanensis, assembly GCF_022539395.1. NCBI lineage: Eukaryota > Metazoa > Chordata > Aves > Passeriformes > Tyrannidae > Myiozetetes > Myiozetetes cayanensis. The sequence goes on along the minus strand of NW_026086604.1, from coordinate 27,476,842 downwards.
TTTTTCTGTCCCAACAGGGAGTGCAATTCATGAATGAAATAGCCCTGAGGAAAGCTATGTAGGGACCCCAAAACCTACTTACAAGGATGGTAGTACCCTCAGAAGTGCTTTGAAGAGCATTTGAAATTCTGGACCATGTGGAGACCACTGGTGGATTCAGAGCCAATAGTGCCAAGGGCTTGCAGCTGTCTAGGAAAGAGAGAACACTTTCTTAGTATGGTGAGGAAAGGCAAACATGAGACAGCAGTTACTGGATAGGCTTTTGGTGTCAAATCCACAAGCTGGATGTAGTAACATGGCAGATGTTGGCAAAGTCTGTCTGAAAAAAATTATTGTAATTTGTTCACCTACCTTAAACTGTTCTCTCTGCCTATGCAAAAGAAGTTCAGCAGTAGCAAAAACTCCTTGCAGTGTTTTTACATTCTTTTTCCTTTGTTGTTTTCCTTTCTTTTTTCTTTGTTGCAAATGCACTTTACAGAGGAACAAATGAATTAACTTTATCATGAATTAAAACTACACTTCAGATGGCACTGTTTGACTTGCCTGGTTTTCAGTGCTGCAACTTTCTTCTTCCTGCAGTATGAAAATTGCACTGGGGACAAGAACTTCAAGATGCAGTTTCTGTTGCCATTTCTGAAACACTGGAGGGAAATCTGGACTTCACTGGAATCAATGAAAGATGTCCTGGCCTGACCAGATCGTAATCTCAAATGAGTTCAAGCACTCCTCTAAATCAATTCTGAGTGCAGCCTAAAGTGTTACACAGCACTTTACATTTCTCAGCATACTGTAATGGAGATGACATGTACTTTAAAGCATTGGATTTATGCAGATTTGCCAAGAGGGCAATGGTGCACAGAGATGTTTTTAACTGAAAGGACATGTGCTCCCCATACGGATGCAGTCATGGTTGCTTAGTCTCTGAATGAGTTCATACTTGCACTTCTCCAGAAGAGAACATGTGCTTAGTATTTCTTCAGGCTAATTTTTTCATGCTACAAATAGCAGTTGTCATCATCTGAACCAACACACAGGTTTCAAGACACAAGCTGTCAGAACAAACTGGAATGGTTTGTGTCTGTGAAAGATGAATGCCAGGAAGTACCTGCCCATCCTAGGCTGGGCTGGCAAACCTTAATATTGTCATCTGTGTTCCTCACTGACTCCCTTAAGCAGTTCGTTCTCAGTCCATTGTCTGTTTGAGACTCCGTTGGAGTTACCTAATTCCATTAGTGGTGCAAGGGTCCCAGGCACTCACCTCTTAATTTTGTGTTAAAAGGGTTGTTTTTGTTTTTTTTTTAAAGCAAATGGAAAGTTGCTTGGCTTGGGTCCAAAAAGGAACAATTAGTATTTTGAAGCGTTTTTTTTTAGATTAACCTAAAATTAATTTATTAAGAACATGCCTGTACAGCCAACTCAGGCACCAGGATAGTAATTTTGGTCTTAATTTTTTCATATATGTGCCTGAAAGGTGCAGGATAACCACCAGACCATCTTCCCTTCATGACTGGGGCTGCTGTTGCTGTAGCACCTCATAGTGCTCTTGTCTTCAGCTCACACATTTCCGGTGGTAGAGTTCTCTGCTTCCAAACTCTCTTCTTCTGTGAACCTCACTGACCACAAACAACCTGAAAACTTCCTCAGGATGAGAGGCTTTTCCTCTGTTTTCAAGCTAGTCTGAGATTCCAGCCAGTTTTCACTATAGGCCATTGCTCAGAAAATTCCAAGTGGAAAAGTGCATTAGAAGAGCTTTGAAAAGGGAAGTTACATGATACCAAACCTTGATTCTCTCTCTTCTCCTCTCGACACACAGGCATACATGTATTTAAACAAATAAACCTACATATTTATCTCTCTTACTTAGATAGTTTGTGGCCAACAAAGTTTGTAGTGCTGGTGCAGAGACCTCCCAGTCCCATCTGCACGAGCTTGGTGAGCCTCCCTCTGTGGAGTCTCAGCTGGGCCTTGGTGCTGGACCTGCAGGACCAAGGCTGGAGCTGCGCTGAGGCAGCTCAGGGGATGTTACCCCATATGACAGAGTTGACGGTATCTTCTGGTAGCATGGGCTGCAAAAGTGGGCTGTGTTTGGGTTGGGAGGCTCACTAGGCACCAGATATATTTGAGAGCACTCACATACTTCATACAACTTTGTGCTTTTTTTTTTGATGCTTAAACCTCACTGACACAGTTTCTGTAGGGAAAAAACCCCACACCTGATCAAGCAATTAAAGACAAAGTAATTGAAAATAAGGGCACAGTACTACTTTTCAAGAAGAATCCCTTAATTTGGTGAGTGAGGTGGCTGGATGGGATCTCCTTTTTAAAAGAGTCCAATGGGACAAGGCCCTGGAGGGATCTAAGATAGCTGATTGATATTCAGGATTCACCTCCTCCAAGGACAACAGGGGTCCATCCTAAGGAGCAGGAACTCAGGGAAAAATGCCAGGAGGCCTGCATGGATTAGAAGAGAGCTCATGGAAAACTCAAACACACAAAGGTGAAAGCAGGGACAGGAAGCCTGTGAGGAATATAGTGACACTGTCCAAGCATGTAGAGACACATTTAGGAAAGCCAAAGACCAACTGGAATTAAATCTGGTAAGGAGTGTCAACAAGAAGGGCTTCTGTAATTATATCAGTGGCAAAAGGGAAAATGTGGGCCTGCTGTTACTGAGGGTGGCAGGGGTCCTGGTGACAAAGGACATGGAAAAGGCTGAGGTACTGAATGCCTTCTTCACCTCAGTCTTTAAAAGAAAGACCAGCCTTCAGCAGTACAAGGACATAGAGACAGAGGGAAAGTTTGAAGCAAGGAAGAAATAACCTCAGTGGAAGAAGCTCAGGTTGGAGAATACTTAACTGGACATATGTGAGTCCATGGGCCCCAATGGGATGCACGCAAAAGCACTGAGGGAGCTTGCTGATGTCATTGCGTTTTGGCTATCTTTGAATGATCATGGTGACTTGGAGAGGTGCATGAAAACTGTCAGAAAGCAAATGTTACTATCTTCCAAAATAACCTAAAGGAGTACCCAAGGAACTAGGTATTGGTGCCTCTCTCCTCCCACCTGTGACAGCCTCAGCCCTCTAACCCAGAAACAGCACAATGCTGGTTCTACTGCTGGGTTATAAGAATCATTACATTACTTGTTGCAGCAGCTGTTTGCTCCCTTCAGATCCCATCCAGACAGATTTTGCCCAGATCCTTTTGGTTTTTCTTTGTACTTTGCTGCTGAGAATAAGCTGCAGGTGAGAAAATAGAAAGATGTCTTAACACTAGTTTGAGTGCCAACCTTCAAGTATCTTTTGGACAAGTCTTGGCGCTCTACCGGTTGACTTGAGACACAAGTGCAGCCTAAGAAAGTTCAAGTTCAGGAGGTTGTTTTTCGTTTGTTTTTGCAGGCTCCTATAATTTCCCAGAAAAATTCAGGAAAGAAAACAGTGACTTTTAGGGCAATCTTTTGTAGTTCAGCTAAACCCTCAACAGAATTTTATGAGACAAAGAAAAAACACAATGCTAGCATTAGACTTTTGCCCTTGCCAGATTTCAAAGATTAACTACATAAATATGGGGCACATATGTGCTTCTCAAAACAGGTCACACAAAACTTTTGCATGATAGAAATAGTCCAGCAGTCTAATTATAGAGATTGCGACAAGATCTGCCTTATTTCTTGTTCATCTTGTGGCAAACTGAAATATTTAATAATAATGTTCCTTGCTATTATTATGTTACCCTATCCTAAAAATCCTTAATTACATTAACTGCTGATGGGATTTACATTCCACTTCAGTCACAGCTGTAAATATGCAGATCTTGACTACTTTGGTCAGTGAACTCTTTAGCAGGAACCATTTCAGAAATATCTATTGTAGCTCTAATATGCTTTTTAGCACCACGACAAACACAGGATCCCTGTTCTCTGCCTGAACTGGCAGTTCTCTGTTCTTGCCTATCAGTCCTTCCACAAAGGCTGCACAGAAATTCCAGTTGTGTGAGTTATATGAAGGGTCAATCTCATTTATGTAATAACCAACTGAGAAGAAGTAGCGCTAAAGTATCGTGCCAGCTAGAGTGCTAGAAGATCATGTCACTGCAGTTTTTGGCTTTTGAAACAAATCTGTCAGACACATTTGCTACCAAGTGATGTCAAACCACTCTTTAGCTCCAATGCTTTCTAGTTCTATATAATGCTATGCTTCATGAACAGAGGGTGAACTGTGAGTCTCTGAGTGAGTAGGAACCCAATTAAAAGTAAATTGTCAGCCACACTTCACAGGGAATGATTCTATTTTAAACACCAGGTGTCACTGCAGCATACTCCTGATTCCATACCGAGCTCCCATTAGGTTAAAGCTTTACTTTTAAGTGATGTCAAAGATCAGTGGAGATCAGTGGAGAGAAAGTGCTTGCACTTCCTATTCCCAAGTGTGTGCAAGCAGCTGCGCGATTAGCCAGAACCTGGGCAAATTGTTCAATATTTCAACCAGCCACATTTATAGTTCTGCATGGTTGGCATAAAACCTGAAGCTAACCATTGTAATAGATCTATTTTATGCCTGATAGCAACTGTTCAGAATGACAAACTGAAAAAAAAAAGGTATCTGTGATACAGTTCTCTTGACAATAATAATGCATGCATTTTTCAGAAGAACAGCCTGTATTGGGTAATATTCAGTAGTTACTTAATAAAAAATTTATACTGAATTACGTATTTTGCAGTTTCTTGGTCCATGAACAACGGTTCAATAAAAAGCAATCTTCTTTTACACTTTTGAGATCTTGAATGATTTTTCACATAAAATATTCCTTATTTTTACAAGTCCTCTATTTGACCTGTAACATTATATCTTTGCGCATTAAAATACACTTACCCAGATTAAACATTAAAGAGCCATCACTTTGACAGTGAACAGATACTATTTGCCTGTCTAATTTCTTCAGCCTCTCAGCCCAGCATAAAAAATCCCTATGTGCACTGTGAATTTTCCAGGATCCTGTTCATCAGTAACTACCTAGTATTAAATGGGTAAAGCTGCTCTTTTCTTACATGTAATTAAAGATAATGAGGAGGAGGGTGCAAAGCATGGAGAATGCAAATCCCAGCAAGCTAAGGACTATTTCAGCCTCATGCTCTAGAGTACAGCAGCTTTCTTCCAGTGACACATTTAAAAGATGCAATTTCTCTGTGTTAGATTTACATGCAGAATCTGTGTTACATATTCAGCTGTGGCACTAAGTCAGCTGCCTCTGAAATGCTTCAGGATGCTCTTAAAGTATTTCTACACAAATGAATGTCTTGCTATTGACAGAGCAGTGCAGCAAATGGCTGGGGAACGTTACCTAGAGAGCTTCTTTAGCAAAGAAAAGGAATCAAATGCCACAGCAATTTCAGAAGATAATCCATAAGGCTGGTAATTGCAACCCTTTAAAAATACTGAAAGCTACACAACTTTCAAAGGCTCAGACTCAATATTCTTACCTGCATTAAAGAGCATAGTGTCACAATATTCATGGAAGTTCCTGCTTTAGTCTAGAAACAACATAAAATTGGTGCTTTTTATGTGCATGCTTGAATCTTGATGGGATTGTGGCTTTGGGAAGAGTAGGCTGCTATATAGTACAAAGAAGGCTTAATATTTCTTGTCAGATAATGAGATCAACACAAAATGCCCAGAGCAAATAAAATTCTATCAAATAATGCAGATTTTAAGACCTGCAGGAAGGAATGACTACAAGGACTGAATAAAATATTTGTTAAGAAAACAACAAAAAGAGTCTCAGGGAAAAAAAACCCAAACAAACATTAAACGAAAGACAAAGCTTATTTATTGTGGTTTATTCTGTCTGGCTATAGAATTTATATATAGATTTCAATCCAATAAATGTTGCCAGGATTTTTGAATTAAACTCATTTCATTGCAATGTAACATGTTTCCCATTTGACATAATTTACATGGATTTCCACTAAATTCAAAAGTTATTTGCAAATACATTACCAGAGAAAATGGCAGAGCCTCTCTTAAAAGTACAGTACAGAATCTTACAATTTTTTTCTGCATATAAACAAGTAGATATTAGGATACTAGTGTACATAAATAAAACCTGTATTTTATATTATTGACCTGTGTTCTTAGTTTTAGGTAACTGCCTCATATGTTCATGTAGCATTTTTACCCTTGAAATATTTACATAAAACTAGTCTACATTTACAGTAAATAACCATAATTGCCTACTGTGCTTTCAGCAGCCAAAAGCTGAATTGGCTAGAAACATCCGATGAAGATTCCTGGAATAAAGGCATGACTAAATTACATCAACTCCTATATATTATTACAAAGTGTTGAGAGGAATTTAATGGCATTTGTTAATTTACAAAATGCAACTTAGTGTTGGATCCGAACTGCTCTAACAGTAGGATAAGCCCTGCAATTACAGTCAAGCTACAATTTATGGAACATACATTCTACAAAACTACAGTATTTCAGTGTCTGCAGTGGTGTTGATAAAACTGTGTTGGTTTCAAACAGGTAGCAAGCCAAATAACCTTTCATGTAGCAAACAAGCCTTAGATACTGCCATCTCAGAAGTCTGCATGCATTGACTCCAGCTTTATACAGCATAGTCATTTAAGCACTGAACTGGTCTCACTGCCTACAGATCTGAACTTCACAGTATATTTAACTGTATCCGCTCTAAGATAGGCAGAGACAGTTCTAATCCTCTCTTTGCACAAGCTCATAGTGGTTTGGGGATGTTTTGCAGTTCTGTGTCAGTGACCAGAGACTCAAATGGTTGTCCAGAAAACACATTTTGTTGCTAGAACATTTTGTAAGAGAACATTGCTGGGAAATATTCCAGTAATACATATTTTTTCCATTATAAAACAATGGATAAAATAAATGAAAGTGTTTGTAATTACAAATACTTATTCACTATGTTCTAAGTATGCAATGTTCCATTTGTAAAGCAATTTTATGCTGAAACTCCTATAGCACCCAATTTTAAGTGACTCTTATTGAGGCATGATTTAACAATTAGCTACTAGGCATAATTATCCATATACCAGACTATTCTTTGTTTTTCTTATGAAACTCATATCAATTACCAAGTATAATAGAAAATATATTTCACTGAAAACACAAACAAAAATACCTAGCACCAAACCAAACTTCTTCTAAACTCAGTCTTAGGGCCCAATCCTGCATCCTCAGCTCAGTGCAAATAATGCCATTTAAATAAAGTAATCCAGTTAGGGTTGGTTTTTTGTTTCTTTGGGTTGTTTTTGTTTGTTTGTTTAGTTGGTTGTGGTTTTTTTACTAAACCCCCCCCATCTGTGCAAGTTCAGATCTACATATGGCTCTTAACATTAGTGCATCTACATTTGTCCATGTTGGGTTTATGATTGAAAAAAACCATGTATTTAGAATTTATGTATTCATTTCAGTTCTGTTGATACAGGGGCTTGATAAAAGATGATCCAACTGCATCACACTTGGGCAAAGAGGACTTGCCCCTGCCTCTCTGGGTATAGGGAATACTGAGAAGAGTAAACAATTCCATCTGTCTCCTGTGAGATTCTCGGCAACTTATCCCTTAATTATAATCTCTTCTACTATAAAAATATTTCTAAACAGGGGATCTGTGAGATGGGTGAAGTGCAAAAAAAAGTTAGTTTTTGTTCCTTTACCTCTCTCTTCCTAACTGCTGCAGTGGGCTGTACCTGTCTTGCCCTGACAGTGAATGCTCTTTTCTGGGTCTGCAGGCTCTTAGCACACTTTCCTGAGGAGGAGCAGCTCACATCCCCTTTCCTAAGTTAAAGGGTCAGGACTGTGAAGCAAAGGGCCATTCCTAAGTAGTCATTGCCACAGAGATGAGATAGGCCCTGCTGGAAATAATGAAGGTAGTACGTGCAGAAACTCAGGAGCCACCAGTGGGACCCAGATGCTCTTTCAAAGACTTGTCTGCTGGTAGGATGTTTTGGGGAGACTTTTTATGTTATCGTTCTCAAACAGTCTCAGATATAAAGACCAAATTCCAGTATCCTCAGACATGTGAGAAAGAAGGTTGTGCTCTTAGGTGTTTTTTTAATAATACATTTAAACATTGTGACAATTCACATTTTACATACATCTTTGAATGTCAGGTGAGTGCTTGCGAGATACAGGACTTCTTGCCTTGAAAGAAAGTGAAGACCTCCACAGATATCCTTCAAACTGGATGCCATTTCCCCAAAACATCTGACTGAAGTCCAGGCTCTTAAATCTCATGGGTACATTAGAAATGTCCCATTCAGAACTGCTATGTGATGCAGTTTCTGTGCCCTCTGTACAGCTGTCATATTTCACTAAGGACAGAAGTGGTGACACCTGAATGTGGGGGGGAAGAGCAGTTCCATAAAAAAGAGGGTAGTCCAAATCCAACCTATGCTGGAAGTTAAAATATGAGTCTTTGTAGACATTAGGAATTCAAAACATCAGCACTGTCTTTTTTTGAGTAATAATATTTGTAACATTTAAAACCCCCTGCCCAATATTACAAGATTAAAAGGACAAGAGTTGATTACGTTGTCTTGCACTGAACAGGAGGCATTCTGAAATCTCAAATGAAGCATTCTGAAGTCAAGTGATACTTACATACTTCATAAATAATCTAAGCTGATCGTTGCATTATCATAAGAAATAACACAGTTTCTTTCTAAACTAACCAAAATCTCGGTTTATATTTTCTGTACAAACATATGCTAATTAAAATTAGCCAATGAATTCGCAGAGAAAAAACCCTTGTCAGACTGTGCCATTATAACAATAAATAAACACCACAAATGACAGCTAGCATTTAGGAATGTGCTTGGCATTGTACCACATACAGTAATCAGGTAGCTGTGCAATAACAGTGAACATGTTTACCTTTACAGAGATATTTGTATTTCTAGGCACTTTGCTATCATGTTTGTAGTGACGTGGCCAGTTTAAAACTGAAGTTTTATACTCCAAAAACAAAATCTCGGAGCTTGAAAAAACAGAACTGTAAGATTTGTATTATCTAAAGACCAAGCACAGGTCAATGGTTTGTAATGCCAAAATAATCCAAGCATTTGCTATGGAAATTGGGGTGCTGGAGTAAGCTATGTGAGCAGGTCAGACCAAGTGAAGCATTAAATTGTTCTAGTGATTCTGCTTACAACACCTGAGCTGGATCATTTAGAGTTAGCTTAAATATATCTATATTGTGTAGACCCTCTTTCTGACCTTTGGATTGTATATAAAGTAAGTTATTAATCAACAGAAACCTTGTATTATAAATAAGCTCTCAACTTTCTGCTGTCCAGAAGAAAAGAACAGTGTCTAGTGTATGTGATGTCCTAATGCACTCCTGGAAAATTACCACATTGGCAATTAATTTGTTTAATACTTTTTGTAAGCCTGGGATCTTTTGGCCCAGTCAGAAGGGGTTCTTCCTCCTTGAAGAAAGGGAACCCTGTGTTTTTATCACTGTGATGTTCCATTTGTAGCATTTATCTTTACCTCAATCCTGAACATATTTTGCTACCCAGCAAGGGATATTTATTTTATATATATGTGTATATATATATATTTCTTTTTTTTCCCTGATGCTAAAATCTGCTCTGGCAATGTCTTCAGCCATGACCGTCCCAGAGGAGATGCTACAAATCAGCTTCAGCAACAGGGTAGGAAATCATATAAATAGTAATTATGTTCCCTGCTCCCAGGAAGAGACCTGCCCTTGAAAGTCTTCAGCACATCACCACGTGAGCATCCGTCAGGCTGAGCATCTTTCTGCATTCTTCTGTTTTGCAGTAGACTACACACACCAAGTTACTTGTGAAGCACATAACACCCTTATCCAGGCAAGTTCCAACTTAAATAAATAACACTCATCTGAAATAACTGGTTATTTTCCTAACAGCAAAAGTCCCTCATTAGACTGTGGCCCAAATTAAAATGTTTGTTGCCAAAACAGATTTCTTACAGTCACATTGCAAACAAATGTATATGCTCAGTAGGAGACAGAAAAAAGTCCTTGAGGTGGGCTCTGTGATGTTCCATCCCACAGTGCAGAGATGAGAGTCATGTCTCTGGCTGCTTCCAAGCCAGGTCACCTGGCCTGAATGGTTGCTTTTAAAACACCCATGGCCAAACCAAGGCAGGCTTGTTACAGGTGGTGACCCCACTCTGGCTGTGTGGGATGAACAAGAGACAGGGCAGCACTGTCAGCTTTTGTAGTCAGAGTACAACAGCTAATGCTAAGTTCTAGGAAGCAGACAATACCAGAGAGAGCACTCTGTGCCACAGCTTTACACATCAGCTTTCAGAAAGCACATGGAAACCATTAATCCAGCATCTTATAAAAGCACCATTGAAAGGTTGAACAGAGAGCACCGCGTATACAGAATTGTGATCAGAACTGCAGACAGGAGCTGCTCAGGGAGCCATGGAGAAGCACACAGCCCAGAAGAATCCCTGCATGATGGATTCCCTGAAGGCACAATAGATGAACAAGGCAGCTGGTCATCAGCCAGTTGCGACTGTGGAGATGGTCCAACTCTGGGTGACTCATGAATATGAATCCCCACACGTGCTCATCCCTCACCCCATGAATCCTGCTACATGTAAGCAAGCCTGCCATACATATTACTAGACAGACTGAAGCAACTAACTGTTCACAGTTGACATGGACACCACCTCCCTGAATGCTCACTATTGAAAAACTTAGGTTCTTCAAAAGAAGACTGATAATTCTTATTGCAAAGCTTAGTCATCGTAGCTACATTACTGGGCTTTTTAGAGGATGTTTGCGAGCTACTATTGCTATTGTACGGCCAACTGGGTTCCAGAACATTAAATGTGTCTCTATAAAGATGTTTCCAACCTAGACAAGTAAATGTTGGGATTGTCCCTTTGTACTTTTGAGTTAAAGATACACAGTATGGAAAAGAGTATGGAAGTACTAGCTACTTTGTAAAAAAGGCACTATAACTGATTTAAGTGTGGTAATTAGGTACATGCCTGTGCTACAGGTATCTGCAAAGAATCTATTTCTCTCTGTGACTGAGAAAGTAATTCTACACTCATAGTAGAAAGGAATGACTGGTTTATGTATGGGGTTAGTACTGGTTTAAGTATGTGGTAAGAACAACTCCCACAGGAGACACAGATTCATGGAAGAGATGTCTGAACTGCATTTCCTATTTCTACCAGTTCCCAGAGGAAAATCAAAAAGACCTTTTCATTAGTGCAGCTGTACACACATTAAAGCATCTCTTGGCCCTAATGTGGCAATTTGATGTGAGATCTTATAATATAGTTATGCCAAAAAGTGGAAACAAAGAAATAGACTGTGAAGCTTCCCCAGAAAAGATCCAGGTAACAAATACTTCATTTTGGATGTTGACATTTTATTTAGGGATATGGTGAAAGAGGAAAAAATAGCAATAAAGGGACTAGTAGAATAGACTCCTTTTTCTTCACAATCAAATTAATCTGTTTGGGAATTACTATTGGAAAAATCATTCTATCTGATATATTAGTGAAAATGAAGCATTGGCAACAGTCATAAAGGAACAGATCTTACTTCTGGGAAGAGGGAACTAAAACAGAAGCTTGATTCTTTGTCAAGAGATGTAATTATTCACTTAAGAACCTTGGACTGAGTTATAAAATATTTTTCTTGAGCATTAGACTACATAATGGAGATTTTAGGGGAGTTACGGACTCCCCTGTTCATGGCTGTTCAGGAGGGTAATTATTTTTTGCAGTTCTCAAGTCCAATGTGTGTGTGTGTGTCTCAAGGCTGAAGGCAGGTACACATCCCACAAGCAGCAATCCGAAATTTGAGCTGCTTCTCCATGAGGCTGAGGGTCTGGCTGACAATTAAAAGGCTGTCAACACCACCCTGAAAGTCATTTAAACAGGAAGGAACATGCCAGCACCACAGAAGTGCAGGCACAGTACCAGCTCCCAGTGTGAGGCTGTATGACACAGGTTAAAAATAGAAACCAAAGAAAGAAGAGAGGTGGAGGGATTTCACTGTGAAAAAGGGAAGTCTGGGGGTCTCAAGGTGCAGCTGTCAGAACAGAGGAAAGAAAGGAAGGAAGGAGTTGAGTCTTGTGTCCTTTCCTCCAAACCAACATTCTTGATCCAGCTGTGAAAGACCACAAAGTCCTCCACCACCCTTTGACTTGCTGATCTTGGTGGGGGCACTTCTAGAGTGGTGTTTGCTTTTCTTCTTTAGCACCTTCAAATTTTACAATCAAGAGTTTGGTGTTATTCTTTGCTATTATCTCTGTCTTTGAATTGGTCTTGAAATTGAAACTGAAGAACCTGGCAAATCTCATGTTCCTAGTGTTTCTCCAAAAGCAGTCATCCACGTAAAGGGATGACTTCATCTTATCTATTTGGGAATTTCAGGAGTTGAGGTATGCCTGCCACTAAGCTGCAGGAGTCATACTGAGGGCTACATATATAAACCAGTACCCCTGAGCACATGCATAATTAAAGACTTCAGAAATTCTTCAGACTTAGCACAGCAGATCTTCTGAAATGTGGTGCACCTTATCTTTGGCCTTAAATAGTGTGATCTAAAAGGAGCGAACAGTCAAAGGTGAACTTCATGAATTCACATTCAAGGGAACAGAAACTTTTATAAAGGTAAAAACTCCAGAAAGGAAGAGCAAAGTCAGCTTTAAAGAGCACTGCAGTGAAGTGGAAGCAAAGGGTTTGCTGCAGCTGTCAAAACATGGCAGCATGGCCAAAACCAAGATGGATGTAGACTGGTCTGAACCACTTTGACTTCTCCTCCGGGGAAGAGAGTCATAGATCAAGTGTGTTGCACTATTGCACAAGGTCAGAATTCATGAAGTTTGACTCACCCCATGGACAGAGTTTGACTTCGCACTTGCACTGCTCCTCAGAGCTGTATTTACAGGCAAGGCCCATAAATCAGCACACTTCTTTGATCTGTGTTTGCTCTTTATAGTACCAAGTAATGTTGAGCACTGGCCAGTGATCCGAGAAGGACTCAATCTGGTGTATCAAAACCCAGTGACAACTGAGCTGAAACTAAACCTGCTTTGGCTACTATGGAATAAGCCAACCTCAGTTTATGTACTGTTTATTTTGAATAAAAAAACCCCTGCTCTTCAAGCACATGCCATATATTACATATGTGAATGTTACCAAGCTTGGACCATAATTTATACTTGTGTCCAAATTCCAAGTGTATGTTTATATACATGGGGATATGTGCACACACGTACACATGCATATCACACAATGCCAGTTCTCTACTGCTGGACTGTTCTCGTACCATTTATTGTACCACTCTTGAGAAAAAATACGTACCGATCCAGTACCTACTTATTTCATTCAAGCACTGTACTTTGTCTTTCATAGTAACAGAATAACTTGGCATCTTTAAAAAAGCCAGTGGCTTGCAAACCAAGAAGGTCTTGGTTGCCCTCCTGCTCCTTTCAGCAGAAGAACAAGGAGGACTAGTGGCTATCCCTGACTAAATCCTACTGTCTCTTCTGCCTCTTTTTTTGCCCTTTGGCCGTGTTCTTTTACATAGACTCCATGATTTTGAGCTTAAAAACAGCAAGGCAGGTTTCACATCCCTGCTTAAGGAGACAAAAAAAGCCAACAAAACAGCCCCAAAGCAACTGTTCATTTACCTACTTCTGAAATAGGAAAAAAAAATTAACAAAAACCAAATAAAGCCCAAACAAAGAATGGGATTCTTCCTATTACAAAAGCCAGTAAGTTATCTACAAAAACTTTGAAGATGAAAAATATGTTGTAAAAAATAAAAATATTATCCACTCAACACAGTACATAAATTTTCCTATATAATAAACTACACAAAGATATTAAAATATTTTAAGTCTTAAAAAAGGGCAAAAATCTTAAAAAAAGGACTCAACACTATTAAGGTTAGACTAAACATTATTTGCATGACTTTTTGCAACATGACAGTTGTCTGGAGTGTGCGTGGGTAGGTATTTATCTTCACGTAAGGGAAATGGTGCAAGAACACTAAGGGTGACAGTTGCCATTTTAAAGTGGTATTTCACAAATAATCAAACAAAACCCCTACAAATACCAGTACACGTCTCAAATACTGCAGGTCACATTCTACAACCCTTGACATTAAAAAACAAAAGAAAGAAAAAGCCAACAGAATTAATTCAAGTACATCTGGAGTAGGTCCCTTGTGAAGCACTGTTGTTTGCACTTTAGTTGCAATGAATGTGGACAGAGCTCTGCAAAAAACACAGAAGTGAGCGTGCCTTCCCCAGCCCTGCAAAGCAAGTCTGAGTTGAGGGACAATGATCCGTGATTTGCTCAGCATTGTGGATGCCCAAACTGGAATGAAAAATGATGCTTGATAAACACTCTGAAGAAAATAATCTCTCAAAATGAGAAGTTAGCTTTGTGTAAAGGCAGTCTTTTTGGTATGTAATCCTATTGGGACACTAAGCATGGCACTCACTTCTTCCCAAATTCTGGTTGCCTCCGAGCTAGCAATAAAGAAACCTTTACATTGTCCTGGTCATCCGTTCTGACCTGATGTACCCTTTGCCATAAGCCTCAGTCCACCATCCAAATTAACCTAGCAGGTATCACACCCTGGCTGAAACATACATTGCCTCTTCTCAACTTGTGTTCTGTACTTAGCTTTGTTCCTCAAAAGGAGAAGCACTTCCATGTCTCGCTTGTTCGTTTGAAAATACCAGCAGAGAAATCAGCTGCCGGAGCAGTTAAAGTCTGGTGAATTCCCTGTGGTGCTGCAAGTCCCCTATGCTCTCATAGTCATTCTCTCCTGAAAGAGCAGTGTGGTTTGTGTTAGGCACAGACAAGGTCCTGTCTTCTTCTTGGCTCACTGACTGGATAGCTTCATAGTCCGGCTCCAGCTCCCCGTTTGGTCTGTCTGCTGACTGAGGCACAGTGGTAGAATTTAGGGTGTTTTCAAAGTCTTTCACACTTGCATAGAGGCCACTGCAAATAGACGGGGACCTCTGAGATGCAATTTCTTGAATACAGGTGTAAGGAGAATCCAGTGCCTTGATGGCCTGTCCCGGCTTACTCACTGACGAGTACATGGCGGAGATCTAGGAAAAGGAGACACCTGCTGAGTATCCAAGCATGGCATAAAGCTTGTGCATCAGTCTGTACACTTGTACAACAAGGATGTTGGTTACTTAAGAAAAGACAGGATCTTCTAAAAAAAACATATCCTTTTGTAAAAGGGTATGGGTTTTTCTTATAAAAAATAAATTACCCCTTCTTTTCTGGCATGCATTTATAAATTGATTTTCTTTCAAAAAAGGAAGGCTTTATAAAGTAAGTTTATAAATGTAAAAACTCCTTGAACATAAATCCCTGGCAGGCAAATCAGACCTGGGTAAATGGGAATGGCTTTGTGAGCAGGAGCTCTTGCAGATTTTGCTGTGGTCCTGGAGCCAATTTGGACTCAACAGGGAGACAGACATCAAAGGGATTATCAGGTTGAATTGATGTAATGTAGGAGAAGGATGCTCTCTGATCCTTGGGGCTTTTAAATTTTTTTTTTGTTATTATTTTTAATGGTAGTGTCTACTTTTCTGCTTTTACAGACAGCCCAAAAGGAGGGCAGTTAATTGTTGTGTTTATAGGCAGGACTAAGGAGGCACCAAGTCATGTGAAGACAACATAAAAAATGTCTGCTCTGTTGACTACACTCTGCCTACAAAGAGGAGCCACATCTCAGTCACTGCACAGATCTTTATGCTAGAGAATGAAACCTCTCAGCTATAAACACAAGAAAGGGAGGAGCCAGCATCTCACTCCTAGCTCTAAAAATCCCCCCAGTGAGGTGGTACACTTCAAGAAGTGCACAAAGGTGGCACTTCATGAAGAGAGGAAGGAGAAACCCACATCTACATATGTTCCTCTGCTCAGGGCTTATTGGGGCTGGTGCCAAGCACAGGGATCAGTCTTGACTCCCTCTGCCAGTCCAAGTAGATACTAACTCTTGCACAGGATGTCTGATATTGCCTGCACTGCTTCTCTGGTACCCAATATCACAATGCAACATAGCTCTTCTCTTACATTTGAAGTCTTTCCCAAGCATGCAAGGCCACTCTGGATTTGCATCAACCCAGTTAAAAGAATAGATTGGCATGAAAACGTCCATTATGGTTAAGCAACACTGATGCAGATGAACCAGACCACTTCTGTTAATTCTGGGATGGTTTTTCTGGTTTGTTTGGTTGGTTTCTTTGGTTGGGTTTTTTGTCTGGTTGGTTGTTTTTTGTTTGGTTGGGTTTTTTTAGAGAGACACTGAATTGTAGATGGCAGTACTTCTTACGGATTTCAGCCAACCAAACAAAAAATGGGTTTTCAGCTCATCTAATAATTCAACCCTTTTCAGTATTGGATTATGTGAACGCAGTTCAAGGATCAATTTATTCGTTAATGTCTGGGAGTGCTAGTCCCAGCAGAAAGCATTACCTCATTCAGCTCATTGCCAAATTTGTGTTTACTTTTATGTCCAAGAACGTACTTACAAATGGCACAGGTGTATTGGAGGTGATCACAAACAACCTTATTTCTGTTTAACTTTTCTGGCTTTGTTTAAATCTCCTCAATTTATTTGACCAACTCACATTTCAAAGAACAGTTTATGTTCCAGTGCTTTTATTGTGCTTCCATTTACTTCTGAGAGTCCCAGGCCCTTTGCTTGGGGGAGGTGGAGCATATATTTCAAAAGGCTGCTGGTTATTATTCTTAAGTAGAGCTTGTCATCCAAATGAAGAAATTGCTCTAATGATCAACTAATTGTGGCCTCCTGTTATTTTCTGACACCATTTTTAACCTATTGGCCTGATACAGACAGGAGAACACTTCTGACTTTAGGAATGTGGCAATACAAACTCTGTGCAGAGAATCTTGGGCTTTCATTTTCCCTTGAAACAAATTTCACCTTTCGTAGATTCTGCTTAATCATGCAGAGCTTATGCTAATTTCTGCCTAAAAAAGGGTCCTTAGTTAGTTATTGAATTTCATGCAAGAAACCTACCTCATCTTCTGTAAGAGATGGATCTTCCTCTCGAGACTTGTAAGACACTGAACTAAGCCTCTGTAAAAAAGGAAGAAAGAAAAAAAAAAGGCTCATTACCCATCAGCAGTGTAAAACCTATAATAAAACCCTCCCATTACAATCAATACATTACATTTCATGGTCATTTGCTCTCAAGTTCCATTTTAAATAGATAATATCCCTAATATCCAGAGTACATCTCTGGAGATAACAGCCCTGAGGTTAGTAATGCTTTTTAATGTACCTGCTCGTCCTGACCTTAAAAGGGTAAAAATAATGTAATGATTAAAACAAACTCTGCTCTGCTATATCCCAGCCTTTACACTTCTAGTGAAGCACCTGCAAAGGCTTCTGAACAATCAGCTGTTGTGGCACACCAGATGCCCTTTCACATGATTTTCAGATACACTTTTAGATGACAAAAGAACAATGGTCAGCTGGCACCTTCCTGATGCCTGTTATCCTTCATTCTGTGGATCCTGGAAGTGGTGCAGGGAGACCCTGTGTCCTCCCTGCTCCTGGAATGCAGCACTGTGCAGAGCTTCCCAGCAACCTGAACTCACAGCCACTTGAACCTGCTGCAGCCCACCCTGAACTGGAGCCAGGTCACAAAGCAAAGGTACTGAAGGATGGAGGGCTTGGTTTGGTATCAAGACTTACTTCAAGCATGTAAAGTGTTCTATGGACAACAGGTCGTGAAACGTTGGGGGAAGAGCATTTTACTCTTATGAAAAACATCTTAGGACCTTTACAGCAACAAAGACCCTGGCTGCTACGCCAGGGGTGGGGAGTGCCTCCTCCCTGGGGCAAGAAGTCTTTACTGGACTCCTGCCCCCCAGTGACTCAGAGGGAGCCTTCCAGCACTGAAACAGGCCATATTTTGGACTTTCACACAAATTCACCACCTAAAACACTTCATATCTCTCCCAGTGCCAATCAACATGGAGGATTAGAGCTATTTTTAGCACAGTCAATGAAATACCGCTTCCATGCACACAAAACTTGTTTCCTTTTTTTTTTTCACAGAGGCTCATTGCGATAGATTCTTTTCTACTTTCATTTACTTGGCATTTTTACTTCTGGTAAATACCAAGCTTCAAACTCCTGAGCACTTCTGACAAGGACCATGACCCAAAGTACACTGAAGTCTGCCTGCTGCTCTCCAGGAGCTTCCCTCATGCTGAAAAATTCTCCTGCTTCTTTCTCACTGTCTAGAGAACTTGTTCTTTAACCTGTGTTTTGTTTACTCATAAAAAAAATATCAGAAGTTCTAATGTATTTTGGCCTTGTATTAGATCTGCTTCACTAAAGCAATTCATTTTAGTCTTTCTTATTTGCAGGACATTTTTTTGTGTTGGGGAGTAAGTTACTAATTTCATCCTCACACATTAAAACAAGGATGTGCTCACAAAATTCTTCAGTGATCTTTCTGTCATCAGTGTGTCTATAAGCACCATGTGTCAGGACCCCTTTTACAGTTTCCCACTCAAGTACTGAAAAATACCCCAAGGTGTTGGCCATCCTGTATTTGTTTCCCCAGGATCTAGTGTTCTTTCTTCTAAATGTGAAACCTGTGACACATCAGTTTTGAAGGATATTGTTATACTGGAAACTGAAAAAAACCCCCGCTTGATCCTAAACATTTTGTACCTAGTGATACTGTGCCTGAAACCTCAAAAGCAGCAAAAACCCAGCATGTGTCCTCATTTGCCTTCCACTTTCCTTTTGTTCCTCGACAGCACTTGATTTTTTACTCTTTGGCTCAGCTGCTGCTCCTGACTTGGGCAGCAGAACTAGAAGAACATTCTCCTCTGGTGCATTTGTAAGGGATACTTTGCCCATCCTCAGGCTGTGCAAGGCTGAAATCAGATGGCAGCAGCCAGATGTACACACAGAGAGCATTTCTACCAGTGCTCACTCAGGAGAGATCTGGGTGAAAAAGGAGATCCATACTTTTTTTTTTTTTAATTAAAAGAAAGTACTAAATCAAAACTATTCTACCTTTATTTTTATTAGAAGAACTATGCTCAAGTTTTGCAGGTGATAGAGGCCTGTAAGAAGCCTCGTGCTATTAAAGGTGTCCTTCTTTATCAAAGTCTTACAAAAGATTTGGCTGGGTCACAGCCAATACCAGTTTGGATACTTAATTTTCACCTGTTTATTGCACACCCAGCTCTTAGAAAGATGCTTTATCCTTTTCATGCTGTTATATACTGAAACGGTCTCTGGCTTGGTCCACCTAGCTCTCTCCCAAATTTGTGTGCTTTGGGAACTGGCATGGGCTGGGGATCACCCTGGCTGTCCTCTTTTCAAAGGTGAGACTGAAACAGCTTGGACACGATCTGATCGTTCTCTCTTGGTTGGAAGGTACAAGCCTTGGTTACACAAACAGCCTCGCTGGCTGTCCCTTCTTTGTGCCCTATTAAAGCAAAGCCTAACTGTTGTGATGGAGTCTTGCATGACTTACACACAAACTGTCTTCATCAGGGCCAGGGCAGAAGGTTGAAGAGTTTGGGATACAGATGTGATGTTAAGCAGGGCAGCTAAGTAGCCCCACAGGAGAGGAAGCAAAAAGAAACACCTATGGTGTCTAACTAAAAAGAGTTATCAATACAACATACATTTCCATAAACATCTTGGTTTGGGTTGCCACACGGAGAAAAACAGGCATTCCTCTGCATTGTTTGAAGCGGCAAAATAGAGGGGAAAATTATCATCATCACAACAGAAAAACAATCCCACAACCACCTCCCCACACAATGCCAACAATAATGACATTTATATATTCCATCAATTACCATTTCCAACTCTGTTGCAGCTGTAGCTCTCAAGGACAGGACAGGCACACGCTTCGATGCATAATGCATGTACCCAGCAGCAAGCGCGGGAATGATCTGATGCTGCCAAAGCTTTAACTCGGGATGGCTTCAGCTCTGAATAAATTTTAATTAGACAAACACCTTTTTTCTGGCACTTAGGGGACTGCATGTGTCATCTCTTGATTAATCCTTCAAAACCTGAACCATTTTAATCAATTCCCACTCCTTGCAGTTACTGACACTGCATACACGGTGTGCTGGGGAGCTACAGAGCAGCAAAGGCTTTTCTCTTTGTATCAGTGACTGGGAAACACAATGATTTTCTGCAAGTCTTTTCACACCTGGTAGGAAAAGTGTCACTGTTAGAGAAATCTGTTTCTCTAAAAGTTTAATTGGAAATTACTTAGGGCCTGAATCTGGGAGGGGTGAATGTTGGTGGATTATTGTTGACAATCATGTCTTATTTTTTTTTACTTGACGAGCTCATTATTTCTAAGAATGTGCACTGAAGAGTCCAGTTAAACAATTTTTGTATTATGAGTAGTCTTCTGTTTATTTTTTGGACACTATTGTGCTTTACAGGTTACATGGCTAGTTAGTTATTTAACAAAGTATTTTTTTGCCTTTTGCCTGGATTACTGAAATACTTCAAATAAGAGAACAACCAGAAACAAACAAAAATACCTCAGCTCTGCTTTGATTTCTCAGGTAAATGTTTATATTAAAAATGACATCGTAAGAATTCTTTTTGAAATGTTCATCAATACAAAATATTATTTGATGACTCAGACACCAAAAATCTTATATAATCACAGCTCTTTCATTCAAAATTAAGAAAATATCTAAACTAGTTCTGAAAAATGCAAACTCAACAGTTTATGAAAGGTCTGTGCAATGAACTGAAAGCATTCCTTAAAATGAATTCTGGTTAAAAACTACAGATGGAAAAAAAATTCTTGAAAATGTCATCATTCTATTTTTCAAGGACTTCACCACAACTCGTTCCTGCCAGAAAAAACAAGCTGCTGAGAAAACTTAACTTTAGACCGTGATTTCAGCAGGTAGAAATTCATTACTGTGTTTATACGTGACATACAGGATTTGGCAAATATAAAAGCCTACTGCTGCAATCTTTCTGTCCCTCTCTCCTACAGAGAGAGACAAGAAGAGTTGCTTTGAGCAGGTGCCTAACACTCCCATGGCAATGTCAAGGTGGCCCAACAAAGGAGGCACATCTAAAGTCACCAAAGATGCCGCCCTCTCCTTTTTGTAAATTGTGGTTTCATTAGAAAAAAAGAAGAGGGGGATTCTTAACAAGATATAGATGCTGACAGAGATACTAGATACCCGTTGTAATACCTTCCACAAGTATGCTAAACAAAGAAGCAGAGGCTGCCTATGCAACTCCTGGATAACATTTGGGAAAAGCTTTATGTAATGCAAAACTGCAACAACCAAAAATATAGGCTGCAACAGAATGAGTACATGTCTAAAATGCAAAGACTGTCCTGTACACTATTATATTTCCCTACTTCAGTCTTGCATCACCTTAAATGTTGGATTTTTTCTTGGTATTTTTTGTTACTAAAAAATAAAATCCTCTCCCACCCACATTCTCTGTCATTATTTGGCTGTTTGATGAGGACAAGTATTTGCAGTATTTACCTTCTCTGGTTTACTTGCCCCTTCTGTCACTTCTTCTTCCACTTCTTTTTCTTGCACATTCTCATTTTCA
Organism: Myiozetetes cayanensis; assembly: GCF_022539395.1. Taxonomy (NCBI): domain Eukaryota; kingdom Metazoa; phylum Chordata; class Aves; order Passeriformes; family Tyrannidae; genus Myiozetetes; species Myiozetetes cayanensis. Next base: position 27,455,191 of record NW_026086604.1, on the reverse strand, counting down.
TCAAGAAGTTTCATGGGTACCGGAGGGGGAAGCTCATCCTCTACATCTGGTATGTTGTCAAGAGGACTTTCTGAATTAGCACTTTGGCGACTCTTCTTATTTCGGTCAACAGATGCATATTCTGCTGATTCAATTCTGCAGTCAGGAATCTGATTCTGACCTTCAGACACTGTCACTGAAGTCTTTGATTTGCTGTTACAGTTCCCTTCCATGCTGACTACTGCTCCAACATCTTTAATTTCCTTCACAGTTTCATACAAGCAGTCTTCAACTATGTTCTCCTGAGAGGAGCTGTCTTTCAAGACTTCATAAGGCCCTTCCATTCCGAGACCTTGGTCATTTTCTGCATTTCTAGCTGCGATGATGGTTTCCATGGTGGTGTTAGGGGGAATACTGGGTAGTTCCCGGCTCTGGTGACATTTTACAGACTTTCCAAGACTATCCTGTTGATCTAGTAGATCAGATGTCTGTACTTCTTCATAAGGCTGGATACAGGCAGTTGTACTGTCTTCAGAAAGAACTAAAGAAAATTACAAAGAAGTATTTCAAACAAATGCATAACTAAAGGGTCAGTGCGATTTGGTACTCTCTACATCACTTTGTTTTTGTGACATATGGGAAAGGATAAATAATACTACTGCCTGGAAATGCCTAGTAGTCATCATGCTTTTTGTTTATCAAAAAGTTTCAGATTTCTGCACTCTACTGCTAAAATATATTTCTCACAACATCTAAAACAGTCTGTACATCCCAAAGTCACATTATATGGCAAGAGCATTTACTGTAAGAACAGGGACAAGGAGAGTAGGTGCAAGTGTGCACAGATATTCAGATGCCTTGTACTCAGTTTCACTGAATGACTACAAAGTGCTCAGGAGTCTCAGATGGGAAACACGTGGGAACCCTCAAACGAAGAGTCTTAAAAAAAATCCTTCCTGATTAAAAAAAAAAAATCCTTACCAGATTTAAAAAAAAAAAAAAATCCTTGCTAGATTTTCCTGTTTCCATTTTCCTGTTCTTTGGAATCAAAAGGAAAGTGTTCTTGCTTCCTCCCGATCCATCCATCACCTTGTTTAACATGCTGGCCAAATTCTCACTGGAATTGCACTTCACTCAGCCCTGCCACAGCCAGACTCCCTGCATGCGACACCAGAAGCTCCTCACCGGAAGGCTATGCCATAATTCTCTTAGTCTCGCAGCACATAATGTAGATTGACAACCTACTAACAAGCTGGCCATATGCACAAAAGAGAAGACTAGACTTCAGAAAGTAGTGTTAGGCAGAACATGTTGTCTTAAGTCCCAGAAGCAGGCCATGTGTCACTATCACTAGAGGGTATTAAGGACTGAAATCTGTGGGGCTTCTCATCCCACACTGCACATGTATGACATTTGCATTCATTCAGGGATGTATACATGGGCATATACAAGCATGTTTCAGGTAGTGTGTGGTATGGAACTTCACACTATTTCTTCAAAAAACCACTTCTGAATAGCTTTACTTCTTCTCAATAGCTTTACTGTTAAGTTCCTATGGTACTCAACAAAATCAACATGTCCTTCCATGCGTTTGACATGATGACATAAAGTGTTGCCAAAGCAATCATTGGTCTTGATTTGGTAGTTGCCACAGATGTTGCTTATTCTACATTCTGGGCATGCAGATACGGTCAGCACTTGCAAGGTGCTGCAGAGGTGACTGCAAGGTGACAGACTGCAAAACTCAGGATGGAACTGGAGGTATAAGATAGTAATCACTGAATGGGAGATGGGAGAAGGACAACATCCTCCTTTATTTACTTAGCTCCAGCATACAAAATGAGGAGGAACAGGAGATAGGCAAGTCGTCCTACTCACTGCCCGGGATGACTGTAGATTTTCTGGAGGATGTCAGGAACCATCCTGGAGAAGCTGGAACATGTTTTGCTTTTCTGGCCCTTGCTTCAGGGATTTCTGTGATGTGCAGAGCACCACCACAGAACCCAGACAGCACACCCCCCATTTGTCCTGGAGGGGATAATCAGAAGTAATGAGAGCTCATGTTTTTGTGCTTCTGTGGTTATGGGTAGTAGCACAAAAATGGCTGGTGTAGCTGAGGTGTTGGCATAGGTAAGACAATGCTGGCAGGCTGGGTAAAGGAAAAAAACACATCATTTGATGGTTCTGCTTCCGTAGCCCTGTCCCTACTCGAAAAGCCAGCAGAAACAGTAATAAAAACAACTATTAACAAAAAGAGCGCATGAAATATAAGTGAGAAACTAAAGCGCATTGGTTCCCGTGATTCAGAAGGGATGTTACGCAGAGTGTAAGCTGAGTAATATCAGACAGTCTGAAAACTGTCTGCTGGCTGGCAGCAGCTCTGACAGCTGCACATGTGGTGACTCATGGTAGAGAGAAATCCTTCCCTTCTGCAGGGCTTTGATCTGTGCACCGAGTGCCTCTGGGAATGACACACCTACATACACAACAAGCCAATGGATGGAAGCAGCAATTAGCTGCAAAAACAAAGTTAAAAACATCTTTGGATACTTGTGTCTGAGGGATAAAGGCTGAATAGCTTAGCCTCTAGTTAAAGAAGGAGATGAGGTGAGCTGTAACTTGGAGTGCAGCCCCTGGTGTTGGTGCCTAGTGTGAAGACAACAGTTGGCTTCCAGTGGCTCTGAGCTAGAGTGAGTTTATTTTTAGGTGCAGCTGAGTAAAATATTTTCCAGGGATACTTCAGAGTGAATCATTTTGAGTGTTCAGCAGAGCAAAGACAGAAAAAAAAAAAAGGAACCCTATTTATATTGCCTGTTTTCTAAAATACAAAAATATAAGTGAGAGCCTCTCTCAGTGCAGGACTATGATCCCAAACTGTAGTTCCTGGAGGACGTGAAGTATTTCCACAGTCTCCTGGAGCATTTCTGAAGCTCTAAAGTACAACTACATCTTCTGGATTTATCTCAGTACCATAGTTTGCCAAGATTATGGAATGTGCCATTCTTTGCCTCATGGCTTGGTCACTCTGCAGCTATGGCTTGGTGGCTGAGGCCTGGTGGCCCAGGGGAGGACCGTAGCACCTTCCCAGTGTTGGCTGGCATGGAGGACTGGGAGCTGGGGTTGAGGACTGTCCCAGAGCACGCCCAGCAGTGAAGATGCAGCCCAAAACACCATCGTCTCCATGGGATGATCATCTCCATCGACTTACCAGCAAGGCAAATGAGTTCACAGCATTTTTTAACTTGGCCATAAGTTCTGTGTGATCTGGTGTCAGGCCTTCAGACGTGAGCAGACAAATGGCACGACTGTGTGCTTGGAAAGCTGACGGCTAGAAACCTGAGACTGGAGGGATCACCAGTGTGCAGCTAAGGAGGGGATCATCAGTGTGCAGCTAAGGAGGGGATCATCAGTGTGCAGCTAAGGTGGGAGCTGTGAGCACTGGGATGGTGCAGCTCGCCCATCCCACCCACAGGGGCTGCCGCTACTCACCCTCACCGTTGCTGAGTGCCCCGTTCTGTTCGCTGTTTGGGGGGGGCTCTGTAGCCGAACTTGTGATGGAATGGCTGAAAACCTCCTTGTCGGAAGGCTGCAACACAAATTATTAACCATAGGATCAGAATAAATGCTCACGTGAATAGATACGCAACAAATTTCATTCTGATCTCTGGAGCTCTGACTCATAGATATTACTGGCAGGAGAGTCAAACCATGCTAACTATACTCAAAGATTTAGGTGCCTGTGTTTACAGATGTTAAAGCAAATAAAAGCAAGTGTGTCCAGAGAGATCTCCCCTGAGGAGGGAACAGCTAACAAAGGGTACTTTGTGCTGCAAACAGAGTGAAGGAAAGGCAGGAGATCTGGAGTACAACAGTGGAAGAAAGAGCATTGGGAAAGTGCAGATTATCAGGATCTACATAAGTTCCCCTCCTCTTCCTGTTCTGCAACTTTTAAAGGCTCCCTTGCTCAACCTCCTCGAAATTCCTGAGTTATTTTCTAATCTGTGGTATTTTGCAAGGAGCTTGGTACAAACCAACCACAAGACAGACACAAGCTGCCAGAAATAAATACTTACCACATTCATCAGATTTTCATGATCTCCATTCTGATGTCTGGCCTTCTTTTCCCTTAATGAAAAAGGCATATGAACTGTTACTACAAATTATGCTTATATATGAATGCCAATCATTAATAGACCTTACACAGCTGCAGGGAACAGAACTGCAATTCACAATAATATTGAAAATGGAATAACTGAAAATTATTATGACCTCTGAAGAGGTACAACAAACACACACAAAGCTTCTTCTCATTCAGTGTAAGATCAAAGTGAGGAGTGACTGTTGATAATTACAAGATAATGTAAATAATTACCAGAGTAGGTAGAGACAGGACAAGGGGCAATGGCTTCAAACTGAAAAAAGTAGGTTTAGATTAGATATTAGGAAGAAATTCTTTATTGGGAGGATGGTGAGACACTGAAACAAGAGGCCCAGAGAAGTTGTGGATGCCCCATCCTCAGAACTGTTCAAGGCAAGATTGGATAGAGCTCTGAACAACCTGGTCTAGTGAAAGGTGTCTCTGCCCATGGCAGGGGGGTTGGAACTAGATGATCTTTAAGGTTCTTTCCAATCCAGGTTATTCTATGATAATAAAAATATTATTATATTCAATTTAATCATATCTGAAATGCTCAGATACACGTTTTGCTAACAGACTACCTGGGGAGTTCCTTCAACTGTGTCAGTAAAAGGTGTTTGTTCTATGAAGGATTAGAAAAGGCCAGAAAAATCCAGCCCACTCCCACTCAGAATGCTAGTTAGAATTAATAATAAGCATGAACAATTCAAAAGGGCCTACAAATTTCACAGCAGCAGAGCTCTAAATTTTTAAAGGAATCCTGCATCATGGGGTACTTCACAGGACTCATGTTTACAGTTTTTACAATTTTGGAAATACAGTTCTTATTTAGAAATATTCTAATAATAAGCTTAAAGTAATGTTAGTACTTCCCCTAGATGAAAAGGCAAGTAAAAAGGTTAGATATTACTGGCAACATGAAACTTGTGCTTCTTCTAAAGTCTGTAGGGAACTGTACTTCCGACATTAGCAACTGTTAAAATTCTACCTAACTGGAAAATAAGAAAACAGCAAGTAAGGCTGCACCAATGCAGAGCAGTGAAAGTTAAATGCTTAATTTCCTCTCTGTAAGTTTTTCTGACTCTAATATTTGAGAACAGATTTTATTCAGTTTTCCATGCTCTCATCCGTTTTTGAAGAGTAAGCCAGGAAGAAATTCTGCATAACTGCATTTATGTGTAAACAACCTGCCCTACAGAATGACCTGAAACAAAAGATACTGTGTCCAGACTAGCAACACAAGAATTCATAAAAGAACATCACCAGAATATTTCTGGCAATGTATATCTCTAATTGCAAACACATACTCAGTGGTTTGACTCATCTTTCTAGATATGTTTCAAGGACTGGTGTGTTACAAGACAAAACACAGAATCATGGAGTCATTAGTCACAGAATCATGGAAAAGGCCTTTAAGATCAAACATAGTACTTAAATGCAATGTTTCTGGGCTAAAGAATTTTTAAAGTAGGTTTTTACTTTTAAATAAATTAAAAATACATAGTTCTACTATTTTTTACTCAGATATCACTGGAAACTGTGGCAATAGGAAGATACTGAAACATCGCCTAATGGCTTATAAAAGCATTTCTTCTGAGTGGCCGCACAGCTCCCTCAACGCTCTCAATGCTGAAGGGTGAAAGCACATGCTCCTATAGGGGTAAGCATCCAAACCACAGATTTTGCTGCTGTATTGAATCATGGATAGGGTTTTTTTTCCCCCATACACTTGGCTGATTGAGCTATGCTTGTAAAGCACAGCAATATGGACCACAGCACTCCCACTCCTCATAGGGAAGGGTCTGGCTGGTGGAAGGGCACCGTGGATGAAATGCAGGCTGCCCAGTGCAGTCAGCAGGGCTCAGCTTACGTGTCCTGAAGGGGCCTTGAAATGTGAATAAACAAAGTCAGTAGAAGTGTCTGTATTGGTGAAATTGAACCCTCTTTTGGAGAAGAAAATAAGTATGAGGTATAAGACATCAATTAATATCACCATTTGATCCTTCCTCAATTTTGCTTGAATGGCAGGATCAATTCCCTAGACTTCAGGAATGGTCAAAGCAAAACTGAAATACATAGAAGTTGCTTTCCTTTCCTTTTTACCTATACTTTTTTGATCCTGTTCAGCCCACCTAATGTTCTCAGTTTAAGCTTATTGGTGTGATCTGCTAACAGTCAGTGTCCACCTGTGCTCCAGGCTTCATCTTAGGGAAAATTGCCAAGCAAACAAAACAGTGTGCTTCTTTCACAGCAAAAGGAAAAAAAAAAAAGCCTTTTAGAAAGAACAGAACTGTCCAATTCAGTTTTGCTCTGAAAAAAGATTTTGTACTGTACCTTTTTTATTTCTGTACTTAAGTCCTCAGTATTTCCTGCTAACTAGTTATTATTGAAGCTATGTCAATCTCTGCACTAAGTGACACAAGAGCCATTACCACGTGCTAAGCCCCTGAGCCTTACCTGTTGCAGCTGGAGCAAAGGAAGATGAGGAAGGTGAGGAACAAAAGTGTTGTCAGGGCTGCCAGACTCCCCCACAGGATGATGTGGATCTGTCCACTGCCCAAGAAACCACCCTCTGGCCCCATGGTACTAGCAGGAGCTAGTGTCACTTGGGGGTGAAGAGGTTACTCCTTGGAGAAGGCTGGCATCTGTGCTGCATGCACCTTCTGTTTCTGCAGGAAGAAAAACACCATTAGAGCTTAAGAGAAATTTTGAAGATAATGAACCTGACAGCTACAAGTCTGGCAGGAGAGATTTTCAAATCCAGATCTTACAAAAAACCAGTTTCAAGTACAAGCCAGCCAGCCAAGAGATTTTCTGCTACATTTCTGACGTCGACATAGAACAAATTTGCTAAACATTAACGGAGGATGCTACCTATCTACGATCTCAATGTGAAAAAAAGGTACAGTATCTCTGTATTTGTATTTTCAGGAAAAAGTTTATAAACCCACTTTGAGGAACGAAATCTATTTTGTGGTGTTATTTGCTAATTTCATTGCAAAGTGAGCTTTCAAAACCAACTACAACTTCTGCAAATTTAAAAAGCCAAAAAGAGAGCTGCAGCAGGCAGTTTCTTCCCTCTCAGTGTCTCCTGTCTACATGTGATTCAAGTCTTAAAGTGTAATGGCAAATAATCTACGTTAAGTCTTTCAAAGGAATACCACAACAACCTTTCTTGTGGAAGGTAAGATCTAGTTGTATTTTCTTAATAGCATGTCTGGAAAGTAACAATAGGGAACTTTCTTTTTTTTGCTTCTCCCCACCTGAGTCTGAGAAAACAACAGAGAAAAGTAGACAAAGTGGTTTTTCACAACTTGAATAAACACAGCTTTTGCTACAGCAGAGCAGCCCCTGGAGAAACATCCTGGGTGAACACAATTTAGGTGATATATAAGTTTTGGTATACAATACATTCTAGGATTCTTTACATAATTTTAATGTAGTACATTGTTGACATGGCAAAATTAAAAAGAGATCTTTCATTCTGCACTGCTGAAGGTATCAGTTTCTCCATAATTTAGGAAGAGGTTATGCAAAGTCCCTTTACAGGCTTTCTTTACAAGTGACATTTCTGTTCCTGCATAAAATGGGCTCATTGGTTTTGACCATACAGGATCATACTTCTGGACTCCTTCCAAGAAGTAGCAACTCTTACTAATAAATCCACAATGGATAAAAGCTTTTTTTTTTTTTCTTTTAGATGATAATGGCATGGATTGGGAATGGGAAGCAATAAACAAAAGATGGCAAAAGTCATCATTTAGAAAACATTACAAAGAACTCAGCTGGCTGCCTTAACTAACTCCAAACCTTTGTTAAGGGCTTTGAACAGAAAATATTTTTCTTTTCAACTTTTATTTTTTGTGAATTTTCAAAGATATTTTTGTTGTCTTGTCTTCGTCAGTCATCCCCAGCAATAAAAAGGAATTCAAATGAAAAAAGAAACTGTTTTTTCCGCAAATACTTGGCAAACAAAAATAAAAGAAATAATTTAAAAATTATTTTCTTAAAACAGAAACACGTATTTATTTCCTTTAAAAGCAGACACAGAGCTGCCTTGAAAGATATTAAATAATTCTACAAAGTTCTTAATTTTGTACCTACCCTGAAGAACAATACTATACTCCTCTCAGAAGACTAAGTAGTGTAACATAAGCTACTACGGTGGGAAAAATTATTCTTTTATTCTAAATATATATTCTTAAGGCTCCTGGCCTTTATTTAAAGATAATATTTGAGCTAAGGAAAGCTAAGGCTACATGGGGAGCAGCCCCATGGAAAAGCTGCATCTTTGAAGACTTCAGTAAAGAGTTAGGAAGTGCTGGGATGAACAGGAGCAGATGGAGTTCAGACTGAACTTCAAAAGGACTGAGATCAGAGAGAAACAGTCAAGAGAGACCCACATATGATGTCAGGAGTGAAGTGTGAGATTGATGCTAGACACGAGGCATCCCACCAGGCAGAAGCCAAAACAGCAAAGGGAACGACCGAGGACAGAAGACGTAGTTAATTTATAGGAAAAGACCAAGAACTGCTTTGACTGTAAGTTGAGAGAAAGAGGTCAGAAAAGGACAAAAAAGTACAGTGGCACTTGAACCAGGGGAGGCAACCACTGGAGACACCAGTTACCTGTGCAAGTAAAATAGAGTAATGACTAGGAACGGACTGATGACAGATGAAGCTCTCCATAAAGGAAGCTGAGCAGGCAAGACGTGATCAGTGACTCCTCTTAGCTCCTTGAAAGGCAAGAGTTTGGTGCAAGTGCTAGAGGACCTAGAAGCTGTGTAGCATACAGGACAACCATAAGTCAGTATGAAACAAAAAACCCTGGCCTTCCCCAGTACCTAAAGGGGACCTACAGGAAAGCCAGACAGAGTCTTTTTACAAGGGCATGTAGTGACAGGGCAAGTGGCAATGGCTTCAAGCTGAAAGAGGGTATATTAGAAAGATATTTTATTTAGATATTAGGAAGAATTTTTTTACAGTGAGGGCAGTTGAGCCACTGTAAGAGCTTGCCCAGAGAAGTTGTCAATGCCCCATCCCTGGAAAGCCCAGCTGGATGGGGCTTTGAGCAACCTGGTCTAGTGGAAGGTGTCCCTGCCCACAGCAGGGGGTTGGAACTAGAAGATTTCTAGGATCATTTCCAACCCCGGCCATTCTATGATTCTGTGGTTCTGCATTCACCCTCTGTGAACCCTTCTCATGTAGTGACATCAGAGGGCTTACTCCTTCTGTTTAATGGCTCCCAAAAGATGAGGCTGAAATAGTATTCACTCAGGCTGGTGCCCTTAACACAGGAGAGTTTCTGAAGTAATTGAATCTGGACTAATACCCATCAGCTGCCCCAACCAACCCTGGGCAGGCACCTGCCAGAGAGACACAATGAAAACACAATGGTCTGGACTCCTTCTTATTCTGCTAGGTGAATGCCTGGACTGTAAAATATTAATGTATGCCCAATACCTTGGATTTTGGAGCTGCTACAGAGGCTAGCTTTAAAGAGAAACTTACTTGCAATCATAAAGATGGAACAACAAGCAGCTAATTTCCAAAAGCTCTCAGACAGCTAAAATTATTAACTCCTGCTTTTACAATAAAGAGTGATATTGTGCTGCCCCCTGGTGAATCTCTCCGTTCGGGAACGGGGATTTGTGGCTCTTGGAGGGTGCTTCAGAGCTGGATATTACAGAGCTGTTGCTACAGATGGAGTTCACAAGGGGCCCTTCATCCATCAGGCTGGAAAAGGTCCTACCTCCACCACTGGAAGGCTGTCAGACTCAAACAGTTCAACCTTGCAGAAAGACATTGCTGAGACAGAATAATGGTCAATGGAACTGGTTTTGTTGTTTCGGGGTTTTTTTAAAATGATTTTGCTATGTGATGATCTTGTAAGATGAAGATTTCTTCCAGAGATATCTCCATACACCCTTTCCACAGATATTTCCATACAAACTCCTGGAGATGCTGAACTCTAAACAAGAGTAACAAAAATGGGCTTGGAACATCTGTATAAGAAATCTGGTTATTTCATCCATGGCAAAAATGAAAACAGTCTGCGTTCATGTTTCAAAGTCACTATGACTTCAGAAAACTAATCCTTCCACTATACTGGATAAAATTTCTCCTTCTTGTGGGAAATTCTTTTTGCTCTTTAGACATCGATATTTGCAATTATTGGAACCCATATGACAAATAACACCTGTAGCCATTTCCTCAAAATTGCGCTTAAACGCTCAATTATGTTTGTGGTTTCAGAACAACAGATATTTCATTGCATGACCGGCACTTCCATGGTAGATAATGTGTTATTTTTGTTTGCAACTGTTGCAGGGATAAAGCAGAGCTGAGGCAGTGCAGCCTGAGTTGATGATGAGGAGAATGTATGATGGACAAGTACAAATTTGGTCCCACCTCTATGTGGAGGGAAGCAGATACACAGGATGCCACTTTGGGGAGCACGTGGAGTGTAAGTTTTAACTAGTGGAGAAGCTGCTTGGACTGAGACCTGAACACCTTTGAAGCCTGGGATCTGAAAGACTCAATGAACTTCAGGTCCAGGATTTTCTGAGCAAAGACCTGCCTGAGCTTATGGTGATGCGCATACAGGCTGTGCTTGCGAGAGGCAGTCGCTGTGGCCTGGTGGCCCAGCAGGAGGTGGCAGCGTGTCCCTTTCCGGCCACTTTCCCCTTGGCTCATGGGTTTCAGAGCAATTTCATTCATGTCCTGCTGCAAACCACGCTCAGCTCATGCCTTCCAGAGGAGGAAGAGTGGGAAAAAACCCACCTCTCTGGGTTTCTTAATGAATTATAGATGGAGCATAGGCAAGAGAAAAATTGTTCTGACAACTGAGCGACTTTAAATGCGAGAAGCCAAACACGACAGGACAGGAGAGATTCATGGAGGGCTTTGGGACTGCGACTCGCTGTCCTGGGTTGTCAGGCTGTATTTGGCTAACGGGGGCATTGCCCTGGAGCTTCACATGCTCGCCTGGTTCAAGGGCTCCTTTCTGAACTGCTCAGTCTCCTGCTCTCTTCTCCTTCCCACCCCTCCTACACTCAGCGCCTTCAGTTCCCCCCTGCTAAACTGCAAAACAGATTAGTGAGATCACCCAAGTCAGAAGATCCCCTCCACCCCAAGAGCACAGACCTAGCAAGGAGCATGGGGAGTGGGAAAGAAGGTCAGACTTTTAAAATGAGATTTTTATTACTCCGGTAGCAAGCCCCCAGAGTGCTGCGTTAAGCCAGAAAATGGGGAAGCACAAGATATGTGGACCTATAAACTAAAACCGGCTGAGAAGTATGAAACTAATGTCCTCTTGTCTCCATCCAGCTGCAAATGCTGTCATTCAACCACAAAACCAGAACTGGAACCCTGGGCTACAACAAACAGATAGCAGAAGAAATTGTCCTGAAGATGTGCAGGACATAGAGTTTTTTATCTTCTGTTCCTCTAAATCCTGAAAACAGACTTTCTCCATGAAGCCAGTATCCTCCAGGAGACCCTCTCCAAAAAGCTCCCTCGGGAAATTCAGGCCCAGCTCAGGCACCAGTGGGCACAGTGTTATCTCCAAGTGCCCAAAGACTCAGCACCTCCCTTGTATGTGACACCCTCAGGCCACCCTAAAGAAAACACCCAAAGACAGGCAATCTACAATTCCTGTACCAACCAGAGCTCACATCAAACTACAAACTTGATTTAGAGAAGGGAGAGGACGTGGCAGAAGCACTTTACTCAATCCAGCACTATTTTCATGTCAGGATTGTTCTCTGCATGCATGGAAATACCATGCCACTGGCAGGGAAATCCCATTCATGCTCTTGGCACAACGTTAAGTGTAGCACTATGCTGAACTGGGTTAAAATGAACTTAAAGCACCCTTCCTTCACCCAAACAACCTTTATTTAAACCTCTTGATTTTAAATTGAAAGTGTTGTCTGCCCTTTCTGCTATGTGGCCTAAGCAAGCCTTAACAGCAGAGCACCTGGAGGCAGCTCCTGAGTGTCTCTGTTCTGTAATTTGCCACAGCTGGTGGATTCCTGACACCATAACCTAATACGGTGTCACACCCAAATTTTGTGACATCATCAGGGCTGCATTTGTTCTTGTGTGAGCAAAATACTTGGGCCAAACATTTCATAGGTATTTCCTACTCCTTTTTTGGAGCCTGTCTGCAGAAGCTGATGGGAGTTGTGCTTTGAATATTAAGGTTAGATCCATAGCAGTAAATAAACATGTTGAAGATAATTGTCTTGTACAGGCCAAGCCCACATTCTTAAACTGTCTTATTCTCCACAGAATGGTGGTTGTATCCAAATTATCTTCCAGGAGAGGTCCCTGACCAGAGTTAACTCTCAATGGTGCCTGGGATTAGTTTTGAGAAAGAACTTTCTCTCTCTCTCTCTCTCTCTCTCTCTCTCTCTCTGTTCTGTTTACTGTCTGAGGCAACTGCCTCTTCTATAGGTGACACAGCCTACATAAAGATATCAAAATGGCAATAAGCATGGATGAGAATCTAATAAAGTAAGTACAAAGATGTTGAAATTTTATCAAAAAGAGAAATATCAGGCAATTTTCAGGCTCTGCCACGTTGAAATAGATGACACTGTGAAACAATCTGAATATACAAACAATTATCCTTGGTTTTGTTGGTGTTAAGTGAACAAAAGCAATCGCAATTAAATGCTTCTGGGGCCAGTAGGCAAAAGGATTACTGTTTGGACTGAGGTCCTGCCTGGCAGAACCTCTCCTACCACCACAGTGTCACTAGCATCAAGATTGTAAAGTTTCTTCAAATGCACTGCAAAAGAGTTGTAAGACCAATTTGTAATCAGTCAATTTACTGTTTCTGCATCTGTGATACCTTCTTTTGACTTTTAGTTGTTTAAATGTAGATCCAATACTGAACTACACAAACCTTAAAACCAAGATTACCTTTCTCATGCAGTACCTACTGCATTTCGCTTTGGAGGTTCCTATGCACTAAATCACAGATCCTTTCCTTCTGGTGCAGTTATGTCTTGAGCTCCTTGGCTTGGCAGCACCCATTTAACGAGAACAGTTCAAGACAGACACGTCTTATTCCAAGCAGTGAAGACCAAATGTGCACATAATTAAGGCCTGGTCCTGAAAGCCTGATGCTGGAAGGAATTACTGACATGGACTGAGCTGCTCTTGCAGGCTGTCAGACAAGCCTTGCAGAGACTGTGCACGCCGTAAGCTTTCAAAATAGTTCATGTTTCTGCTTTGTGCAGCAGCAGAATAATGAGGTTCTGATCTAATTCCCCAGTGTATCTACTTTTACGGAAATCATAGCTGGCTTATCAAAGGATGTGTGTGCTCTATAATGCAAAAATAGATCTAAGACAAAACTGAACAGTCCCAAGCCACTGGTCACTTTTAACCCCTTCTAAGTTTTAACATCTCCTAAAGGGGAAAAAAGTCTGTCTGAAACCACCTATCTGTGGCACTGCAGAAAATTTAAAAAAGGTTTTTTTCAGTAACAAATGCTGATCTACGTCACAATCTGCATTCATACTCCAAGCAACTCATTCACGCCTTGTCAGACCACGTCACCTCAAGGTTAACGTGTTCAAAGTTGACCTGACCTCTCCTTCCACTCTTTGCTTTCTGTTCCTACTAGAATTTCTGCAAGTCCACAGGAGCCTGCAGTGCAGGAGGCCTCTCCTCCTCAGAAAGAAAGAAATTTGGGAAAGTGGAAAGAATCAGGAAAGTTGTATGAACAATTAAGTGTGTGAATTCAAGAGCTCACGTCAAGGCAGTGGAATAGTTTCTATTAAAATGGTGGAGAATTTCAGAAAATAAGAGATGTCGCTAGCAAGGTTTTCTAGCAGGCTGTAAAAGTAGATTTCCAAAGGAAGGTGAGCATAATTGCATGTGAACGTGATTATGTCTCCGTAAGACATAGTCTGCATCCTGGGGTTAATACACATGCATAATTATGCACCTCACTTGTCACGTAGCTAGCACAATTATTTCCCACATTCACAAGGTCTTTCTGCATATAAACCATATGCTCACAAATCTCTGACAAAAGTAGCTTCCTTTATAAATCAGGCCTTGAGCAAACAGGTTTTTAAACTAAAAGCTCACAAATTCATTCCACAGTGGCTAGTAATGATACCCCCCTTCCAGTACCAGCAGTACAAGCCTCCCCAAGCACAAGCAGGGAGAAACAGAGTGCTGAGGCCACAGCTCTCAAATGCAGAGCATCAGCTCGGCTTGGCCAGCTGCTGAGGAAGAAAATGATAATGAAGCCTCTGTGCAACAGCCCCTAGGAACAGCACCACATATTTTCACCAGGCTGTAGCAGCCAAATAATGACTGTTTTGAATGCAACAGCAGAAAAGCTTTATCTGCTGAGTGACCATGCCAAAGATTACAGCTTAATTGTAGCATTATTATGTTCTTTCCCACACCCCCACAATCTCCCATATTGCTTTCTGGCTGCAGTGGGGTAATTAGACCACGATTACTGCATACTTTAGAGTATATAGAAATGAAAGCTGTCTTTGTGAAGTGTTTTCCAGCTCTGACACAACTACTCCTGATAGCTTTGCTTTTTCTGGAACTAGATGCTCTTTCATATTAAACATGGCCTGTTTGTAACTACTTTGCTGTTTATGTAATTCTACTGTGCCAAGTCCCTTTCAGTCTATGCAGTGCAACCACATTTCAAGCAACCCTTTTGCAAAATCAGGTAGTAATAATGGGAACAGATAAGTTCCCCCTAGCCTGGCAAGTGGGCACACACAGAGATTGCCTCAGTCATCTGACCTAAAAGACCTCTAAAATCCATGGCGATCATACTTGTTCTCAAATTGTTGTTTGAATCAGACCCATGAAACATAACAAATAGATACTACTTTTCCAGAGGCTATTTCCAATTTCCAAAGGACTCCGATCTTGTAAAATTGCAAAAGATTGCAAAATATGCATCAGCAAAACACAATGCTCTGACTGCCCCAATGAAATGTTGCTTTATTAAAAAAAAAAAGGAGATACTTTTATTTAAAATGGGATTCCTCTTTTGTACATTTACATTTCTAAAAACAGGCTTCTGTTCACCCAGATGCTATCTACAGGGTCCCACCTGAGAGATCTCACCTCTGTTCTCCTCACAGAAGAAGGCTAAATTAATTCTGATACTGAACTTTTATACTGCTCAAATGTTACTACTTATAGTGAGATTAACTCTACCTAAAATGAGAAATTTAAAAAATGTCTTGTATCCAACTGTCAGGACACTATAGCCTTTTAATGTGCCTTGAATGAGATCCCCTCCAAAATGAAGCACACCAAAAAATTTTGAAAAATATAACCAAAAGAGTTTTAAATCTAAGCAGCCCAGATTACTGAGTGCCAATGCTAGGATATAATCAATAGATATACATGTCTGGAAGACAGGAGTGTTCCAGGGAAACTAAGTGATGGTCCTTGGAGGTCGAGCAAAAATTATGTCAGAAGGGCCTGTTATATTTAAGATTAAATAATCTTGAAGTAAAAGGAATTAGTGAGAATTGAGCTGTGTGATATTCCACAGCAAGAGAGTCAGCAGTCATTTAACTTAGTGACAGACCAATTTTAAGAAAACAGTGTTCACCTTACAATGTGCTTTGCAAAGGTGAAGAGCTATTTCAAGCCCAAATTTCTCATTTCACTTTAATTGATTCAATATAGTGATTTTTAACCTTTTAGTATTTGTATATCATTAGGAATGTCAGCTTTTCTTAAACATTTGGTGCATATATGCAGAGCCTTCTTCATTTCAGGAGATGGTCCCTGTCTTGAAGAGTTTACTTATTACTGAGATAAGACAAAGGCAGCACATGACAGAATTCCTGTGTAGGAAACTTCCTGTTCAAGATAAAGATTTGGGGGTTTTTGAAGAGCTCTTTGAACTTATCCCAGACACCTTGTGTCCCCACTCAGTGCTGCATCTACATGATCTTCCTTTTCTCCTTTGAGTTGAAATCATAGCCACGTGTTCCTTGAGGATAGGTGCCACCCCAACTTCACTCATCTAAAAATAATCTAAACTGGCTGCCTGTATGCTCTACATGGTCAGTGAAAACTAACCTCTCTGCCTGGAGAGTGAAGGATACCTTCAAAGGTAGCTGTGAAGGTCTTACCTAGTCTCTTACACACTAGTGAACTTTCAGAGACCTAGAAATAGGAGAGGAGGTATCTATAAATCATGGTTAAAAGTAGGGGAGGTTAATGTGTGATGACCCACTAGGAAAGGTCCTCAGATGCATTCCTTGGAGTTGACCTCCTTGGCTGACACATCAGAACAGACAGTGTGGCTAACTAAGCCTTTGGACAGGGGGAGCAGCACCGACACAGCCTCAAGTTGTTGCACAATTTCATTGCAATTTCTCTCCAAGACTCGCATAGTGGTGTAATTCTGTCCTTTCACTTGGAAGCAGAGCTGGGGTAAATGAAAACACCACTTGCTTTTGACAGTCCAGCATATCCTGCAGCTTCACCTCCCCACTGAGGTGCAGGCAGTGCCCTGCTTGGCACCTGTAGCAACATAGGGTAAGGAGGCAAAATAAACCCAACTGTTTCCTGCCATTGCGTACCAATGTCCTGACATGTGGTGCATTTATCTACCTGCTGTGGAGAGGGAAATACAAGTCTCTGGGCTTGATCCCAATAGACCAAGGCAGCAGAAACTAATCATGAGTCCTGCAGGAGTGATCTGCAAGCTGGGTAGCCCCCCTCCAACACACCCAAACCCCTCACTCCCTCATCATGACACACAGCAAATACAATTACAAGATCTAATCAAGTGCAACTAATGTAATTCTGAAAGTCTTCACAGCTAATGAAAACCAGGTCCTCCCCTTCTCGATTTAATTGAGATGTTTGGTTCATTCACTGTGGAAAAGAAACCCTCCATAAAGTTATGTATGAATATTGCATTTACATATCCAGCCTGTCACAGTATTTTTTCTCCTGACTGTTGGATATTTAATGGTAGAAAACCATCTGCGAAGGGAAATGGACTTCACAAAATAAATACTTTCTCACATTGTTTCAAGGGAAACCTCCAGTCTGAATGTCATCTACTAGCTTCCACTTTGTAGTCTGAACTTGGTATAAACAGAACATTTCCTTAACATGAATAAATCATGATCCCTAGTAAAAATACACTCCTCTTGCATTTAAGCAAGAATCACAAGACAGAATTTGGCCTATAGCTTGTAAACTCAAATTGGTTGAATAACAAATGACTAAAAAAAAAAATCCTTTTTTTCTCCTTCCTCCAGTCTGTTCTTTTTGCTGCCTGCTGGCATCAGTTTTTCTGCAGTTTAGGCACCACTAATGCTGCAAGACTTCTCCTGCCTCTGTGTTTTCCCATGTTACTATGATTAGCATTATTTTAGCAGGAATTTTTATCTACAATATGGGTAGCACTGCAGAGAGAAAAAAATACATCATGCCTCCTGCAAAAAAAGTTTTGCTACTACTTTGCATTACAAGCTGCCAAAGCATGATGACAGAGGAGCAATGGCTGGTAGGCAGGACAAGCACAGCATCACATCACTTCATGCAATCAATAACCAGCCTGCCTTTGCTTCTTCCAGGTTTCTCTTTTATGTTTACCCAAATTGTTACTTTTTCTCCGCAGAACGTGGTCTTATTAAGGTTTTGAAAGGGAAGAGTAAGACTGGAATTTGATGAAAACCTGTAAAGATACAGCATAGCTGCTTTCCAGGGACAGGAGAGACAGTCAAGACAGACTAGGTAAGAAGAACAGTCTTGCACTGGTGATGTATGAGGGAAGAGCAGAGAGTAAGCTCAACACCTTTGTATGACTGATGAGCAGTAAGCACATCTCATTCACCAAGTGGCTGATGGGAGTCTTCAGATGTGTAGATGTGACCACAGCATATACATGCACACACACCAGAGGCCTGCACCCACATCCACAAAACAGCTACTGCCTCCGCTCCTGCATGGTCAGGAGGCCTTCACTTCTGTCCTCTTGCCTCCTCCTGGTACCTTCACCCACCCTCTGCAACCCACAGAGCCTCGTTCTTCCTTCCGTGACTGCCTCCTCCTCCTCCCTTCCAGAGGCCATGCCAGTGCTGCTGCAGTGCCACAGCTCCACGAGCTGCCCTCGGTTCTCCACCCATCTTGAGGCTTGGTGCTTCTAGCATAGAGCACTGCTACCCTGGTCATTACCTGAGTACTTCTCACAGTGGGCAACATTTTTGGTTTAGCACTTCTCCCTTGACTGATTTTTCTGTACCAATCAAACATACTCACACAAACTCCTTATAAAACTACCAGTACTGATAACAACATCTATTGATTACTTTGGTTATGGCCTATTAGTACCAGGATGCCCAAATGGTGAGGAAAGACAGGGCATGTCAGAAACACAAAGAGCAGATACCAAGAAATATATGAAAACACTCTCTCGGAAAGAGAATGAAACTATAGGAATTAAACGATAGAAGTGCTTACCTAAAATATGATAACTAACCTTAAGACACAAGAGACAAACCTATACATGATAACGAGAAGTCAGCTCAAGAACATATACAGCTACAACAGACTATCTCCCCTTCCTCCAGTAATTTCAACAGCTACTTATCTTTCACAATTTGCCATTACATCACTGTTACAACACCCTGTTCAGGTTCGATTTTCCTTCACCAAGCAGTCTGGATTTCACCTGCCTTATTCTTTCAGAAATTTGCCATGTTCAGGCCTGTTGAAACGCCTTCTGAACATGGCTCATTTTAAAGGATAACGCTATATGTTGAACAAACCTTTTTTTTATTCTTTTTCATCACTTAGGGAGACAGTTTTATTGCGAAGCAATCTGATTCTGCAGAAGGAAGCAGTTTTCAAAGAAACTATTCATAAATCCAGAGGGTGACCATTAGTTATTGAAAGCTGAAACACAAGTTGATTTGATGGCAGCAGCAGTAAATTAATTTTTCCTTTTGTTGAAAGATTTTCTCAACTACGACGAACAGCTGGCAAACTGCCTGAAGAGCAGAGGTCATCCGGCTCTGCATTTACTTAGATTCAATACCAAATTGATGCACTACTTTCAGAAAAACAACCGTGTCATCCTTTTAGAGAGTCCTTTTTGAATTTTCAGCTGACTTGAAACACATGACTGTAGACCTTAGTTTGGGGCAGCTGCTAAACTACTTGCCTTGCTATGTATTTCCATGAGTTATTCAACAACAGGAGAACTGCAAGACTTAGTTTGGCTGGAAGAAAGCAAAAACAACGGACAGACTCATCACTCTACCCCAGTTTCACATATTATGTGGGTAAGAATGAGAACTAGATTGGTGACAGAAAATTTATTCTTAGAAAATCCCTCCTTTTGGAATGGTTACACTCAGACATGCACTGACCCAAACAGATCATGGCTCCTATCATTCCCTAGTGCATGCAAACAGATAAAATGCTGACATGCATAAAAAAGGTTTGGGGCAAAAAAAAGCAAGCAGAATCTGCACGGAAACTGCCAAAAAAAGAGTACAACAGCTGGTACACAACCACTAATAGGCAAAGACAGCACTGCTGGCAAATGTAGGTGAAGCGAAGGAAAGGAAAAGGCAAAATGATGATGGGAAATTCAAAGGTCAGCACAAAGGGATGAAGAAAGAAAGCCAGTTACCATGGGGTAACCTACTGCTGTCTCAGAAGGACAGTCATTTGAGCCATTACAGGACACACAATTTATTCCACTGTGGTGGTGCTGCTCAGTGATCAAGCCTCAGGGACACTGACTTCCCCTCGTGCAGCTTTCTGACTTGGCTTGATTGCCCACGTTGCCATTCTGTGGCTATACAGATAAGGCAAGAGGACTGGGATAGATCAAATCCACAGCATGTCTCACCAGCTGAGTTACAGAGCACAGTGCAGCAGTAACATGGGCAGCAACTACAGTTTCTTCTCCTTTCTTCCTCTCAGCTCTTCCATATTATTTTCATTTTCTATCAACAAAGTCCCAGGCAGCACTGCAGGCTCAGTGAAATGTCACATTTGTGACATGATGGGTGGGAGTCAGCCACCCATCATGAGATACGTGAGATGCCCAAGCGTGTCTGTGTGTGAGTGATGCGTTTGAGCCTCCTGTGTTCCCAGGGGCTACCAGGCAATGGAGCCTCATAAGGGATGCAGCTGACCAACACAGGAGGATGCCATTTAGTTGCCTAAACACTAGCTGCTAGAACCACCTGAGTTGCCCAAGGCCATCCAAGCTATCTGGATGTTTATGGAGATATGTCCACAGAGATGAACAGTTTGGTACACGAACTGCAAGAGATTTATGTCCTTCTGGAGTGGCAGCTGGAGGCCAAGGGGCACAGCCTATAGCATTTCAAACAACATTCAGTGCCCTCCCTTTTCCGTAGATGAAACCTGAATCTGGATGTGGTTAGCAGACATGGCACAGGACCCACAGAAAACTCTCATCCTTCTCAAATAGCTATTGGAGACTATGAAAAATGTACCAGGGCCTCTCAAATGGCACCAGCTGCTTCTGCATGAGCAGCTGAAGGGGGCTCTCATCGCCACTGTCTAAAATGGGGCCTGAAGATGCCTTGCAGGTACTTGACTAAATTTAGGAGTTTTCATTTGCACTTGAATCTCACACCATTAACATCATGCTTAACTTTTACATAGGTACAAACATCTTCCTTTAAAATGATTTCCTACACAAGGCTGAATGCTCTTAGCACTAAATCCTTCTCAGAAAGCTGTAAAGATTTATGGAGAGATTAAATGTTTTAGTCTAATATCAGAAAAGCACTTTTCTGCAAGCAGAACAATGCCAGAGCATCACACTCCTTCCAGCTGGCAGGACAAAAAAATAATGTCCAGATTTTCAAAAACATTCACTATCACAGACTCTGTAATGTTTAATTATCTGATGGTGCTTAGGACTGTAGGTAGAGAAGAAAATCCACAAATAACACAAATCTAGTCATCATATGAATATTTAAGACCCCTCTGCCTGGAGCATCAGTGTGTGGGCACCTATCAAAACTGTATTAAATGTCCCTATACAGCTACAGAACACATATGTAAGCATAAAATTAGCAAGCAACCTTCAAGAGACCTCTATTCAGAAAAAAAACTTCTTCTCCCTTCATGAACATTTTTGAACAAAGTGGGGTTTTCCCTCTAATTTTTTCCCATTAAAATTTTATGTTACTGCAAAGAGACAGCATGCAGGGAACTTCTAACCCAATTCTGGTCCCAATTGCTCTTGCATAGTAACTGAAGGCAAGCCTTGTTCTCTATGTAGTATTATGTGCAACTTTAGGTTTCATTTTATTTACTGCAACATTAACATACAGATACACAGGCTAAAATATTAAACCTGCACTACAGGCAACTACTTGCCCAACTAATTCACGTAAAAGTAGAATAAATAATAAAGCCTCTTACTATCCAGTTAAAGAAACCAGCAACATTTATAAGCTACAAGAGAACATAGAGACCTTAAAATACAAAAGCATTCCTGCTGCAACAGAAAGTTTTCAGGAATTTCAGAAATTCTAAGCCATGGACTTCTTTTGTAGGCTATTCTTGCTTTGTCTTTAACACCGGTGGGCTGCTATTAAAAAAACAGCTAAGTGTCCTGTAGTTAGTTCTGAGCACTGGTTACTATTTTGTGAAAGGAAGTTGCAACTTAAATGTCAGCCTTCAGAGTAAATCTGCTGAGATCGAGTCTCTTCTAAGAGTAAATCTCTTACACTTCAGTAAATAGATGAGATATAAATAAAGTAGGACCTCTGCAGAGTTTAAAACAGGCATTGCTGCCGTATTAGCAGGCTTGTGGCAATGTTACTTAGCAGTATTTGTTTTAAAGTCTCAGCAGGCTCATCCTGCTGAACATTTTCTGTAAAACCATCTGCTGAACAGACAGAATCGATCTCAGAGTGTGTCCTGCTTGGTTTGTAAATTTACCTACTGTGACTAAGTACATAACTCATTATTAAAAACAGTCAGACCTGGTCTTTCCTGAGGGTAAACTAATGTTTCTCATCATCCTTAGAAAAACACACAACACGAGATAAGGAATAAGTAAGGCATTTAAATAAGAGCCATTATTTCAAAGGCTTACTCCCATGGCCTGAATCAACATGCAAACGTGGACTCCCAATTATCTTCACAAGATAATTATAATTCATAATTGGCACTTTAAAGCATTTTCAAAGAGCTGTGCAAATATTGACTAATTAGCCACACCAGAACCCTGTGGGGTAGGTGAGCAGGTACACTAAGCCCCTTTCGTATCTGAGCAAATTGTGGGGGAATAAAACCCCAACCTTCACCTGCTGCAGGGGATGAGAAGGCGGAGAGGTTTCCAGCCCTATGCCCCTTGCCCAGTCCACACTGCTCCCACCACCAACATTTTACCTCTTCTGGAGAGGGGATGAGATGAGATCTAAGCTAGCAGAGCTGGAAATAGCGGACAAACCTCCGTTCATTCTAAGTCCTGTTAAGCAAAAGGTCTAGATATTCAAATGTCAAAATAAAGCCTAAGGATTTGATACAAGTACATGCAGTATTTACATGAGGATGGTAGCCTCTTCTGCCAAGGAACGCTCAAACAATGATGTACTGCACAATTATGACTTACTCCCAGAAACAAAATATTACACTGATACTTGTAACTAAATAGTAGAAAACCAGCTCTATATGTATGGAGTAAAACACTAATTTACTTAAAACTGGGAGAAATCTTTTGGGCACTGTGTGCCCAAAATTAAGAGTAAAGAAAATGTGGTGTCCCGTTAGAGCCTCCCAGAGGCTCTACCTTCACCATGTAATAAACCACACAAGGCAATCAGTCTCTTCAGTCTACAAGATGGGTGTAAAAATGGACTGAAGATCCTTAGAGACCACAGCATGTAGAAAGTCAAATACACCACTGAATATTTCCTCCATTAAATCTGGCTCTTTAATGAAATTGCCTGTAGGAAAGCAATGATTAGTCATTAGTGTCTCAAGTTTTCGGGCTTAAACCAGCAAACAACGGCTTTATTCCAGAGCTTTGTTACTAATCACCACATTCCAGATGACAAACAGGTCTTTTCCAAACAGTTGTATTATCACAAGCTTACAATGTCCACAAGATACACAACATGAACTGTTTCTATTTGGTGTAATCCTGCTTTGTCTATTGAATTGGTTATATGTTGTGTCTAATTTCAGCTACAATCTTTATAAGGCAAAGATTGTGTCCCTGTGGTTTTGTAAAGCCTCATTCACAGCTGTAAGGGCATATAAATTGAATAAATAATAAGAAATCATGAACAGTGGGAATTTATTCTGCATTTATCAGGAATTCACAAGTGAGGATTTACATATTTTTAAAATGGATTTTTTTAAGATAATATCTTCCAGAGATCTGGTTCTCTACTCTTTTTTAGAAATTGGGAGATGCCTTTTAACTCAACTGCAGCAACTATTTAGGTAAAAATAACAACAGGAAAAATAAGGTTAGTGTGGTGACTGGTTGAATAATAAATCCAGGGTTATTCCACTCTGAAGCTCATTCTTCAGCCTGGTTCATGTTTAACTGCTTCTGAGACAAACAGGTTTCCATCCCTGGTAAAGAGCATTAAGATGATGGCATTTTAACTACTGCAATAATTATCTACTCTGAGCAAGGCTAGACAAAACAAATAGTAGGAATTGAACAGAGCTGCCTTAGTGAGTAAAATCCATTTAGAAACATCCAAACTAGAGGAGTACAAATTGGGTGGCTTGGGCTGCAATATGATAAAAGGGAAAAAAGGGCTTCTGTACTCAGAAGCTTTGTAGAACCATGAAACAGTCTAACAAAAATCAATATTTTTTACATTTGGCACTCCTGGCCGCTCATCCCACATGAGTCCCCTACAAGCTGGGGACAGGGGACCATGGCCACAGCAAGAAACATAGTCAGCAGTAACAAGCCAGTCATAAGCCAAAGCAAGTCTATGCTACAGCTCTGTATGCTATACTTTTTTTTTAATTTGGGGTGTGTGCATTTTTTCCTTTTCAGGAGAAAGAGAGTGAGAAAAAAAAGCAACGTTTTTTATCTCATTATAGGAATATGTTCATGTAAACAATCATTCAGCCTGCCCTAAGGATGGTGATGAGCAGCTCAAAGGACCTCAGGAATCTGCTAGTCTCTGACACCTGGACCTGCCAAGTAAGTGAAAACACAGGGTGACTTTGGTCTGTAAGAATGAAAGACAAACACTAGAATGCCTGCTTCTTTTCAGGTACACCAGTGTACACCCACAGTAGGTAAAATGCAGCAATAATGGTAAAATAAGTTGTCTGTGTTATTAGAAATGTTAATTGTCCTGGCCAGCCTTCTGTCCTTAGAGGTCTGCAACTTCTCATGCCTGTCAGGTGAGGAGTCTGGTCCCCACAGCCTGAGTGTACAAGTACAGATGGACATTCCCCATCTTTCAAGATGCCAAGCTAAACTCATCAAACTCATAATATTTCCCATTTTTCTTTTTGGTTAAGAAAACTAAAACCTGTAAAGGGAATAGCACGTGAGAGCAACTCTGTATTCTAGGATAGAAAATGCACTCATTTGCACAAAGTTAATAACATGTCCTAAAATGGCCATTCACTCTCAAAAGGCATTAGCATGTAATAGCAGCTGCTCATCCTCTGAGTGCAGATGAATGTTGGAAAGAGGTGCTGAGAGGCTTTGTCCTAGAATTACATGTCAGTGGTTTAAACATGATGTGTGGAAATTATTTTAATTGCCCATATCAGTCCGGGACTGAAATGGTCTTATATTGGTAGGAGTGGTGCAAAATGTCTTTCTCTGGTCCCGGCGTTGTTTGAGAAGAACATGTACATACCTGAAGGTCTAGAAAGCTTCACCACAAAATAAATTTTAAAAAAATCACCCCAATAAAATAGCTTTGAAAAATATTAGCTGGTAATGATAGTTTTTGACTGCAAGTCTTACCTAAAAAGATCCAATTTCTTGCAAGTATGAGCACTGAAAGAGCAAGAACTGCTATTTTTGAGATAAATATTACAGTTCAAATGTCACAACTATATTAAAGACATTCACAATTGGCTCTGAGATTTAGAAAGAAAAAAAATAAAAGACTTACGCTGTTGTAGGAAGGTTGGTGATGATCACAGTGCTAATGACCATGAGAGAAATACAAGATTTTTTTTTTTTAAGCATCATTATCTAGTGGCCTTGAGTGCTAATCAAAACAAAGACTATAATGCCTGCTTTAATGGGGTTTGTCTCAGTAATGCTCCTAAATGGAATAAACTACATTAAACCCAGACAAGCTACAAAGAGAGATAAATGGCAAAACAATACACTGGAAACCTAAAGATTCTTTTAATCTACTATTAACTGAGTTACCATCCATGGCATTCAGAGTTAACTGTGGTTTTGTAATCCATTTGCGGAACTGTACAACTAAAATAGAAATGTTGCTGTCCTTCTGTTTAAAACAACAGGTTAAATAAGGCCCACATGAACCTCCAGAATGGCTGGTCAGGCAAAGACTGTAGTAGAACAATCTGCATATCTATTTTCTTATTTAAAATTAAGGAAAGCAGCTCCTCCGGAGTTTTTTCTCTAAGTAGAGGGAATCTGACCCCACCGAGACAGTCCTGCACATAAGCTGAGCCTCTGTGCACCACAAGGATGCCCCAGGCAGACAAAGGACCCCACACACTCCCTCACAGACCACTGCCATTCCCCACAGCTCCACTACTGCACGGACAGACATTTAGGCTTCAGATCATCCTCTTGATGTTTACAGGCAGGGGCACTGAATGCCAAGAAGATGAATTCATTGCCATCCTCCTCCTCATTCCTTTAGCCTTGCTCATCTCTCCTCTCCATATGCTGGCCCAATGCACAGACATGCTGAATTTCTTCAGCTTGATACCTCAGAGGATCAGTTACATTTGAGTTTGTCAAAAGCAAGTAAATAGGTTTTCTGATGTATTTATTTTGCTGTATCTCTCACCCTGTGATGGGAGGATCCGCAGCAGCTGAGGGGTAGGTAATGCAGACTATAGCATTTTGGGCAGATGCTGCAGGAAGAGGTGGCAATTTACTGATAAAATGCCAGCCAAGGTATAGATGTAGTGACACTTTTATGTTCATTTAGATGCAAGAATGAAATATTTCCAGGGGCCCAGTCTTGGAAGGATGGATTAGCTCTTTGTTCATGGTGTACACAAAGTGTAGGATCATGCATTTTATCTTGAAGAAATTTTCAATAATGGTCTTTACAAACTGAAGCTGTAGCTTAGGGAACATATAATTCATTCTGTAATTAATGAGTTCCCCCAGAATTACAGAGAAAAATTCCTATGGTTTTATTGCTTTTGTAAAATGCTTGTTCTCCTGCTCTCAAGGGACTGCAAAAGGTCAGTGGTGTTGAATATACATGATTTATAAAGTACTCCGGGATAAGAGGTGCTGTGTAAATATAAAATATTATTAGAACATACTCTCCTTAATTCACATACACTGAAATGGAATTGGCTGTGCCAAAAGAACAAAACTAAGAAACCAAGACAGTCTGATGGCAGCAGGTTGTCTAAGGCTACTGACAGTCCACAACAGAGCAACCATAAATTCATCTCACAGACAGATTTATCTGATGCTGGAAGTTATTGCTGTTCATCTGGAATCAGTTATATATATACAAATGTGAAGACTATGTTACATAGAAAATGACTAATCAGGCAGAGATGATGGACTGCTCTGTACCATGATGAAAAAGTGGCTTCTGAAGCAGCTGCAGGTGTAGGAGCAGCTCAAGTAGCCCATCCACCTTCTGCAGAAACACTGCATTACATAAGTCTGTTCTCAAGTATATGCCAGAGATGCTTGGGATTCCATGGTCCTCTGCTTTGTAAAGCCACACTCAGATGGCACTGTCAGCCTCAAAATATGCATCCTATTTATCCCTGGCTTCAATGGACGCTTCCAAGCTCCCCTAGAATTGAACCTTGAGATTTGTTGACTTACAGATATATCCAGAGAGTCTTTCTAGAAAGCAGTCTCTTAGAGAACTGATCTAGAATGAGCCAAACTGGACTAGCAGTCTCTCATTCCCTCTCAGGGAAGCATAAATTATGCTTTCACCACAGTTTGTGGGATTGATTCTAGTTTCTCTCATTCTTCTGTTCACAATAGTCTATAACACTGCAGTAAGTAATCACTTTGAAGTAGATTTCAAAATATTTTAACAACTGGGGCAATGACATTCTTACTCCACTTTGCCATAAATGGAAAAACTCCCACTCCCCCTCCCAAAGACAGAGACTGCAGATCATATTCTGAATTCTTTTCAAAACCTAGGCCAAAAGATATCACCAGCATAGTCTGTTCCCCTTCACATGATTATTTCCATTCTCACAGATTCCTTTATCTAATTCCCTTCCACCCTGAAGTTTACACTCTCCTTTCAAAAATTTTTCAACTGCACTTCCCTTCTTAAATTTCCTCTCATCAGCTTTCAAATAATGTGACTGTATTTTAGAAAAATGATGCTATGAATTCAGCATTTCAGACTACTAATTTTAGATCCTTAAAAAAAAAAAAGAGGCACAATACAGCACTTCAGTAAAAGTATATAAAGTATATGAGCTTCCTGCTTGTAAAGCAAAAAAATTAAGTTCTTACTTTTGACTGTATTCATGCTTTCCCATGAAAATTGATACATCTGTCTAGGAGGTGAAGCAGATTTGGATTATCTGTATTCGAGAGAATAGTTACACGAATTTACTGCATAAAATGATTAGACTTTCTAGCAGCAGAAGTTTGAATCTGTGATAATGTCAAAGTTATTCTCATCTATGCAAAATACTTCTCATCCACACAAGAAGGGCTCTTAATTTCCTCTGTACTGAAAAAAATGCCATTGTATTTTCTCATTCCTGATGATGTAAGTATTTGGTTTCCCCTACTTTCTTTAGATAATTTTTACTCTTAATAGATTTGGCTATAACTAAATTGCTGTAGTAATGGCAGACAATGACACTCTTAAGGCTATCCTATCTGTGATTAATCTGTGCTCCAACTGAAAGCATTTATCATCTGAGGACTACCCTTCCCATTTGTCTTTTCCCTGTGTTTTTAGTTCTCCTTTCCTATCAAGGAGAACAACAAAAGTCATTATAGGTTTTTAACTTAGGGAATGACACTTTTAGCTCTGAGGCCAACGTGTAAATGTAAATTTCCAGATGTTAGAACAAAGAAATAGCAACTGTGAGGCAGATGTTAATATATTACCCTTTTTTGGTAATACAAGCAAAAATCAACTTTAAAAAAATCCCCCAGCTATTGCAGTAATGAAAGCTTACCCGCTTGGGCATTTACATATACCTGTGCCTGCAGAAATAAGATCTAACTAGTTTCTCACAATCCATGGAGTCCAGACAAATCCTCTGTGTTGTTTTTTCCTCTTTTGATATTAACAATCCATGGGCTAGAACGTATAGCAAATGAAATCATCTCCAGATGTTTCTTCTGCTTAGCAATCTGATGAATGCCTGAAGACCATTTACTGTACGATGAAGTCAAGTGGAATCTGGAGGATTCTGGATCCTGTTATAGCACTGTTTTTCAGGACCACATTCAGCACCAAAAGTTAAAACGTGTGTCTGGTTTCTATCAAGTACCACTTGGACATAAGTCCTCAAGCACTTTTGAAGCCAGCATAGGAAGAGCTAATGAGCTCTGAGCTCCCTAAGAACTCTGCTTTTCTTTGAATCCACCAACTGAAAAACCCACAGCATGTCTGAGAATGGAATAAGATGCTTCTTGCTCTATCTAGTAACCTTGTTGCCTCTACCATCTTCTAACCCTTCGAAACTTCTGAATTAACTCTCCTGGCATGGTGAGCACAGAATCACAGAATTAATTAGGTTGGAAAGGACCACTGAGATCACTGAGTCCAACTGAACACCACCATGTCAACCAGACCATGGCACTAAGTGCCAAGGCCAGTCTTTCCTTAACCACCACCAGGGATGGTGACTCCATCACCTCCCTGGGCAGTCCATTTCAATGTCTTTCAGTGAAGAAATTCTTTTTTATGTCAAACTAATTTATTAAGGGTAGACTCAATGCCCTCATCCAGATCATCAATAAAGAGTCATAGCCAGTGGCACGGAGTAGCACAGATAGATGAAGTATACTTACTGTTTAGGTTCCCCTCCATAGAATCTTCATCCTCTGTCTAGCTCTTACCATATCACATCTCTCATCATCCTCTCTCTCTCATCTCACATCATCCCTCCCAGGGACCTCGGATCTCCACAAATCCTGTAAAGCCCTTCCTTTTAACATTAATACAGCACGACTTCTGAATGCCTTGTGTCAGGCACATTTGTGTTTGTAATTCCTTTCACACTAGGCAATTCATTAAGGGCTCTGTTTTGATTACCAAAATGTGTGAACACAATTTTGTATCTCATCTATACAGGGTCACTCTTATGTCAGCTCGTTTCTGACTGTGACAGTCTTTTCCCATCCTAAAGGCAAAGCAGTGTTTACGTTTGGTTAGTTAAAATATTTACATTGCACATTCAAATGATGCATTTTCCCAGTGACAGGGCTCTCTGTGGTATTTCCTCCTCTACCTACTATGCAGCGGAAACAGATGATTAAGATGAATATTCTGTGTGTCTCTAAACAAGCAGACTAAGGAAATATGCAGCACAGCTCTATACTATACTAACACTGTTGGACTTTGTAATATCCATGCAGGCTGTGATCTGCCCAACACTGGCATGAAAGCCTGTCTTTTAGGACCCCAAATCGGAAGAGTTCCACGTTTTCCAGTCATCATAGTTCAAACAGATTCTTCATTTACTGACAATTTATTTGCTCACTCAGTGCCTGAGGTAGAGTAAAACGGGGCAGATGTAGGCCCTGGGAGAGGAGGTAAGAATGGTGCTGTCTGCTGATCATCAGTCTGCTTGCAGATAAAAGCCTCGAGCACACCGTGTCTGCAGGGGGGCAGAGACGATGGGTGCTGCTGCCCAGATGGAGAAGAAAGAAGGGGAAAAGTAAAGGTGACACTAAAGCTGGCAGGGGAAGGCTAAAAAATTACAGTATTTCTGGGAATCAGAAAACCCACTGGACACTCCGATCTTAATGTAACACTACGAAGTTGAATAAAACACTGTGAGCGATGCTGCACCAAGAGGGTACACCAGACACACAGCACGAGCCTCTCCCCAGAGAGACCGTCTGAGGTTTGCATGGGAGAAGGAGTATGCATACAAAACTTCACACAACAGTGAAATTCAACATTATTTAAGACATATCATCACCTACATGGTAAACAGTTAATTTTGCTCAAGTATCTGTTATTACCAAACAACAAAGGACAACCATATGCAAGTCCTCCTGAGAAGAAATCAGATGCAGAGTGAAGCAACTTCTCACACCAAAACTACGTAGCAGTGCAAAATTAAAAACTTAAAACCCCCGGCTTTCAGTGGCTGTATTCCTTACCTTATAACATCATCCACGCAGGTCTTCATATAGCCTCTCCCAGTGGGGAAGCGAAAGCTTCTGGGCTGAAAAAACAAAGAAGCGCTGGTTAAGACATTACCACAAAAACCCTGTCTGTGCTTACGTCCATCACAAACTCTGCTGCATCTTTTTGTTTACAGAAACATGTACAATAGACCAAAGTTAACTTTGGAAGCAAGAGCTACTTATTTTAAATTGAACTTGCCAACTTAATGTCATATACTCTGGAGGAAATGGGTTATAAAAGTTGCTGTATAAATAAGGCACGCACCATCTAGCAAGTGAACTTTATACAAGATTATTTTATGTGTGGGAGATGTATTTACTCCGCTTTTTTAAACTAACAGCAAATGAAACTTTGTTTGCCAGTTAAAACACAGCAGTAAAAGGCTCTACATCACTACAAGGTGGTGTATTCACAATAATAAATAACCAATTTTTATTTAACCGAAAACACATTTATCCACATGTATTTTTATTTCCTGATATGAGTGCCTTCCTGATATGAGTGCCTCAAGCATAAGAAAATCAATGAAAGACACAGAGTCTAATACAGGGTCTCACTTCTCTCTCTCACAGAGGTAATGACCATAAGTATCTCTCATTTCATAGGTTAAAAACCTCTTAGGCAGGTCTACACGTGCTTATTATTACTTTAAAATGTCCTTCTTTACTGTAGCAGGTGTTGTCTCGAACCCGTCTCCTTGATGCAAAGGGCTTTGTTAAAATGTTAGAATGGCAGGATATGGAATCCAGCATCATCCAGGCCTGCTGCCCAACCAAGGGGGGTGAGGAGCGAGGATTTGGCTCCCCAGTGCTGGAGCCCCCAGTCACCCTCTCCCTTGGCAAGGAGGGGTGTGTGGGAAAAGCCACAGAGAGAGTGAGCAGGCTCATTACCTGCCTGCCTGACACAGCCCCACTGCCAAGCAGCATGGAGGGCGCATAGGGATTAGCGCAGACACTCCTGCCGAAAGGGGATGCCACAATCCCCAGGCTAAGAGCCAGGATAAACCTAGATACTGCATTTTGAGCCAGCAGCCATCCTCGGGGATACACAGCTTGCAACTCCCAGCCTTTGGCTGGCCAGCTCACAAAGCCCCGCCGTTTTTGGCAGAGGGATGTCCAGTGTGATGGGCAGCGGCTGCCGCTGTCACTAGCAGGATGTTTTCTGGAGTTTCTCCTACGAGGCAATGTGTTTATTCTTTGAAACAGTTGCTCCCTAAAGATTAAAACTGAATGGGAGCACAAAAGCAGTGTGTGTCCTCCAGGGCTGCTACGTGCCTTTGGGCAAAGAGGAGGTACAAGCTGTGTCCTCCCAAATTACATGCAACAAACGACGCTGCACTGATAGAACAGCATTCTTCAGTACACAAATTAATACTCTCTTCATTTTAACCCCTCCTTAGAAAAAAAATCAACAAAAAATCCCCCAATATCTTTCAAACACCGTTTATGTAATTAAGAGCTCCAGATCTGGAGCTGTGTTGGCGAATCTCCACCTCAGCTGAGCCCATTCACCTCAAAAGCATGTCAATCTAGGCACATGAAATGAACAACAGCCACTAGGCTTGCACTTTTAAGACTACATTTGTTATCATCCCCAAATAGCAGTAGACACTCTCAAAAAACAGACTTAACAATTACACGGGACAGATAGCAATAAGAAGAGCAAAGAGACCAGGAGAAACACTCAGACAAAATATATCTTTAAAATTAAAATAATAATAGTAATTTAAAACTACTAAAAATAGGATTGAAGTAGTGAGAACACAGGAGAAATAGCTGCACAACAATGTAAAATCTATTTGGCACAGTCTGTGTAATCACAGTTATCGCAAAATGGTTGAAAAAACAAATGCAACAATGGTTTTTCTTTCTGCTGAGCTGTGTAGAGAAATGTTAAATTTTTACCACTGTACAGGATTCTTGGTACCCCAGGGAGTGCCTTGAGGGGTGAGGACTTGTCTCTGGTAATAGGAAGAAGTATTTACCTTGCCTAATAGCTACATGTTGATGTATTCCCATTAGCAAAATTAATTTATTATTGCATATATAGAGTAACTTCTAGTTTAAAAAGTAAGAAAGATGGAGAAGGAGACTAAATGGTCTTGTTTACCTCTGACGGGAAGACATACAGATTTTTTCATTATTGGTAACACGAACTAAGCCCACATAAAGGGAAACAGACAAACTTTAACAACCCTCAGCTGCAGCACAATGGCCACCAAGAAGATTTATTCTCCTAAGCAGTACAGCAGACTTCACAACTTTTCTCTCTGTGGTATCTGCCTTATTTTAGTGAATAACCGAACAGCAGCAATCGCTACCACGCTCCTCTAAAGATAAAAACATTACCTCAGATTAACAAGGACTCCTCATCCTAGTTCGCACTGTGCAGAAGACACCACGAGAAGCTATCCAGTGGTGCTCTGGAACTCCCTGCGGTCGCTAAGGCAGCTCTCAAGAGTTTCTCGACCCCTGTCCCCCGAGCGCTCACCGATTCCGTATGCGCGGCGCAGACCCACCTTCTCCGGCTGCCAAGCCGGGCACAGGCTGCGAACAATGCCGCCTCTGTCAGCCCGCCGAGGGAGCACTGCCACAAAGACACGCTCATCCACAGACCCGCGCTTTTTTTTTCTATCTTCTTTTTCTTCTTGGAGTACAGGGTGATGAGAACGGATGGGAGAAAAATGCTTATGTATGTGTGATTAGCCAAGGCTTCATTCTGTTCAGGAGTGAGACGGTGTCAGTGCACGACGGGCATCCCGGCGCCGGGAGGGGAGACGGAATCTGCACTGGCGAGAGGGCTCCCTGCCTCGCTTCGCACATTTTTGTTTCAGATCTGTGGGTGGCTGCATGAGCAATCAGCCGAAATAGGGGAGGAGTTACACGAAATGCAATTTAGGGCTTGGAAGCCTTGCCTGCCTTTCCGAGAGCAGGAGGAACAGGCGAGATCGCCGCCCGCTGACGGAGCAGCGCTCCCTGCCCTGCCCACCCCACCTGCTGCCACCTGCCCCACCGAACTGCCCGGGAAAGCGCCTCTCCCTCCCGGCCGGCATCCCCGGGACAGAGCACAGGAGCAGCAGCTGCTCTCCATCCCTCGGTAACCACACTCGACAGCCTCTGAGCACGCTGGCTGTTCACTCCCGACCCACAGCATCACCAGTTTAATTTTCAAAAAGGCACGGTGCTTCATGATCTTAATGAGCAACTACAGGAAGAGACAATGAATGACATCCTCGGCAGATGTTTGCAGCTGTCACTAGGAAGAGGAGATGACAGTGGCATCTCAAATATCAGTTTTCTGCAAAGCTTTCCTTGGAAATCAGTGAGGCAAAGCTGGAAGTTCTTTAAAAATCAGATGTCCCTAGTTTTCTTGTTTTGAAAGGAATATCACGTGCATATATTTCATGCAACTTCAGCTTTGTTTTCTTTCCTATCAGAAAATGAGAAGCGATCTGGTCTGGCTGAAGAGGAGACAATGATGATCCCTGCTGAAACCAATTAGAGTATTACAGTTTAACTCATATATTCCCAAGCCAAGCTACACTATAGATGAGCTGTTTCACATTCCTCCACGTTAATTATAGTTCCTATCTTAAAAGATTGCAACTGAATGGAGCAGCAAGCAACAGTGTGTTTTCTTCTTGAAGCAAATACCAAGGGACACACAGCCCTTGGGTGCAGCACAGCTATGAACTGATTCCAGGTCCCTGATGAACCATTGCAGTCTTACTGTAATTTCCCATGCAATTAGTATTAATTGGTGATTTGCTGGCAATCCCCCAGGGGCCCTATCTCACCCTTTTAGCCAGTCCTACTGGATGAGGCTTGAGATGATCATTGGGGCCAGGCAGCCATCACTTCTGCTTCAGCTCTCAGGACTCTTTTTTACCCTTAAAGTTTTGGGTACTTGGCAAGGGTTATCTTGAGTCATGAAAAATCACAGATATGCCACTTCCAAATTAACACACATGAATTTGTACTGTGAGACAGCAAAGTAAGAGGGAGATTTCTAGAGGGAATTTATAAACTTTTTTTAAGCATCTTGTTTCAAAGCATTTCACTGAGGCCAAACTCCAACATAATTTTCAGAACAACTGAGCACTACTATTCAGTGTCTGGATAGTAACAGACCAGTAAAACCTCCCATCTTTTACTCAAAATTACACTGGCAAAGGAGAGCTCTAAATAAGCAACCACCTCTTCTAATTTTATGCTTTAGTAACAGTTCTTAAGGATACTATTTCCTTTTATCTATTAATAAGCTCAAGTTATTTGTCTTAAGCATCCTGTCAAATGGACTTAAGCAGGATCAGGATTGCTTTATATCACCAGAGCCCCAGCACTGAGTGGCAATAAACAAAATCAGATGTTCTTTGGCAGAACATTGTAAACATCTAAAACATATTCCAGGGTAGCTTCCAGGGTCAGTATCCCAGCTGATGGATCTCTTTCTGCGGAGTTACATAAGCAATCTCAAACTCGGTATACCACTATGCTTTAAAAAGCACCGCTGAGGCAGTTCTTCAGAGTCAAAAGGATGCCCTAAATGAGAACTGTGCGGGGGCCAGCCCACACACACCATTCAACAACTAGTAATGGTAAATACATTAGGAAATGCTTGCTGCTAGAGGCAAGCAGGATTACTTCAACTAAACCAGGTCAAGTATAATCAAGAGCAATGTCCTACAGGCCAGCTTTATTCCTCCTCCCTTTTCGGCTACTCCTAAGTTTCCAGTCCACATGAATCGGTGGTCCTTGGTATTACTGTTCTTGAATCACTTTCACCTTTTACTATGCAATGTTTGGAAACCACAACACAACATCAGTAGGGAGTCTAATACATGGTCTATTTTGGCTTGGAGGTAGTTGAGAACATTAATTATGGTTATTTCTCAAGGAAATCTTGGGTTTGTCATCTCACTTCATCTCTAAAAATTTGTACCTCTAGATTTTGCTTAAGGGCTCATGTTGTACTTTGCATACACAAACTCAAATGTGAAAACTGAAATTCAGTACAGAGATTCTTTTACATATTTGTGGTTTATATGACATAGCTTAATGAATTTTTTTTCTTGGAGATCCTTCTCTCCGATACTACTTGATTATAATATTTTAAAAGGTGTTATTGTCTTTTTTCATACATCTGTGGCATATAAAGATCCAGTCATTATTTGTCAGTGCCAAATGAAAAATGAATACTTTCAGACTATTCTCACTATTATTTTAGAAGTACAGAAGATAACCTCACTTTCACTGGTGTAATTTCACAGTAATTCCATTAACTTCCAGTATCTTTGAATGTACGCCATGCATCTGAGATATCCCTCACCTCTGTCTCGCACATCCTTAGCTCTCAAAGAGTATAAAACCACAAGGATATTACTCAGGGCAGTTTAGGTGGCAGAGAGGTTCTGTTAGTCAGTGGAGGGATGGGTTAAGGAACCACAGAATGAAAGTTTCAGGGAAGATCTTTTCTGTAAAATCACAAAAGAGGAAGGAGCACAGCACACACGCTCTGGCGGGGACAGTAAGGTGCAGTACGTGTCTCTGGAAGTGCAGAAGAACTATTAGATTTCTTAGTATGATGCTATTCTGAAAAATCTGGTTTGCTTACAGGCTTTTAAAACACACATGTTCAGATTCCCACTTTACATCTACAACTTACAGAGAGGGACAAAACATTTGGTTTTAGAAAACACAAGACCATGAGATTCTTTCTCCAATGAAATATGCTAAGACTTAGACCCTGCCACTCTAACATCCTGATAGTAAATTCAATCTTTACAAATACAGAGAAAACATCTTTAAGGAAATTTCTAATATCTCTGAACATATGGATAAGACTTACACTTTTAAATTACTTCTCTAAATAGGTGTTACCTCAAATCTCCAGCTAGTCAAGGATAGATGTGTTCAGCCTGCATCAGGTGATAATGAAGCCTGAACCCTTAGTTAAATTTGGATTAGCTGTTGATGAAAACCAATTTGATAACACTGCTTATTCTAAACTTCCCTTAATTACAGTTTTTCCAGTCAAACTTCTCACTGCTATCCCTTCTTGCATTAAGTTTCTAAGAGCATTACTGCCAGCAACAGTTTTATTTGTAGCGCTACATGGCACTGGTACGTGCTCCTCATCAGGTCCTTCTATCTGCCCGAGCCCAGTGCTGGATTGCACCAGGTTCTCTCCATCTACAGGAGGCTAAGCACAAAATTATACTTAATCAAGCATCACCTTTTGCTCTGGCTGGGAGCTTGTCTGTGTACGTCCCAGGTACTTGCATGTCCTGTGCATGCTGAAGACACACACACGCTGGACTGCCTGCACTGCCAAGAGGGCTATATGTCATTTTGAGCTACTGATCTGAAGTATTTTACTTGGACACAGATCACTTGGGTCTATGGCCTGTTCTCTGCTAAAAGGTCTCGAACTCTTGACTAACTTAGGCCATGTGGATTTTTAATTTAGCATACCTAGGAGGTGTCCAAAGCCCCCTCTTAGAGCAGTCAAGTCAAAGCCTTACAAACATTTGAAGTGTACTAATACAATCTAAGTCAATATTCTGTACTACAAGAATGGAAATATTTTTCTTAAAATTTTTTTTTTTATGGAAATTGGTTTGCAACATTATAGTAACTAGGAACTACTATACATTCATCAAAGTGTTTAAGAATAACTGATGTAATTTGGAAATTTATTTCTCACCTGTCTGATTAGCACTGATAATGGAAATTAAACTTTCTCCTCATCTGCTTCCAGTATTTATCAAGCATTTGAGCATGGCTCTTTGGTTTCCATTTGTAGTAACCAGAATTTTCAACCGTTTTTTCACCCAAGTATTTGATAGATCTGGGCTTGTTTCGTCCAGACAAGACCAAATGTATTCAATCCATTACAGTCAAGACTAAATACTTACATATGGTTTCCTAATGCTACTCATTAGGAGATGGATGGCTACAAATGTGCTTCCTTCGACTTCAGCTTGCTTTTTATTCTTCCCTGCAGCTTGCTCATTTTTATTAAAAATGAAGAAATCAAATTACTAAGCTTTCATTTTCCACTCTTCCTAATTTTCAAATTTATTCCATTTATAAGGCCCAACTATTATATGACAAGAACTTTTTACACCATTTAACAGGAGTAAAATCTTGAATGAACAGGGATTTTCTTTTTTGTTTAATCCTCTCCTGATTCCACCCACTTTTCCTATTTTCCACTCCTTAATTAAATTTCAAGTCAAAGATCATTCTGACTCAAAACATTCAAATGTTTTCATATTTGGTTAAAAAATTTCACAAATCCATTATCCTATATTGTCATAATTAACTATGAGAAACTCTCCTGAATTATTTGGATATATGGACAAGATCTGATTATCTAAATCAAATTGCTAAACTCTAATGCATAAGGGAATATTTTTTTTTTTAAACCGACAGATCTGATTAAAGTATGCTAAAAATAATTGGCCAGACTATAAGATACTAGTGGGCAGAGGTTCTGGAAATGAAGTGACACCATGCTAATTGGCAAAACAGCCAAGAGAAGATACAAATCTATTTACAATTTGAGGATTTAAGTTTGAGATTATAAATTCAAGAGACAAAGAATGACATGCTCCTGTCATTTGTTGACAAGCTGTAATAGAGAGAAGCAGTGTCACTACTTCATCACCATACACAACTGCTCTGCATCCTGCTTCCAACAGCTGACTTGCATTTCCAAGTCCTGCTCCTGTCAGATATGTTTGAATTATTCTGGCTTTGCCAGATGAGTGGTGGCATCCTACTCAGCAAAAGCATACCAGACAAAACTGTTTGTGTTCAGGAAATTGCATTATAAGAAAAGTAATTATTAGGATGTAATTTTCTCTGTACAAGCATCTGCACAAACTATAAAAGTCCTCTTACCACGGCCACTGCTCTGTAGAAACTGTGGAAGCTCAATTAAGTATTGAATCAGTGCTAAAGGTGTCTGTAGCATTTGTTTATTCATAAAACAACGAATATACAAAAAAAAAAAAGAAACAGAAACCACTCTTAGAAACTTTTGTTTAACCACAGTGAATTGAGACAGTCTTTAATACTCAAAGTTTAGTTTCAGGAAAAACAGGATGGGATGTAGACTGTCAGCTAACAGTCCTTGGTCTCTTTGATTATCACTGTATCTTTCACAACAAAAACCTGTTTAAGAAGCAGGAAAAACAAGATGAACAACTTCAGATCCCTTGAAAACATAGAGTTAGTTAATTATGTCAAACATTTCTTAATGCAACCAAGGTTGTTTGTGTGGCCCTCCTAAGATCCCACAAGAAAGAGCAGGGAACTGGCTGCCCCTGCACGTACTTCACTTGGCACTGGACTGAAATCTAGCAACATTGCCCAAAGGTCATCATGGTATATAAGAAAACAGAAATAGTCCAAAGAAGCTGCTGGCTCCTCAAATTCATAGAGCTCCTAAAGCAGGTGAACAAGAGTAAGTGACAGTGTTCCCACCTTCTTTCTGCCACTGCTGTGAGATTTTATGCTTTCTGCCTGGACTCCACACTTCCTGTGAGAGATCAGACCTGTTTTTTTATCTAATATTATACTGTCCTTTGATACTTTGTTC
Organism: Myiozetetes cayanensis; assembly: GCF_022539395.1. Taxonomy (NCBI): domain Eukaryota; kingdom Metazoa; phylum Chordata; class Aves; order Passeriformes; family Tyrannidae; genus Myiozetetes; species Myiozetetes cayanensis. Next base: position 27,415,903 of record NW_026086604.1, on the reverse strand, counting down.
TCCCTTGGACATACTTGCCATGGATGGATTGGCACATACCTGAAAGCCTCACTCAAGTTTGGTTCCCAAGGCCAGACTCAAAGAATTGAGAGAGTAATTAAAAAGGAAATTAAAAGAGCAAATCTTTCAAGCGTCTGATAAAGCCAGGGTTATGCAAGGCTGCTGAAACTGGACTCTGCCCCAACTTTAAACAAATACTTTCAACAAACACTTCTGAGCGTGAAGTGGCCCAGTAGGCCAGAGGTGTCTGTCCAGCAGGGCTCTCCTAAACCTCTGAAAGTGTCCGCTCGTAAAGGCTCACATAAGGCCGTGACAGAAGTTGGTTGACTTGTTTTGCTTGGGTTTGTTGGGTTTTGTTTGTTTGTTTGTTTGTTTTTAATAACTAACAACAACATAATGAAAACTATCCTGAGCATCAAGAATCAATTACAGCTAGCAAGCAGAGGCTCAGCCTTTGGAATGCCTCTACTTTCGTACATGAAAGACAATATCTGCACAGGAAACTTTACTCTGTAACATCAAGGCTCTACAGGACCCTGGCTCAACAAAGCAGGCGATGCCAAATCCAAGGTGGAGGCAAAACCACCACCCACGAGCCTTCCCCTACCAGAATGCCTCCATTTCAGTGGATGAGTTTTGCAAGTACTTGCTGTTTGTGTGCCATCACTTACCACCTTCCTCCTGTGCACGGAAGTGGCAGGCAGAGTGGACTGACGGACAGAGAACACGGACCATCACCCCTCTGACCAGTGCCCCAGTCAGGAGGACTTCCCAGAATATTTGTGTATCTCTCTTTGGAAAACAACCTTTTTAATCACTCTGCCAGCAAGAACTGAATACGGTATTTCAGGAATCCTGCAGTAACTTGTGGATAGCAAGACATTTTTTTGTTAGTCTTTGAATGCAACCTTTTTCATTTAAATAAGTAGCTGAGACGGCCAGAGTATTAGAAGCCTATTCCCCACCTTCAGACTCCATATTAGACAAAATACAGTGGAGAAGAGAGGAAACAGTATTGTCTATGCCAACTCATTGAACTGGAAGAGACGCTAGCATAAAATCCTAAAACAGATCAGAAATAGGATTTGCTTAATCAAGGAAGCTTTGGCATAAGATGTAATCACACACTGTAGAGGATTACATTAGCCTTTCAGAAAAAAACCCACTCTTAACCAAATCCTGAAATTCTGCTTTGGAATTTGCATTAAATCCATGGGAATTGTATGGGTTTCAGCATGTGTTTTCTCCCACACCAAAGCAGCCAGATGGACAGACAAGGATGTGAGAAGAACATTTTACGCTAGCCTGAGGGGAGATGAACAAGAAAAAAAGTCCCCATGTGCTTCCCCCTGTCCAAAGCATACACCCCACCCCCTCTACTGAGAGCCTGGCTTTCCCAGAGCTCTCTTCCCTTGACTGTGGAGAAAGCAGTGGCTGGGCAGCCAGCGGGCAGCAGTCCCTCCTGCACCTCTCCCACAGATGGGAAATGTTCCTGGGGTGCTCTGTGCTGTGTCAGAGCAGGGAGAAAGCCTGGCATTCTCTACCTCCATTGCCCTGCCACACAGCAAGGCCCTTGACCTCCAGGGGTCACCCTGTTTTACAGCCACCAGTTATTGCAGCACAGAAGGTGGCTTTGCATAAATAGCTTTTGTTCTGCTGAAATACATCTACCCTAGCTTGTTTGCTACCTAACAGTTGTCAATGGGTTACATTATGCTTCTTCTCCCTTTTCGTGTACATTCCTCCCTCCACACTGGAGCAGCTGCAGCCAGCTGTGAGCTTCCCCACCAGGACCCCGACTGCTGCCTCTGAGATACCAGTGACGGACCCATGACGATGATGAAGAGCATCTTAACTACAGACAAGATTGCTTCCCGCTGCCGTGGGAATCCAGGCAGCAAAGCACTGCTCACATTACAGCCAGGGAAAAGATAAGTGTGCCTTACACACTGCAAGCAGGACAAGCACTTCATTTGAAATCAGTGGGGCAGAGGAAACAAATTCATCATGCGGTATGTTTAGGAAAGCCTCACCTTCTCTGAAGTGTTTCAGGAATAATGTTCAACAAATGGTAATTGTACCCTCCCCACCTTTGCTTTTACTATCTGAGGAAAGACAAAATATGCATTCCCTTTCTCCAACACTTTTAAAATCTGATTTTTAGGGTGGCTGTTAGCATCCTCTCTGTCACAAAGACACCAAAAATCATAATGAGTCAAAGCCTAAATCTCTGCTCAGACAAATCTCCTGAAAGCATCACCTTGGAAAGCATGCCCTGGGAAACCAATCACTACTCCCTGCCACTGGAAGCATCTCAGCTGATAATCCCCACTGGGCCAGCTACTGCAGGTCTCTTCATTTTTTTTACTTTCCAAATTTTATAGGACATAGAGGAAGTAAACTCAAATACAGGGGGGTTATTTCATATATGTAGCCCCTTCAAAACTAAAACACAGACATTAAGAATGTCAAATATCAGCCATACACAGATCTTCTCCAATAAGCCCTGTGAGCACAGAGATATAGCACTGGGCTGACAGATATACTTTCAAAAATTACAGGCCTTGTACACATAGAGAAATCTCCTTGCCCCTCTTCATCAAATAGCTTTTTTTGTTTGTGTTTTTCTTAAGTTCAGTCTTTCAATTAATTCCAAATCCTGATAAAATAAAACTTATTTTGCTTGGTCATAAGTTCATAAAACACAAGATCAGCTTTATGCAAAAATATGAATAAGTTTGGAAGTAATTTAGATATTTACTTATTAAATAGGAGGCCATTCTTTGCATGAATTTAATGTTGTCAAGCACAGGAGGCATCAAATGCTTTGGCTTTTATGTTGCTCCTTACTGATGTATCAATAATTGCCAATAGCTCCTTTATAAAAAAATTTTAAAACACTCACTGTGCTATTTGGGTTTTTTATAAAAATATTCAACAGACGGGAAGGCATAAAAGGACAAGAACCTGAAGTCATGCCCCCAGGCACAGCACATATTTACCCCCCAGTATAATCTATGTGCAAAATCACTGTTCACACATACAAAGACAAGACCAGTTCAAGGACTGCTCTTACCTGTGACCTCTTCTTCAGCCACCCCTTTGCTGCAGCTGCATCCCTCTTCTTCCCCTGCCAGCTGTTCCAGCCCCTCTCCTCCGACAGCATTAGCAGTACCACTCAGCACTGGATATTGCCTACTTGATTCATCACTGAATCAACACAACATAAATCCCCCAGGCACACAAAAGCAATGCTACATTAATGCTTCATCTGGGCTGCAAGAGCACCTCTTAAAATGCCTGGAAAATCATTTAAGATGACCATGGCTTTGTTCTTGCTGCACTCTGGCCAGGAAGTGGTTAAAACAAAGGGGGGAAATCACAGCAAATAATCTGAAAGACTGTATTCTCATCATGCTTGCCATTTTAAATCCGATTTTTTTTTAATAAAAATCTTTGTGCAATATTGCTCTGTTGAAATTACTAGAACTGCTTTGGCTTTGTGCAGGTGGAAAAGGCCAGAACCTGATCCAGCATCCAGGAGTACCACCACTCCACCCACCATGAGCCTGTGGTGCTGTGTTACTCCTTTATTTCTCCAGACATACACCTGCATGGCAATAAGCTTTTACATTAATTCTTTTAACTACATTCTGTCCCATGCAAGTGGGCAGCAAAAAAAAAAATTAAACCCTGTTCTTGACGTAGTCTTTTTCAATACAGACGGGAGTTCATAGGAATTGTCTTTCACATTTGTGTTTTCAGCTTTATAATTTCCATTTGCTTAAGACCCCTTGTCACATCTTATTCTTATCTTAGCATTAGCCCTAAAAGAGTTACAGATATGCTTATTTTGACTCAGCATCATCTTGCTATCCTCAATTTGCCTTAACATAAAAAAGACAAAAGCAACAGCCCTACCCCTCCATATAACTTTATTTTCTTACTGATAGTGTCTGAAGGGCAAATGAATGTGTGAAAACAAACTGCACACGTGCAATGTGAAGGTTTCATATCACTGCAGAGACCTTATCTTCTCTGTTCTTCTCACTCTCCAGTAAATTGGAGACAATCCCAAATGGTGACAATGATAATGTGAAGTAAAGTACCAGAAAATGACATGGCTTAAGATTATACATAGTCAGTTGGGCTTTCTCTAAAGAAACATTATAAAGACCCTTTCCAGTTTGCAAAGCTGAGTTTCTAAAAGCCAAATGAAGCAGCATGGAGTAACTGAAGGCTCATGTCAAAGGACAGCAGCAGGCAAGACTCCACAGAATGAGTCTGCACTGCAACCACACTAATACTCTCATTGCATGAAAGGGCAGAGTGATAAACGGGAGTGAAAGGGAAGATTAATTCCTGGTGGCTTTTACAGCTAACAGCCATATCATTGGGGCAGCAACACCAGCCAGAAAGTTTTGGTCCCGATGGCTAAGTTGGTCACCACTCCAAACCGGGACCTTGACTCTGCAACATCACAAGCAGGAAACCCTGCAAATGCGACAGATGAGGAGGCTTCGGAGAACTGAATGTGGAAATAAGCATGATCCTTGTTGTTTAGGATACTTGATTTTGGCCATTGGACCAGCCCGTCATTTCTCCATTGTCAGTCTGGAAACATCTCTTGCAGGCTCATATTCCATGGAGCACTGCAAGAGGGTCTGGCAGCTAGAGAGGAAAAAGATGGATCTTCAATCCTCTGGAAAGATGAAGGCAACTCAGGATAAGCAGCTTAGATGTATCTGTGCTAAAACAACAAGCAGTGAGATGAATATACTTAGTGGATATCCTGGGCACCTGAGATTCGCTGGGCTGGAGCTGTCGTTTTCCAGACATGGTTTAGAAAAAAGTGCCTTGAAACAAGATTTAATATCTTTTCATTGAAATAGAAGTTCAGAAACCTCAAGATAACTTCACAGTAGTTCCCTTTCTCCAGTGAGATCCAGCTTCTGTTTGGTAAACACTCAGGAGCTCCACAAGACCATAGCTTTCCTGTTGTCTTGTGGAGCCTGTATTGGTAATTTTCTAACAGAGCATTCCTAGTTCAAATAACCTCATTTTTGGCTTTAACTTTTGAAAGGAGCAAAAATAAAACCAAAGAAATCATCTAGCAATGCTTGCAATCATTGTCAAAAAGAGGAATCTACCATATGAGCTGAAAAAAATATGAGTTTAGGAGTGTAAAAAGAACTAGGTGAAATCAGCAAAAATGTGGCTTGCAACAAAGCTATAAAGAGGGTAACAAATAGAATTGGCAAAAATACTGGTACATTCAAAAAAATAAAAAAAATTAAATCATCAAGTTCAAGTTAAAACTACTTAAGCAGCTACAGATATTAAAAGAAATACACCTATAATGAATCAAATAAAGCAATAGGGACTTGACAAGAAACATAACTATGCTAAAATAAAGCCACATAAAATTCTGTGCAAGTTGAAAAAGACTCTTCAACCTTCTTTATTTTTATTTTAATAGTAGAGATTCCCATCTGTTTGTGGGTAGCACACAGTAAGAGTCCTCAAGCCCTGAAAAAATCTACCAGAAATGTCCATGCTCTCCCTAGTGTCCCATAGCACAGCCACACCAAGTTCAACTCTCTATATGCCACTGAAAGTGTTTCTGAGCAAACCAAGCAGCTCCACATGGAGAGCTCCAGGATCCCTGAGGAGCTCACGTGTCTCCACTGACACTGTGCTCCCCAGAAGCACCAGTAACCAAGGAACATATCCTTTAATTTTTGGCACTCAGGTCACCTAGGGACTTAACCATCCACACAGGCCAGTAGAAATTAATGTCCCTTGTGGAAAGGCAGTGGCACTGCCACTGTCCCCTGGCACTGCCGCAGGAGCCAGGCCATGCTCCTCGGCAGGTGCTGGGGGCTGACTGCCCAGGACATACAGAGAAACTGAGACAAAAAGTTGTCTCCTCATTCTGCCCTGTACAATGGCCTGGATCTTCACTGTCTGTGGCAAATCACCACCTGTAAGTTTTTTATCCTGTCTACCCCAAGCACTGCTACTGTGGATACTTCCAGGCTGAGGACACTGCTGCCACATCAATATTCATCGAGGAGATCCTGAAGAAAGTTAATTTATTTTTCAGAATTATTACAGTTAATTGGAAACATCTGCTACAAATATCTGTATGCCAGAAGCATCCCAAACCTCTAAGCAGTCTCTGCAGGAAAACCCACTCTGTCCTTTCTGGATAGGTTTTGCCAACGGCATCTTTATTTTCAAAGAAAAGACACCATAAGACTAGGCAGCCAAATTCAGAGTTTAAATTGTCTCTGCTCATTTTCACACAAAGTAGTAACATATGTTGTGCTGTCACAGCTGTGAAAGATATTTTCATCTCCATGTTGGCTTTTAACTGCTTTCTTGCAGTGAACCAGGTCAAAGAGTTTTGGGAACAGTGGTCCCCTCTGATACCCAGCAGCATCCTTAACCTAATACAGTGCTGCAGTGAGAATATCAAAGCACAAGTAATCAACATTTTACATTTTTATTGAGATTAATGTCAATATGTTAGAAGAATGTAAGTACATTATTTAATGTAATGTGAATGTTAAATATTTGTCAAAGTATTTATGTGAATAAAGGGTAATTGTTTGAATGGCCAGTGGAAAAACGTTCACGTTGGGATAGAATACAGCCTAACTTAGAAGTATTTGCAAATCCCAATAAATATTCATTGAGACTACTGAAAATCTGCGTTGGAACTTGCATACAGAGAATTTCTAAACAGCTTGTCAATCATAATGAAAAATGTAAGTGCAGACTGGACTTTCTAAGTATTATTAGCCTTCTGTCTGACTCTGCTGTAATTTTCTTTTTAATAGGCTGAAATGTGAGGCATGATCATTTTTAGTAGAAAGATTCTGTCAAAACGGTGAATAATGAATGAAAATCACAATGTCAAATTTATTTATTTAGGGAAAAAGATGAAAAAAGACATTCATATGAAGGAGTGAAGCGTGGTTATATCTCTGATGAAGTCAGATGAAACTAGAGAACATCCACACTATGGAGCCTGCCCATAACAGCTGATGACTTCTTACTGGCTATATGAGGCAGCATGATGGAAAAACTTGTTTCAAAAGGGAAGGACTAATAACTCAGAACTTCCAAAGACATCTTTGAAGCAGATGCTCTTCTCTAAGATGCCAAACTAGGAAACTTTATTCGGGGGGAAGCAGCTGAGATTTTGAGCCAGTTTTTTTTTTTTTTTTTAATTAAATTACTGTGGGTAAAATTTTCACGCAGATGGTCACTATGAATTCTCATCCCAAACCACATTCGAAATAGATTTCCTTTTTACATGAAGAGCAGAAATCAATCTTCTACAATACAATCTTCTTAGGTCCTTGCCCACCCCAAGGGTAAGAATAGCCACAAATTTCTTGTTTAACAGTGTGGGAATGGACATTTGTTTGTCGACACTGTTCAGAAGTTCCAAATTATAGTGAAAGAACTTGCACTCATTGACAGACAGAAAAAAATGAACTGTGAAAGCAGAAGACCACGTAATGTCTGGATACACACTTGGCAGAATTATGATGCTAATAGCAATAATACAAAAATAAGGCTTCTGACTGAAAGAGCAAGTATTCCCTTATTGCCTGGAACAAAATAGTTCCCACACTACATTAAAACTGCAGCAATAATTACAATGTGAACTTCAGGGCCAGTTTTCTTCATTTTGTGTAATGAGTTTATGAGGACCTTCATCACTTCATTTCTCATGTTTGAACAAACTAGTTTGCACTTTTCTCTGCTTTCCTCAAGAAGAGGCAATGATAAGGCCGACAGTGATTATCAGTGAATATCAAGAGATATTAAATGAATAAACCCATGAACCTCACTGTTTAGGTTAAGGTTCAATGCCAGTTAAGAAGTACTCTTGAACCCTCATGATACTGCTATATAAAAAATAATACAACTGCTCTACAATTTTAAGGCATAATCAAGTAGAAAATTATACAATGAAGTGTATGGTTCCTGAGCATATTCATATGTCTTTTTGCCGTGAAAAACAAAATTATATCCTTTCAGTCATTTGGACCGTGAAGCAGCTTTTTCTCAGAGAAGTGGTGGATTTGGTGGACAGTGCCACAACTTCCTCTGTCCCCTTGAGGAAAGCCTAATCAAACTCTTCTGGACTCACTGCAGAAATGCAGAAGCTTTACTCACAGGAAAGTGGGAGATGAGCCATTTCTGTTGGTATTAAACAGAACTAGATGACAGGAAGAAAATCACACGTTCTTGTCTGTAGCATGAAGTCAATCTCGATTCTCACGTTTGTTGGCTTGCCATGCTGCACGTCTGACACAAAAGACAATCTTATTCTCAAAGCACAGTAAATCAGCAAGAAAAATTCTTGGAATAACAACTGTGAAATCTGTCCAATACTTTCCTAAAAATGCATATTAAATCTACTTCAGGCATGAAAACTTGATTAATGTGTTTAATATATTTGGAAGAAATAATCATTTATGTCAAGGGTAAACAATGTAAGCATGGAAACTGGGTGAGAATAATATGAAAAAAAAAAAAAGGCACATGCTTCAGGATACAAGCCCACTACTGATAACCACTGTCATGGCTAATGCAAAAACCAAGCTTAATGTGTCCTAAGTAGAATAAACTGTCACCTCAACTCCTTCCTTCTGTGCCAGTTAAGGCAAGATGAGCATTAGCACACATATGTAACTAATGTCTGGATTTCCTGTGAAACCTTGAGTTCTGCTTTTTCAAGATTAGGGAGAACAGAAATCAGGACATATGCTTTCTCCTGAAATCCACAGAGCCCTACAAACCTCAAAGGATCACGTGCAAGGGAAGAAGATGAATAGCAACAAGAGCAGAGAAGAAGCAGCACCTGCTCTGACCCAACCCAAGCACCACAAGCATGGCCCCAGTGCTGATCTGCTACTCCTGGCCTGCCTGTATGGCTGAGGGCTGGCCCAGGGGCTCAGCAAACCACCCACTACATCCTCCTCTCATGCTCAAGCTCCCTCCTTCATGCATCCAAGGTCAGTTTTGAAGCAGCAGAGAAGCCGTGCTTTTCTCAGAGCACTTATGGCACCCCTTGGCAGCATGAGCTGCTGGAAGGCGGCACAGCAGAGCTGGTATTTACTCATAGTGTGCCTGGCATGGAAAGTCAACTTGACCAAACAATCAATTTAAGAGCTCCAGCCTGCCTTTGGGAACTACAAAAATGTGGGACGTGGTATTTACCTCACCATCAGGACTCACCTATCTCTTGTCTCCTGCACTTCAGCTACCTAAAACTCATTCCAACCAGAAACATTCCTGCAATTGGAATATTCCCATCTAATGTCTGTCTGCATGATTTCAACACAGTTCCACAGAGAAACTTCCACAGGTAGTAGAAACTCAATCCTTGAAGATATTCAAGTCTGGTGAAACAGCTCTAGGTAGCTCTGCCTGAACGAGGGGGGCTGGACCAGATGACTTCCAGAGATCTGTTCCCACCTCAACCCTCCCATGAGTTTGTAAAGTTTCCTTCACAGTACAAGTAGTCTTTCAAGAGTTAAATTTGTGTGCTGTAGAAAGGGAGTTTTCCTGTCTCTCTGGAGGCAGGTCAGTATTTAGGTTGGGCTCATAAGCAGTGATTGCTGATCATCCCAAGAGGAGCAGAAATTCAGCACATTCCCACAACAGCAAAGGGCCTGGGATAAGCAGATGTGACTGACAACCATCCCTTCAGGAGCTGTAGAGTTTGCTGCCTCTTAAGTCTTCCCCCTTTCCTGCTGTGCTGCAGCTGCGTGCACAAGAACACATCATCTTCCCCACTGCTCGCAGCACACAGACACACACACCACCGGGAAATGCTTCAAACACATGGAAGCAGCTAGCAATTTAATTAAAACATCCACACACAGAGAGGCACACGCACATCCAATTCCTCATGAGAAACACCTCAAATAAATACAGGAGCACAGGACCAAAAGGGAACTCCTGGAGTACCTTCCATGAACCCATGATGCTCCATCCTAGAACTGCCCTTTATTTTTACCTCTGCTACACCTGGAAAAGGCTGTTCACAAACCTCAGGGATAATCAGGAACCATATTTTTTTGCCTAGCCTTGCTTTACCCATAGTAAAAACCACGGCCTTGTACTTTGCACAATTACATTTCATGCCACACCTATCACACCAATCCATAAGAAAACGTAACCCTTTTCGTATGATGCTGTGATCCTCTTCTGAAACGTCAGGGACTCTAACCTTTGAATCACCTGTAAATTCTGCTGCTTGTCAAATTCATACTGCTTATTTATGACAGTGATAGGAAAATACTAAACATGTTTCATCTCCTCTGAGGAATTTAATTAGCAGGCTCCCTTTGGCCCAACACTCCCATTTCAAGACAAATATTGACATCTCCTCTTTATTCAATTCTCTACCTATTTAAAATTGCTTCTATAAATTTCCTTTTTCTCTTACCTTACTAGAAACCTCCATGTGGGCACCACATTCAAATTCTTTATCAAAATTGAGATGGATCACACCTATTGCTTTTATTCAGCAACAGAACTGAAGAAGATGAAACAGCTACCCTTGGCACAAAAATATTTATTAACAGTTCTTCATTTTATCCCCTTTTTCCATTTGCTTCCCTGACTTTATTAACTTGTTCAACATTTTTTCTAAAATATTATATACTCTAGAGGTTGGCCTAACAGGCTGTTACTTTCCAAAATTCACTTCCCCTGGCATCTCATAATCTGAAGTATACATTTTATATTTCTCATTCTCTTGCCCCATTGTTCAATATATTCATTAGAAATTCTGCAATCTCATGTAACAATAAATGGCTTTCCAGGGAGGAGCAGAAATGTTTTTGGAAGTAAAATTTGTTGATCTCTCGTTGCTAGTCTCTGGAAAAGAAGTGCTATATTATTATGTTTCTCTACCTTGTCTCTGAAACTGCATTGCTGTTCTCAGTGTTGCACTGCATTGGTTTTCCTTAATAGCTAATATGGAAAACATGGTTCCTTTTAAAAAGGCCTCACAAATCAAACCTAAAATCAAATACCTCCCCATAACTTAATATAATAGGTTAAAAAGGTCAAGAGTCTCTTCACCACCAAAGTACTTGCCCAATTCTCAATAAGAAATTTAATTTCTGTCATCTGGAGCAAATGTGTATAATGCAAATGGCATTCAGAAGCTCTACTGCACTTTGAAATTAAACCCACTTTCTGCAGCTGCTGTTTTAATCATCATCATAGTCTGGAAATAAAACAAAGCCTTGCCTCACTGACATATATCCCTGCATTAACGTGAACTTCAGCAAATGAGTTAAAGTGGGTTTGGCCACCAACTGTGGAACTCCACTGTACATTCCAGGGTACACTAGCCTACAACCTAATTAACAGCCCTGCAAATATTCTGGATATCTGCTAATATTATGCCCAAAGACCTAATTAGAAGTGTGTGTGAACACAGATATGTTTGAAATAAAAGAGAACAAATGCGCAGCTCCAACTGATATCTTTATTAACTCATTCTCAGTGGCAGTATCATACACAGGGTTAGTATGAGGTTAATGTATACCCCACACTGCGACCTTTCAGACTGAATTTAATTGCATCCCTACCAAGGATAGAGAAAAATGATAAGGTGAACTCTGATTGATTTTCTTCCTTGCAGACCACAAGAGCTCATTTCAACCAAACCTTGCCATTAAATTTACAGCACAACTGAAAAAGAGTTTTAAATGATATACACTCTAATCTAATTTTTGAAACTGCTATATCAAAGACTCTCCATCACAAGCTGCAAAATCCCTATCTGCCTCTTCTGTAAACCCTCTACACTGTGTATAGCATTATCCTTCAATTGTTAGTGTGCTTAAAATGTGTGTCTAACACTGTCAGAGCCATGCTGTCAAGCATTAAAGAGCACTTTTAGGCATTCTGCCCCTGTAATCCTTGGGGACTTCAGTAACTACAAGCCAGGGGAAAATCAAAGTAAAAAGAAAAGACAGGTCATCATGAACCTAACTGCAATGTAATCTCATGATAGACATTTCTACTGTACATGCACAACACATTTAGTTTCTACAAGAATTTTATTATTCTTACTTCAGTAAAGCTGGGATGAGCATCTTTGTTAACATACCAGTGCATAGTGAACTACCTGAGCTGGAAAATTTTGTCAGAGTATTTTATACACTGTGATTACTGTATAAAATATGATATGCTTCATTATAGCAGGTTTTACTCAAGACTTAGTTTCTTTTTTTTGATAACAACTTAGATTTTTGGCTTATTTTTCATTATTTTTTGAAATAAATTTTTGTGATATTTTCAGATATTCAATACTAAGACTATATTCTGCATTAAAAATGCCCATGGGAAACTTTGAGATATGTGTCTGTTTTAAGCCATTTCTACTTGCAGTGGATGAAAGTAACAGCCAACCACACTGGGATTTCAGAGTTTTTTTAAGGAGATGATGGCAGGCACATTTTGTTATTACTGTACAGGAGTTTTAGCTATTGCACTCATCATTACAGTCAGAACAGCTCATCTGTATTAAAGTATTGAAGAGCACTGTGCACAGCTGAACCATTACTTAGATCAGTTGTATTTAGAGGAATGGAAACTTGGATGAGCCCCAGATTATGGTAGACCTAACGTTTCATTTGCCAACAAATCATCTGTATCAGAAATGACTTCAAATGACTACACTAAAATGGAGTTTGTCCCATGTTTAACATGCTCATTAAAAAGAAATCCTTCAATGCCATTCACCGAGGCTCAGATGCAGATGGTCAACTGACCATATGGTTGGCCACAGCCCACCCTCAGCAATATCCCTGACTTTGACAATCCCCAAATGCTGTGGAATGAAGGATGAACTTGCCCATCCAAAAATTCACCTTTACAGCTCCTCAATTTCCACAAGTCCTTAATGCATAAAGTTAATGGGAGTGCCACCAGGAGCCTCAGAAAACAAAACTCTTAGGAGACTGGCATGATCCGGCCCACACAAGATTTTGTTACCTTACCGAGACTCAATTTTAATTTCACAGCAAGGCCAAAGCAGAGCTGAAGCCTCCTGAAGTCTTCAGTCACCCCTAGCTTCTGCTTCCCATGGATGACCCGCAAGAAACAGAGCACAGTGGCAGCAGAAGGTTGGTGGGGCCCTGAGGGCGGATGAGTTTCACAGAGCTCTAACAAAGCAGACTCCTTCGAGCCCACCATGAACCCAAACTCCTAATTTCTCATTTAATTCATCAGAATGCAAGCTCAGTGTGAATGACTCCACTAAGGCAAAGACAGAATTAGCCTCATCACACATGCAGCAGCATATGTCTGTTTCTAAGTGCATTGCAAAATAGATACTGAATGGAAAACAGATGATTTTTAACTTCCTATTCTGTCTACTGGTAAAGAAAACATTCTCAAACCTCTGCATACCTTCATGTAAATTACTCTATTGCAAAGATAAATATCAAAGTTTTGTGAGATGCTGGATAAGTAGAAAGAAAGGCTTAAAAGAACAGGGAAGAAATAAAAACACCTACAAAATCTCCAAAGACAAAAAATAAACAGCAGTTTATTTGTGTTCCCAGGAAAGCCCTAAGCCAAACATTAGCATTTTCTTGTGGAGGCAACTTTCTGCATATTGAAAGCCAGCTTAAATAAACGGCTGGCTTTCCTTCTTAGAATATTTGGGGAGTCTGCAAATTTTTTTCTCCTTTGGGAAAATAAACGTGAAAACCACTGCAGGAAGAACTTCACACAGGAAGAGTGCAGAAGAAATTCAAATACCTAGTTATAATTATTTATAAATGAGATCTTGGCCAGGCAGAAATGCATATGAAATGCTGTCAGGTGGAGTTTAACTTGCCAGACACCCTTCAGAGCAACAGAGAAGTCCACCCTTGTCATCTCCTTGTTGATCTTGTTTCCCCACCCTTCATGCGTTTTCTATAGCTTTTCATATTTATTACCATATTGCTCTCTTAATCTTACCTTAGCCCTTCTCCTGCTAGATCCCAGAGCTCTTTTGTATCCCAAAACCTCAGCTGTGGATTTGCTAGTATCTAACATTAGAGGTTCACGGGCTCCAGTCAGCTTTAAGCTGCAGTCATTTTTTTCTACTCTGTAAAGCCTGAAGGGAAAGTACTTTTCCTTCCTTGCTAGATAGTAAACATTCCTCTCCACTGGGCAAACAAATTATCTCCTGTTGTTTGTAAAGACCCTCAAACAATACTCTTGTTTACCTTTATAAATGTCTTTGTGCTATCCCAAGTCTAGCTCAGGGAACTGAGCCAAAAGTGTTGCAGCTAACATATAGCAAACAGGGGTAAAAGCCTGAACAACCAGAGAAATCTGTGCACAATGAAGTACAAAAACAATCACTCTGAAGTCTGAGTTTGGGATAAGATAGCAGCAGCAAACTGGATGGCAAGACAGTATCTTCGGTGAGCAAATATTAATTTTACTCATCAACTCAGCAGAAACATGGTTTTCTGCCTCCAGGGAAGGGTGCAACGTGTACTCATTAATGACTGTTTATACAGATCAACACTACTGCTGTACTAATTTACCACCATCACCACCTTACATTAGATGTTTCATGATCAAAGTATTGAAATCAGCGCTGCCAAAGCAACGTTATTTGAGCAGTCAAGTTAAGCGCATGCACGTTTGAAGGATCAGAACTTAATGAGGTTTTATGGTTGGGCTTTTTTGGCATGAATACAACAAACACTTGAACACAAATATAACTCTGCCCACACAAAGTACAGAGATCTGCTCATGCAATTAGCATCCACAAGCATAAGAAACTGTAAGAATCAGACAAATCATTAAATACTATTAGATTATTTCATAAATAGACCAATTAGTTCTGAAATAGCCGCTTTCTTAAACTACATTGTTCATACGTAATCTGTTACCCTTCATTTATCAGTTTTCATTGAAATGAATCCTACAAATCTGACTTAACTTCATTAAAACCAACATATGTTGCCCAAATCTTTGCGCATGGCACATGAAACTCAACACATCCAAATGAAAACCAGTCTACTGCCCTTCCAGTCAACAAGGCTGAGGACAAAGCCGTACCTTTAACTTGGTCATCACTATCTCAACTGTTTGATGTGCATCAGCACACACCTTAGAAAATGTAAAGCCTGTTAACTCACAGGGTCATTCTGAAAACGTGAAAGTCATTCACTTCTCATCCAGGTTAGTTTAAATTACCCAAGCTGGCTCTAAATTATCAAATACAGTTTGTAAGTGGTGACTGGAGTGTTTTGCACTAATATGTCACTTCCCAAGAAAGTTGAGGTTAGAAATATTTCCCAGATGTGGGTTAAGATTTCCAGATGAATAGAGAGAGCAGATACGTGTTCCTGGCCAAAAGCTGCTGACTGTCTGCATTAAACAGCAGTCGCCCAGGATGTGTCAGACAAAACCTGAGGCTTGGCTCTTGGTGCTACAGGAAAGTGCCTGGCCAAAATACACTTGGCTGCTCTGGTAAGAATTTATCTCCATATTGTTTCATTAATAGTTCCAAAAGGCTCAGTTTTGCTTCTGTATTAAAAAAAACTCAACCAAACAAAAAAAACCCCTAACCAAACCGCACCCAAAAAAACCCATCTCTCCTCCCCCAAAAAAACAAACCAAAGAAACCCCTGCAAGTTTCAAATCTCACATTTTGCACCAAAATAAATTAGATGTTTTGACCAGGCACAGCCACAGGCAACCAGGCTTCCAGTGCATCTCCTGAACTACCAATACACAACAGAAACTTAATATGAACTTTTCATAACGGTTAATATAAAAGCTTAAGTATTTCCTATAAACTCTGATTAGTATCTGCCATATCTCAGATTACTTTTTTATTTTCCTGTACATTTTCCACATTCAAAAATATTTTTATGGTTTTGGGTGTTTTTTATGGCATCAATAAGCTACATGAGGAATTAAGCAACAGACATGACAAAACCAAATCTAACATAAAAGGTCTCTAAAATATACTGTAACGCTGTCAGAAACAGACAGTAACTACAGAAACATCATGGAAATAATACAGGCAATAAACTGAAACTATGTGAATATTTATTTTTATTTTCAAGACAACTCCTGAAATTATGAGATCAATTTGGCTTTGTTTTTCTCTCATCACTTTTCCATCTTGTCAGAAGGAAGTGCAAAAGCACTGCAATCAATACTCTCTTGCTAGCCTAGATTAATAGATTTATGTTAATTGCAGCTGTCTACATAAAAATATTGCCTAGTATTCTTCTTCCATAGGACTTTTACTGAGGATGAAGTTCTGACCACACAAATAAAATAAAAATAAATGGTTTACTTTACTTTTTTTTTTAAAGAGAAAAATTACCTTCTAGCACACTTTCAGTAAATGTCATGAGAAAGTCTGATTGCTTCCAGATGCTTTGATCTTGCTATCATGCAGCAGCTCCTGACTGAAACAAGTGACCTCACGGAGACTCAGAAGAAACAGGGATCACTCAGTTCAGAAAGGGTCTCCTCACATCAGACATGCTTTTTCATACTCAATTTACTTTCAAGCTGGATTGTGTGAAATATCAGATCTCTGGAGCTCCAGCTAATGGGATGGGAGTTATCAGCTCCTCAAAGGTTCACACTTCTCAGCTGTGGACAGGACAGTGGGATAACTGCTCCCACTGAGACTGATGATTTTGGTGGGGTGATGCTGAACTTCACCTCGGTTCTCTGAAGAACATCCAAGAGGGAAATAACTGAAAGATAATTAGTCAGCATGCATCACTGACAGCTTTCAGACATGGAAAAAACTACAAGAAAAAGCCTTAGCCAATGTATGGGGGATTTGTGACATTTGCCATTTCTCTCAACAGTATGAACTAAGACCCAGTAAGCGTCAAGTGAAGAATGAGCTGGTTGTCCTGGCTAAGCACTGAGCTTAGATAGAGGGATAGAAGCTAACAAGAAAAATCATTGAAAATGCAGCATCTGTTGACATTTTCCAGCATGCACTGACCTTTCCAGTACCATTACATTTGGCTTTGCAACACAATTACAGTGTTTCAGCTCTACGTATCAATAAGATCCTCATTATCTGAATCCTATCAAAATCTTTACACTTTTAGGGAGAGCAGAGAAAAAGACCTTACTGTAAAAGGTCTGTCTGACACAATATTCAGTTCAGTGACACCAGAAAGACCCTCACTCTGCTGTTGGAGTTAATTGTTCACACCACTGCCCTGTAACCTAGACAGGTAAGCAGGGTGCAGAGACTGACCACTAACCTGAGGATGACTCCTGATGACAGTAGCAGATTAGCTAAAGAGCACAGAATGCAATATTCAAGGACAAAGCCTAGAAAATGACCCTTACAATCACAAGCACATCTGCAAACCAGGAATCATTTAATGGTATTTGAGAAGAGTTCAAGTTAATTTATTACTCTGATCACAAAACCCTATATTATCCCTCGTTTAACTCACCTTATGAAGTTATAATGATTAGTTTCATTTCTGGAAACCTACAAACTTGTTTTCTTTCACTTTCCCTCCTCCACTTACATTTGTTTAATATGCAAAGGTAATGCATTTTATTGAAGAAATAAGGTAGATCTGCATTAAGTCATGTCTGCTTCAGAACGCAGTTGACTCCCCACCAGCTGGAATCTATTATTTGATTAAAAATGCTGTTGTGCCAGCTGCCATGCAGCACGTTTCACTACCCTGAGTTTGGGTGGAATTAAATCCATACTGAAAACGCAGTCTAGCATGAATCAGCCTCTTCTCAATACTAATACATACCTGGAAAATAAAAGCATTTAAAAAAAACCCGAATGCAGCCCTCCTAGATCTGGCCACCCCCGTCTCTAAAACAGAAGGTGTTCAGTGGGGAAAACTTCAAATTTCACATATTATAAGGTAGTAAGTCCATAAGGCAACATCCTAATTATACCCTCAGGTTTGTTTTTGAAAGTGATCATTCTTATCATAAAAACAAACCTAACTCCTCTTCCAACAGAATCAGTCCTGAAATAAGAGTTGCTGAGTCCAAAGAATTAAAAGCTCTTGTATCTCACTAATACAGTGAAGTATTTACTAGAGGAGGGTAATTATTAGAGAATGCGCCCAGAGCAAAAAATAATTTATAGTTAAGTCTGTTACTGCTAATTCAGTTGGAATGAGAGACTGTGCAGGGCAAAAAGCCCACTGAATTCAAGGGGGATTTTTGCCTGATGTGAACTGCAGGAATACATGCCAAGAGTGTATGCTGTGAATAAGCACTGAAAATATTGCTTAGCTTCTTGCAGTGTAAGAACATTAAAAGCTTTAAGGCAACTATTTGCAAAGGCGTGCTTACAAGGCCTGTAAATAGAAACATAGTGACGGTATATTGATAGGACCGATTCTTCCTGTTTTCTTTTTTCAGTTACCTCAAAGCAAGTCGAAGACTGCAGTTTCAGTAGCTCTGAAAAAAGTCCATTGTTAGCTCTGAAGAAAGTTTATAATCAATGGGATAACTGAAGCTTTCTTTGTTCAGTGGATGGCCAAAAAGTTAAAAAGTTAAAAGGTTTTGATGGCTTCAGACAAGATACTGTCTCTTAATATGCAGACATAGGAACATTCAGAGGGCAAGGCTGAAAGCCCAAGCCCACATCCATTCCTGGTGATGTCAAGGCAGAGTACTCAATATTTTATTTAGAAGAACTAGGTAAGTATTATGTGGATATTTGACTGGTTAAACTGATTAACAACAGTCAATCCAAACTCCCAAGTGCCAGTTACGCCATGTATAAAACAGCTTGAAGAGAATACAGCAGGCTTTAGTCACAGTACTGAACATAATTGAGGGGTCAAGTCACTACTGACCCAAGCTGCTGTGACTCAATGGTTGCTTAAACTGAACGGATGCTCTGAGTGTGGCAGGGTAGCCCAGTGTCTGCACTGCAGAAAGTGCCATCATGATGGGAAGCTTTGATGACAGTGTCTGCAGGGAAGCAAGCCCCTGCAGCTCTGGAGTCCCACAGGTACTGAACTCCTCTTGAACCCTGAACATGGATGTCCAGTTCCGACTCTCGGAAGAAACAAAAATAAATGAAATTCGTTGCATCTTAGAGATCTTCCTTTCAAATATATTTTAATTCAGTTTGGAAAAGCTTGAGCTAATACTTCTCATTTTGTGGTTTTAATTTATTTCCATTCTCTGATGCATTATACAGCTTCCTCAATAAGCAAGAAACGTATTATTTCACCTATTTTTAGAGACTAAGCTTTGTATATTTTAACTTTTTACCCAAGAACCTCTTTCACACCAGTATAAAGTATTGTAGTGTAGCTCTCTCTCTATTTGTTCAAACCCCAATTAGAAATGCATTATGTGTGCATATACTGACAAGCATCCCATAAATACAGAAGACATGAAAATAATGCTTATGCAGTTCTCCTATTCACTACCTTTTCTGGCAGCATATGCCATCAACCTCAATCCATCGTTATCAAACGAGTCAACTCACCATGGATGCATTCCTCTTGTCTATCATGCACAGTGGAGATACTTGCCATGCCAATGACACAAGTATCTGGACTTCCAACAGTACCTGATTTACTTAGAGAAAGCAATGGCTTATCTAAAGACATCACAGAGGATTTACACCTCTGGAAAGGAACATTAGTTTCTCCTGGGTATACTTGTTTCAAGAGTGTCATAGACAGTGACATTTAAAATCATTATGTTCATACACACATTAAAAAACCCCACACATTGAGATTTAGCATGATTTTAGGAAGGGAATACCACCAAACCCTATATAATAACAGTACGATGCCCAGAGAGACATTAAAAGATAGATTCAATGGCAATTACAATATTCGTATCCCAAATAGTGGCTAAAACTTTATCCTACCCTACACTGGCACATACTGTGTGTAGGCCCTACATTTCAACAAAAGGAAGCAAATGCTTTTAAGAGCATACTGGAGAGTTTTTAATCTACAGAAAGATTACTGTCACTCAATAAATATTTGATGACTAAATATGCTATTTCAATTAACACAGCCCTTATTGAAATAAAAAAAGATGCTGAAATTTAACTTAAATTTTAAGAAAACTACTGATGAGTAGCAGCTGTAAGGTATTTTATGTACAAAAATTAATGTATATTTATATTTCAATAGTACTGGTGTAAAAATCCTCCATACATGTCGCATGTGATTCCAGTGTAAAACCACCCAAATCTCTCCAGGCTGAAACTATCCCAACAGGAGCAGCCACCCTGGCTCAGCCAAGTGCTGTGCATGGAGCCCACAGCTATGCCACACACATGTGCCTGAATGTGTCAAAACCCACGCTGCCCTGAAAGCACAGCTCCTGACACCTGTGGTCCTGCTTCAGTCCGTCATTACAGTCCAGGCACACACCATGCCCTCAGGTGAAAGCTGATGGCCTTGCAGTGGGTGTGCATGAATGGAGGTGTAGGTGAAGGCTCCTCTATTACTGATTCTCTGAATATTGCCAGTCCATAGGATTGTGTTGCCTTTCGTTCATAATATGGAAGGCATAAAGTCACCACAGCAGAAGACCTAAGAAAGTGTTATGATTAAACTGGTAACACGGGTTCTGGCAAAAAGCTCCTACAGATGCTTGGGAAAACACTGAGGAAACGTCCCATCCATACTCAAACCTTCCATTTCCCAAGCTTTAAACCTGCAGCAGTGCTGAACTTACCCCTGCAAGTGGAAGCTCTGGGAGATCAGATATGAAATACTAAAGAATGTCACAAGACCTTCTTTTCTTAAGAAAAAAGATACCTGTATTTCAGCTCAGACATTTCAAAATTATTAGAAATATTTTAAGAACATTCCTTATTAAGGACATATGCCATCATTTTTCACCTTTGCCATGTGATATCTAATCTAAACCTACTCTCTTTCAGTTTGAAGCCATTCCCCCATGTCCTGTCACTACATGCCCTGGTAAAACCTCCCTCTCCACCTTTCCTGTAGGCTCCCTTGAGGTACCAGAAGGCCAAAATTAGGTCACCCTGAAGCCTTCTGTTTTCCAGGCTGAACAGTTCCGATGCTCTCAGTCTTTCCTCATAAGAGAGGCACTTCATCCCTCTAATCAATTTGGTAGCCTTCCTCTGGACTCACTCCAACAGGTCGGTATCCTTCCTGTGCTAGGGACCTCATCTAGCAGTCCCAGGCCAGGGCAGAAGCACACTGGAGGTTGCGCTCAGTGAGAATAAAAAAGATGATTCTTGCCCAGAAAGTCACATTTAAGTATAAAAAAAATGTCCAGTAACTGGATATGGATGGCTGACAAGGAAGTAGGAGGAGACAAAGAGACAGCATCGGTCAACACAAGCAGTAGTGGCTATAACACATGACTAACCTACTTTTTTTTTTTTTTTTTTTTTCAGGGATTATGGCAGAGGAGATTTTAAGAAGGGATTTAAAAGGAGAAAATGAGGTTAAGTGTGTTTATGTCTGCCCACAGCTCATGCTTAACTTCAACGTAGCAATGAATAAAGCTCACAGATGCTGTTTTGAACTGGAGGGCTGTGTGGACGGATGAGCCAGCAGGGCTTTGGATACGAAATCAGACTGCTTCTTACTACCATTATTATAAGACAGATACATGAACAGGAGCCCCTGGTGGTCTAGGGGGTAAAGGCGCCGCGCTATCACCGCGGAGACCCGGGTTCGATTCCTGGTCAGGGCCACTCCCGGGTAGGTGGGGCTCGTTAGCCCTTAAAGGCAACCCACCTACGTCCTAAGGACCTCGCTGCCACCGTCCAAGCTCGCTTGGCCCCGGCAGATGAACCTTAGGATTAAAGGGTGGGCTCAGTTCAGCGCACACTGTGTCTCACCTAAAAAATCCAATGCGCAGGCTGGAAGGTGGAAAGACCTTCCCCGGATCTTCGCTCGCGAAGACTGGCCATTATTATTATTATTACATGAACATTACAGAAATGCTCACAAGAAAACAAATTTCTTTTAACAGGAGGTTTGAACAAGGTAAAAGATACACAAGCTGTATGTGGACACATGCTTGGCAGTGAACTAAGGGGGGCACTGCTTCATGGCCACAGGCACCTCTAGGGTTGGTTCCCAAACACCTCTCAGTCACAGAGATCTCTGGAGGTAGAAGCACGCCTTACTCAACAACTTTCACAGTTTATTTTTTAAGACCAGGGCATCATTAACTATGTTGGTTGTTATAGTGAGTTACTGTCTTCTAGTGACTCCTAAAATATCTGTATGCAACAGTTGGGAACTTCTGTGTTCCATAGCTAATTTGGTCTTTTATAAATTGATTTACATATGTACTTGCTATTTAATTCTGTTAAAAAATATTTAAGGTAGTATTTTTCCTGTCATCTCCTTAGTTCACCCATTTACCAAGTTAAAAGAGCAGCAGCTAAGGGGTCCATTTGAGCTCAGCAGCAAACCTTGGTCTTAAAACACATTTGCCTGTTGGCAGACGATAGTCTCAACATCATCATAGTGCAGCATATTGCCCAACTGACCCATGAGATGGACTAGTATCTGCCTTCCTCTTACTAAGGCTCTGAAAATATCTCTTTGTTTGGTAAGGCTAGGTGTTTTACCAAAGATATGTTGGCATTAGGTAAATTATTCTCTAGGGAACAGAGGTAAAACATAGAAAAAGGCAATAGACATTATTACCTTCCCATACAACACACCTTTTTAACAGTGGTTTCCAAATGAACAACTTTTCATCAAAGGTTCCAGCAAAACATCAGAAGAAGTTAATTTTAGGAACACAACAACATCACAAAACTAGGAAAAACTCTTTGTGATGTGCTGTACTGTATTCACACAAAATGTCTGTTAAAAATATGGCCTATCTTTATTTTGCTTAGTGCTCCTCACTATGCTCTAAAAATTAGTAAGAATCAACACCCAATGGAAAGCCAGTCGGTAACATACTGGCTTGCTGTGTATCACTTGCATAAATCACTACAGGTTGGAAAAACACACCGAGTCCCAGCATCCTGATAACATGAATACTGTGTCCCCATCCAGCCCAGTCTTTCATCTGTTGTGAGTGATTCCACCAAGCAGCACCTGGCTCAGGGTGTGCTTTCCAGGCTTTACCAGCTACAGGGCTGACACCCCCACTGGCTCAAAGGGAGCTGATGTGCTCACGTAAAGACCCAGCTGCTCAGAAAGGAACTCAACATGCACATGTCAGCCTGAAACTGAATTCCACCCCACAACTGGGTACTTACATTCCCTTAACGCTACAGCATCTTTTACACTTTTTATAAGATGCAATTTACCATAAAATAAAATAAGCCTCCAAAATAAGTTAAATAAACCATGTCCTAAAAGTAGCCACTTCCCTCCGCTGACTAGAACAGAGCCTTGGGTGACCAGCTCTGGCGCACACATCCTCCATCTGAGTGTCCTGAAGAGCACTCCAGGCTGGCGAAGCAGAAAATGAGTGTATTCATGTTTTAATGCTTTATCTGGGGGTGGGTACTCTTCTGCTGTCACAAGCAGAGTTATGCTCCTGACAACAGTAATGGCAAAAGTAAATTAAGAAAACAGAGTTTAGAGAGGCAGAGAGATGTAGTTGAGCTTTTGATTAACAAACCTCATTAACTGACTGGCTACCAGCTATCTAAATAGATTAAAAGACTTATTATTACAGCTGTGGTTTAATTGTTTGGAAAAGTGACATTTAAAGTCACTATGTAACATTCAGTCATCTGTAATGCTATGCAGTAAATTTATTTGAAACCTACTAGTAAATACATGGTAACTCTTGCAAGTTAATGGCAGCACTGAAAAGTATTGGCAAGAACAAATACAAATGAATCCATTTTTTTGGAAATTAACTATTTATATGACTTCATATTCTCATCAGATGACAACTATAAAAAATGTGTCCACTACAACACGTGTAATAGCCCAGAAAAATGTCATTTTTGCTACACTTTCTTCAATACAAAATTAGATTTTCAAATCCATGAAAGACAGGCATGTGAAACACACTGCAAAGCTTTCCCAATGCCATCATATGTCAGAACACCAAACGTGAAAGTTCATAAATTTGATTTCCTAGAACATACCAGTGAGGTATTGCAGTTTTCTCTTCTTTTCAAAGCCCTACCATTTCCTGGGGAAAAAAAATACAAATGCCTGCACGTTTCAGGCACTCCTACTTATTCTGGATAGACGCAGATTACGCTGTCCTAGTTGAGTGATTTAAAATCGCATTTATTGTGTTGTTTCATGATTGAAGAAGTCAAAGCCTTTCCCGGGGAAAACAACTATAAGGTGCTCTGCAGACCAATTTAAGGAATACGTGTGAATTCAGCTTCATGAGGTTAATGTGTGCCTTGGTTTCACTGTAAATAACACAACCTTCTTATTATCCAAGAGAAAGACATTAATTTTCAGGTCTACAGAGTAGAAATGAATTAGTTTCTTACACTTCCCCTCCCCACTAAAAATATGCAAAGCAAACTTTGAAATTCCACACCCCATATATATCAAAGAACATTCAGGTTCAAAGTCAAGTCCTAGAAAGTCAAGAAATGCCAGAACAAATTTAGTTCAGGTCCCTTGTGCTTATACATTATGATGAAATATTTAATTACATGATGGCATGCTATTTTTTGACTGCATTATCTGCATTTTAAAGAACAAGAAACAAATTCCATAGAGGCCTGACTGGACCAGATGTTTGAATGTCCATCTCATTTCAGATATAATACTTCAATAGTTAGTTATCTTGCTGAGAAAAGTGTAAGGGCAGATTAAAATTTTCCAAAGATTACCTGTGAGTTTGATTTATCTTTTTAGTAGAAAAAGCTTTGTTGGAAATAAAATATATGTTCCCCCAGCAAATACTGCTTGCTGTATGCTGTGATCTAATTTTGAATGAACAAAAACCAGAACAAATCTCATTTTGCCTGATTTTTTTTCAAACAGGTCTATCACAATGACTAGCTTATCAAAATATTTCAATTCACATTCTAAAAATACCAGCTATTTATTATTTTAATCTGCTGTACAGACATCAGTCTAACACTCAATTAGAGTAAGTGGTGATGAATCATGCACATTTTGGGAATATCTTGGCTCTCTGAACAACGTTTGGGTACTAAATCTTTATTGATAGAAATATCTTACTTCCAACAGAAATCTACACACAAATGTGCAAATCAGGGCTAGAGCAGCAAGCTGGTGTTATGGCTAAGAGGCTAGTTGCCTTCAAATGCCTACTTCCACCTTGGCTTGGGGGATTGGAATAAAGATGAATGAAAATTTAGGCCAGCAGTTTTAATAGTAACTATTTGTTATTTAAATTTCCTGTTCCACACTGAATGATTGCAAGAATGTGTGCTCAGAATTAAAAGGCTGTTCTTTAGCATCAGCACATTGATTTCTTAGGGTCCTTGCAAAGCTTTTTACATTGTTTCTGGACCACAGCTCTACACCCCTCTAACTGCCTGTCAGACATCATTTCTGCTTTATGAATAAATAATATGATGCCCAGGGGAAATGTTGGGCTAAGACAAAAAAATCAATATGTGTCTAGCACATATTAGGCAGTTGTTCAGCTGAAGTCTGTCTCAAATATGTGGAGTAATTTTAATAACAAAACAAATTATTTCCACACTGAGCTTAAAAGAGGGCTATTGAAAAAGCACTACCACTATGTCACTGTGTCTCCTATTTGAAGATTAATAACATTATCCTCCTAAAATATGAATAATTCTGATTGCAAAGTATTTGGTGATTATTTCTCTACAAATTTCAAATATTCATGTTACAGCAAAATGTTAGTAAGTGATTTTTTACTCTATTCCTCTTGGAGTAGTGCTGGTGCACATCTGCATAGTAAAGCTGCTATTAGAACTGACATTTTTTATTTTAAAAACATCTTCCAAAATTGCCTTTTTTTTTTTTTTTTTTTTTTTTTTTTTGCAGAGGGCCTGGGATCAAAAGTGAAACAAAAGCAGGGTAAATTAATCATTCATGCAGCTCTATAATCATCCTAGTCTTTCCTGCAATATAAGCCTATTTTTGCAGTAGACGCAGTTCTTGGTTTCTGGGTTCAGACACCCACCACCCACAGATGCAAACCCACTGCAGGAATGTTTGAATCGCTCCACTTCTACAGGACTGGTCTAAATAAACAAGCCTAACTCCTGTCACGAGGCAGCTCTTAAATTCCTTTGCCTTACGTCTGAGAAGGGTTGGTTATGTTAAACATACCATACAGCAAGCAGCACATAGCAATTGCTGCTAACTTGCTTTGCCACATCTTATCAAAGGTGCATTTGCACAAGCTTGTCTCCTACACCTCCTTCCTTCCGTGTGAGCTTCACCACCAGGAAAGCTCAGGCTGTGCCAGGCAGCAGCACTTGGCCCCTGCTGACAGCACATCACCTTCCCTATTCACGGAAGGGCAGCGGGGCTGAAGTCTCACTGATCCCCTCTTCTTCAAAAATATCACATTCCCACCATGTTCCTTGAAAACATAGACCTCATGCTGGAAAATGGTGAGGAGACGGACAGGCTGTTTTGGGACAGGGGTCAAGCTGCCAGTGCTGCTGGCAACCCCGAAAGCCCCATGCACCCCAGGCTCAACAGCACGCCCAGGCAATCAGCAAAAGGCGAAGAAAATGAAGAGGGAAAGGCAAGCTACCACACTGCAGTCAGACCCATGGATGACCTCTGAGATCCCCGGTTCCAAGTCATCAACATCCAGCCCAGCGACATCGCTCTCAAAGGGGTTTTTTTCACCCCCCTGCTGTTGTGCAGACCTTTTAGTGCAGATCCTCCCCATGGGAGCATGCTAACAAGGAGGCTCCTCCTGATACATTCAGTATAATGAAAAGCACAAACTTCATGTGTTTATGACCCTTTCAGATTGAGAGGCTGCAGCTGAGTGCCCTTGCCTGGGGGTGCTTACTTTTGCAGGAGAGCTGGCCATCTGGAAGGGCAATCTAAAGAAATCAGAGGGAAAACCTGACATCTCAGGGAAGGAAACCTACAGACGTGCAGAAGCAGCTACTGATGGTGGTGGAGACATGACATGTCTTGAGGCTCCACCAACGTGGTGGAGCCCATTAGCATCAAAACCGATAGAAAACACTTTTACCAACTCAAAGAAAGTGAAATGATAAAGACAAGGAGAGAGGGCTTTTCAGAAAAAAAGAAACAAAAGAAATTCCAGCAATCTCAATCACAAAAATTAACAAACAAAAAAGGCCAAAACACCCTCCAAATCCCACATAGGCAAAAAGAAGGTGGCTCAGGCTGAAACCTGTATGGATTTCTATTTATGCTGAATATTTATAAACCCCAGGCCCTTGGTGTTCAGTGGGAAACAGCCAGGATGGAAACTGAAAGGAGAACTACTACTCCTGAGTAACTTCCAACACAGGCAAGCTGCAAATTGTACACACCAAACCACGTGTCCTGTGCACCAAATCACACAGAGAGAAGTGCCCCTGTATCCCTTCTTGCTGCCTTCCTGCCAAGGGGCACAGCCAGGTCCCTGACAGTGCTCCCTCCATCTTCATGAGTGCTCAGATGCCAGCAAGCCCTCCCTGACTGGCACCCAGCTCACACATTTTCCTTCAGCCACAGCCCCTGTTGTCCCTGCTGTGCCAACATCAAGCCAGACAAGCCACAGCAGACACTGGGAACACAGGCAGACCAGAGTGATGCCCAGCCATAGCCACCACACATGTGAAACAAACAGTCCTGCCTGTTCTCGAGAGACATAAATTGCAGGGGAGGGACCTACGAACACTTCAGCTGTTCTGCTATAGTGACCCACCCGAGAGACCTCGGCTCTGCTCTTCACCCCTAACCACACCTACAACAGCGAATCTGTGTTAGACGCCAACCCACTGCTTCTAACAAAATGACTGCACAACACGCATTTCTGCCAGCCCCCAGGGGACAGGACCCACTTGACCTTAGACACTTGAGCAATGACCACTCGACTTGCACTTTCTCATCCTTTCTATGCTGTTTAAATGAGTAATTATGCTTCCTCAAACTGACTGGCTGTAACCTCTTGACTGTAATGTTGAGAGCCTTACTAACCTCAGGGAGGAACCCCTCAGTGAAACACCCAAACACATCTGTGTGTGCAGTGCCTGGAGATGTGGTTACGCACTGACAACCTGACTGGATAAATGAAGTCCTCAATTCAACAACCTCCTTTTTTATCAGTCACACTTGCCTTCCCTGCCTCCATCTCAAGGCACTTCCTTTGGCCACTCTCTAAATCCTCGTGGGTGAGGTGATCCATGGAAGGGTTGTTTGTTTTTTACCCAGTCCAAAATCTGCCAGGCTAAAGTTTGATACTATTCACCATCAACCAGCTGGTTGAAAGGATCCTGTCCTCACCTTCCAGCCTCACTGAAGACCAAACAGCTGTTTCTATAAATGGAATCAGAGAAGTACATCTAGATTTCTGAAAGTTCTGCAAGACTCTAGAATCCCAATATAATCACCTTTTTTTTCAGGTCTAAGATTCTGAGCTTTTTTGAAATGCAAGGATAATGCTCATACAGTTGTTCTCAGAAGGCACTGTATTGCTGTCTAATGCTGATGGAGGAGTACATGGCATGATAATATCTGTTCACAAGTTCTGATTTCCTACGCAAGAGTTCCGGTTATCCACGTCCTTCAGAGATGCATCACAGTCATCAACACATTTTTACTGCAAACAGAATTTCCAAAATTATGAAGCAGAGGGGAAACCTGACATCTTGGGGAAGGAAACCTGCAGACGTGCAACAGAAAAGAGAGAGATGTTTCATTTCCAGACTTGAGTCTCCTTCAGAGAGAATGAGAGTTCAGAACTAAAACATTTCATCTTCAACTGATTTAAAGACAACTATCACTGTCATTTGGCTTCCACAAGATAACAGACCACAAGCATGAGTGGTATTAAACTGATTTTACATTAATTTTATCTCTAAGGTGTCTGGTCAAGCCCATGGAATTCTACATTCGTTTTAAGATAAGAACTCCCAAGAAGCACTGGTTCTATGAACCATATGTTTGTTGTATTTATGCCTTTTTCATGAGCTCAAAATCTGGGACTGAAGCATCTCTGTACTACATACAGGTAATAAAAAAGAGACTGAGAGAAAGAGTAAATCCACAGAAACTTATAAAACCAGTTGCTGTAGCTCAGGAAGCATCTGGTCAGACAAGTTGCGGTAACCAAGTATGTTAACAGAGATGTTCTCTCCATTGTGCAAAGAAAAAGTTAAACCTGTCTGAGGTTAAAAAATTAAGCTTGTCTGAGTAAACCAAACTTCCTTTAGGAAAAGCTGTGAACATGTACCAGGTCAGTCAGCAGAGTGGGGTTACCCTGAAAGTGTTTTGTTTGTGTTGTTACCAATATGCCATAATAAAGACCACCTGCTTAGTATGCAGAAGCCAAGAACTGGTTCCCCATAAAGTTTCAATGCTATCACTGTCCTAAGAAAAGGACTTGAAATCTTAGCAATATTTCTCAACTCAGGCACAAATTGTGTGTGTGTTACATAAAACCAAGTCAGGCCCAGTCTGGTACCATATCATCACATGTTAGTAACAGCCACCCAGCAAGGGCTGGAACACTTGGAATAAAAGATAACTGCAGTGTTTGAAAATTCACCATCTGCCAAGTGTTGGGAATTGTTCATTATTGAAGTAGCAACCCAGTATAAATTTGGTGTTGCTCAAATCTCACCAGACCTCCAGCAAATGAAATAAGCAACACCAGTCTACATCCTGAAGGCTGGATCTTGTTGATTTCCACGCAGAAGTACCAGCTCTGCAGTACGCTCTGAAGACTGCACGCCCACGCTAATTTTCTAACCAATGTAACCTTTCTGCACCCACTGCAGTGGGATAGCTTTTTGTAACTTGAAAATGAAGTATGAACCCCCAGCAGTCTATTTTGTTTCATTTCTGTATATACCCATGTGACCTCATTAGCTATGCTTGTAAAACAGGCTTTGAAATGAGCAAATTGATGTATAGATCTGCAGCATCTACCACAACTGCAACAGCAGAAACAGCTTTTATGAACATGGCAAAGCGAGCTAAGATGGTGATTTCCAGTGAGGTGGTCATTGCTTTGCTTGACCAAAATATATACACTGGCCAAATCTACCATCACCTGGGGCAGGAAAGCCTGTGCCAATGCTGCAGGACACATGATGCCTCTCACACAGTTTCAGAAGACAATCAGCTAGGAAGAAGACTGGGATGCTGAGGGGTAAGGAAAGACTTCCTGAATGACCGTATACAAACCCATATTCAGCTGATTTTACCATTCAGCTGGGACTGGTAGTGCTGCCTTTTTAAGACACAAAAACAACAACTGCCTTTTCAAAATGTATGACATCTTTATTTTATTCATGCACACCGGCACACAGCTTACCCTGGATCAGAAAGTTGTAAACAACAGCTTCTGTAAAATCTATTTGTAACGTTGTTGCTACCCAGTTTAATTGCTTAGCACTGGCACTTTCATAAGTTACATGAGTCTTCAGAAAACCAAACTAAAGCCAAGCTGACCAGCACAGGAAACAGAAAGCAGTTGCATAAACAATTACCTTGGAGTCTCTGTAGGACTTGATGTTCAAGTGAGATACAGTATTGACAAACCTTCCTTCTAAGCAAAAAAAAAAAAATTCACAGTTTTGAATTCAACTATGCCACACAATAAGAATATGACAAAATACTTTAGGAAAAGGTGTTCTTCCCATATTTAAAATACCCAGGAGGAACTAATACAGTCTTTAAACTCCTTTTTATTATTTTTGTCTGTAAACTATCTTTTGGCTTTCAAAGATCCGATAAAGAAGTTAGGCTGAGAATTAGGATATTTTTATTGTCTCACCTAAGCAATGTTGCCAGTAATACGGATTTCATAGACCAAATAAGAATTAAAAGCTCCTATATGTAAAGTTAGGGTGGTTTATACTCATCCATTTGACAGTATCTTCATAGAGATTTCTGTAACTGCTTGGGTTTGACGAGTAGAAACTCATTGTTACGTAGTAATTGTATTGGTTTACTGTCTAAAGAGGGAGCATCCAGGTCAGCGATGAGAGATTTACTGGGAACAGAGAGAGGTAAAGAGGGTGCAAATTTTCCCTTAGCACCAGCCTTGCAACACATACTTTTATTTACAGGATAACAGAGTGGTCATTTGGTGGCAATTTGTCCTATAATGCCTACATAATAAAAATAACTAACTTCTTAGATGGCTTTTTTTTTCCCCATTGCCTACATGAAAGATTAACTAACTTGGTTTGTAAATTGACTTAGTTAGAAGAAAGTACCTTCTGTACCTTGGATGTTTATTTCAGATTTAGAGGGTCTTATACAGTTAACTTTGTAGGGATGTACCTCCCTGCGGTATTGCATGACTGGTTTAAACCAAAGTTAGAGCAATAAATAAATTAGGCTCTAAAGTGCTAACCTGTAAGATTAGGAAACATAATTACCACCAAAGTAAGCAGAAATAGATATAAAATAGATTATTTCTGAAGGAATATGCCCTTTCTTCTACACCATTAATTTTCAGTTTCTAAAGCAACTCAAGAAATCAGAGATACTCTCAGACTACCTGACTGTTTAGACCACAGAAGGATATACTGATTCAATAACTTTCTTTAGATGTAAACCCAAATTAAAATCTGGATAAGCACATATTACAACTCAAACTTTTTGCACAAAGAAATATTTTTCCTTTTTTTATTTTTTTTTTTTTTTTTATTTTAGGTAAGCATTAACCAGTTGTTTTGCTCATTCATACCCATGTGTCCCCTCCCCTTACTGGCATACTCCAGCAGTGTATGCTCCTGAACTGTTGCTTAGCTACATTCTCAATTACCACAATGCTGGTCTTACTCGCTCAGTGTCAAGGTCAAAGCAATTGTTTCTTTACTTTAATGATGGAATTTCCTGTTTATAAAAATCTTATCTGTTTCCTACTTGGTAAAATATTGCACATTTCAGTCA
The DNA here is from genome assembly GCF_022539395.1 of Myiozetetes cayanensis. Lineage (NCBI taxonomy): Eukaryota > Metazoa > Chordata > Aves > Passeriformes > Tyrannidae > Myiozetetes > Myiozetetes cayanensis. The sequence goes on along the minus strand of NW_026086604.1, from coordinate 27,383,852 downwards.
ATCATTGCTGGGTAGCCCTCCAGAGAGACACAGTGTGAAAACATAACTGGCGGTGTTCATTTTTGCCCTTAACAGAGTGGTTTTTTTCCAACTCCACCCCAAATGTCAACTGTCTCACAGTGACACACAGGCAAACAATTATACCAATATTCTTTTCCTTCTTTGCTGGGGCCAGGCAAGTACGGCAGAAATGCAGTAGTTGTATATTTATTCTTCCTCCCAGGCAATGACATGCATAAGTAAAGTTCGCAATTTCTAATTAGCATGTCCTGTAGTCAGTGTTGTGGGAAGCTAAAGAAAATAACGAATTTCCCCATCACTTTAAAACACAGAAGAACTTTTTGGTTCTTCTTTGCCTTTGAGGGCAGGTGTCTGGCTGCAAAGACTGCAATTCTCCCCAGGCTAGTCTGAGCTGCTGAATATTTCATAGCCCCTGAGAAACGCAGCTGTAATCAACTTGCAAATAATGAAATGGGCAGCGATAATAGAGCAGGGGTAAAGTGCGCCTTTAGAAAGCATCAGTGCTTTGACTGCTGCTGCAGTCTTGCTGTACCAATTTATCAGGTTATTTGATAAAATAATAATGCTATCAACTATGAAATAAAAATGAATGTTATGCCAAAAAAAATCAGGAACTGTCTCAGGCAGCCAACATGAATAGCAAAGAGAAAAAAAAATCAGAAAGCATACCAAAAGAATCACATTCAAGACTGAAACTTCATTAAATTTATCAATCACATGCCAGTTACACACATCCATGTTAGGTATTATTAGAAAAGTAAATTTACAGAAGTTACTTAACTAAAAAAAAAGTTTGATAAATATTAAAATAAATCAGAGAAAATATTTAAGAAGCAATAAACATTTTCATCTTAATTAAAGCTTATAGAGTAACCCATCTGCTGTCTTAACTTCTTTGTAACAGGATCCTGAGGTCTGACATTTGGAACCGTAGCTGTGTAAGGTGTCCCCTCTGTTACTGTTTGGTGCTGGTGACCACTGAAACACAGCAAAAGACCAGTAGTGGGATTACAGCAACAGAATTTCCTGAAGATATGACATGAGCTGTGATTAAGAATGTCATGTTGAAAAACGGGATGGAGCAAGTAGTAGTAATACAGGTAGTAATTTGGTGGATAGCAAGATGTACCTGTGAATTATAGAGGGAGGCTCCACAGAAATTCTTCACATCACTTCAGAAACCCTGCTCAAAACATGACTGTTCCTAATCTGCCCCAGGTTTTGAAGGAACAAAGCACAGACTACTTGTACAAACATAAATTAATGTCACAGATTAGGCTACAATAGTTATGGGGTAAAAGGGGTCAGTTCATATACAGTGATCCATATGGATGGACAGTGAGACAACTACCTGAGTATTTTCTGTCAACGAGATCTCTACACACCTTTATGAATTTGGATGGAGATGTGACACAAACTGTCTACCCTGATGATCACTGATAAGCATGGATAAATTGGAAAATGCATAGTCTAAATGTATGAAAGGACTACCTCAAATGGCTTTTTCCTAACCTCCTCCAGAGCAAAGGGAATGGTGACTGAGGCAAATATGGTCTCACAGACATGACTTGTTAACCTCATGGTCTGCTGTGTATCATTAGTATATTCCACTGTACAGCCAGCATCCAAACAGTAAAATATCAGAAAGAAACAAGTATTTCAGTGGAAAGGGACCTACAATGGTCATCTAGTCCAAATGCCTGACCAATTCAGGGCTGACCAAAAGTTTACGGCATTGTTCAAGTGTCTCAGACACTGACAGGGCTGGGACATCAACCACTTCTCTAGAAAGCCAGTTCCAGTATTTGACCACCCTCTTGGTAAAGAAATGCTTCCCATTGTCCAGTCTGATCCTCCCTTGACACAGCTTTGAACCATTTCCCATATATACTATCACTGAATACCAAGTAGAAAATATCAGCACCTTCTTCTCCACTTGCCCTGCTCAGGAAGCTGTAGAGGGGTTGCCCCTCACACTCTTTTTCTCCAAACTAGACAAGCCCAAAGTCCTCAGCTGCTCCTCATGGGACATTCCTTCCAGCCTTTTCACCAGAAAACTGCCAAAGTTGTAGGCAATTCACAGAAGGTGCCTCCATTAGTTAACTCCTGATGCTCACAAGAACATGCTGAATGTTATTCCTTGAAATTAAAGGAAGGTCTGGATGCAGGACTTTTGCTAGGTTCACATGCAAACTTGCATGTTGCAAAGAGAAGTCTTGATGGAAATGTGAAGTTGCTCAAACACCTGTGCAAGCAGAAAGCCAACAGCAGTGGGAAATGAAAATTGCTATGTGCTTTGAGAAAGAACCTCTCCATGCAGGAAGTTTTCAATTTATGTCAGTCTAATTATCTTTTACATGTTTCAAAAAGTAGTTTGTAGTAACTCAAAGAATCTAAGCAGACTGTGAAAGAAATATTAATCAAATCGATAAACATATCCTCTTCCTTCAGTCCCTTTGTACTTGCTATCTTCTCTGTAAGGATACTTTGTATGTTCGTTTCTTTCCTCACCAACAACAGATATACAATATGGACAAGGTTAATACTGCCAGAGAATATCTGGGGGAAATCAGCTTTCTCTAACATCCCTAATATCACCCGTCACTCTGAAAGAAAGCAGTGTCTCAGGATGGTACTGCACTGGAGTAATTCCCATGCTTTGATAATTAAAGTACTCCTCCTAGTGTTATCTTCCATCTGCCAGAGAAGAGATCACACAGATAGACCTTCCAGGCAGATGGAGCCACCAAAAATTCTCTTCATCTATCAGAAAGCTCAAACATAACTAAGATGCCCTCATTCATATTCTCCTACTCTCCCTCCTGCAAATACCCAAAGATAAATTGCTCAGACCAACTCCGATTTGGACTTTAAATGTCACAGGCAAATTTTATGTAGCTCATTTTTCCTTTCACTTTTTTTTCCAAGCATGAAGAATTATTATTAACTCCCTGGGGATCATGTCTTCATTCTACTGTCTCGGAAAAAGTACATGATAGACAGACCTTGAACAATATAAGGCTGGTGGTGGAACTGCTCTCCAAGCTTATCCATTAAAAATTCAAAAATCTCCTTCAACAGCTGTGAACTTGCTGTGGTATCACCAGTCCTTCTCCAGATATCAGCATCCCCATCTGGCCCTTATATAAAATAGTAAGACTATGGTGATACAGGTTCCTGTAATTTGTGAGGGGTCTTTTACATTTTGATTTACAGATACAGAACCAGTCTTGGAGGAAGGATGATTAGGAGATATACAAATGCACATGCAGTCCTACCATCAAGGGACTCACAAACAATTCAAACTCCAAAGTGGGGCTCTCAGTCCTCAACTAACTCTTAAAAACCAGCAAGGCAGGCAGCAGTTCACTGCTCATGCATCACCTCCTTCTTGGACAACTGACTCTTCTGGGAGACTTGTAAAACTTGCAGCATCATAGTAAATCTTTCCAAGGCTACATATTTGCCAACATGTAGTGAAAAAGGCCTTTGAAGGCATTTAAAGTCAAATCGGCATTTCCTGGTGTGAAGGAGGAGGTGAAGCTGGCAGTGTGCTGCCTGCTACAGCTGTTTGACACTTTCCCCTCTCCAGATAATTTTCAACTGCTAAAAAATGCAGCCTCATTCTAAATGTAATTTTGGGAATCTCCACTAAAACAATGCATATGTTTCTGAAAATGAAGCCTAAGAAAAGCACTTTTCACTACCAGAGTTAAAAGGTCTTGGCATTCTTTTTCTTTGAGAAGCTCAAGCATTTCTATTCTTTGAAGACAGAACTCCACATGACCTAAAAAAAAGCTTTATATCAGAGAGATGCTTTTTACTGCCTTCTGAAAAGAGAAAGGCGTACTCCTGCGAGAAGAGTAAGGAAATGGAAGAAAAGGAAGGGAAAATGGGGAAAACTGGGATTGAGAGATATGCGGGAAGACGAGTGGTAAGAATAGTCTGGGGAGTCTGGGAGGAAAGCACGACAGAAGAGGGTGAGTCAGTCAATCTGGGCAAAATCTAAGGAGAAAAAAATGGGTGAAAAAGAAGAGTGAAATCAGGAATTATTTGAATGAGAACAGAGTGAGCTGAGACCCATCCAACATGCAGCCGGTACAAGGGGAGCTTGGCACTGGCTTGGCAGAGACAGCACACACAGCTAAGGAGGCAGCAGCAGAGACCTGAGAGAGAGACTGGATGGGAGACTGTTAACAATAGGGTGTCAAGTGAATGATGGGAAAGTCATGTAAGTCCTTTGGAGCAAAAAGCAAAAATATACAAATTGTGAAGATGGAAAGAGTGGCTGCAGAGTGAAATACACGTAGTGGAGCTGTAAGTGTGAAGAAAACATGAAAGAATAAGGCTTAGGAGAAGACAAGCAACATACAAGTAGAAAGAAACAGGTCTAAGTCAGAAGCAGAAAGTCAGAAGAGACCATCTTCTGGTAGAACTATGCAGAAAAGTCTGTTTCACTAAAGCACATTCCCCTCTAGAGCCAGGTCCATGACAGAGTGCAGGTACGCACACACAGTAAAACATACACTTCAGGGATAATTGGTCTAGACCATATTTTTTGCTTTACCTCATTTCTCATCTGTGCTGGCACCAATAGCACAAAGCAACAGAGTAATAAAATGGACTGTGATTACAAGATAGTTCTTTCAAAACGTGGAATGGTAACACTCTGTCCCTGTTAAGGATGTGACACCAATTTACATGAGCTAGGATTCTGTTTAAACTGCCTTCTTTATACATGCCAGTGGCTCAGCGGTCTCCCATAGGTAACTTATAGGTATACAAGCACTCTATTATGCTGTGTTCTCTTTGTGCAATTTAATACACAGAACTGGTGTGCAGAGCCCAGGAAAAATCACAGTGAGATTTACTTCTTTACTGAAGAAGTTGCAGAAGTAATGCTGCTGATGGCTGCTGCTAGAGTTATAGATGCATCAGGGGAAAATACTGCGCTGGAAACCTTTCCCAGGACCCAGTACAGAAGAAGTTTTTAAAGCAACTCAGCAACACACTTGGATGTCAAAAGCAGCATCTTAGCTTCTGGAAAAAAGCGTGGGGGGGGAGATTTCACCACTGCCTGATGCAGTCATTTCAATAAATTCTAATTTCATATAATCAGCTAGAGCAAGTTGAAAGGAAGATTTAGAGTAGGGGAGAGATAGGAAAGACAAGAGAATAAGCAGCAGTCATTCAAAACCACAGAAGTCAATTTCCTGGTATTCCACCTACCCATGAACTTGAGGGTTCTGTGCCCAAATAACCTTAAAGCCTCAGGCAACATTTTTTTCAGTCGTCACCTTAGCTAGAGAAGTCCAAGTGACAGAGATAATAAGACTTTTGACACAAGAAGGTATCCAGCAAGAGTTTGCTACAGGCACACCTTGAAAGAAGTGCAGGAAAGTTTGAGCCTTGCCTCTTACTCCTAACACTGACCAGTATAAACACACACCATTAACAGTGGTATTTCATTTATGGATTTTTCAGGATAAATCAGAATAAGCTTGCAAAAGCTTTCTCACAGAATTTTCCCGTTTCCTGCAAAGTACACTCCCACAATGTGGGATCTGGTTCACAGCTCTGGAGCCAAACAGGTGAGGTTTGTATCTCCAGAGACCTTTCTGTAGCAATATCCCAGTAAATTCACACCACTTGGGGCTGCACGGCTTACTTCCAAAACAGAGACACCAATTTCAAAAGACCTGGTACTTGTAAGCATATTTTATATCAACTGGGGATCAGATTATTTCCTGCAGTTTCAGGAATACTGTTGCTGCAGTTTAGACCACTTTTGGCCCTTTTTTTTTCTACTCTCAAGGCTTATCTGCTACCTCAGGCTGCTCCTTTGCCTACCCAGTCCCAATGTAATGATCATAAATATGGAAGACTAAAGGTCTCCATGTTCTTCTGTAGTAATCTCCCATATTGACTGCATTTTAGAATACTGGAAAGAACCCTCTTCATCCCAGAGGGGTTAGTGGGCTGCAAATTATTCCTTTAAAAGTGAGATACAGCAAGATGCAACTAATATAATGGCTAGTAGCACAACAGCCAAAGTGCTTTCTTCCCCTTTAGTCTAGACCCAACTGCAAGGCATCAAGGGTATGTGATATATTTAAGAATAGTACCCATACTCTCTTTACTGTCCCCCTAAAGGCCCAGCACAGACCAGTGCTAAGTTGCCTGTGGAACAGAGAGCACAGCAGATTTTTGTCACATGCCAGGATCTTAGCAGACTTGCCTTTAATCAGGCAGCACAGTCCAGAGCCAGACCAAAAAAAGGTATCACTAAGAAAATACCCGGTGCCTCAGCCACAGAGAGCTTGCTTCAGGAAATCTGCGGACGAAGCTGAAAAGGTAGCAATTTAAAATAGTAAAAGTGGACAGTAAGAGCATTTACCTTTTATCTGAATATGATTCATGAGACAGCCGTACAAAGTGTCAGACAACAGCAAAGCAGTTCATCTCCTATTGATAACCCAGCATTCCCAAGCCATCAATACTCATTTGAGTACTCCTAAAGTAAATTTAGCTTCATCTTCTTTTTTTTTTGTATTGAAAGACTGAGGACATATTCACGGATGTTTATGCAATGGCAAGAGAGTACAGTACTGTATGTTTTATTACACTAGCAAAGCAGAATCTCGTTCAGACACTGCTAGCATATAATTTCTGTCTCTCTTAAAGCTGGAAGGCAATCATTAGCATGTTGGATCTGGCAAGTTCATATTATCTATCTGGTAATTACAGAAAGCTGTAGAAGCCTTCAAAAAATACCCACCAACTTCTGCATTTACTACACACCTGATCGAAATACTATCTCCATTACCTAAATTAGCAGATATTTCCCATAAACCATTATTCAGAACACTAACATTAGTATAAAAAACATTAATTAATTATTAGAGGCCAGATCATCTATTAATTTATCTTCCTTTCCAACTTCAAAATTATAAAACTATGCAATGTCAACCTCAGTACAGGAAAACATCTTACTGATGGTGATGAGAGACTAAGTTACATGATCCTTTTCAGGCATTACTAGGGCCAAATGAACATTACAACACAACTCTAGGTTTCCAAAATATATTTACTATTAGTCAATGCTATTCACACAGTATCAGCAAAAATGTGCTAAATACACACCAAAAGATAATCCCATTCTCCAGAGACCGCTGCAGAAAAGGACAGAAGGATGAGAGACAAGGGAGTGGGTGAGGGCATACATATGCCTGTGTGTACAAAGTAATTGGGAAAATTGGCCTGTGTCTCATTATTTCAGTTATTCATGCTTCAAGTAAAGGGAGATGAGGAGGTGCCAGGAAGATCACAGAAGCTGGGACAAGACAGGTATCAAAGAACAGAAGGAAAAATCAAATAGAGCAAGGAAAGTGAGGCCAGGAAGGAGAGACCATGAATAAAGAGGGTGAGCCAAAAGGAGTGATTAGGGGCAAAAAAAAAATACAAATGCAAGGCGGAGACCACGGGGAGCAGAGGGGTACATCTGTGAAATGCTTGGTTGCTCTGTTCTCAGGCAGGGGCTTTACACAGCCCGGCACCTCACAGACCCCCCCTCAAACCCCATGCCATAGTCTGAATGACATGAACTGAAATGGCAGGGCTCCTTATCTCCCTGGCTTATGCACCATTTTAATCACACTGGATGTTCAGGTCCTGGGCAGGCTGTCCCCACAGGGAGGGGGGCAGCCTCCCGGCTCAGGACCAGAACAGATAACCAGGCTGCCCCCAGGGAGCCCCCGCCTGAGCTGCAGCACTACCGACCCCCACCCAGACATCTTCCTCTCTTTTTTTTTCAAAGCAGCCTTAGGATAGGGTAAGGCTATGAAGGCTGCAGTAAAAGCATGTCAGCACATGCATCTTGCTTCCTGATAATTCCCAAAACTATAGGAACAAACAAACAGATTAAATTACCAAGATAGACGCTAGCCCAATTCAAGGGGATTGGTATATACATTATAACAAGATGCTGGAGCTGCAGCCTGATCACATTTACATGAAGAAATCATTTTATGCAAATCTCTCATCCATGGGTGAAGGCCGTATAGGAGAGGAGAAACAGCTCTGTACGGAGATTCATGATGCATGGCAAATGGGCAATTTAAGGTAAATCACACAGTTCAGTTATAAAAGACATATAACCTGGGGAGAAAGTGTGGCTTCAAAGTCATAAATTATTTATAAATAATACAGCCTTCTCATGAAATATCCAAAAGGCCAAGCACCCATTTTTTTCCATTATTTTCCTCTCCTTTCACAAATCAGAAGGAAACTGAAAATGAATATCTTATAAAGAATGAGGTTTCTTTATAAAGCTCATTGCTCTGTAAGATGGACTTGCAGGAGGATGGATTTAGATGGTGGAGCTAGTTAGGGGCTTGCAGACAGGACAACAGGAACTGAGGGCAGCAGGGCTGCTGTGCTCACCCTGGAAGGGAAGCAGCAGAAGTCAAAAGCAGGGAGCTGGAGCGGGCTGAGGAGAGAAACTGTTAGCCTGGTAACTCACATCCTCCCAAGACTGTCACTGCCAGCCTGTTTAAAATCACCACCTAATTTCCAGAATATTTCAGGGTTTTTAAACTGAAATCCAGAGCTGAGGTTCACAAAGTGCAGCTGCAGCATCCACACACGCAGTGTGCTTTCTGTCAGCAGCGCTGCCTCTTCAGAGCACTGCCCATCCTCTGTACAACATACAGTCACACCTCTGTATTCTCAGCATTTCTGTTGTGACACCTCAGCAGTCTGACAACTTCTCATCTTCGTTACCCAACGCAACATCTGCCCAAATTCTCCTGCAATGACCAGTTCAACTGACTTCTCATTTTTTCTGATGTCCTGCCTGGTGACCCTACATACCTACCAGTGCTCTTACAGGTATGCACCTTTTGACAGATATATACACAGCTCATAGTTCTCTTTTATGTTGCAGACTCTTTACCTTTCAAAATCCTTTTCAGATCTTCATGCTCAGCTTGCATTCAATTCAACACAGTCTGGCTGGGTTTTTTTGTTTGAATCATTAGGGGCACATACCCATCTGCTCAAGGATATTTTTGTAGTCTGAGCAACTCCTAACATTTGGGCTTTCAGCAGACCACTGTTTCTGCTTGCTTATATACAGATGCCTTAAGTGACTTTTACAATGTGTTTAAGCAGCTTCCCATGCCAAGCCTGAGGATATTAATTTTCTTTCCTCTGACTTTTTTCAACTTATCTGCTGTTTTTTGGGTGTGGGACAAGTACTTCAGTGTCTAAAAAGCCCTAAAATTTAGAAGATACATTTTTACATACATAATTCAGAACTTTTCCAAAACTCTTCGAAGTCTTGGTGTGTATTTTCCTTGTATTACAAGTGGTAAGTTTGCCTAAATGCAACAGCAGCGTTATTCTTGAGTTCACTGCTAATGTCACACATGCAGTATAAGGCAAATAAAATACACATCAGAAAAGAAAAACAACACTGATTTATTTTCTTATTAGCTACAGATATCAGCATCTCTGACTTGTATCAATTAGTTGCAACAAAAAGACAGAAATACAAAAATATTTTTCCTCAGTTTTAGAACTGTAGTATTTTTACACAAGCAAAACTAAAAATAAATACATCTCCTGTATGATAAAGAGCAAATGTAGCACCAAATGTCACTTCATCCATGCACTCACCTCTCTGCACCAGAGGTCTGTAGGTATAATCCCTCCAAAGCCACAATGGGGCATGAAAATGCAAACTCCAAAATGGTATGAAATGCACATTTTCAATTATCATGGAAATCTCAATAGCCATGGTTCATGTACACCTATGCCTGTCAACATTTGCAACCTTTTGGTTAACAAAGAGGACTGTTTCTGAACTTCCCTAAATATTTTTAAATTAACTAAAATGCTATCTGGACTCCAATCCTCCAAAGCATTTTTCTTACTACGACACAGACTTCAGGTACCAATGCCAAAGAGCAAAATCTCTTTTCTGAAGGAAGGGATACCTCTATTGGCTAAACTTGTTCCTACCAAAGTCTACATCCATTTCCTAAGTCAGATGTTCAAAGAAGAAATTGTTACCCCTTTGGCAGCTCACTGAGGTCTTAGCCACTGTCACGCATGCAGTTGTTACTCTTTTGAGGTGTTTGCTATTGCAAGCATATTGAAAATGTAAATGGTAACTGAGCTCTTGTGCACGCCTTAAATTGGGGAAGACCTGTGTAAAGGCTTGGGTTTCATCCTCTCAACAGTGGGAACAGTCCTTCTCCTTTGGGAAAAATGAAACAACTTACATTAAAGACTGTTCCTCTTTTGCCTCAAAAAAACTATACCTGACGTGGAAAACCTACTATGGTCTCCAAGGATTGCACTAGAGCAATTGTACTGACACTGAGAAGGCAGCAGCAGTATATCTAAGATCAAGTTCTTTCTGAATTTTAAAAATCATGAATACGAAATAAATATACATGCAAAATGCTTCAGTCTTTATTTTTCAAACAGAGTCAGGTCATACAAACAAATTGGACATCAATAGCCAAAGGATAACTCTTACTGCTCCTGTACTGTTGGCAAAGATTAAAGCTATGCCTGTAATAAATACAAAATTAGCTCGCAAGGCAAAGGGAGAAGGCTGAGGTCACTGATAACAGCTCCACCACTCCCACATGCATCAAAAGCCGCACATTTGGTGGGGTTTGTTTCCAGGCGGCTGTTAACTCACCAGGAGGAGGGAACATGCAGTGGCACACCAAACCATTGTGGTTTACAAAAGCCCTGTCTGTAGGCTTGTGTCAATAAAAGTCTCCTGCCCTGAGTCTTGAATATGCTACTGCTTAAGGCCTATTAATATGACAGCTAAGCTCAGCACCTCATCTGCTATGCTGTGGAGGCACGTGGGACATGATGCCAGCTACAAATGGCTCAGAAATGAAGCTAGTAAGAACCAGGCTTTAAAGGAAAGGAAATACTTCAAAAACAAGAGAGGGGGTTTGCACAATAAGCATTATTTGTCCAACATTTACAGGCTTAAGTCACTATGAAGAATTAGATTTTCCCAAATTTTTCACATACATAGTCAGAACAGAGATGAAATAACTGCTTTTTTGCACACATCCTGCAGGAACAGGAGACAGCAGATACTGTGTCCCTGCTGTACAATCCAGGGACACATAGAAGACATTTTATCTTCTAAAAACTAAAGGTGAAAAAGTGGGAGCACACTGAGAAGCAGCCATAAGGTACCAAGAGTATATATCACTACACTTTTTTCAGTGAGAATGGAGAACCTCAGTTTTTTAAAAGAGCCAACTAGAGAACTGTTATTTTAGAACAGGCTCTCAAAAAAACTCTGCCTGCAAAGAAGGTGGTACAATAGTAGTCCTACCACTCATTCAGCGCAGCTGCTTAAGAGTTGTAGAATCCCAGAGTGAGGTGTGAGAGGACCTTTGGAGGCCATCTAACCCAATACCCCTGCTCAAGTAGAGCCTCCCAGAGCCAGCTGCCCAGGACCATGTCCAGGTGGGTTTTGAGCATCTCCAAGAAAGGAGACTCCACAACCTCTGTGCCAGTGTTGAGTCACCCTCACAGTGAAAAAAGCATTTCCTGATGTTCAGAGGGAACACCTTCTGTGTTTCTGTTTTTGCCCACTGCCCCTTGTCCTGTCACTGGGCACCACTGAAACGAGCCTGGCTCTGTCTTCTTTGCACCATCCCTTTAGGTATTTCTGCACATTATTGACATTGTCTCTCATCCTTCTCTTCTCCTGAACAGTCCCAGCTCTCTCAGCCTCTCCTTGTATGAGAGATGTTGTAGTCCCTTCATCATCTTCATGGCCCTTTGTGGGACTCCCTCCAGTACGTCCATTTCTCTCCAGTACCAGGGAATCTCAGTACTGGCCCCAGAACTCGTGCTGTGGCCTCACCAGTGCCTAGCAGAGGGGCAGGATCAGCTCCCTACACCTGCTGTCAATACTTTGTCTAATGCAGCCCAGGACACCGTTCACCTTCTTTCCCACAAGGGCTCACTGATGGCTCATGTTCAAATTGGCGTCCACCCAAACCTCTGCACCTTTTCTGCTTTCCAAATGGTCATCCCCCTTCACATACTGGTTCCTGGGGTTGCTCCCATCCAGGTGCAGGACTCTGCACTTCCCCTTGCTCCTGGTACCTACCACTCCCAAGTTCAAACTTTGGATGTGGGATAACTCCTAGCTGCTCTCTGCAGCAGAGCAGAAGGTGACAGCACTGATCAGCTGGGGCCAGCCACAGGTATGGCTGCCACAGCAGGAGCCAGACTCTTGTCAGCATAGAACTTGGGATCCCTTGATCCCATAGAACTTGGGATCCCTTGATCCTTGACCCATCCAGCAAGGTCCACTTTACAGTCCGCACTGTGTCAGCATCTCCTCCTTTAAAGCTCCACAGGCACTGAATTGCCAGGCTATGCCTTTGAAAGTAAACCTTTTCCTGTACCAAACACCCATCACTCTCAGGGCTGGGGGACAGAAGTCCACTGGACAGGATGATGCAGGAGAGTGAGAAAAGGCAAGATCAAGTTTGCAGTGCATGCCTTCAGCCCCAGCACTCCTCCACTGCTAAACTGAAATATCAGGTGTACGAAGGAAGAGAAGGCAGCACTGCGCTTGTCCCTGCTACCAAATCCTCGCTCCTTAGCACACAACTAACTTAACAGCACTAATTTTTTTGCAAGAGCTTGCTCCTATCTGCATACAGTCAGGGTGATGCAGACACACACACACCACAGGTACTACAGTGTTAATAAAACCAAGTAGGTAGGTGTTTAAAAGTTATAAATCTCTTAGCTCTGGTCATTTAACTACAGCAATCTTCATACTTATTTTTTCTGAATTCAATCTTTTTAAGTGCCAGCTGCTGATGAACTCAGCAAACATAATTTTTATTAAATGATGAACACTAAAACATCAGAGTTATACCTCTGAAAATCAATTTCCTATTGCCGACTGACAGACGCCTTAAGCCCAGAAATCCCCAAGGGGTTTGTGTGTGCACTTTTTTCATTGGTTTGGGTTTTTCAGGTTGCTTTTGTTGTTGTTTGGGGTTTTTTTTCCTTATTTCTCTAGAATCCAACGAAAAAAAGCCTTTTCTGTTTAAAGCGGTAGCTTTTTTTAAGCATCAGTGTAATTAATTACACAAGCTAATACACAATATAAAAAATACAACTGCTCTGTGGAGCAAGGCACAGTTCCAGCTGGAACACAGAAACTGCAGACTTCGAAATTCTCCTTCTCAGGGAACCACACCATTGCAACGTGTAATTTCTGCCTAGCACAGAAAATCAAGGGAAAACAAGTTTTCTTGTTTACTGTGTTTCCTGAATAAAATATTATTTACTGCTGATTAAAACCAACAACTTGTGCTAATTTTACCACTGTCCAAGAACACAGCTGGGAGAAGCGAGAAAGTGGCAAAAACCAATCAAGAGTTTCCAGATTCCCAGACAGCCAACCATGAGGTTGAAACCTCCAGGGCTTTGGTGTCTCAGAGTAGATGCAACAAGCATCTTGAGTCACCCCCGCAGGAGGCTGGGAGTTCTATTACCCATTACATAAACTGGGCATCTCCTTCCAGACCAGCTACAGGTGTTGTGCACCTGTTGGGAACCAAGTGCACCGTGTTACTTGTGTACACTATGCCTGAGTGCTGAATAAACGGGAAACACACAAAGGCTGAGTTATTTGCTGCTTGCCTGCTTTGCTGAGTAAATAATATATCTAATTTCCTCATAATAATGACTTCCCATTTTGGTGGGAAACCAATCCTCTGCTTCTGGTTTGCTTTCTCCAGTTCTTTCCTAGGTCTGGTTTTAACCAAACCTTTTGAGGAGGATGATAACAAAATCACCAGGAAACCAGCATCTGTTAATTCAGCGTAACTGGTCAGACCCCATACCAGACCCAGACATCACTTCTTTCCCTATAATTTACCTTACTGTTAATGCTAATCAATTCTTGTTGTATTAACTTTGCAGAAATGAGATGGACTTGTCAGGCAAAATTAAAGGTGGAGTCACAAGTAAGGGCTTCAGGGTTCACTCACAAATATTAAAATACACAATTGATACTGGAATGTAAATCAAGGGTATGAAATTAAATCTTCAAGAATGGAAAAATATTAATTCTTACTTTCAATTCAGCCAGTGTAATTGACTGGAGAATTTAAAAGGTTTGACAAACTGTCCACCAAGACACCCCAGAAAATTAAACTGTTATACCTCTACATTATTTGCATAAAACCATTTCCCAATGAACTGGCAAATTTCGTGTACTAAATTGCCAGGAATATTTTTTTCCAAATTCAGTTACACTTATAACACCAAAAGGTGACTAGATGTTTGCATCCTTTTTGATTACCAAGGACATGGTTAAGAAAACAAATAAAACTAAAGGAAAAGAATATCATATTAGAAAATCAAAGTGCATTAACAGATAATATTTCAAGTGCACATTCATTATAGGTGGTCTATAGGTAACTGTTTACCTCAAGTCCCCATGCATAATGTCATATACTGCTACTCCCTTGTGTGATTAATTAACCCACACAGAAAAGCTCCACGACGAGTCACATCATAAGTCTTGAAATGGAGGTCACTGGGCCAGCTAGCAAATGACACATTAAAAAAAGGGGGGAAAAGGCAGCAAATGCTCTTTATACTTTCCACTTCACTATGAACATGAGGGATTTATTTTACTAATCCACGGCTGGCAGTGTCAGGGCTACTTGGAGCTGCAGAGACAGAGAGAAATATGCAATTTTCAAATCCCCTCCCGCTACATGAAGGTAAGCGAGAAGAGCACATCTGCCCCTACTGTTATTGCACCGCTGCTGGCATTAGGACAACACCATCTTCTAAAAAGGCTGAACTAGAGGAAGGCACGGTCCCTCCTGTAACTAGGGGAGTCAATTAAGATGGACGAGAGAGTGCCAAAATATATCTTTTTACAGTGTGTTCATTTGTATTTTATTTTGCCAGCCCAATTACAACATTACATTCCTATATGAAGAGTGTGAGAGGAACTGCACAAGGGACTTTGCCTATCCAAATAAGGGCTTACTCAGACTACTTAACCATTAGGTCACCATTTACCTTTCTAAGGGCAAAACAGTGTCTTTCCTATAAAATGTACTAAAAACGAGGCAACATTTGACAGCGCCTCAAAGGGTGAGACAGAATACACACATATTTAGTTTGGCCCTTCTGTATTTTCTTGTTCTTTTTCCTTAGAAAAGCAAATCTATAAAGCCTCTCATCTAATGCGTTAGATTAATAAATGATGAAGCTACAAACAAGAGAGCCCCAACCTTCTATGACGGTTGTTCAATTATTTTGCATTTAACAAGAGTAAAGGAAAATTAAATTAATTTAACCTCTGTAATTGCCAAACTAAATGACACAATCTTGCCTGTTATAATAGATCAAACCAATACATTTACATTTACCAAGTTGTTGTAAAAAGTGTAATTTTTAATCTGAATAGCTCTTTGTGAAGTATTACCTTCCATTTGTGGAAAAGTAACTACTGAATGTTGCAGCACAGACCATGGAGGTTGTGCTTTTCCCCACAGCTAGGCTCAGGATCAGAGCTACTTTTAAGCTAAGCCCTATTACAGCATTTCAAAAGAAAGTAAAATTACATTTTAGAATGTGCTTGGTGAATATTCTGAACTAAAGTAAGTCTGGAATCACACATTTTCTAGTTTCCAGGCCCTAGCAGTCCGAATGTTGGTCTACGCACTCTACTAGAAGGAAAAGTAGCTGCTATTTCTTGAATGAAGAAACTTCTGCAGGCAGTGCAGTTTGTTAGGAAATCACCCTCAACACCATCTGTAGCAAATTCTTTAGCAATTTCTTCCTGTCTCTCCCTTACGCTCCAGTCTCTCAAACCAATGTGCCTGGGTGGCAGCCTGAGCAGTGGCAGGTACGAGAGCACCGTGTAGGCACCAGTGCTCCTCTGCACCCCTCACTGCCCAACCTGATCCTGTCTTCCATGGCTCTTCCTAACTCCTGCTCTCATCGAACCTCCTCATTAACTCTCCCCCACCACAATCCCTCGAAGAAGAGGACTTTAGGTCATCTTTCTCTATGTACTTTTTCCAATTTGAAATCACCTTGCTTGGACATGAGGAACAGCCCACTATCTGCAGCACCCCAGGTAAGCTTTCTCTGCAGCCCTGCACAGTGGCACAAACCCTTCCAAATGACTCTGGAATAGCCTGCCTGAGGTAAATGAACATTTGCCTTTGCCATTTCTTGTGGGCACACCCCAGTGGCTGTGTGGCAACAAGCATACCCAGGGCTTTCTTTCCCCTTCAGTCACTTCTGAACGATGGATCTCTAATCCCTTTGGCTTCAGCTGCAAAATTCCCATTGACTGATAATGGATTTTCCACTGATGTAGAATCAGGCACTTCAACTACACCACTACGAATTAACAGAAGAGAGCTCTGTTAATCCTTTATAAGCAAGCTTAATCTTGTGGTTTATAGAAGCAGCAAAGGCTCTGTTCTGTCCAATATCAGCCAGAATGTGATTACCATTCCAGAAAATCTTTCGCATTTTCTTTAATCAAAACTAGTATTTCTTTGGAAGACACAAATCCAGACACCACCACAGATGCATAATTCTGCCAGGTAAAAAAGGAAGAATTTGAGCTATGAATCCTGAAGCTGAAAGCTGGGATCAGCACTCTGGGACTTCCAGTTACTAAACAGAGAATGCTGTCATCTGGAAACAGCAGTCTGACAAAGTCTTTATAGCATTCACCTTTCAATTAAACAAGAGTAACATCTGAAATCTCACATTAAAATACCTGTAAGATTTGTTAGAGTTCTCTCTCAATGATGTGATTTGAACACTTCCTGTACATTAGCAATAGTTAGGGCTATTAAATGCAAGCAAGTATTAGCACCTCTAAAGACTACTACAGAACTTGGCTAATAACTGTAAAGTAATCAAGTCATCAGAAAAATGAACTGATCTTACATTAAGACACTTTTCCCACTGAAATGAGATTTTGTTAGATCAACTCAGACTTTAAGTCAGTGGGTAGCAGAATGGCTCCTCTTTTTTTGCAGGAAAGCAAAATCATCACTATGCATCAATGTCTGGTAAATCGGAACTGACTCACACAAACACTTGCTCAAATGAGAAACCACTACTTGCTAAGAGTTGTCCCATTTGCAGTAAACAGTCTGAACTAGGATAATTAAAAGTATCCTTAGCAGTAAAATCATGGAAGATCAAGCCCAAATATTACAGTTATAATTGGTACTGCACAGCAAATGACCCTTAATTTGATGTCCTGTCCTGTAGCACACTAGATGAAAACATTTCATTGATTTCATCATAAGCACTGCTTCTACGCTAGGATGTAAAAAAGTCTGAAATACAGTAGCTTAGTGGTTCCTCTCAAACACTGGAATGCCACATATTCCACAAAATGTTTGTCTTTGTCAAGCATTTCTTTGCTGCTGTTGAGCTGGATGACCTTTGGGAAGGAGCAGCGGAGGCTGACGTGCACCTTCATTAAAGCAGCACCTCCTTCTTCCCCCGCCTGTGAGAACAATGAGTGTGGGAGGGAAGAGGTGAGTGATCCACAGAGTAATGAAGAGATTTTGTTTCAGAGGATTATCAATTATTTATGAGTAAATCTCCAGATGAACACATCCGAAGCTGAACAATTTTTAATACATTTCACTTCTGTATACATGGCACAACACAACCAGAAGCAAGCTAAACTTGGTCTGACTATTTAAGGTGTCAAACAGTGAGTTGAATTTGGACATTGGTAAATCACTACTATGTTTTTCGAAGTACAACACTCTCCTAGATTTAAATCTCTTCCACAAAATTGCTCTTAACGGTCATAGAAATCATTCTTTAAAGTCTTTCCTACTCATCAAGAGCTCAGCAAAAAAAAGCTCATCCTGAAGATTTCTGTAATTATGCCAACACAGTTGTCTAAAAAGTCCAATACTCAAGCTCTTATAAAGCATACTGCCCAGCTTTGCATGGAGTTTTAGTCTACAATGGATCTGAACTTTTCCTATTAAGATAAAGTAAGACCAAGTAAAGAGCTTTTTCTCCAGAACAGGATTCAAAACAAAGCACTTGTCTTTAAAGTAAAATTGGTTTAAAACTGTGGTTTTTAAAGAGAAGATCCATGATTTCCATATCCATGATATGGAAATACCAACATTACACGTTGATCTTCTTCACAAAGCAAGGGCAATGAAACAAAACAGTTGTATGTGCAACACACTTTGCACAAGAAACTAATCTGTTCCCAAATGCCACCATTGAAAACAGTCATTCTGCAAGTCTTGAAATGAAACCCAATCCACTGTCATGCAGTAAACATTCAGATCTGCAGAACTGTTCTTTGAGCTCCACTTCTCCACAGTTTCCAACCAACAAGACTCTGCCAAAGTCACCACAACCACTACAATCACCCTTGTGTCTATGGCTTGCGTCTATGGCTGTGTCCAAGGCAGCTGTCATGATGGCCCCGAGGGCACCTTTAATACCCAACTCAGGCACTCTGTGAGCCAGGACCCAGGCTGGGGCACTGCCAGGATGTGTCCCGCAGAGCAAGCCCCCCAGGCAGGTTAGCACCTGGCCAAGCAGTGGCACATCATGCGCAGGAGGCCCCAGAGGCAGGCGGTCAGTCATCCCATACTTTGACAGCTCTCTGGGTGCAGCCTGGGCTGAGCTGCACCCAGTGGGGAACAGGCAGCAGCCCCCGCAGGTTTTCCTACCTCTCAAAGCCTCATCTGCAAGCTGCCTTCCAAAGGGACATATCTGGGGAGACACTCATCAAATAAGCAAGTTTTGAACTACACATGGAACGAGCACTTCCTGCCTTTACTGCACAATGACCATGCAGGAGAAGAGCAAGGTCTCTCATGTTCCCTCTGCCCTCTCCTATTTAGGTCGGCATTCACCTCAGCATGTTCATAGCTCCAGGAGCAAGCTCCACTCCCAGTCTAGCCCAGCTAGAGTAAACTGCTCCAATATCAAGACAACAACAAAAAAAAGCCACTTAGAAATCCATTTTAGATTTGTTTTCCTTACTTTAGAGGGTTCGCTGTGTATTTGGATGAAAGAAGCCCATTAAGCACATCTATATTTACTTCATTACAGCGTGGCTGGCTCTTGAAGTTAGATGAAAAGATTTACCCTGGCCAAGTTTGTTTATTCATCAACATCAGCTAGATATGTTTTCAAAGGCTCATCCTCATCGTATTTACATGAAAGCACACTGATTTTTTTTCAACAGTTGTATCGCATTCTGAGAGCTGGAAAAGGACAAAAGAAACTTTAGTGAGAATTACAAAATCCAAGAATAGTAGAGGCAAATTCCTCTCACTTCCTGTTATTTATGGGGGTGGAAACCCACTTTTCCCCACCTGAAGTCCTTTTTCTAACCCTGCAGATATATCAACAGCACAACAAACTGTGCCTGGATAGTCAGTACACATAACAGCACCTGGCACGCTGCTTACCCAGGAACACCACAAGCTAAGAGTTTACCCCTCCTGAAGCACAGGAGTCTAAGAAGACGCAGCCTCCCAAGTTTCTAACATTTTTATCTGCATGTTGACAAGAACAAATAAGATTTTTTTCCAGGTGGCATTGAAAAAAGGTTCTTCATTACAGTTAGCAAAGCATTACATAGAAATACAGCCCCCCACTGACCAATGCCAACTGTACAAGTCCTAGTTATCTCTGACAGGAACCCAAACATGACTTGATACTTGCATGCCTTTAATATCAAAATTTTATCCTCAAGTTATGTAAATACTTAAATGACATTTATGAGCACTATATTTCCTCATGAGTTTACATTTTCCCACGGAAGGCTTCCAGAGTGATTAACAATGCTGATCTTTATCCTTCACACTGACTATTCATTCATCCTTTCTAAAACGAATACTGCTTACATATGACCCGAGAGGGCTGTAACAAGGCAGTATTTATCTACCCTAATAATCTACTGTGACTGCTTTAATTAAAACTTGGTTATATCACATCCATGAAGCAAAGGCACACCTCCCGTCACTCATCATCTCCATCCAACAGCTGTGCTTGGTGCACCTCTGCAGGAGCAACCTTTGGAGGTCCCACCACCCTCATCCTCCCCTGCCCAGGTAACTGCAGGTACAGTGTTGCAAAAGAATTTCTTCACCACAGAAGAAAGGCAAAGTGAAACTGCAGGAGGGTTTGCAGTTTGGGGCCTCAAGTGAGTCACCCTGCAAGCTGGCATTCACCCCAGTTCATGAGCAGGGCAGGGCTGCCAGCGTGGCACAGGGGAGTTCTAGGAGGCAAGGGGCCACAGGGAAGGAGAGACCGACGGAGAAGCTGTGGCACAGCAATTCAGAGAGTGAGGGATACGAGGATGGAGATGGGGGAACAGCAACCAAGGACATCTCATCTACCTGCAGTAAATTGGCAGCCATATCTTCAGACTTTGGCTTCCTCATCCATGCTGCAGCTTTCACAGGGCTTCAAAAAGCCCACAGAATTGGATAGGGATTGCAAAGTTTAGAGTTTATGACTAGCAGTATTACACAAATGAGCGTGCACTACTTGCCCTTTCCATGCTTTACTCAATGTAAGCAGTTATCTGATTATATGAACATTTAGAAATGGACCATTTTTCTGAGGAAGAAGCTGTCTTGAACTTCTTTCCTCACCAGAAATTTTTTGGCATCATTATACACAGTATAAGGCCTGCAACTGATAGCATCCTTGGGATGTCAGGACAGGTAGCAAGCAGCCAGGGCAACCTGCCTGGAAGCTACAGGCTGTACAACCAGGGCCTCATCCAGCACCTATTCCCTGGTGGCTCCATACAGGGCCTGGAACAGCAGTTACCATACATTCAGCAAACCCTCAAACATGGGAGGGGGGCATTCGTGGTCCCAGCTTGCACCTCGGGGATGAGGGGGAGTGGCAGCATTCTGCATCCCTTCACCCTGCCTGGGCTCCCTCCCAGCCACAGCACAACCACCAGGCTGCAGCACTCCTGCCCCCCTGCTGCTGGTCTGGGGCTGAGCCACCCTGCGCCCGAAACCTGCTCCATTCTCAGGACCTGGAAGCAGGGGTATTGCTATAGGAGCTTGGGTAATGTTATTTGAATGATTAGTTGTTTCATTTAATATTATAAAATGGTTTTGAACCTTCTTGGCCTATTAATCTTATTCATTACATTATAGTTTGCAGTTACAAATTATATGGTTTTGGAACTACTTTGAAAAAGCCACTCAGCTTTCTATCCCCATCCTTATTGGAAGGAAAACAACTGTGTCCTGTTCCAGCCACTGAACTCTACAGCACTTTACCATGGGCATCAACGAGCTGATAAACACATTTAACTCCTTTGCGTGTCAATGAAGTACACAGTGCCCCAGGAAGGAGTGTTCCTTAACTAAATGCCACCACACAGCCAGAAAGAAAAACTCTATTGCTTTTCTCATGGATTCCTCCATGATTCTTAAAATATAAATTAGCTCTAGATTATTGAAGGTTTCTTATTTAGGACTTGGAATCCAGTTGCCACTTTCCGATCAATATAACTTTAATAGTAGAATAAATTTAGAACTTAAGTAATCTAGTAGTAGTCTTTTGTATACAATACATGATCTAAGGCCACATTCATGTTCACATGCCTGGCAATAAGGCTTATGAGGAGCACTGCATCTTCAAATGCAATGGATTACCTGTTTCTTTTCCTCATTAAATGACAACTCATAAGAGGAACCAAACAAAAGATAGGTGAGGTTGCCAATTGTCATATTGCACAACCTTTACTCATATGACCAATGCGTTGCCTTCAGATCAGGTTCTCATTTGCAAGTTGCAGATCCCCATTGCTGACCTGAATATGGATTTTATGTTAATAACATCCTGTGTTGAAATGCTGGTTAAAGACGAAACTGCTCTTGTACTTCAGGCCTGCGAGGTGTTACACATACTGTACTATTTTCTTTTTCGATGAGGGCAAAAGACACTCACCCCTTGCAGGAGATGCCCCACAGGCTCAGAATCTGCACCTCACACAGAAGAATATTTATGAGGACAAGATTTTTAAAGATGTAAAATAAAACCCACTATAATTTGGAATGTCTGCTTCTGTATCATCTATGAGAAATAAATACAATGACAATGTATTTCCATTTACCTACTGGGTATCTTTAGCAGTGTTTGCTTCTGAAAATTCTCTTAACAGATGCTGCTCCGGTCATCACTTAACTGCAACACAGACAGACTTCAAGAGCACTAAGGAGGATTTGCTTCTGGTTTCACACAGCACATCTGTTTTATTGAAGTTTAATTTAATAAAATAACAACTCTGGATAAAAGTTAATCAAGCATGGCTTCTAGGCTTCCTAGGCTGCTAGGAAGGGGAGAAATATTTTCTGCCAAAATTTTATCACTGGTCTTTCTCACTTTTTTTCTGCATTTATTGCTTAATGGCTCAGTATTATTTCAAAGGCCATTCCTTTTACAAATGTAATCAACTCCACAGCATTCAGCACCACAGATGATATATTACTCTCCTTAAAACCAAATCTCTGAGGGATAGATTAGAAAGAGAGGTTAAAGAGCTCTATCCTTCACAGCATTGTAGTTCAGACACCTATAAATCACTATGTTTGTTTATTTAGATAATTGGCCCATTAGCGTCGGTAGCATCTCAAGCTACACAACTTTCTGGTGTGACCATGTGCCAGTTTTTCCTTTCCCCTCTCCAGAGTCGCGAAAGCTCCCAGCAGCACACAGCGCCTTAGGGACAATCTGCGCTTGCAGCTCTCTTTAAGGAGCAGCCCCCGCTCTCCCCAGCGACTCCTTCCTCTAAGGACTTTCCAAGCCCAAGAGCAGATGCCACTGTGAAACAAACTGGAGACTGTCACCACGTAACAGGATTTGAATGGAAACACAGTTACGGGGCTGGCTGGCAGCAGCGTGGAGGCGCGGTAACCCCGCGCCGCGGAGAGCCACACAATAACCCCGCCGGGGCCGTGCCCTGCACCTGTGACCGCTGCCGCGCCGATCGCCCCGCACATCGCCGCGCTCGCCCGCAGCGCGCACCGCGGCCAGGCAAGGGCAGCCCGAGCCCCGCAGCCCTGCGGCGGCCCCGCCGCCGGCCCCCGCCGCGACTGCACCAGCACACGGGCCCCCCGAGCCCCCCAAACACACACACGGCAACTTCGCGCCCCGTGCCCAACTCACCGGGAGGCGCCGGCCCCGCGCGGAGCTGCTCCCGGGGATGGCGCGTCCCGCGGGGCGCACCCGCAGGGGCCGGGCAGCGCGGCCAGCGCAGGGGAGGGAGCAGCAGCAGCAAGTTGCGGCGCGTCTCTCGTGTCTCGTCGCTCTTCCCTCCTCTCCTCTCCGCTTCTCTCCCCTCCCTCCTCCTCCTCCCCCTCGTTCCCTCCCCCTCCTCCGCCCGGCAGGAGGGTCGGGGGGAGGCGGCGGAGAAGGCACGGAGCGCGGCCGCGGAGCGCGGCGCGGGCGGGCGCGCGGCACTGCGCATGTCCCGCGCCCGCCGGGAACTGGGAGCCGGGAACCGGGAGCCGGCCGATGGATGCGGCGGCGGCGCCGCGGGCAGGCAGCGAGCGCAGCGCGGCGCGGCCCCGCCGCCCCCTGCGCGCCGGTGCGGGGGCTGCGCGGGCTCGGCTCCCGCCGCATCGCCCCGCTCCGCGGGGGCGGGCGCAGCGGCCATGGCAGCCGGCGCAGGGCTGCGCACCTTGCGGCACTGCCGGGGCCCCCGGGGGCTCGGCCATCCCCGAGCAGCGCGGAGCAGCTGGGGCCGGGTCGGCGCTGCGGCGGATGCTGGAGCCGCCGCCCCGATTGCTGCACTGGGGACTGCGCGGCTGGAGGATGCTCCGGTGGCCGGCCTGGAAAAGGAGGAAAAAAGGATAAATCCAGGCTTGCTGGTTTTTTTTGCGTTTGTTTTTTTTTTTTTTTTTTCCCCGTTAAGTGAGCATGACTCAATGAAGACAGGTATTGCGGCCAAAGGGACCTCGTTTATTGGTGGCTTTGTATGAAGGTCTTTGAGAAATAACCAAATTTTACATGATGTAAAGGACTCACAAGGACTGCGAGTGAAAAGCACTGCAAGCAAGGGCAGGAAAGGCTGCAAAGGCAAAATGCCTAACTGAGATCTCTGGGGATTTTTTAGGGAAATTGCACAATTACTATAAGTTTCCACCCAGATGTAAGGACTGACCTAACACCCAGTGAGCTCTTACTTCCTGAGAACAAGTTCAAACCCCGTATGCCATTCTGCAGCAGTACTGCTGTCACATGTGTGGCTGGCTCAAGGTTTGAGCCTGGATCTGCATTTGGTGTTTACGAAGCAAGGATTTAATTATGCAGGAAAGTGCTGGTTGGTTGGTCAGTTGTTTTTCTTTGATAATCCAAATACAGCAGTACTATCGGCATTTTCATTTTCACCTAATCTTTGGCAAGATTATAGCTCAGTTTATCTCCAAGCATATCCATCCAGTGAATCCTCAGAGCTGATCCTTTCTTCATACCTCCTTTCAATATTGCCAGCTGTTGGGTTCCTCTGTTGATTTTTTTTTTTTTGAGCCTTCTTTAAGCTCTTTTGTCTAACAACTTCTGTCTGCACTGGGTGACATAATCCATGTTTAACGGAGTCCAGCCTATCTCAGTTTGTCCACATGGCCCCTGCAACAAAATGCATATTATTATAGCATGTAACCTGCCAGGTCTTGTATTATCCAGCTGAGGGTTGTCATTTTACCAGTCTGGCATTGCTTTTTTTCCTCTGTTCCTAACATGCCACTCTACTGGTGCTTTATAGCTGCCCTAATGATATTTTTCTCAGACTTTGTTCTCTGGTTTCCTTTACCCTTAGTTCTCGCAGAAAGTTCCCATCAAATCATTCCATTAGTAACAAGCAGGCTTTGTGAGACCCCTGACATCTATATCCACATCCCACATGCTGACTCTGCAATGAACCCAACTATCTGAAAGATTTTAACTCTTTCACCTCCAACTGTGTTGGTTTCTGTAGTAAGTGAAGATTTGCATGTGGGGAGTCTTGAATCAGCACTTTCATTCTATCTCCATCTTCCCTCTTTCTAGACCAGTGGTTCCCTTGCTCTGGTCAAGGATTGTAAATGTCCTATAAGAGCATGGTAGACCATCATAGGCATTTGGTGCCTCCATAGTGTTTTCAATTTAAAGTATGAAATCAAATTGTTATTTGCAGGAAATTGTGGAGGCTAACAGTAGTGTGTAGGTCCAAAAAGACTGGGATCCAATGTTCTAGCAGTTACTCCCCTTCAGCTGTATCTTTTGGCACAGTTTGCTGTCATCAGTAAAATACAGTTTTCATCGAGTCTTTTCAAGTCATACACAAAGCATGCCAGTACACTGAAACCCACAGAACTTCCATCTCTTTAAACCTACTGTAGACACTCCTGGTTCCTCTAGATAGTTAGTTTATTTGGATTTAATTAGGTGAAAAAACCTTTAAAAAATCATAAGCTAAATCAAAACCATATACTTGCTTTTCAACAAGAGTCACTACATGTGGTATAAAAGGGTATTAGCACAGAAATTTATATTCTCATCTTAACCTGTACTCCTGTTAAAATGTAAACAAAGCCAAAGACAACTCCAAAGGAGAGGGGTGGCTTTCGTTTGCCTCCTCCTTTCTTCTCTCTCACCTCCTATCTCCCCTTTGCCCTCCAGCTCTAAATACCATTTGGTTTAAATTATCTGTCTCTGTATTTAGAAAGCAAACAATTATTGGATGCTTCTCTTTTAAATCTGGGGAAGTGGGGTTTGCTCATTACCTAATCTTTATTTGCAGCCCTAGTCAGCAGACAGGCAAAGGTCAGGAAGGAAAGGGGAGATGCAGAGAATGAGGGAAAGGAGGCAGCCTGTGATCTCTTGATAAAAGGGAAGGATCAGGCATGGAGTCAAAATAGAGGAGTAGCAGGGTGTGTAAAGGCAATGGGCAAAGCTGGCAGAGACGGAGGGTTAGGAACTGTGTAGGCAAGAGGCAAAGTCCTTCAAAAAGGTTGGCATAACCCAAGCACTCTTAGACATGATTAGTTCTGCACTCCACAAGAGTGAAACTATTCCCTCCTGTCATTTCTGTGACGGGTGCTCCCAAAGGACCCCATTGCTGCTAGAGCTCCATTATCTGAGGCATTGTGCTGGCACATCAATGACGTGGTCTCTGCTACAAGGGCCTTACAGTTTAGCATGAGCCAAAGTGCAATAAAGGAATGCAGAAAATAGCATAAGAGATCAGGACAGGAAGGACAGCTGAAACCTCGGAAGCCGACATTGCAGCTTATGTTACGCAATGTCTCGGTTATAATCATAGGTAAATAATACATGAATAACCTATACACATAATAGTGACCCACCCTCCATCTCAGGCATTTCCATTGCTTTTTTTTTTTTTCCCCCATTCAAGAACCAGGAAAACTCAAGCACGTTATTTAACCCCTTGCCCAAGAGGCTGTTGTTGGCAGTAGTTAGGGCAGCAGGCTAACACAGTCACATCTGAAGCACAAGGTGTACGAGCTGCCAGAGGTCACAGCCCTTGTAACATTCTGGAGAGCAGTGGGAAGGAGCAACTGGACACATACAAGCTTTGCTCTTATCCAGGCTAGAATAGCCCATCTCCGTCCCTTGTTCTGCCCCACACTGTAGCACCACAACTCTTTGTAAGTGAGCTGGGTACAAAAGTTACTTTTCAGCTGGACCAGTTCCCAGCCCAGCTCTCAGGGAAGGCATACAAGTATCCTGGCTGCCCAGCCAGCCAGCGTGGGAAAGAGTGTCAGGGCCAGGCAGGGGGGCAGCAGGGCTTGTAGAAGCTGCTGGAGGCATTCTGCTCCAGAGATACAGGACTGGCCTCAGCTGTGCTTGTGTGAAACAGCTGGTTTTACTAAACTGCATTTTCAGATAACTAAAATGGATTTTAGTGCTCATGTTTAGACACCTTAGGTTTCTGTTTCATAGGATGGTAATCACTAAACCAGCAGTTCACCTCCAGCAAAATGAGGAGGCCCTGTTCCCATTCATGCAATCCTGTCATCTCTCTTTTGTCAGCCCTGTTACCTGTGAATGAATGAAGCCCTTCAGTCACCAGTGCTGGTCACTAACCAAGCAGAAACGTGACCCTGAAAGAAAGAGCTGCCTAGTTTTTTGCTGGGTCAGTGAGTTGTACCTGCTCACCAGCAAGTCAAATAAGCTCCAGAGCCACCACAAGTGAGGAGGCAGGGCCTTTGGGAAGAGGTTTGGGTTAGAGGAAAAAGAAAAGGAGGAGAAGGAACAAGACTTCCCCCTTATGGCAAGATCAAGCCACTGGATATGCTTAGATGCTCATAGATGCTGCTTCGGAGGTCAATTTACATGTGGCAAACCAGGAATGCACAAACTCTGCAGGAACCAGCAGTTCTGCCGTTAGCTCTAATCCCTAATTTCACTTCTATTTTATATAATAATAGCATGGTCCCAGTTCCCCATCTCTTATTCATGTAGAAATACTCATTAAAGAAGTTTTAGTAAGTAATTGGAGAAAAATCTGAGTTCTCAGCCTGCAGGGTTCTGCGGTTTGAGGAAACAGAAGTATCTTTTGAAGATATGTTTAGGTACATCCCCTAATTATAATTTGTGTATAGTATAAGCAAAACTCATTAAAATCAGAATGCAACTTTAAACCACACAAGTGGAAATTTCCCATGAGTTACTAATGCAGACAAGTACCACGGGTTTAAACGAGCTCTTCCAGTGTCCCTCACCCTTGTGGTGTGGTGTGCTCTGCCTATCTTACGACAGGGCAGATGCTCATCCTTGTTAAGCTCCCTCTCCCTGTACACTGGAAAAAAGAAATTTGAATGGACTGATGTGTTTCTTTCTTCACCACAACCCTGCATTGCTCCTAACCACTCATCCATCTAGTGTGGACTTTGTCCTCACTTAACAGAGCATATTATGACATGGCCTGGAGCTGCCTACAAAGATAGCAATTACCCCTCTATATGTACACTGTTGGCCTGGTTTTCAAGAAGTCTGAGCAGTCCTACTTCTTTAAGGAGCAAAAGGGCCTGAGTGTACTATCACCTCTGGAAATCAAGACATTAGGGATAGGAAGAGGAATTTAAAGGAGTGTGGGGGCTTGTAGGAAAGCATTACTTCCATTCAAAGAGCACATCAGTAAGAAGCTGCCACCATCAAGGGGACAGAATAAATAATCTAATAGAACTTTCTTACAAGCCAGAAAATCCTGTGAAAGCTTGGATGGCTGCATGCCACATCTCTGAAATCAGTGACAAATCACATTATGGTCGAGGCACGTAAAACAGTTCTGTCAAAGCAATGGCTCTTAGCATGGCCAACTTGACTGAGACAGTTGCTGTTAGTTCTGCTGCCTGGTTAATACTGAGGCCTCGAGGGCGAGCAAACTATCTTCTGACTGAAGTGCTGGGCCTAGGCTTTCTCCAAAAGAGAGAAGTTTACTAAACAGATGAAGTTATTTCTTGTGATGCCATCATGGGGGAAGCTCACTTCCATACTCTTCACCAAGAAGGAAGGAGAGAAGATCAGAGTAGTTGCTGTATCTGCTGACCCATAGTCAGCCTTAACAAATAACTGATCATCCCCGCTGTGGGATGGGCTGCTGGTGCCTGGCTGCAGCTTCCGACTCACCTTGCCAGCCTTGGAGTGCCTTGACTTGGCTGCGATTACTCTTGGGGAATACAGCTACAGGGGAGTGGAGCAAGGTCTGCTGTGCATCTGCCCGGCACTTTTCCACACATGGCTTTCCACCCAGGAATCATATTGTCATGAGGCATTACATTTTTTTAGGCTCATCAATTCTGGTGACACAATCCAGCAATTTATTTTTAGAGAGAGTGAGCAGGTGTTCATGGCAGCATTTTAGCTGACAGTGCTGCGGTATTGCTGTTCAGGAGTACTGTGTTGCTCTTTGTATCTTGACTCATTACTAGAAAATATGGCTATTTTTAATGCTTTACCTGACTTTAGCTTTAGGAATGGCCTGAATGAGACAAAGGAAAACATTTGCACCCTTAAATGGACTTTCATCCATCAGACTTTCAGCATGCTGGTAGAAGGTGGAGAAGTGGTACTAATGATTCATCTGTAGCATTGATTGTAGATGATGGTTGGGAAAGAGAATAAAACTAATAAATTAAAACTAATGACTGTGACAGATTGAGAAAATATTTTGGTTCAGAAAATTACATCAAAACCAGGGGGTTTTTTTCCACAAGTATTAGAAATCTGCATATAAATTATTCAGTCAGAAAATTGGTTGCTAGTATTAAAATAATGTCAATCTATATTCACAGTTACAAACTGTTTTCATTAATATACTTTTTTTTTTTTGCATAACTACCTTAAATAAAATCTTTAAGGCTGCTGTAATATAATCCTCTATCAATATTTTTAAACTGCCACTCAAGAACATGTAGGATCATAGAGCTCATTTTCTAGGAGAAACAATACAGTGAGTTTGACCCACACCCATCTGAATGTAATTACTAGGATGACAAATTGTCTTCTAATGACATTTACAAGCCTCATGCTTGAATCTACATATTACTTAGTCTGTCTGAAGTCCTGCTATTTCTTTTTGTATTTGTACCTATGTAATTTCAGTTTGCAGCAGTGAAGTTCAGGACATATTGCTGGCTTTGGGGAACAAAGGACCAATTTCCCATTGCTAAATATGAACAGAGATGCTGCTGCATCATATGTATAGAGGTTGAAAACCCTGTCAAGAAATTCCAGCCTTTACCACAGAGGAGCCCATTACAAATCTCTAGCCTGACCACGGGGCAGGTATTTGGAAGCAAATCAAAACCTGCTTGAGGAACTGAGTAAAAAAATAAATAAAATTTCTAATTCACGAATGCTCTTCTCAGTTAATAACCCACCTTCCAAGTGTAACATACCTGAACATATTGCGGCCATTAATGCTCAAAAGTAGCTTTTTGCAAAAAAACCCCAAAAAACAACAAACAAACAAAAAACCCCAAACCAACATTATTGAAAGGCAAATAAATGCCATTGCCACTCTGTCACACAGTGAGGTAAAGGGTTGATTCTTGCAAAGACTAGAAAAATTTCTTTGCCTTTAGGTAAGAATGATTAATTATTACTCACAAGATATCCAAAAATATGGAGAGCAGAAAGGAGAAGGGCTGAGGTCTTAGTCCAGAGCAAGGGCTGTGATGGTGCAGGAAGTGAATTACGTTTCTCGAGGTGAAAATTATCCTGCTCTGAGATCAGAAATTAGCAGAGAAAGCACTGCAGCCTGTTCCCACCCTGAATGGGAAAGGCCTGTCTAACTGGTTCATGGTCTGGTTGAGGAAGGGCTCAGGTCCTGGGGAGTGGAAGGAGTCTAGGCGAATGCTCAGTTTGAATGACAAATACTTCACCAGTGTATGGCTTCTTTTCACAGCTGACTGCATTTAGGAAGAGATTTGAAGGATTACAGCCTGGAGCAGTTGACCTTTCCCACCTCCCTTACCAGGAAGCTGGAGGTCAGATTACAGGTTCAGAGTTCCACAGCACTCTAAATGCAGTGTGTGGGGTTGGGCTCATGACTGTCTGCCTCAAAAGAAGCACCGGCACAAGGGCTACAGGTGGGGGGAATGACCATGGGGGCATCAGCTCCTTGGAAAGCAGCAGCAGCCCACAGGAGGTGAGCTGAGCCGAGCCAGTCCTGGAGCACAGCTGTGACAGAGTCCAGCTCCATACAGTCTTTCAACTTTGAATTCTGTAACAGTTTGTCTTTCAGGCTTCTCCGATGGCTTTGAATTGTCAGGCAATCAGAAGAGAAGCCTGGAAGACCTGAGGAAAAAAATGAATAAATGTACTTTGAATGAAACCTCAAGAATGATTTTATGGCTATGTATGTCTCCCCTTTCTGTTGATATCTTACAAATAAGAAAAAAGGATTTTAAAAATAACCTTGAAGTTAATTTTTAATACAGGAATGATAATTAATTAAAACTGCAGAAATTAATTTTAAGCTAAATGCATACTTCAAGTGCCCTAAGACAGGGATATATTTAAAATGACAAGCAAACAAAATCAATTATATAGACAGAAATTACAGACAGAATAAAATTTAAACTAGTCATTATTTGAAATACAAAAATGTAATATATATGTTTTTAAAAAGTTGAAATATTTTTCCACTATTTTTCCCACCTTTTTAGATCTTGTGGAAGGAAACATGCCCCAGGCAAATTCAGGAACTATTTCCTTTTTTGATAAAAAAGTCTTTCTGTTTCAAAGGCTATCTGCTCAGAAATACAGCTAAAGCTATTTCAAATTCAGGAGGAGTAAAGCTTTTGATTTAGCACAGCGTTAATGTTAGGAAAGACATTTAATCCTCAATTTTCTGAAGTGTCTTTAAACAACTGTCAGATACTACCCTATATCAGTATGCAACATTCACTCTCAAAAATGTCTGCTACCTTTTTCTTTTTAATGAGGAGAATATAAAATTAAATAAGCCGAGTTATCATCTTGGTTAATAATAGCTCACTTCCAAGGGACCTATTAGAGGGGCTCAGTTGTCCTGTGTTGGCTGGAACAATCCTGGGAGGCAAACTCTTTTTATGACATTTTCAGACACTTCCATGCATAGCCCACCTCTGCGTTTGCCACCTTGCACGCTCAGGGTGTACCTTCTGGGATACTTTTGGGGGGGGTGTTTCAACTGCAGTAAAATCTGATCTCCCCATCTCTAACTTACGTGCTATTGTAGTAGAAGAAAAAGTCATAAAAGCTCATAAAATCATGTAATCGTGTAATCTGCCATGGTTGGCATCTGCCATGGTTGTTCCCCTCCATCTTGTCTGCCCAACAGCTCTCCTGTGCCAGCAGATGAATTCCCACGCAGTGTTAATCTGGACACGGCCTGGAAATAATAGAGGGGAGACAGAGGGAGAGAAAACCTTTCCTCTTCCTTATATCAGTGGTCCTAACCACAGCAACAGGGACACAGAGACAGAGGCTTTCCTTCTAGTAACAACTAGTCGCAGCAAGCCACAGCACTGTGAAAACACTCCCCTCCATTTTTCAGTGCTGTGCTGGTGCCACCACTTTTTGACTTATCATAGGGTCTGTATCAATTAGCACTGATCATTGTTTATAAAAATGTGATTACTTTTACTGGTCTCAATTCCTCGGATTGGTGACCAGATCTCAAGAGCTGATGAAGAAACAATATGCCATTCCCTCTATATCTGTCAAACTACAGTGTAACTGCTGAATTGCTGACTTGTGGCCCTTTTTCCTTCACTAGATCCTTTTTCTTCCCTTCCCCACTGGCTCACTGTGTAACTATACCACAGAGATATTAATGTAATTACTGGGCAAGACAAATCGATGTGGGTTTTGAACTGCCTGGGTGTTGTGTTCATGCCCTCTTTTCTGGGGCAGCCCTTGTACAGCCCCTGCAGGGAAGCAGAAACATGCTCTCTAATGACCTCTCCCAGTCCTCAAAGGACTAAAGCAATGCAGATCATTTTACCATTATAGTGCTATAATGTAACATATTTCAGGAGTTCCCAATGCAGCCACAGAAAATGTTGCTCCACTTTTCACTGAGGCTGATATCATAAAATCAGAAGCAAATCCTTAAAGAGCTTAAGATAACAATCTGGTTGGGTTTAATTTATGAGAACTCCTTCTTGTATTTAAGAGAGCGATTAAGGATTTGCTTTGTATAAGCTCCTGCGTCTCTGTCTGCTGGTATCATAGCTGGGTATTTCTTTGTCTTTGTTTTAGGCTGAGAAGCCCACGTCCTGGGGTGCAGCACCACCTTGTTTGACAGCAAACACCTACCACGTGCACAGCTTGAGGGGCACGAATGCAAACAGTGGTGGAAGGTGCCAAACATGTCTGTCCTGGGCTTTTACCACCTTCCTCTTGGGATGGTAAATATTCCAACAGTGCCCTCTTGAAAAGCTGCCTTAGCGGGGAGCAAGGGCTATGGAGAAAGCTGGTGTTATTTTAACCTCAAGAATTACTATATTCAACTGAGATAGACTGTGCTGTGCAACATTTAGCTGGCATAACATAAGCCTAGTTTTAGTAAAGCTGCTATTTTGCAAGAGGAAATAAAAAAAAAGTGGAGGGGTGGGGGGGTGGGAACACCAGAGTCTTCCAGTAACTTTTTTGCAAAGAAGAGAAGAACAGCAGCAGCAGATCATCAAAGATTATAATATATCTGGGGAGATGCAGAGACTGCCCTTTGAGACAAATTCCCATAGGGCATTTCCATTTCAGCTTGTTCCTTGGTGTCCTTGTTATGAAAACTATCATTGTTGTTCCCAACATTAAGAATTCAAATTTCATTTTGTGACTTACTTTTGTATTATTTGCCATTTCAGGAGATGCTGTATTCCTGTAAAACATTACAATTTTATGGTGCTGAAGTGCCAGAAGGATTTGTAGTGACTTTCACCAAGCCACCTGAAAAGTAGGTCAGTGGCTATACATGTTCAAGAGAACTGAAATGCTACAGCAGAAACTGAGTTAATCCTGATGTATATGATGAATATACCTCCTAACCTTGCTGCAGGGGACAGTGTGGACATAAATATATCTTCATTAATCTTTTCTCAAATGGTTATTTCCAAAGGGAAAGGCCTCTTGGCATTTTCATTAAATACCATGGGGCAAAATCTGTTGAGTGTCTTGGTTCAAACAGAGGCATCTAAATCCAGATTTAACCTATAAACTCTCATGAGGGGCAAATAAAATTTCATGGAAATAGAAGAATATGTAATAAAACTTAGTTTAATTAATTTATATCTGGAATTCCACTTCCCAAAGTAAATCTACTGTACTTACATAAAGGACAAACTTCTCATGGTGATGGTTCAGCTAAACGTGTAGATTTAGGTCTAAGAAGCTACACAAAGTCACTGTTAAAACACTGCAGGAAGGCCCTGGTGTATTCTGACTTAGTGAGTTTCCCTAGAGCAGTTCTTCCCTGCTGTATTTCATTTCAGCCTTAGTTTTTTTGCTTTTAAATGGCTATTTTTAAAATTCTGAAATCTCTTTATAGCTGGCAGGCAGAAAGCGTAGGCTGCAGGCAGAGAAATGGGTAGGGAAAAGGACGGAAGAAGGGAAAACAGATCTGAAGTATGTCAGAATGAATGTAAACATTACATAATGTAACATGTAAACTCTTTTAAACAATATTAAAGCCTTTGCAGACCAAACTGACACCAGAGGACAGAGCAGGGACAAACACACTAAGCTCACATATATTGCATGGAATTTACCTCAGAACAGTTCCCATTGAGACATAAACCCTTGGACTAATGTGGTGAAAAAAAGCAAATTATATGCCAATAACTTAAAATAAAAATATCCAAGTAACTATAGGTTGTCTTAGATGAGAAGTGATGGGGGGAGAAGAGGGATTGTACAAAGCATTTTGGTGGTCTCCTAGGTGGTGGGTAAACATGAGCTCCTGGTGAGATGTGTGGCTTCAGAGGACTGACAGTGGGCTCAGAGAAGCAGGAGATGGATAAGAAGAAACAGAACAGTAACAGACCCATCACTTCAATAACATCCAGACTTCGAGGGCTGCCCATCAGAAAGGCAATGGGAAAATGGCAAATGGTGCCATTGCTGGTGCTGCTGGGGTGATCAGCAGAGCAGGCAGTGGTGAGGACGGTGACAGCCTGATGGCCCTGAAAGATTTTGTCATGATGAGGACGGGACTGTGCTGGTGAGGAGAAGCTTCTGTGCAGATCAGAAGATACTGCTGAGAGGTAGAGGCATGAGGGAGAGGACCACAATTGTCCTCCAGGGCTTTTGTTTTGTTGAGAGAGGTAGAAATATCTATTAAAAAAAATCTAATTAGCTTGTAAATGAGGGGATATCTGAAGAGATCCATCACAGGCTATAAATAACACAGTTCAGAAAACAAAGTTCTAACAAAGATTCGGTGGGCGGAAGCTGGAGCTGGGTAAGTTCGAGCTAAAAATAAAACGTAGATCTTGACCAGTGAAAGAGCTTATGACAGGATGTGGTTAGCTTCTCTCTCACATTAAACCTTTAAATCAAGATTAGATTTTCTTCTGCAAAAAAATGCTCTCATTCAGTCAGCAGAGAGGAGTTCAGCACTGTGTTCCCAGGGTAAAGGGTAGAATCCTAGAGAGTTATGCTGAAGCCTGTAATGATGCACCCTGGGCTTAAAACCTAGAATAACCACCCTTGAGCAATATGTGCTTAGAAGGGTTGAAAATGTGTATTAATTAACACTGAAAAGTTAATCAGAGTGGGTTGGTAAATCAGGCAACCATAAAGGACAAACTATAAAAACAAGTTAAGTTTCAGCACTAGAAAATATGTAGGAAAGAAAAGTGTTTCCAGAGAGTAATATTTCTCCTTCAACACAGCCTTTTGTAAGATGATTAATTTATTGTAGTTTTCTGTGGGTAATGCATACTTAAATGTTCCTCACTTGTGCATAGGTACATGAATTGTAGAAATTGTAAAAATTGGAGTGTAGGGCTATGTGAGATTACAGAATTGCCATTAGGCGATTGTATTTTGAGCACAGTCTCACACTGAAAGCAGATGGGACTTGGGTCCTTCTCCTGCACAGCAAGAGTTTTTCTCTGAGTGGAAGATATCGGCTTCTGTAGGACACAGCTGAATTGCTCCAGCTTTGACCAACTCAGAAAGGCTGTAGATGAATTTTCTATAGGAAAGTAAACCTTAGGAGCATGTAGATGCTTGTGAAATCCTCTTGGGATTTCACCCCTAGAGTCTTAATGCGTCTGGTTAATTGTCAAGTGCCAAGTCCACATCCGTCAATTAAATGAGAATGATTACAAACTGTCTCACCCATTGTCACAGAGGCAAAGGTTCCTTTCAACTCTAATAAATTAAATTAAATTGGCTCAAACCCTGCAACCCTAGACAGATTGACTTTGTGCTGAGAGGCATTAATTTGATTGACACCTGTCTGGTTGACTGGGAATGGTTACCAGAATGAAAATCATCAGACGATGGGGTTTTGTATGTTATGGGAGGGATTTTACATGTATAGCCACAACATCAGCGGGTGGATGCGGCACCTGGGAGAAGCATCCAACCAGTTATATAGGATTACTGGCTTTAGGTTAGTATATAGGAGTCTTACGAAGCTCTGAACACCTGGTTAAATATCTTTCATCCATCTCGATTCAAGGTATCAAGCAGGAAACACTGTGTATCTGTACAAATCATTAATTCAGTAAGAAAATGTATTTCACTGAGGAGATTTTCTCCACAGTTCTTCCCAGTTAGCCAATGCAGTGGTGACCACCAACACCTACAGGTTACCTTTGTTGCCAGGAAGGGCTCTAACTGATCTTTACCTTGTCTGTGTGTTTTAAAAAGTCTTTTACACCATAACAGCTGCCTGCTCACCAGAGCTTCCTGTTTTTTAAGTTTCATCAGATCAGTGTCTGCAAGTTAAGTCCTTATATGGCATCAGTGGTAATTCACCTTTGCTAAATGTCATCTACCTTGAATATACTCTAACTGGTGCAGTCTTGGATCCAGTATGGGAAAGCTGTATTGCCACACCAAAAGCCACGCGATTGTGATCTGGCAGCAGATGGTTGCATAGAATCATAGAATGACTTGGGTTGGAAGGGACATTAAAGAACATCTAGTTCCAAGCCCCCTGATGGGGGCAGGGACACCTTTCTCTAGACCAGGTTGCTCAGAGCTCCATCCAATCTGACCTTGAACACTTTCAGGAATGGGACACCTGAAACTTCTCTGGGGAAACCTGTGCAGTAAATAGTTGTCTGGGAGCAGTTCAGGATTGGTGTCTACAGTCTGGCTCCCCAGCTAGTACAAATCAAGATGGTTTTACTTAAGCCATTGGACATTCTTCCTCCTGAGGCTCTGGCACATTGGACTTGTGAGATGAATGGGAAAAGCTTGAAAAAGATGTGCAGATTTAAAAAATTTACTCAACTATTTTAAAGGTGCCCTTCGCTAACATGTTTTGTAGTTGAATTACACAGCCGTGTAATTCAAAATGCAGTTAATTTGGCTGCAATTTTGCAAACATTTAAAATTGAGGGTAGATAGCCGGGGAACTGAATGGCTCTGGTTATATGCAAATCATATCCTAACTGTATAAGAAAGGCCTAACGTTCTGACTTGCTCTAATGAATTTAGGTACAAAAGAATTGAAACCGATAGTAATCAAAAAACAGATTATTGAGGAGGAACATACCAATAATTTCATCATGTAAATGTAACTGATTGTCAGATAAATGCATTTAGTGGTTTGTTTGTTTGGGGTTTTTTTCTGGGCTAGTCCTTGTAGGTTAACTCACCCTGAGAAATGTTGAGTCAAATTTAATTGCAGCATTATTTTCCAGCCTCTGTTACTAGAACCCCTGGTCTAGAAGTGCCACTTCTGTCTTCCTTCCTTTCAGTGCTTTTGGTAAGATTCTCATAGCAGAGGGACAGGTGGGTGTAACCACAAGCAAGGGCCTTCAGTGAGGAAAGAGAAGCAGCCTGTGCATGCAGGATTGGTGACAGATGGGGGTGACGGTGGATAATGGTGCTTGCGATTTTTCTCAGCACTCTGAAGTTGAGGGCTCTTTCTTTTTTGTCAGTTTCCCTTTCTCAGTCATGCAAGCACAGCAGATTTCCGTGGTTTGCTGCTGACTTCTCCATGTGCTACAGACTGTCATATCAATCAGTAAGAATGATTTGTGTAGCAGAGCAGTTGGTGCTGGAGATCCTGTGTCTGTACCATGTGAAGAAGCTGTCTTTTTACACGGTTCATGATGTGATTATGTAATGGCACTGGACATTTACATCTTATGTCCAGGGAGATGTTTGGAAGATGCTGCCTTCAAATTTTCCTTTTGAGGCTGAAAGATGAAAAACTCGGTACAGAAGTGGCTTGTGAGGCTTTGCTACCTCACAAAGGAGAAGCCGTGCTTTAGTGCTTGGTAAGACTGAATGGGCAGGACATGACTACTCTAACAATGGAAGAGTTTTTTGGCATCTCTGTGTTAGGAATTCTTTCTTGTGTGTAGCATAGCACACAGAGAACTACTGCCATTTTCATCTTCCCAGACTAAGCCATGGATAGAAATTATTAAATTTATGTTTTTCTTATTATATTAGCACAGACATGGCTCTCCTGTAGATGAAATTGTGTAACAAGATATTAATAATTTCTCACATATTAAGTTTGTGCCCGCAAGGATGAAAAAATTGCTCCTGATAGTGCCACCACATGCAAAGAGATGATCAAAATATTTTTTTTAATTTTTTATATCTAGCATGTTCCACACTTTGCTATTCAATACTACATTCCAGCTGTCATTCATAAATTACTTCAGCTATGTTCCCTTCTTTAATGATAAAAGCACAGTCCTCAACAAAAGCTGGCTCTCAAAACAATATATTCCATTTTGAATCAATTAATTTTATGCCTACATCTTGACCCGCAATAAAATATATGTGGAATAATTGTCTGCTGGAGCAGAATTTATGCTTAACACCCCAAGTAATTAAAACTACATGAAGACAGTTTTGACAGTGTACTTTATCATCGAGACTTGTTTTCCCATCACACACTCAGAGGGCAATTTGATGGCCATGTAAACAATTAATCACCTAGGAATGAACAAGGAAAGCTTTCTCAACAGTCCAAAGATTTCATTTCCTTAGCAAGCCCATCAATACATAACAACAGCAGCATGAGTTCCAGTGCCACAGATATTAGGTGGAAAGTGCTGGTTGGTAGAGAAGCAGAAGAATTTGGCTCCCCTTTCTCTCCTCTGGCTCTGCTCTAGCCATCTGAATCAAGGAACAAAAGTGGTGAGTTACATCATGCAACACAAGTTGCTACTAGACCCTCGTGTTATGGAGACATGTTTCTAATCCGTCAGGCCATCATTATTTGATTACATGAATGCTTGAAGTAGCTGACATGCAGCATCCACCTTGGTACAAAGATACACGTGGACTTGGCTTCTCCTACTAGGTGTCATTCTCCTCCTTCTTCTCCTCCTGTCAGCCCCTGTTTCATGTTCCATGCTGTGCTCCTAATCCTACAGTGTGGTAGCAACTTCCTCCTCCATGTCCTCACCTGGCTCTGAACACTGTGTGTTTTCACAAAAAAAGGTTAAGAAAGCAGTGGTCCTTTTTGGCTGTTATACAGGGTGGTTGCTCTCCAGAAAGACCTCTCTTACAACTACACGGAGTGAGAAAGACAGGGTGAACTATTCAAACAAGATGAAATCTAAATGCACAGCAGATCTCTGCTTATGGAACCCTAAAAGTTCATGCTTATAGGATCAACATACTTGTGCCTCGTGTCTGCCTAGATATCAGGAAGACACCAACTAAATGCATCAAAGGTTAATGCATGCCAGTGAGGACACCAAGGCACTGTGGATGGAGGTTGGCTGCATGTCCTGTGGCACACCTGCAGCACAGTGCCGTGATGGTGGAGGAGTTTCAGCATGCAATAGATCTGCTAGAGATGTAAAGCAGTATGTAGGAACCTGATCCTCTGAGAACTTGGACAAATGTCTAGGGGTCCTCTTGCTGCAATAAGGGAGGTCTCTAGTACTGCATCCAGAATGCAGAAACTCTAGTTCTGGATTGTCTAAACTTAATCAAAACTTGTCCTGGGTTTGGGGTAGAAAATCCTTATTCCTTTCCTTGGGTTTCTCCCATTCCTACCACTGTCAAAGAAGCACTGCAAGGAGTAAAACAGGGAGCAGGTTCCTGGAGAGCCTGGGATACCCAGAGATGTAACGGAAGAATAAGCGCCTCAGAGACAGTGATGTACAAATTCACCTTTACGCTCAAAGGTTGAGACTGGAAACTGTTGAGTACTGAGAGGAAAAAGACTTCTGAGCTTTGTTTTGTTCAGAAAAATGCATTTCAGCAGAGATAAGCAGAAAGGCACCATGGGAATAAAATTACCAATTATTACCTTTTCAAAAACAGAAACTCCCAAATTTGTATTGGTGTTGGTTTGGTTTTTATGGTTTGATTTGGTTTGGTTTCTTTTAAATTGATGCCTAAATAAAATAACTGCATTTAAGGACTGATCCTCTGAATTCCTAGGTTCTCAGCTCAGTTGATGGACCATGGACCTTCACTTTTAAAAGCTTTTACTAATTGTACTGTGGATAGTTTAAAACACAAAACCATGCAGAAATCTGCTGAAGCAGAATTTGTATCAGAGCTTTTTGCTGCTACAGCAGCAGTTAGCAGAAGTTGAGTGAGCTTAACCCAGTCTGGCAGTGTTTCTGTTAACAGTGACTGCAATGCAGACATACCCAGAACAGGAAAAGAGGAGTGGCTGTGAATGATGAAGAGAAGTTAGAGTCTATCCCACATGTCAGATATTTACTATGATGCTAGGCAATTGCTTAAAAAACAGTATTTTCTGAGGTGTTTCCCCAACACGCTCCTCATTTTTACACACTGCAGGTAGCTGGCTTTTCTGTCCCCTTCTGAACTAGACATCAGCACAGGAGCTCTGGCTAGGTCCAGTGTGTCCCTGCTGGGTGCATCTAATCTCATCTGGAGAGGGGCCAAGTAGAAGTGATAGCTGAGGGCTCAGAGAGTTCAAGTGGAAGGCAGGTTTCTGTGTCTGGCTGAGTCTCTGCAGGCTTCACTGCTATTTTATTAATTGGCCATGTAAAGGGCTGCCCTATTTGGAAAGGGCTGAACTGGATCTAGAGTGATCTTAGTCTGCCTGGAGAAGACGCTGAACTAGTTTAAAGTGCCTGCCTGGTTGTCCTGGCTTAGGCTGGGATAAAGTTAATTTTCTTCTTAGTAGCTGATAGAGTGCTGTGTTTTGGATTTCGGACGAGAATCATATTGATAACACACTGATGTTTTGGTTGTTGCTGAGGCAACAAACTGAGGCAAAAGTCAAGGACTTTTCAGGTTCTCATAGTGCCCTGCCGGTGAGGAGACTGTGGGACACAAGAAGCTGGGACAGATGACCCCAACTGGCCAGAGGGACATTCCATACCATGTGGTGTTCCGCTGAATGATAAAACTGGAGGGAGTTGGCTGGGGGAGTAGTGACCCCCTTCTTGGGTACTGGCTAGGCATTGGTTCAGTGGGTAGTGAGCAATTGCATTGTGCATCATCTGTTTTGTACATTCTTTTATTGTTATTAGTATTTTCCTTTCCTTTTCTGTTCTATTAAACTGTCTTCATCTCAACCAGCAAGTTTTACCTTTTTTTTCCCATTTCTCTCTCCCATGCCATCAGTGAACAAGCAGCTGGGAGATGTTTAGCTGCCTACCAGGTTAAACCAATAAACCATAATAAATAAACAAAACAGAATAGGGAAGCAAAGTCCTTCCTCCTCTTCCCTGCTGATGAGCGACTGAGGTTAGAAACTAACTGTCTGAAACAGAACTACCAGATAAAGAAGTCTGAAAGCTTTTATATACATGAAAAAAAAATACACTGATTTATATTGTTAAAATTCCAATGGGCACAAATAAGAGATCAGGATGCTCTCTGGTTGTAAAGGCTTTTTGTGTCTTTTAAGGGAGAAACTTCAGAGATTTGTTTAGAATAATATAACAGAAAAGCAAAGAAGATCCAGGAATTAATTCTTTCTTTATGAGGACTTGTTAATTAATTCTTAATTAAGATGCAGTGTAAATAGAGTTTGCTCTGTACCCACATCATTTATTTACTGAGGGCTGCTTCCCTAGTTAAAAAAGGCAGGGCAAAACCATTTATATAATTACAGTCTTATAACTCCTTATGTAAAATATGTCTTGACTGGCAGGATCACTGTGCCTTATCCAAACAATATGAAATCAGTTGTTCATCATCTCTTGGAAGATGGAGATTCATCTTCTTTAAAGAGAACCATTCTGAGCAGAAAAATAAAAGTTAATTGTAATTTATAAATAAAAGCCAGATATTTTCTGCATGGATCATTGTATTTAAATGCAAATGTATCCTTTAGATCATGCTCCATTAGATGTACAGGGTAGCACTTCTGAAAGGATATTGTTGATTTCTGCAATATTCAATTTATATAATATGAATTAAAAAGACAACTCCATAACACTCAGCCAGTATTTTGGTGTTATAGGCATTTAAAGTCACTGCTAGATGCCTTTGTTTGAATTCAGTTTATATACTCCACTGGGTCCATAGAATGAACAGATTTAAAATATACATGTATAGTACAGACGTACTGTTCACTTTGTGTAGATGTCTTTGATTCACAGTAGAAATTAATTTCTGACTTACTTGTAATTGTAAAGCTCAGTCTCTTTGCCAGTTAATTGCTGCGCTAGATTATGCTTCACACCATACGGAAACACCCTTTTAAATATGCAAAGAAAAAAAAGCTAAAAATAAATCACAGCTGCTGTTAGATGGGGGTCTAAGATACAACCAAGGCAGGGGGAAAAAAAAAAAAAAAAGAACCATCTTAGTTTAAATACAGCTTTTCATATTGAGAAGTTCTTTTTCTGTTCTGCAAATCAATATTCATTAATAGTATTCAGAACAGAGAATTTTAAATATAAAACACTTAGATAACACCAGTAATTACAACATGCAGTTTCATAGCTGTAGTATTTTTGTACTCAGGGTTACTTTAATGATTACTGTAATAATTTGTATTTGGCTTATAAGGACCAATTTATATTAACATATGTTTTTTGCTGGTATGTTCAATTTAAGTCCAAACCTTGATCTTAACTTACAACAGCACAGATCTCTGTAGGTGGAAATGAGTTTTCTCTTTGCAGCAGTAATTGCTCCTGACCAGTTATGGTAGCTTGACCTCACCCACATAAGATCAAGTGAATATATTGAGCCCTGACATGTTACCTCTGATTTCTTACAACCAGCAAAGCACAAATCTGAGAAACACTTCACTATGCTGCACGTTATTCAGAACCGATATATGACAGAAATCTATCATTTATTGCCCTTTCACAGTTATTCTGCATAATGCCTACCTCCCCCAAACAGTAAATTTTTCCTGTGTCAGATCTGTGGGGATCTACAGCACAGGAGTGGCAGCAAGCAAGGGGAAAGTAAAACCTTTTCTCTCCCGCTTTTTGCCTTAAACTGCCGCCAAATTGCAATATTTGTTTCACTTTAGAGGTCTAAACTGAACATCAGCATAATCTTCATTTTACTTGTGGTCTTCACAGGACTCCCCATTCCTCTTTTTAAGAATGGAAAGGAGGGGCTGGGCCCTGCCCTCTCCTTCCCATGGGCGGCAGCAGGGCTGGCTCCGCCCAGAGCCCATTGTCACTGACCTGCCATCAGGGAAGGAGAGGGGTGAGGATGCAGGGCTGGTCCGGGAAGAGGATGGCACAGCTGGCGGCGACAGCAGGGCAGGCACCTGCAGGTGTGCTCTGACTGCAAAGGTAGCCTCGGTCATGCTGTCAGGTAGGGCACCATGAACTGGTGTGGCAGGAATGGTCTCACTAAGAAAGTTATTTTTAAATGCCGATCCTTTCCCTGGTCCACCTGGCTGCCCAGTCCACCAGGACCTGTGGTGCCACTGCTGGGAGGAGGGTGGTGCTAAGATTGAGAGAGAGAAGAGAGAACTGTTTACAACAGCCTTGCTACAGAGAAAATGGTCTGGAAGCCCATATCCTCAGTCATTCTGCTCTTCCCTATTCCCTTTCTTCAGGCCCAGCTAATACTGCTGGGAAACAGAAGGCAATCCCTCACGGGCAGTAAAAGAGGGAGCTGTTGCAGGGAGAATAATTTCTGGGAAAACGTGCTCTGGAAACTATCTTAGCTAACGAGGGGCAGAAGCATGTTCCAGATTAATGAGGAATGCATGTAAATTCATCATGGGGACAACCTGGTGATAACAGAGCAGACTCTCTTGCAAATACCTGCTCCCGCTCTTCCTTAATCATTATCAAAACTTACATTACTATCTGCCTCCACCCAGTGTACCACCAACAGAAATTTTAAAACTTCAAGTTTTACATTAGTTCAACATTTTTTGTGTGTTTGGAGCAGTCTTCAAAATAAAACTGCCTGCTTCCTACAGAAAGCAATGACTGACAAGAGCCACCACCACCTGAGACAGGCTTCACCTCTCAGAGAAAAGCTAGTGAAGTGGCTGGGTTACATACCTGAAAGACTCATCTGCAAAAAATGTCAGGTGTATTACTGAAATGATAAAAGACTGCTGGTTAGTAAAGTTCTCCAGGATGTGTGATTGTCAGATGAGGAAGCTGAAGCAGTAGTGTGTGAAAAAAAGTTGCTGTCCTCAGTATCAGACTTTCCCACATAGTGAAGAGCAGGATGAGGTGCTTGGGCAGTATTTTGATCCTTGTGAACAGACAGA
Source organism: Myiozetetes cayanensis (assembly GCF_022539395.1). Classification (NCBI taxonomy): domain Eukaryota; kingdom Metazoa; phylum Chordata; class Aves; order Passeriformes; family Tyrannidae; genus Myiozetetes; species Myiozetetes cayanensis. The sequence continues at coordinate 27,339,394 of NW_026086604.1, read as the reverse complement.
CACCTATCACTAAGGATGGCTGTCTGCTCAGTTCACAGCTTAAAAACCTTGATTTTTCAGCCAGATTGCACTGAATTATTTTCTGAAGTAGCCTCTATCCTTTATTCCTTCTTATTTAGCAAGTACTTAGCTAGTCTCTCCTTTTTGCAGTGTGGAATGGGATTATTTTGGATCATTGAATCTGCTGTTGTAGCAGGTGAACCCATGCCACCTCACTCTTCACTCCTAACTCCTCTACTGATTCCTGTCACAGAACCGGGCTGCAGGCAAATGCTGTCCTGGAGACAGGAACTGAGGCAGTCAGTTCAAAAACTGCTGACAAAATCTTCTGTCCCCACTATTTTTCTGTTCTAAAACCAGAATTTCTCCCTCAGATGAAAGGCATAAATCACAATTTTAGGGAATGCCTAATTCTTGGTGCCCATTTTGAGCTCCCCATAGGGGTTGGGAGTGCACTCAAGCCAGGGCAGCCTTCTCCTGGATCCCTGAGCAGTACAAGTCTCATACCTGAGCTGTGGTGTGCCTGTGCTCAGCCCCCTACCTGGTGTGACTTCCTTCCTTCACTCCAGCTGTCTCAATATGGACATACCTGTGGGCTGCATCTGAGCCTGTCACCATCACTGGCCCTTGGTTTTCTTCTTGGCATGAGGGAACAGCACCCCATCAGTGCAGCACTGCCTGAGTGACTGGGCTGGTTCTGCTCCGGGCAGTGCTGTTTCCTCTCTTTCTCTCCAGGACCGTGGTGGACACTGCCCTCTGGAAAGGCCTGTGTTGCTATCAGTTTCAACGAAGAGGCTTTCAATCGTTGTACCCCAATTCTCCTTTTAGAGCTCTGCACATCCCTTCCTGCCAGAACTGGCATAAGTTACCAACTGTGATGGTTGCTCACTTCGGATCTGTACTACTACCAGAAGATGAATAATAAAAGCCTTGCTCTGGCAGGCATCAACCAGAGCTAGAAAGCATATGTGCAGCTTGTTCCAGATACTCCTCCACAACGACAGCAAATGGCTTTATTCTGTCTTGAAGGATTTTCTTCATCCAAAGTACTGAGCAAGCCATGACAAATGAGCTACTCCTTAACAAACAACTTGTATCGGTTAATGATACTTCACGTCATACTGACAAACCTCAAAGCTTTGCTGGTTATGTCGTGTTTTTTAATTATGCCTTCAGACACAGTCTTTTCTGATGGGAAGAGATGACCACTGGGACAGGTCTTCATCCCACTTGCTTTCTTTGTAGTGATTCCATGCTGGCATGAGCCTGACTGTCAGCAGATTCCCCCTCCAGCTACCATGTAGGATCTTCCCTGGCCTCTGCAACCAAATGAGCCAAGCAACCCACAAGAGTCCCTACTCCTGACCACAAACAGCCCTCATGTCCAAACTGGTACTACTGTAATGCAGGGCAGGCACGTCCTATTTTGGGTATCACTTTCTGGTGTCCCTACTCCCACGGTGCCATCGCACTTGGTGCAGTTTGGCTGTTACTTCTTAGCCCTCTGGCATGGCAAAGTAATGCACTCCAGCTGTGAGGTCTCCTCATTTTCCACCACTGAATTTGATCATATGGAGCATTAAACTGGAAAACTTCTCAATTATGCAAATATGGATGCAAATGAAGGATGCGAAACCTGGCAAAGGTCCTTAGAGGAGTGCAGAAGCTGGGGCATGCTGTGACCAAGAGGCCATACAGGACAATGCATGGAGACTGCTGACGCAGGCTGCAGCCTCTCTGGGTACTCTCTGCACTCCCCAGGTCGCAGGGGCAAGAACCTGCGTAAGCACACACTGCTGCTTCTCCACTGTAGGACAAAAGGATTGAAGTGGGAATGTGAATTGCCAGACACTGTTCCTTGCCCTCACGAGCCAGCATGTCACACTGTTCTTTTGAACTCAATAAGCACTGCTGAAAAATCTCTTCCTTTATGTCATCCTTGCTCTTCTTGAATAGCTAGTCCAGAGAGGGCTGGTTTAGAGAGGAGGAATGTGTTATAATTCCCAGCCTACCTCCATTTATATCTAGCATGCAAACCTTGTCTTGTGCCTACACTGTCCTTTCTCCAAAGTGTTCCTCCACTGTACAATTACAGGCAAGAAGTGTGCTCCCCTTCCTACCCTCCTATCAGGATGACCAAGTTAAGAGTGGCCAGCCTTCTCTCACAGCAGAGACTGCACCTTCTCCTGCCCCTCCTGTCTGTGTAATCTTGTCTCCCAACCAGCGACCAGCCCAGCAGGCAGGGCTCTTCTGAACGACCTGTCCCCACAGACATGTTCTGCAACCACATTTGCCTTTCACATGATTGTCTCTCATGATGGTTCATAGTCATGCTCCAGTCTGTTTGCAACCACATGCCTACCTCTCTGGCTGGCAACAGAAAGGGCCTTGCTGTCACATGGGTTATGTTGTTCTCAAATAGATAATCTTTCATTTTATTGACATTCATCCCATCTCTACTACTGTAGTACTGAAGGTCATCTGCTAATTCCAATAGGATATCCAAATCTCCTCTCTTTTCATGTTACCACACAGGTTCAGGACTTTAACAATTCTCATCCACACTGCTTGTATTTATTGTAATGAAATCACTAAAGGAAATACTAAAGAAGATGGATCTTAAGACTGAGGAATTTCCACTATTAATTTCTCCCTGATTTAATATTTTGCAGTGCCTCCTACTCCATCTACTCTACAGACCCTAGATGACAAGGACTAACAGAAGAGCTTGTGTACAGAGAGCCCTGTCTTCATGGAGCTGTGCGAAAAGGCAGCTCCAGCCCAGGCAAATTGCAATTGAGATCTGGCAGGCAGTGACTGTTACAAGCCAGCATCAAGTCACTCTGATGCCAGCCAGTGAACAATTGATTAGTGAGAGTAGTGGTGGAAGTTTGTGAGATGATTACCAATGTGTTGTGGCTGCAAAATGGTTGGTTTTCCTGTCACCCCTGCAGTGAGACCCAGCTTGAGGAGCGGACAGTCCACAAGAGCCAGTGACAGCATTTATAAATATTCCTTTCCTATATGCACAGTGGTTGTGCTACAGAGGTGCTATGGACACATCAGTGTGAAAGAGTAACACCACTGAGACTGGCTTATTTGGCCAGGTGGGTGAATTCAGCTGCTTCTGTGCTAGTAGGTTCAAGTGTGCCCAGCATGCCTTAAGTATCTATTTTAGTAAACCATTAGACCAATCCCTGGCCCACACCTGGCCCGTGGCAGCGAGCACAGTTCTGAGTAATGCCTGGGCACGGTTGAAACGGTGTGGGTGGTTTCGGTGCAGCAGCCCTGCTTAGGAGGATGAGACAATTTATTAGCATAGATGCAAGCCTCTCAATGCCAGTTGGCCTCAGCACCTGGGAGCGTTCGTAGGCACATCTAATTTATTGTTATAGACACAGACTTTGAGAACGCCACTGTGGGATGCCTTGGCAGTGTGCATGCTGCTATGTGGCCCAGATCTATTTGAATAAGAAAGTATCTTTTTGCCTTTAAAAAATATGAGTACCTGCTGTTATTTCAGGGGGGTTCAGTGTACCCTCTGATAGTCTGGCTGGTGAGGCCGTTCCCCACCATGAGAGCACTTGGCATGAGATGGCTCAGTTGTGCACTGAGCTGCTGCTTAATGTACGCAGAACCAGTTTTAGGCAAACTGAAAGCAAAGTGGCACTACCTGTAACACAGCTGAGGTGCCAGGAAGCCCAGTGTTCTTCAAAGTAGTGGGGCAGGAGGTAAATGGCACAACATTTGCAAGGATCATGCAAAGAGCTTTGGCCAAAGTGGGCTTAGGACACCATGAGTTTGCAGGCCTGGCACAGGCAACTAAACAGCTCATCTGTCATCGTTGGGAGCAGTCCAGAAGAGGTAGGTATTGCAAGGGCTTTGTGTGCCTGGAGCTTTGTGTGGCAGGCGGCAGTGCACAGGGAAAGAGGTTAAGGAAATGTGATGCCGCATTACTTTGTCACATCCATGCCAACTGGCAACTTCTTCATGTAATTTTGAAATCTATTAAAAATTTGGATGAGCCAGCCTGTTTCTTGTGTTTCCTGAAGTACTCGTCTGCCAATGGACTGTGGAACTATAGACTTTATTAAAGCAAGTAAAAGATATTTTAAAAAATTAATATAGCTTTGTTGAGAACTAAGGAGACAACAAGCAACATTTGCAAATGTCAGCAAAATGCCTGCCACACTCTCTGTGGAGAGGATCCCAGCCCTCTGCAATTATCACTTTCACAGTGATGAGGTTACATGTTACCGGTATTTCTGCACCTCCCCTCACTGTTGCAGTGGGCAAAAGAGGAAGAGGCACAAGCCTCTGCGGGTGCCAAGATCCCAACTGACCCCCTGCCCACAACAGCATTTTCCAGGGGATTTCTCAGGTCTGGGGTGCAGTAGTAAAGAAATGATGGTGAAGCTGAAGCGATCTGCTCCACAGTCCCCTCTGCTCATGCTTCCTCACCCTCCAGCTACACTTGTGGAGCTCTGATATCCCCCAAACTCTCTGATCATCAGCAATCTGTCCCCACCTCCTCTAGCTCCTTGTTCAGGGAGGTGGCTGAGCTCAGACCCAACATCATTGTAGTTTCTTTGTCTTCTCTCTCTCCCCTGATGGTTGAGGTTCTCTTCCCCAAAGCCCTCTGTGGCCATTGTAGTCTAGGAAAAGCACAAGTCCTGATTTACAACAAGGGAATCACAGTATTTTCTTTGTCCTAGGAAAGTAATAAAGAAAATACCTTATCATAACCTTTCCTTTAGCAAGGTCACAACTTTTGATAGTCCACTGAGCCTTTATTTCTTCTCTCAATGTATGTCTGCCAGAAGTGTTTGCCACCTAATTTATTTGATTGCAAAAACAATAACAATGGTTTAAGATTTCAGTCATATTTATAAATACGAAGAAAATAATTTTTAACTTGGCAGAAGGCCTGGCAAAGTTCAAACCTGGTCTTTTTTACTAATTATTGTCTTCACATGTCCATCCATGTTTTAATCTATTGCAGATGCTAAGTTGGAAAAGGCAAAATTTTATCAGCTCTCACATAAGTGTTTCTGTGCTAAAAAGCCTTTTATCACTGGTGGTGGAGCAGCAGATAAATGGATGAAGGAGCACTGCAAGTCACAAGAGGAAGTAAGAATTGCAATGACATCAGGCTTCATCAGCAAAGAATCAAAAAATGCAAGCAAACATAAATAGCATCCTGAACAGTAATACAGAAACCTTTTCATGAAAGTTCTGTCTTACTGTTTCACCCCTCCTGTTCAGAGAGCACTTGGAGGAATCAGGCACTTTTTCAGTCAGCACAGTTAACAGAGTTCATAACAGAGACCACCTAGGACACTGTCTGAATGTTAGTAATAGCATCCTAAAACTCAGTGAATGCTATGCATAGATAGAATACAAACATACAGTCACTTCTTAACAGAAGCATGCCATTTTAAATACTGAAAAGGCAGTATTTAGTTAAAGACCAGTAGAAAAGATTTCTAGCTGCAGGCTTGGATAATAGCTCTCCATCTGGGATTGCTCTTGATAGTGATGTCAGAGGAACACACTGCTTCTTTGCTTGGCTCACACAAAAGCCATCCCATAGCAAATAGAAACTATAAAAAAAATTCAATCACTTGTTATGAAATTACATGGAATATTTCTCCAGGCAGCATCAGCTTGATATCAGGTATGATGATGGTCCTTTCTTCTCTACTTTGTTCTTAAATTTTACCAAATGGCTTGGCAGACTGAGGTCTGATCCTGCTTCCTCTGCTTTCTGAGCTTTCTCTAAGATTGCTACTACTACTCTCATCCTCAATTCACAGTGCACTTCATAGGCTACAACAGCTATCAAATTTGGCTGTGGGGCCCATGCTGGATGAAGCCTTTGGCAGCCTTGTATTGGGGAAATTATTGCTGATGTCTTAGCTTGCAGACAGGTTTGAAACAGCAGCCTGAAAAAAAAGTCTGTGTTTATGGACTGATGCTGTAGTGCAGTATGTGTAAAAGCCAGACACAAGCCTGTGTGAACACTACAAATAACCCACTGTGGACAGGAAAGCTTCAGTCAAAATGTTTTCACAAGGTTTTAGGTTTATTTTCCCACATAGCATCCCTCTGCTTTGCAGTCCTTCTGGGCCTACCACATTTGTGCAGTCAGGGCAGGGCTCTGAGGGAGGCCAGTGTTGAGTGAAAGACACCTGGAGAGCCCCTTACATCATCTGTACACACAAATATCTCCTGTCCAACAGGCTTTAGGGAGAGGAGAACAAGGTTCCTACTCAGACTCACATACAAATATAATCAAATGATTGAACGTAGAAAAAAGGATCTCTTTCTTGATGAGACATGGGGAGCAGTGACACTTTTAAGGAACTTAAACTGATAGGAACTTATTGTAGGATACTTAAGCATCAATCTGATCGCACCCCACGTGCCATGTTTTATCCTGGGAGACCAAGGTCAGCCTTGTAATGCCATAGTAATATCACTGGGTTTTATGAGTTTTCATTAAAGCATGGGGAACATAAGTGCTTATTTGGATGAAATGAGTCTGATTCTCTTTTCCCTACCTAAACTTCAGGAAGAAGCTGTTCTTTGAGGGAAAAGAACAGGATTGCACTAATAGGTATGAGAAATTAAGAATTAGACTTGTCAATCAGGGCTTGCCTCCACGGGGAATTGGCTGTGATAGTACAGTAATGGCTGTAAGCTAGTATTTGACCACAGACCACACTGGCATTTCAAGCATGATAACAGGATTTCTCAGTTTGCCTGGGAGAACTTCTACTTTGCCATTTCAACCAGTATGTATCATTGCAGCACCATTCAGTACGCCAGCATATCTCTGTGCAAGGCTTAGCATTCCAGAGTAAAACTGGCACTGCTCTTGCATACTCATACTGCAATAAGTATGTTTCCTTGATCAATTCACAACCTAAGCATGCAAAATCATGAAAAGTGGTAATAATAGTTTTTTTCTGTCTGGTTGTAGCTAGCACCTTCTCTGCTTTTCAGTTATAGCCTCGGTTTGCTACCATTTGCTACCACTGAACCATAAGGGGAAGAGAGGAAAAGTACAGAACAGCTGGGTTTAATGAGCTGGAACAGATGTAGGTATTAAAGCAGTGTGTACACTTGTCATGCAAAGAGGAGCTACATGTATATAAATGACAACCAATTTAAATCAAGTCTTCAGTTATAGAATTTACAACAGGCATTATACCCTGAAAAAGGCTCAAAACTTGGTGTTTTACATTCGTTTACAACAAACAAATCCAAAGCAACTTAATTTATGGGGGCATAAACTATTGATTTGTATTTTAATATGTGGTGAACTTTTCCTTCTGGACTATGCCATGGTTTACTTTTACAACTGTCTGTTCTTCTTCTCTTTCATTTTATGTCAGGCTATATTGGGTGTTTCCAAGGCAAGTTCCTAGAATGCTTTGGAGCATTCATTGCCTTGTTCAGCAATCATTTATTCTTTTGAAGACTACTCCAGAGGTGATGCATCAACACTTTAGAGTGTTTGTGTGGTACTCATGTGCAGCTGGAAAGGAAAAGAATCTTAAATTCCTTGAAGAGAAATGTGATAGTTTTATAATTTTAGTGAAAGCATTAAAAATAAATCATATGTTAAGAGGATCTCCATACTTCAACACTAATGCAATCTTAAATGACAGGATCTGGTATTGGGCATACGGATTTTTCTCTGTGGGATTAAAGATGTCGAATTATCTTTATGCAGATAAATTAAACTGCTTCATTTTAGACTGAGATTAACTATTTTTCATGCTGGTAGCTTGACATTTTCCAGTATTTAAGTGAGACTGGGATGAAATCATGATGAAAAAAATGCCAATCAGTAATTTATTCTTTAAATCAATGCAAATAGTTAGTCCTAGGGCTAGAAATTTAATAAAAACATAATGATTACTAAAGATGGCTTAGAGGAAATTGAATGTCCTAAAAAGGTGTTGCTTTTGCAATAATGACAGTATCTGTGTTTAAAATTTAAAACAGCTTTTCCTAATTACCCATGAAAAATTACTATTTCACTTTTATAGATTCAGTCCATGGAAGTCTTCCCCTACCATCAGACAACCACCTGGAGACTGGTGGGCAGCAAGCATCACTAGCAACTGGCCCCAGGTCAGTGAAATAGCCTGTCCCCAGAGGGGATTCAGCCTGAGAGAATTCAGCTGTCCACTTTGTAAAGTGGCTGGTGCTTGACTGGTGTTTGCAAGGTGCCTCCTTCCAAAAGCTCTTTCCAGATGATGATAACAGCTGGGTTATGCCTGACTTTGGAAAAGTACAGAAGGAACCCTTATGAAGGACCCATGTGTGATCCCAATGGCTTTTTCTTGTGAGAGGACTTTTGTTATACCAGGGTATAGTTTACTTACACTGTTTGGGAGGACAAGGGTTGAGGGACCTGCCTTGGTACAGTAGAACATTGGTCTGGATCCTGCAATACAGGAGTCATCCCAGCCATTCCAATGGAATCTGACCTTTGTGAATGTAAAACATATTCCCTAAAGTAAATGAAGTGTCTTCTTACTGCTGATTTGAAAATATTTATGACACTGGATATTTTTAGTTGCCGTAAACTGAAGTGGCCATTCAGACACTGTAAGGCTACATAAGAAAAAGCAAAGGGTTGCCTGGACTCTCTGTGGTAATCTTTTTATTAGTAGGTGGACCTACACCACACAACACTCTATACAGCAGATGACTATGCAAATTACTTACCTCATATGTATATCACAAATGATCAATTTAAGCTAAAATCACATAAAAATATGTGTTTTGAGTAGGTGTATCAATAAATGATGTTTCACTGTTCTGCTTTTCTAGCAAGAGTCTTATTTTACTCCTATTATGCTGTCAATTCATTTTTGAGGGCACTCTGGAGTAACCAGGAGCCTAGTTACCAGAACTGTAATGGCACAGCAAGCTGTATTTTCAAGTCCTGGTTGACATCTAATACTTAAGAATCCAAATTTCATTCAAAGAATTTTTTCCTGACTGCACCTCAAGCACAAGTCAGAGCTGTAACATGTGCCAGTTTCTGCACACTTAAAAAATTACAGTCAAAAGGAGTTGACTGCAACTTTTCATCTTTGTTACCACACACTAAATCACAGTTGTTTAAAGCAGATAAGGAAGGAGAATGTTCTGCAGACACAGATATTTGTGCTATCTCATGTTAACATCAACATAGGGAGTGTCTGCCTCAAGGTCAGATCCTGGATTTTTGGGGCAGTTCTGATGCTTACATAAAATAGGCAAAATGCAGTTCTTCTTATGTGACATTTTTAACTCACTTCCATTTAGAAATGAGGTTCTGATGCTCTCTTGTCTTCATGTGGTGCGTGTCTGCCTATAATCCCCCGTCTTTTTATGTTGAATGCAGCGCCCAGCTGGAAGCACACCTGAAATATAATGATTTAAATCCATCTGAGTTTCATGGAGATAAGCAGCTGGATGGAAGGTACAGGCTGTTCTTACCCTTACTAAATTAGAGAGCCCACACAAAGGAGAGGTGTTACATCTGCCTCAAGTGCAGAAAATACTTGGATAAATAGCTTTATATCTTCTCAAACACAAGGGAATCCTCTGGAAAATAATATCATTAGTTCTGCTGCTCAAAGAACTACTTGCTTAGAGGTGCTTAATACAAAAAAATTCAGTAGTCCAACCTCCAAGTGACTAAGACAACTTCTTTGTATGTGCTTTGTGATGATGGCTGTAAAACACCAGGCAAAGGTCTCTAAAACCAAGTGTCAATGTGAGACCTGATTTTCACCATTTGGGCTGAGAACAACATTGTCACATGCTTTTCTTTGGCAGTAAGCCTCTTGGTAAAAGCCTCAAATTAAAGTTCAAAATGCATATAGGTAAGTAGCAGGAAAAAATAGGTGCAGATTTTACTGTAGTCTATCCAACTGTAAATCAGGAGGAACTGCTCTTTTCCGCAGTGGGATTAAACAAGTTTGACAGCAGCGTTACTGAAAGTATAGAGGCTTGGGGTCTTGAGGTGCCCTAATACAAAGATTTATTTACTTGCGGGCATTTTCTTCAGATAATTTCACAGCAGACTGGTGGTAGCTGCACAGAGGAATAACACAATCATTTTTACTTTATTCCTGCTTCACTAGTACTAGCATCTGCCAATTAGTGCATTGCCACTGTCCAGGTCAAAAGTGAACTCTGTGCAATACAGCACCTCCACGATCCCTGCATGTCCCAAATTCAGCTGTGGCCAGACAGCCACACCAGGCAAAGGACTGAGAAGTCTGCCACGTGAGGAAAGGCTGAGAGAATTTGGTTTGTTCAGCCCTGAGAAAAGAAGGCTTAAGGGACACCTTATCACCATTTTCAAGCAATTAAAAGGTGGCTAAAAAGAAGATGATGGAGACCCCCTTTTTTTTGCAGAGTCACCCGCAAAAGATGAGGGGTGATGGGTACAAGTTGTTCCTGAGGAGACTTCGACCGGAAATGAGGAAAATTTTTCATAATGAGAATGATCAGCCACTGGAATCTCCATGTGGTGGATTCCCCAACACTGGACACTTTCAAGATTCAGCTGGACAGGGTGCTGGGCCATCTTGTCTAGACCACGCTTTTACCAAGAAAGTTTGGATAAGATGATCTTTAAGGTCCTTTCCAACATGGTGTTCTATGAGTTTATGAAATATAAGGAAGCTGCAAATATTGAGGCATCCCTCCTCCTTAATTCCAGGACTCAGGGGTTTAGTGAGAAGAACTTACCTGCTTACAGAGAGGTTCAGAGAGTGCATTCCAAAGCAATTGGCATAAGCAGGTATGTAATTGAAAATTTGCATTCGTACCTGAGTCACCCAGATAGAGAATATCTTGCGACAGATCTGATCCATTATAACAAACTCTTATCGCTCAAATTTCAACTGCTCAGCACCAGTACTTGTCACATAAATTTAAGGAAGTATGAACACACCATGAACATAAAATAGCTAATACATTCAGCCAAAGTCTCCTGGGTTTCTTTAAATGTCTTTCATCCAAGTATGGTTCAATCTGTTGAAGCTTTTCTTATGCAAGCTGGAAAGATTAGAAACATGTATTTTTACCTTTGTCTACATAAACTTCCCCCTCCAGGCAGTACCTATACACCACCACTGTCACTCTGGTTTTAAATACTGACATGGAACCAATAAAAACTATTCCTGTTCTGTATATCCCTTGCAGCACAAATTCCTACTTCATATCATCTAAGGTCTTTCAGATTTGTTTCAGGGTTCCACCTTTACCTTTTTGTTGAACCTAGCAGTTTTGTAGTGTACAGGAAATGATAAATTACACTAGTTTCAAGTAGAGAACATCTGTGTTTGTTTCCTGGGGGAAAGCAAAGCTGATATTATTTCCCTCTCTGTGTGAAGCTGCTGTGTGATTCTTCCAAATGGATAAAGTAGCCACTGGAGTGATCCACATTTAGGTAGCCTGGGAGTCTAATTATCTAAGGACCATTCATTTGAGCATAGTAAAGGAAAAAAAGAAAAATTACCAGGCCAATTATTGCTTTTATTATTATCATCATCATCATCAACAACATCATTAATTGATGAATTGATTAATTGATGATGATGCACTGTGCAGTGGAAAAAAATGTACTTTTTCCACCTACAGTGCTTCATCAAATTATCTGATTCTTTAGCTAAATCCAAGAGTGCAAAAGCCCTTTGTTACAACAACAACAAAAGCCTGCTGGATAAGAGCTGAATGAAGAAGGCTGTGAAGTTGTAAATGTGTGCACATTTTAGGACAGAAGCTGCTCTACTCTGTTTAAGGGCTGCCATCCCAGGGCAAGGCAGCACTTCTCAGGCACATCAAGACATTTCTGCACCCTTGACCCAAGATAACAGCTTCTTGTGGTGGCAACCAACGAGATTTTGTGGGGAGTAGCCCAATAAGATGTGTTTCTTCTCTCTGTACTCTTCAAGCCTGTTCACTAATACCACTGCATTGAATCTGTTGTGTTGCCAGACCTGAGAGGCCAAAGGAGTCTGAAGTGTGTTTCTTATGAAGGGGTAGTTAACTCCCATTATTCTGCCTGTTGAATCTATACCATGATTTCTTCTTTCATAACACCCATGGTATTGCTTCATATCTCCCAACTATGTTTTTTGGTGCCCCATAATAATGAAACATCATGAAATAGAAGTTCTCCTCTGAAAAATTCTAAACTGGCATGAATTGAAATATTTATAGATTTATTCAGCAGAGCAAAACCATACCTGGTACAATATAGCCCTGTAGTAACTCTCTGGGTGTGTCACAAGAGAGTCTTTGGCTAGGAGTTGTCTTGCAGGTGAAGCCCACTCTGCTCCAGAGCTATACCCAGCTCTTACCTTAGAGAGCTGTTTGTGCACAGCAATGGCCAGAATGGCCACCTGGGCTGGGTCGTGGAGCTTTATCCAAGCAGGTTAAAGATAGGTTCTTGTTGGTTGTGTTGGGGAGCTGGAGATCTTACTTTCTGATGTGAAATTCATCCAGGCAGGTAAGAGGGAACTAATAGATTTTATACCTAACTGGGAAGGCATGGAAGGCAAGTGGTAAGATGACGTAATTGACAGCAAGTCCAGCCATTCCAACATCTTCTAGCAGCTAAGTTCTAGCAATACAGTAAGGTTGACTTGCCAACAACTGTCTTCACCAAAATCTAACTCAGGGGCTGATGCCATTTGTTTACTTTCATTCTCCTTGTTAGGTTGGAGTGGGAGGAAGTAAATCATATTCCCAGAAAGTCCTCCAAATCTAATTGCATTCCTCACTTAAAATTATTTATCGCTGACCTTTCTTTCTCCCATATAAGAAAAGACTTAACAAGTAAACTATCAGTTATTTTCTGACTTTCCCAAACAGTAATGACACTAATACATTTTCTATCTCCCCTAATTTTTATTATTGACTATGCTGATCTCTACTCACAAAACTGTCACACATTCCAAAGAAAGACTGAAAAATACACCAAAATTTTTTAAAAAATATTATTTCATTTCTTCTTTTGCAGATCTTGGCAGATAGAGGTTTACTGAGACTGAATTCTGTTCAAACAACACCAGAATCTTGTGTCGTAAAAACCTTACTGAAGAGAGCTTTTTGTGTAAAGTCCAAACTTATTCCCACATCCAGTGAATTAAATTAAGATATTTGCTACTCTTACAGAATCCAAAGATGTAAGTGGACTTCTTAAGACATTCTTTGGAGATACTTTGGGATATCCAGGTCATCTTCACGGGCTGGCAGATGCAACACAGAGGTTAGAAGAAAAGTTGGACCTTCCCATAAGGTGGGCAGGTGGAGGACAGGCAGGATGCACCCACTGTCCTAAATAATAGTAAGCACCCATGCACAGATAGTTGAATCCTGTCCAGAATCAGCACTCTACCAGTTCTTTTTTCACTTGGATCCTTTTCAATCTCTGGATGAGTTCAGCAGAAAGAGAGATGAACCCATTCGTAAAAATGAAGGGCAGAGAGGGGGATGTCACTGTGATCAGCGAGTTTTCTCCGGCCATCATTCTTCATTTTCCACCAAAGAAATCCGAAGTCAGCAGTCTAGCCAAGAATGTTTCCGGGCTGCCTGTGGCTGTAACAAACAGGGAAGTTAGAAGGTAATAGGGAAGTCCTGGATCCTTTAAACAGTCAGCACTGACTATAGCTTGCCATGTTTAAGTCACAGAAGACTTTCTGGAGTTCTGTAGGTCAGTGTTCCCCCAAAGCTAAACAGCCAGCACCCAGTAGAAAAAGCAAGAAATAGAGCAAAGAAGAGAAATGTGGGGTTCCTTTTACCTTACATTTTCTCATCATTGTCACATATGTTAAGGACAGTAGGAAAAGAAATCAGGCTAGCACAAGTCTTACAAACAGCAAGATAATGTAGAAAAAAACAGAGATTCTTGGATGGATGGGACCAATTAAGCAATCTCTACCTGCCAAGAAAAGAATATCCTTGCAACATCAATGATTGCAATAACAGCACACAAAAGAATGATTCTTTCTTCTTCAAATGCAAATAAGACTTGGAGCACATTGTGGCATGTGGCATACATGTCTGGGAAATGAAAGGCATCTGATATTTGCTTAGCTTCCAAGAGGAGAGTAGCATTCTGGCACAGCCTAAGAGGCATAGAAAAGCAGGTGTAAGGTATGAATTTCACATTACCTACTTCTATTGCCAACATTACATGCTCTGCTTCTTTAGTTGGAATCTCACATTTAGAAGATAAAAAAATGATATTGTGAAGCATACAAGAGAAGAATTACACAAGCTCTGGTTGTTCAGCTGTGCACCAGTTTGAGAAAATGCATTCTGGGAAAATCCATTAAAGCAAATCTGATATGACTTGCCTACCTGTAACATATAAGTGATCTTCACAAAGTGCTGGCACAATTACACCCAGTCATAATTTCTGTGACACTCAGCGTTTTTAAAGGAATTCATACTAAATTCATACTAGTTAGAAAGCTATTCTGGCCTTAAAGAGGCTTTATTGAGTTGAATTCAGAAATTTCAACAAGAATTTTGAACCAATGTCACCTGGATAAATTTAATGGCAGTGAATAGCTGACTCTGAGCAAAGGTTTTGTAGCTGATCAGCGCCAGAAACAAGCACAGAGAAAGACAGGTTAATATGCCTAAACATGTTTAACATGCAGGGAATGTTTGGATTAGTCTCTTCTCCCTTATTTGCCCAGAATTATCACTCCCCGAGCACTGGAAAGCAGAAGAGGAATGGATCCAAATGCATTTGCAGAACAAAACAGTGACCCTATGAAGTCAGCTCCCATGGATTCAGAGGCTCATCCAGGGAGCCATTCCCCTGTCGCCCACCTCTTGCAGGGCTGCATTTTGTCACGGAACACCAGTGGGTTCGATGGTGCATCCCAGCATAAGCCTGGATCCCTGTTGCAATGAATATTAGGTGCCCATGGCCACCTAATGCATTTCCAAGTATGTTGTGGTCACTTATCTTTCATTATTAAACTCCTGAAAATTATATAACATGATATTGTATTATTATTGGGGGGGCTTTTATTTTTTTCCTACTCTGTCATGATTGGTTACCTGACTTCAGTAGTTTCTACATCACAACTCAAGGCAGTTTATCTCTCACTTCTCTTTTCTGCACCAGTATTAACTTCTACAATAAACAGCAGTTTTCAAACAACTTCTCTTCTTTTTGTTTCTCTGATTAATACAATATGTAAAGACTATAATGTGTGCTTATTTAACCGAGACATCTCTTTATTAGATGTCACCTGAACGAGCTGAACTGAATTGAATGAGCTGAAAGAGACTTTTTTCAGCCTCAATGCATCCAGATTTTCTCTGGAATGCTTACCAAAAAAAACCAGAGCATGAGACTTTTCAGCCAGGGTTTCAAGCACTGGCTGACCAGTGCTGCTCAGATCATATCAAGCTCGTAAGGGGGCAGAACAAACCCTTTAATGTTCTGATACAAACCGAAGGGATTTATATCCCTTTTGTATTTCATCTAGATGTTATGTATTTTCATGCATACTCTTGTGTTGTGCAAATCCTGTTGAAAAGTGCTTATATGAAAGCAGACTAAGACTGCTTCATGTTTGACTACTTTTCCTAATGGAAAAGTTTCATAAATACATAAAATATTGTCCTTCCCATGGCACTTCACTTTATGTAGTTTCCTGATTTTTGCTTCAAGGACTTGATCATTCTCAAGTCATGTGGAGCCAGTTATGCATATATTTAAATCTGATGTTGATAGAGCATTTTTATGCAAGAGTGTGCAGTGTCACTCGAAACTAGTAGTTTTAATAATGTTGGTAGTGGTTTCATCAGATTTCTGGTGAGGCTCACAATCCTGATCAGCCATTTCTCTTTGTAAAATGAAACGTTAGCAACACAGAGAATGGAGAATGGTTTAGACTTGCATTTCTTTTAGTACAGCTTCTTTCTGGCCCCATCTGTCTTTGTGAGACTCCTTTCAGTGTAGTTACCTTCTCTGACCTGCCCTCCCCACATTTCTAGGATGAGAAGGCACTAGCCTATTTTCCTTTGATGGTGAAAATGATAAATGTTCGCAGTTACTAGCTGCAAGGATTTACAACAAATCTGGAAACTGCTGGCTACTGTTGGGTACTGGTGGGTAGTAGCTTTGGGTCCCTTAAGCCATCTGCAGCTCTCAGGCTGTTAAAGTGCAATTTGTTGTGTGGGGCTGCACCCCTGAGCAGAGGGAGGCTGTGCTAACATGGGGCCAACTTGAATATTTAGCAGCAGGAGATCCAAGAGAGACTACTGAAGCCAGCACAGCTGGCTTGAAAAGGAGTGATGGGGTGTCCTGGGAACCTACTGTCATCTTATGCCCACAGTCCCTTGACATTTTTAAGTATGTGGACTCTGTGGAGGGTTAGGAAGCTGGGTAACTGTTCCTTCACTTGCATTTTTATTTTATGACCCCCTTTAAGCCTCTTGGAGGTGCTCTAAGAGGGAGAAAGAGGTTCAGTCATAACCCAGTTTCCAGAAATCTTAGCAATACAACAGTCAGAACCTCAGCTATGACAAGTATAGTGGAAAAAAAGGCCCGCCTGACAGCTATGACATTCCTAAAGATAATTAGTCTTTACTGAGGAATTGTACCATTAAAGAGTAAAAAATTGAATTATTGACATAAATGCAGTGAAAAATCTGGTAGAGAAGCAATATCTGAAAGCAATATAAGCAATTTTCCCAGAACCTGTTCTTCTAGAAGACTGATTTTACTTATTGAGGTATTGCACAATCTACAAACAGATGAGAATACTCTGATAGTGGATGAGGAAGATGTATAACATAAAGCAAAAATCCCTTAGTAAGTCTTGTGACATACTTGAGTACACTCCCTAGGGGCACACAATGCATAAGTGAGACAACATCAATATTAAAGGTCAGAAATTGTGGACACAAATCACAAGAAGGAATAAAGAAATCTCCACTCATGGAACACTTTAATGACATGAAACCTCCTTTCACATCTTTAGAGTTTATAGGTATTGACTGTGTCCTGAAAGCCCCCAGAGAGGGGGAGGCAGGAGCAGCTTATTAAGACAGTGAAAAGCACAGAGGATTTAAAACTTAAATGTGTCACTACTAAATAGAACAAATCAATAACTGAAACAGATTATGTATACATTTGTCGAAGACTGGGAGAAGAAATCTGCTTGATTACAGACATTAGGTGAAAGCCCCACGAAAGGTGGAGCAGTGTTGTTAGCTACTGTGGGCAGCACAGGACGTGGCAGCAGAGACCTTTCACAACTATTCCACAGGAGCTGTCTGCTGTTGTAAATGCATTTTGTGAGAAGCCACAGGCAGTTGCCTCTTTGCTGTGTGCTGCTGCCTTTCTCAAATGGTGTGCTCCTTTCTGTGCAGTCACAGCAAAAGCATCACTCTTATTAGTTTGGAAAATGTAGTATTTGCAGAGACAGACCAGTTCTGTGCTGGTAGCATGGGAGTGGACTACAAATGGTCAGACATCACCTTAATTCTAGTATTGCTAATAAACCCATCTACTGCTATACATGGGACAGCTTGTGTCCTCCAAACCCCACAGTGTTATTGTACTAGGAGTCAATACAGAATTGATGTGTTTTGCCAGAAAAAGGTGCTTTGGAAGCTGATGTTTTAGTCTTTCTTTGATGATATGGATTTGCTGGGAAGGACTACAGCAGGTAGGAAATGAATGTATTCCGTCACTGCAGGCATGATGGAGATTGGCTAAGTGTAGCTAAATTCACAGCATGTCTACCTTCCTTTTAAAGTGGTTATTCCTTGAATATTTGTTTGAATCTGTAGAGCTCTAGGGCTTGGTAATACTGGGTCACAAATGTTTGCTTTTCACTAAGTTTCTCAATAAGAAGAGACAAATTTTTTTACTGTTAGAAATTATCTCTGGAAAAGAAATATTTAATATATTTTTCTATATTTTATATTTTAAATATAGAAAAAATATATTTTATTATAGTTATTCATACCTTATCACTATACATTGCTCATTCATCAAAAAATGGGAAATCAGCATAAAAATAAATGCATTGCAAATATTTCTAGTTTTGTATTTTTGATTCAGCAGGGTAATATTTACCCATCAATGCTAGAGAGAGAAATGTAACTGACCTAAGTGAAATTTGATCCACCAATTTCAGTATGTGAACAAAAGCATTATATGCACAAAACTAAACACAAGTGTTTGAAATCTCTAACTTACACATTCTCTCTTTAATATGTATATACTTTGCAAAAGAAATGGCATAAAGGTAAGAAATGAATTGGTTATCCTAAGGGCCCTGAGATATTTAAGTTAGTTAACGTAGTTCAAGAGGGGTAAAATGTGCGTATGCTGTCAGTAATTCAAAACTGGGCAAAAATTGTGATTATTTCTTCTTGTTTTACTCATACGGGGAAGAACCCTTAATATTTTTAAAATATTAGGAATCCCTGTCCAGAAAATCTGACCTCTTGGAATAAGTGTAGTAACCAATGCTCTGCTGTCTCTTATCATTAGGGCTGAACAGCGACTACATACACCGCTGTGATCAGTCTTTACTGATCACAGATCCTCACAATGTTTAAGTAGTGATTGAGACCCATTGATCCTGACTGAAAGCCTGCCAACAGTAAGAATTATGGTTTTTAAAAATAATCCTTTGTGAACCTTTAGCCACAGATGACTAGGGGCCCACAGGTTGAAAACCACTGTTTTGAGAAATGATGCTTGCTTCATTTCCATGTTAACTGGCAATTTATGCATAAATAAAATTCACCAGGTTTGCTATTTATGTGGCATTTCATATTTCTAATTTCATCTGTGTAACATAAATACCTATCTATATTGTCATCTGCTGCCTATTGTTTCTATAATGTAGCTTCTGTATGTATACAAACAACTCTTGCATTATATTATTTGTTCTCCTCTATCTTCTGGCATGCTTACTTCAATTAGTACACAATAATGAAAATATTACATTATTATCATAATCACATAAGGAGATATCTGGCAAACACTTCAAAATGGCTCAGATCTTTATGCTATTAATTGCTTCAGTAAGTCAGTACATATAATTGACTGCATTGCATCTGGAATTCTTGTGTGACACCACCCGAATTGTACTCTTCTGTGCTGCGCAGGCTTTTAACCAAACATGCCTCTCTTATTCTAGTACAATGTAAGACCAACAGGTTCCATTTGCTAGGGGGTCTGGTGTGGAGATTTTTACGTAACTGAACATAGGACTGCAAACGTAAAATGAGCTTCACATGAAGGACTTGTGGCATATTTAAATTTACAACCCAGAATATTTTTATCTCAGTAAGTCAAACTACCTTCATATTGGAATCAAAATACTAAATGTACTAGCATGTCACTGACATCACTACATTTTCAAATTTAAAGAAAGAAAGCCTTCTAGTCACTTATTGGTAAGAATTCTTTACAGTTACTCTCTTGAGATAACTTTTACTTATGCTAACAATTGGATAAAATAAAATGAAACTTGTTACAGAAAATAGTTGTACAGAAATCCCGTATTTTGATATCTAATTCCTTTATGTTTGCTGACTAGACACTTTTCATTTCAACTTTCATCTGTGTCAAGTATTCTATGACTTACATGTGTGCAACTCCTGGATACCTCCTTGAAGCCTATAAAATAGAAGTTAAAAGTGGTTCATAAATAATCTTGTAGAATATCAGTTGAGAGTTCTTGACATGGAAAAAATTAAAGCGTATAGAGAAACTACCTTCTCTGGTCACCATGTTCAATTGAGTCGTGTTGTTAAACTTTGCTGACAATACTAATAATTTAAAACATCAATCTATAGGCATGGCTATTCTTAGCAGAAGATAGTGAAAACAAACTGCTTTGCTTACAATATTCACAACACTGAAGCATGCCCTTAGCAAAGTGGTACAAATGTCAATATGCTGCTGAGCTCCTCAAAATCTCTAACAAGTTATTTGAAGTACAGGAAAACCTTCAGGAAGTCTTTGAAAATACAGATCAAATACTAATACAACTGCTTTCCCCAAATTCTGCACTTCTGGAAATCCCTCCCATCTTAAACTATAATGACTCTGTTAAGGTTAGAGCTGTCAAATGGGAGCATACCTGTAACCTGTGAGCCACTGTATCCGAGGTCCTTTAAAGTAAAAACACACACATTTAATCTACTTGGCGTTTCAAGGACAGATTCCACACCTCAAGGACTAGGGTGCTAACCTTGGGTTGCTGCCATTTATTTCAGCTCACCTTTGTGCCTTTTGCTAATATGATAATGGACTTTCCTTATTGGAAGAAACTGCATATTTTAAATCAACATAAAAATCCAAACTATAACTGAATGTATTTAATGTAGTATTTATCAGACAGGGAAGAAAAATAGATGAAGTAAAGATTTTGCTCTATCTCATATGAAGACATAGCTTGAAAAACTTCAGTATTATCCTCAAGAAATTAAGTTACAAAGTCAGGAATTGGCACACTATGTTCTCAGCCAGTTAAATGCTGCTTATTATTTCAGCAAACATTTCTGCTGGCAGTTGTTAACCTCAGGCAATAGAAATACATGTTTGTAGAGGAGTAAAGAGCAACTAGAGAATCTATTTATTCACTCCCATAAAAGCTTTTTTGAACTGATATTCAGAGTTACTACTTCAGAAGTAATTATAAACCAAGCTAATTTTAAGTGGCACCTTTGCTGGTTGATTTTACTTTTGTTTTTATTTTTGAAAACCACATTAGCAGCATACAACTATTAATTTGTTTATAAATGAAACACGAAAGTGTTAGTACTAATAGTATAAAACTATGCTTGACTTCTGCAATTTTCACAGAATGAAGGACCTTTATGAGTTCTTGTCTTTGGGGAAATATTTTTAAAATTCAGTAACTGCCATATGGTGTAAGAATATTCAGTTCAAATGAAGAAACAAAACCAGACATAAAACACAGACTGGTTTATATTTTTATGACTATAAGTAGTGTTCCTCCAATATGGTAGGGAATTCATTCCAACATGTCTTTCAGCATGGCACTAGTATTTTATAATGACTTCCTACAAGTCCTTTGTGATCTTGACCATCTCTGTCCATTACTCTTTCAAAGATATGCTTCCTGATACTGCACTTGTCAGAGTGTTTTTCTGTTTACAGAAATAATTTGCTTCTCCTCTCAGGCCCAGTGCACCTTCTTTCTCAAAGAGCCTCTTCTGGGTGGCCATCTGGAAGCATCACCTCTGTGCAAATCAGGCCGGCTGCTGACTTTGTGTTGGCTCACTTCTCCTCAGCACTGGCTACTGCCCTGAAGGCAGCACTAAATTTTATTCCTGGACTGATAAATTCCAGGCCTGCTGACATTTGTAACAAGACTCAGTGAAAGACTCAGCAAAAAAAGGATGAAGATGTGGAAGAGGAAATCAGCCAAGGACAGGCAGAGACGATCCAAGTCTTCAGAACCGAATAAACACACAGAGGTGTTACACCTTACCTGAAATGCAGCATCGACAAACCTCTCTCATGCAGTTTTTGAAAAGCAATCAAAAGCTGGAGCCAAGATGCTAAAAGTAGACATTCCCAAACTATGCAGAAGTTAGATTTCAAGAGTTTTGATATGTAGGCCTTTTTATAGTCAGAAAACATAACAGAAAATGAAAGCAATTAAGTAAGAAACAGGGGGAAAAGCAGAAGAGTCCTCCCTGGACCTAACAGATTTGGAATGATCAATGAGAAAAGAGGAAATTGACTTAGTATAATTATTACTACAGTCTTTTATTCTGCCTGTCTTCATAACTACAGTGTAAAAACACAGCTTCAGTTTTTCCCAGCTGTGTGTAGGAGGCTTAGATATAAATCATCTATGGACTTGTGGCTACACTTCAGTGAAACTGATGACATGAAAATCCATAGACTTGGGATGAGGCAGTATTTATAATAAAAAAGATCCACCTGGTGATAGGAATACTACAATTATTTCCATTATAACAATATACCTTTTTATGCTTCTTCATGATACTATGTTTAGGAATGTGTATGATTATCACAAGGTATAAGAATCATGAATCATTCAAATTCCCAAGGATGTCCCCAGAAAACAATTTCAAATGCAGACATTTTCCATAAGGAAAGAATATTATACAAAACACATATATAAATAAAAGATTTTAATGTGTTTATTATCTTTATATATATTTAAATAAATAAATACATAAAATTTATATCTACAAAGAGAATAAAAACTTTTAACATTAAAACTATATTGACTCCACTGTTCTTAGTTTCCCTAGTTAAATTCTTGTCTGAATCTCAGAGAAGAGTATGGTTTTACCCAATAACTGTGTGGTTTTCTTTTTCAAGAAAGAGGACAGAATAAACAAAGACAAGCTTCTAAAAATAAGTTATCCATTCCAAAGGATGCTGGATATCTAATGCAGTTCCTGTAGGTCGGGAGCGCGGGTCTGTATTGATTATTCCGCAGAAATTAATAACGTGTGTTTGAATGCTCGGTTTACTCGACAGCGTCCCCGGCTCTCACCGCGATCCCGGTGTGTGGAGCCACTTGCCAGGGAGGTGCGTGCCATCTAGTGGCACCCGGACACACGGCGACACCGCCACCCAGGCAGATTCACAGACCCCACTTATGTTGGAGTATCATCGAGTCCAGCCTTTGACCGAACACCTCCACGTCAAATAGACCATGGAACTAAGTGCCATGCCCAGTCTTTCTTTAAACGCCCCCAGGGACGGTGACTCCACCACCTCCCTGGGCAGCCCATTCCGATGTCTAATCACCCATTCTGAAGAAACTCCTCCTAATGTCCAACTTGAACCTCCCTTGATAAAGCTTGAGGCTGTCCTCTCTATGTCCTGTCGCTTGTTGCCTGGGAGAAGAGACCAACCCCCCCGGCTACAGCCTCCTTCCAGTAGCGATAATCCCTGAGCTTCCTCTTCTCCAAGCTTTGTGCAAGGTGGATGTAACCCCTCACAAACAAACAAACAAGCAAACAGACACATTCATTTCCAGCAGCAATGCCTCCCGCAGGTCTCTCTCCTGCTTGATATACTGTGAAATCTTTAGCTACATTGGCAGCTCCCTATTGATCCTTATCTTCCCCTCTCCTTTGCTTTTGTGAGAACCCACCTGGAGTGCTGCATCCAGCTCTGGGGTCCTCAGCACAAGAAGGACATTGACCTGTTAGAGTGGATCCAGAGGAGAGCCATGAAGATCAGAGGGATGGCAAACAAGGAAAGGCTGAGAGAATTGTGGTTGTTCAGACTGGAGAAGGGAAGACTCTGGGGAGACCTTATTGTGACCTTTCAGTACCTGAAGGAAGCCTACAGGAAAGCTGGTGACGGACGTTTCACAAGAGCGTGTAGTGACGGGACAAGGGGAAATGGCATGAAACTGGAAGAGAGTAGGTTTAGATTAGGTATTAGGAAGAAATTATTTTCTGTGAGGGTGGTGAGGCACTGGAACAGGATGGCCAGAGAAGTTATGGATGCTCTATGCCTGGAAGTGTTCAAGACCAGGCTGGATGGACCTCTGAGCAACTTGGTCTACTGGAAGGTGTCCCTGCCCATGGCAGGGGTGTTGAAACTAGATGAAATTTTAGGTCTCTTCTATGATTCTCTAATTTTATGACAATACTTGTCCATTCAATTGTATTGAACAAATTACATCTTGGAAGACATTAGAAGCTGCCAGGCCAAAAGGATGGATTTAACATAAAGGAAAACAAACCCAGCCCTGCTTCTTCAGTCTAAAGACTCTATGTACTGTAGCATCCCATGAGCGCTACCCCAGACTCCCTGCCTCCTGTGTGCCTGTCTTACCAGCTCAGGGGCCACTACTTCTGCTGCAGAGCCCACTGGGATATTTTATGTCATCTTATAGCAAAAGTATGACTACTTTTTTTTAGTGTTTTTGTTGTTTTTTTTTCCTGTCTGCTCTGTTACAGAGTCAGCGGAAGGGTTGGGACAGGCGGGTGAACTGGTCCCTCTCCCCCCTCAGCCAGGGAGGAGCCAGGTGCCGAGCGCTGAGGGTTATTAAAGGGAGCCCGCCCGCCACAGACGCCCCGCGCTGCGCGGCCCGTACCCTCCCGCCCCACGGCCGCGACAGGGACTACATTTCCCACCTGCCCACGGGGCAGCGGCGCGCCCGCCAAAATTTAACGCTCCTTCGCGGGGGCTGCTGGGAGCTGTAGTAGGAGGCGGGGAGAAGATGGCGTCCAAGATCAGCGTGGTGCTGCGGCCCGTGAAGAGCATCGTGGTTCGGTTCTGCCCCTTCGAGCCCAACGTGGAGAGCACGAGGTGAGGGGGCTGCGGGGGCAGCGCCGGCCCCAGGGTCCTCCCATCCCCGTTCCCGGCCGTGCTCTGCCCGGGCTCCCCTGTCTGTAAACGCCCTTCCTGTGCCCTCCCGGGGTTCTCGGCAGGGGCGATCGCTGGGCCTTTTGCCTTTAATTCTCTCTCTTTTTTGGGGGTGGAGGCAGGGGTTACGTGTGCCCCCGGGAAGCAGCTGCAGGTGCCAAACGAAGCCGCAAAACCTGCTGTCCCAGCAGTGCCCTGGGACTTGCTGTCACTGCAAAGAGTTAGAGGTCCTGATAGCAAACCGTGAGGGAAATGGCAGCGCCTGCGGTTCCCTCTCAGGAGGAGAACCTCCTCCTCCCAAACTTTTGCACCTGCTGCTTTATCCTCCCTGATCTTGCTCTTTGAGGGCTTGCATTTATCAGGCCTTTGGAGCTCAGTCCAGGCAGAACCTTGACGTGTCAGGATGGGATTTGTTGCAGGGCTCTGCCTGTGGTGTTACCAGGCTGCACACAGAATTCCTTCATCCCGTGCTTTTTGGAGGGTCTCTGTGCCAGAGTGTAGGCCCTGGCATATGGACATGTGCACTGAGCTTTACCAAAGTACCCAGGGAGGTGCCCTGCAGTGGCTGGTCCTCTAGTAGGGAGTGTAATCACTCCTCCAGATGCTGATAATGGGAGAAGGTGGAGGCAACAGCTGCTCCTTTATCTGGGTAATTAACTGTTGCAGAAATCTAAGGAATTGTGCTTCTCGAGTAATGTGGGTTCTGCACCAAACAGTTGCAAACTGTCAGTTTGCAATGACTTTACAGACACATGTAGTTTTAAAATGAATTTAGTAGTACAGTTTAATTTAGAATATTTTTAAGCTGCTAGAATGTGAAGTAGCTGTCATGCATTTCAGAAATTTACAGGAGACCAATGATGTCAAATAAATAAATGCTGTCTCAAACCCAAACAAGAAAATATTTGCAAGCAAATGACTTATAAAGAAAAATGAAAATTATTTTGCTGATTATTCTTTATTATTCTTACTAACCCAGCTGAGAGAAACATAGAAGGCGTATACACTGAAGTTTTACAAATTCTTTGGTATGCTTTTAACATGTTGGTATATAATGAATATCCATTTGGATTTTTTTAGAGTGATTCTCATATAAGAAGTTCTTGTCTGAAAGTGCTAAATACAAATCCTATTTCATTTATACTTGTTACCCAGCAATGTCAAGATATACAAATTAGTTTTAGAAATATACTGATTTTAATTGCTATCTGCCACATACTTAATATATTTTCAAATATATTTTCAGAAAATTTCTCCAATGTATATTCCATAAAAAAGTTCAAGCTACTAATAGAAACTGTGAAGTGACTGCTGATGTGAGACATGATGGATCTGAACCACTTGTAGATGTCATGTTCGGTAAGGAGCTCATTTTTAAACAACAAAAAAAAAGACTCTCTGGGTTTGTGTTGTTACAATGTTATTCTATTCTCTATAATTTTTTTTTTACTATGATTATTTTTTTTGGCTCTCGTCCATAGGTAGATGTTGTGCAGCTGGAGATAAAAAGAAATAGGGAGTCACTAACAGCCTGATGTCTAGATAAATGTGTATATATGTCTCTGTACTACAGTTAGATCTGATGGATCTTGGATCCAAAAACTGACTTAACTTTAGAGCCGAATGTACTTGTGTAGTGACCTACTTACGTGACCTTGCAGGCAGGTACAATTCCAGGGAAGTAAATGCAGCTCTGTTCTGATGTAAGAATCTGTTCACTTTCTGTAATTTTTTTGTATGGTACCTGTGGTGGAGGCGTCTCAGCCTTGAGAACAGAAAGTTGAATACTTTTAGTTGCTTGTGCAATGAGTAACTCCCTCTGCAGTTTGAAGGAACTGCTCATATGGGTAAGGCCACGCGTGTGCAGATGGACTTGCAGAATGAGGTCAACTGTGTACAACAAATTTCTTGATTTCCTTTGAGGGCATGGTGAGCAGGCAGGGAATTGATGGTGGAAATTTCAGCAGTTCTGGAGGTGGCCCAGATTTTAGGCTGTGAACAGATGGCTGTAAGCTTCTTTTGTCCTTTTCTCTGGCTGCATCTTCTTTCCTGCTGTGCTGTAATGGACCAATATGTCATGTAGCCCATTAAAGTTTTCATTATTATTGATTCATGCTATTCCCTTATCTTTAAACTTCCATATATTTAGTGAATTGGTGGAAATGTCAAAAGTGTTGAATGGCCTTTGTTTTGCTTAGGAAAGTCTACTTATTTCCCTATTAATGTTGCTTGTTCCTCCCTGCCCCATGCCTGTCTTTCCCATCCGTCTCTGACTGTGATCTGATGTATTAAGTCTGAAGCAGTAAAGCTCAATGTTTTTCACAGTGTAAAACCAAAACAGTTTGTTTCACTTATGCCAAGAGCTACAGCTCTGAACTCTTAATTTTCTAAGGGCTGATTTTTTTTCCAGGGAAGCGTTTGTAGCTCTTGTAGTTGGCAAATGTGGCCTGGAACTTGGATGGCATGCGTGGTATTGCATTATATGAGTTTTGGTATGGGTTTTGTATTTGCAAATCTTGCAAAAATAAATAATTAACTTGGGTGCAGTACTTGTACTGCTTTCTGCCTGTTTTAAAATAAATTCTTTCAGAATTTTGGAAATCCCAGTGCTCTCTATTTTTTTCCATCATAACCACCAGGTTGTGTAAACCAATTTGTTGTTTTGGCTAAAGAAGTACGTTAAACGGACCGTAGACAACAGGCTGCTGAAATGCTGAGCCATGTGTGGAAATGGTCTTTCAGTGCCTTCTGTGCCTTCTGTTAGATGACTTGGGAGGTACAGTATGAGCCATTCAAGTATGTGTTCTTACCATAGGTATACTTAGACAAATGTTTTCAGATTTTTCAATAATGCAGTTCAGAAATGAAAATTAAATGCGTATTGTGTGCAGTTTAATGTGTTTGTGATAATGATCGGGTTCCTTGGTAAGTAGAGTCCTTTCTAATCAGACAAGATGAACAGGTTATTTGGATTTATGTATACAAAACAATTGCACACTAGAGTAATTGTGATTTAGACTTCGTGATTTCTTAAGATTTTTTCCATTTACAGCTGATGGAGATCGATTAATAATGAAGGGAGCCAACTTGACGACGGTAGAAATGTTAACAGCATTGGGGTCCAGATGTAGTGCAAAAGACCTTAAGGAAGAACAGAAAAGCAAGAAGAAGAGTCCCTGAAGAACAGAGAAACAAGTGTGTTTGCATTTACATGTGTTAAAAACAGCAGGCTGCACAGAAGGCTTTTCTCCTATGCAAGAAAATCTGAGAGAGATGGCCAAAACACTGACCAGTGTGACATGCAGCAGAATGAACCCTTTAAATGTTCCCTGTCTTCACCTGAAGGAGAACATAGTGGAACAACAACTCTAACCCTAGTGGGTCAGAGTGGCTTAAGATGCACGAATGCATCTCTCTGAGCAGCCGTGTCGGACTAACATCACGTGTATTTGCATATCGGTGTGAATAATACACATTACCTATTAAATTAATATTGCAATGAAGACAGATATCTTTGGACATTATTTCCTCCAAAGTTTCTCTGTGTTGTAGTGCAAAACATTATTAGAGTGGTTATTATTTTTTGAAAACTATTAAATTTATTAAAAATTTGAAGAAAACTTTTAAAGGATTCATCATTGACTTAGCTGAGGGACAACAGCTGCAAATAGAGTGAATTTTGTAATACTATGTTTATAATGCATCTGTTCTTAAGCTCCTGCCATTGTCTTCCTGTCTTTGTGAAGGAAAGGGGAAGTCTCCTAACTAAATTTAGTTCAGCAATTAAAGTAACAAGGTAATGAGACTGTCAAGACACAGTAGAACCACTCATCCTGTATAAAAGTAACTAAGTTTAGCTCAAAGGGAAAGGTAAGTTAGTTTTTTCAATAATTGGAGAAAAGGGCTATCTTTGAAGTTCAGGTTTGCAGTATTTTTGTCACTTTTGGGCTATTTCATTAAATACTTTGTAAAGATCAAGGGTGGAGCTTTATTTGGTGTTTATAGCCCCATGTCCAACCCTATTACTTATTAAAGTAACTGCTTAGGTGTCTTGTGTGTATTGCAAAACTCTGTGGGTTGATCTCCTCAGGCTGTGCAGCTGAAGGTGTCAGCTGCACGTGTTTCTTGTGCATCAGTTTTGTTCTAGTTCATAATGAAAATGTGGTTCCAGTTTTGAGAATTGCAGTTGCACTTGAGAGGCATTAGTTCTACCTGTTAATCGGATGCCTGACTTCTCTAAAACGAGTTCATGTATTTCCAAAGTTAATTTGGCAGCAGATTTAGGACACAAATATGAAACTTTACCTTACTTTTGCCAAGATTTTTAAATGGGTACTGTCCTTTGTGAAAGGAAGATCATTTTAAATAGCACTGTCAAGGTGGTTCTTTGCAACTTCTTCATTAGGTTGCTCAAGTCAAGGTGATGTGTTATGTTGGAGAGCTGTGCTAAAGACACTGGGTATTTCCCATGTGTTTGCAACAAATAGAAAAGTACTGTAGAAGTAGATCAAATATAAATAAGACTGTTCAAAGGACAGGTTTTTTGTTTGTTTGATTTGGGTTTTTTTCCTCCCATTTTAGATTAACATCATATACCATGACTTTACCTGAAGCACCTCTACAGGAAGAGTGAGAATTGTTCAGGTGGAAAAACACTGCAGAATTATTCTTTCCCTGGTTAATCACGTATCCATGTGCTCAAAAGCTCTCTTACTGTACTACATCAGTGATTTTTGTGATTGTTTTTCCTTCCTTTGACAGTTTGTACAACATCAATGTGTAAAACTTGTGTTTAAATATGAAACACTTGATCTGTCCTAAATAATTTAATCTGTAAGTACCTAAAGAGTAGAATGTGTTAATTATTATTACTAATTAAGTTTCTGTAGTGTTTCTTTTGGCCCAAGATTGGGGTTTATGAACAGAAAAGGGAGAAAAGATCATAGTTTGAATTTTTTATGGCCAAAATACAACCTTTCTGTTGTTGAAGAAAGGTGAAAAGAACCCAAAAAGTTCTTTTGGAGTTTTCTAAAGAAAAAACAAAAAAATTCACTTTTACTTGCATGGGTAGGCATCCTGCTGTGTAAAAACATGCTTTTTCTAGGTGCTTTCATTTTAACCTACTTTTTGCTTAGACTAGGCCAAAGGCCTGCAACGTTGCTGTTGAGAAATGGCCGACAATTCAGTGGATGAAGCTGAGGCTGTGGCTGCAGGTAGCTGCAGTTTGCAGTGGTAGAGCTCTGATATGTTTTGTCATGACGTGCGTTTTAACGTACAGGGTACAAAGGAAAACCTCCAGGACAGAAAAATAAAGCTAAAAATGTGCATTCTCGAGACTCTTAGATACTGAAGCAATATAAGCAAGCAATATGGGCAAGAAGGTACTCCTCTGGTGATTATTATGCTAATCTGTATAAACTAGCTTTCCCTGTACAGTGTCGATAAAGGTACGAGTTTATTTTTCAAGTACGTTAAAGGTGATCTGTAATGACTTTCTTTCCTGAGCATTTAGATAGCTTAGCTGTTCATACACTATCAGTTCCTGCTGGTGATTGACTGAAACAAAGCTCTGACAGCTTCCTGACATGCACAGTCCAGGGCTGGGGATGTACAGGGTATTAAGGTCAGTCATGCAGAACAAAATGTGTCTGGGTGAGCTTTGACTTTGCATGTTGTTATTCTTTAGCCCACTAATCTTGATTACCCCACCAAAAATGTGGATGCTCGCTCGGCTATGAAAGGAACTGGAACAGCTGGAACAGGCCCTAAAAACACTGGGATTACCTAAATACAAACACTATGTCTGCATAGGGTGTCTGATAGCAGGTGATGACAGTAAAATGGCTAAATCTTTAATACCTGGAGATTTAAAACCGATTTTAGAAACATCTTAGATCTGTTTATTGTAGGAATACGTATTTATTTAGGAGTCCTTATCAGTGCATAGGGAAAACAGTCCTGAAACAGATGAATATGTAGTTCAGATAACACTACCTGGCCGAGATATTCCCTTTTTAAGTATCTGCAGCATTGTTTTTAGAAAAAACCTTTATTAAAGATTTCGACTAGGAGCAGCAAGTGTTGGTGAACATTGCAAGGACTGTATTTAACAGTTCTCAAGATATTTGCTTCCAAATGTATCTCCTGCATATGTATACACTCCTTGCAGTTTAAGAATTGCTGGCTCACTGCCCACCTCACAAACTACATGTGCAAGCAGTTTCCCTGAATGCCAGGCCCTGTTTTCCTCTGGATAGTTTGGATTCAGGTTGAGACTGCCATGTCACCTACCAGCAGTGCCTCTTTCAATGACTTCCCTGCCTTCTCCATCTCCTGGCCTAATAGCCTTTTTCCTTTCTGGTACTGTTTGATCTCATCCAATCTCACCTTTTCTCCCTGGAAGGCCTGAGTCACTCTTCTGAGCCTTTTTTATTGTCGACCCAGAGCAGGCAGTAGCTTCAAGCAGCTGAAGTACTTTGCTGCTGGTAGACCACTGCATGTTCTCTGCTTCCTGCTTAACCTTGTTCTGTAAGCTGATAAATGCTGGGATGGAGCAGCATGAACAGGTGGTGCTGCTTTGCTTCTGATCATTTTTAATTTGACAACAAATTGTCTTTACATTGAGCTGGTCTCAGGATTTTACAAAACTAAAGCTGTGCCCAGGGACAGATGCTAGGGGTGTGAAGGCAAAGGAGTTGCTGACCCCTTTTGATCATCTCCTGAGAAATTTCAAAGTGGTACTTAAAAGCAGAGCCTAGAGATTCTGCCTAAGTTAAAGTGGGCTTCTATATACTGGCAGTGTTAATAGCAGAGGTTTTTTGAGTTGACTACATGACTTGGGTTCAAAAGATCTTCTAAGAAAATTCTTGCTTCTGGCATCTCAGGCAACCATGCAGGATCAGCAGGTATTCTCCAGTTTGGTCTTCTAGACTTGAAAAGCCTCACAGTATTTGGGTTTATGTCCTTGATTTTGTCGCGAGAGATGATGTTACATATCTAACATCTAGGCCAGAGAAAATCTATAAGGAAGTAAGAAATTACATTACAGATCCTTCATTTTTTCCTGTGCTTCTGCCCCAAGAGAGATTCTGAGACTGGTTTGGGCACCTTTTCTTTTATGTGCAGCTTAACTTGATATTGATCTAGTTATTTGAAGGAAAGGAAAAAGTAATCATCTGATTCTTGACAAGACTTAGTATGTTGACAATAGGAATGGGATAATAGTAAAAACTAGCTTTAGCTTCCAAAGGGTTTTTCCCTATGTTCTTCTACAGTCCATGGAAGAGGAGGTCTTTTCTGAAAGGCGTCAGAATGGGAAGCTAATGCTTTGAGTGGCACCCCAGAGAGCCTATTTCTTCCTGCTGGGTGCAGGTGTGAGGAGACTTGTGCTGTTTGGAACCTCCATCAGCAGTGCCCTAGGCATCACATTCACACCTAAGCCCTTGTCTCTACAGGATGAAGTCCTTTGGGAGCCCTATTCAGGTAAGCAGCCTACACATATTCCTAACACTGTACAGCAGGATTTTACTCAACAGGAAGAGAAGCACTTGCGGTCCCTCTCACTCCAACGCTACTGGGCAAGGTGTTGGTATCCCCATCACAATGCAAAGACCCTTCCTCTGTAGAGGATGAGTGTCAGGCTCTGCCTGCCAGATTTCTGTGATGCTCATCTTGTGACATCCTGAGAATAAAAACTAATGCAATAACTACAGTTATAACTATAAAACTTTTTTTTCCCTGAGGTTACCTTCACAATGGTTGATCAATATCCATAATAATGAAACTCTGCTTCTGATATGCAATCAAGAAAAAGCTAAAGCTTTATACACCCCTCTAAGATCCAGTGGGCACATCTGTAGTTTGTGATTCCAAATTTCATAGGCTAATTATTCATCATTGGTAGAAATATTTGTTCTATCATTATTTATTCCAAATCATTTTGACATTCCTTGTCCCTGCCCTTATGTCCTTACTGGTCCAGACCACTCAGAAAAGACAAAGTTGAGGTTTTATTTGGAGGTATTTGTCTTTATTTATAGAGCTTTGTGATAGGTTTTTTTGTACATCTGAGGTTTCTAAAAGCCAAGCCAGAGTATTTGCTTTCTGAAAGTCTCCTCTGTGAGCAGGTATTCCCTGCTAATACGCTTCTATTTTACGTGGATCAAAAGCTAAAACTACAGCTATGGAAGATTTTTGTGTCACCCTGATCTCTTTTTTAGCATTGTAATGAATGTGCTGATTATCAAATTCTGTAGATAAATAAAAACATTTTTATTCTAATGTGTGGGATGTTTGCTATTAAAAGTGATACTGCTGCTAAATAAAGAAGGCTTTTCAGAGCTTCCAAAGTTAGACACAAGCTAACACATCTGCAGTCCTTACGAGCTGGGCTGGATCTGACGTCAGGTCATTTTTCTCTGGAATAGGGAAAATGAAGCATGGAGTCCTTTTTCCAGTCACTGCAGGCTTCTGGAGCTTTCTCTTTCACCATTGAGGCAGGGGACAATCGGAGAGCTGTCACACCATTGCCACAGTAAACTTTGCCCTTGGTGTAAGCATTTCCCTTTAAACTTGCTTTGAACATGCTGCTGACAATGTACAGGACATACAGTGAGGCTGCCAGTGCGATAATTGCATTATAGTAACGCTCTGTGGCCTCAGCGAGGGCTGGGGCTCCGGGGCTGGGCGCTGAACATGGGCCCACATGAGCCTGCCCATCCCTGACAGCTGGCTACCCAGGGCAGATGCAGCAGTTTCCAGATCTACAACAAGGATTCTTTGGACCCATGCTCCATGCTGGAGAGCAAGATGGCTTTGTTCTGAATTTAAAACAGATGTGTTGCACAAAGTTCATAGATAAACACAGGCTATGCCCAGCTCTTGTAGCTCAGAGGTAATGAAATGCCAGTACACTGGAAGATCTTGTGCATATTGACATACAAAGGAAAACTTGCAGATTCATGTTTTGTTGCTTCATAATTTCTGGTCTAGTATTGCCCAAGCAAACAGCTCCTGAGCTGGAGTAAAGCTTTCTTAGGCCAGCTATGCAACCGTAGCACATGTTTCATCATGTCTACCCAGTGATGACACGGCTGGGAAGGGAAAACCACACTTGTACAACAAGGAAACAGAAACAAAGCTGTGCTACCTATGCAATTTTTCCCATCCATGCCTTGGGGGTGACTAACTATTATTCAAGGACTGCTTTGATATTTTTCCAGCTACAGGTAGGCTGAAGAGTCAAATTTGGGCTGTGGTATCCAATTTTCCTGACAATTTTTAGGACTTTCATAAGAGGTAGTGTTGTCTAGAAGATGCCTACCACTTAGAAAAGGTACTGTATAGACACAGTATGTCTGTATACAAGAAAGAAAGATCCTCCCTTTTACACAGTAAAGCAAAGTATAGTGCTATCAGATTGGGTTTCTTCCAAGTTAAACATATGGGCAGTTTAATGAGTAAAGGTCTAGGGAAGAAGTTGCACCTCCAATGGAACCTGATTAGCAATATGTTGCAGAGGAGGAGGTGAGGCTGTGCCCTGCCCAAGCAGCAGGTATTGCGACTCCAAAAGACAAAATATGGCTTAGCTTGCATGCAATGGGTAATGCTATGGCTATGTGAAGAGAAACCTCAAACACTGCTGGCCACAGCTTCCCAGCTCCCACATCAGATGAAGCATCACTGCACGATGCACACTTGCCCAGAGGAGTAGAACGAAGGTCTCTGTGCTCTCTTTTGCCTTGGTCCTTTTTTTTTTTGCAGCTGGTAATGAAGGACTGTAATATCCTCCCCTCCTACAAGGGGTAAGGGTTTGACTACCTCTGGAAAGCATTCACCCTGGCAGGCCCAAGCTGCCAAGGTGGTGGTTGCTCCTAACTGTGGCTACGTGCTTGCCGTGCAGCTTATTTCCACGGAAAAATTCACACTTCTCTTGTAAATTTGTAAATCTTTTCTTCTCGTAAATTTGATTCTCCTTTTCTTGGACAATGTATAGTCTAATGTGGAAATGAGGTAAACTTCAGAGGATTTAATCTGTCTGCGCTGAAACAGTACTATGTGCCACAGGAATTCAACGCCTTCCATAGGAATACATGTATTTGCTGCTTCTCTTCGAGTATGTCTAGAGAGGAGACTACACAAACACAAAAGGCCTGATTGTCCAGGCAGGAACTGAGATTTACAGGGATGAATCTCTGTGGCTCAAGCAGCTCTGGATATCTGAACATTTTAGTTTGGCTCCCAAAGTAAGAGCCATATTTGGCCAATATACATACTGTACTGTAAAGGTAAAAAACAATGTATATTTTGTAGCCCAGGCCATTTGTACCTTATTCAGAAGGATACATCTCTGGTCCCTCTAGTTACTTTATTTGCTGTGTGAGATACCACAAATTTCAGCACTATACTGTTTCAAAAAAGTTTTGAGATGTAACATTAGTGATATCACAGCCACTAATCCATATCACTGGACTAATTTGCAAAACTTTAGAACTTTGTAAAAATTGAGAGGTATTTTTCATTGTATCCCAACAGTCATAAAAGAGAAATAAGAGCTCTTTTCTTCTCATGTCTTGTATGAATTTACAAGCCTAGACCTGAAAAATTTGTAAGGAGAATAAATCAGACCAAATGATTTATGGGAAGATTCAAAAATGGAGCAACATTGTGCACAGGTATGTAGCTGGATCTCCAGGTACTTAAGATCTGGGAATACTGTCTCACCACTAGATGGAAATAGTGGATTTTACATCTTCTGCTGCATTATCAGCACTTATACCTGAATACTATTTGCATATCATAAGCCATCTGCAGCCAGCACTGCAGAAATGTGGATCCAAAATTCTTTTTTAGTATACATGGAGCAAAGCCATGATTTCTATTTCTAGAAATTGTTCCCTCTTTACAAGACTGAAGGCTTCTTAATTCCTGAAGGATGATTCTGTTTGATCCCTAATCTAATTGCTTTTCATTTATCCTTTCTGTAAGCAACCAGAGAAGAATTGCAAGATGAACAGCATGTTGGTTCCACTACTCTGAATTAGTAAACATCAGCCTCATTTAAAATGTACTCTGAAGTATCTTGTGCAAGATGGGGAAAAAAAAGAAAAGATTAAAAAAAGAGAAGATAAAAGTGGAAGGAAGCTGAAAGTCTTGTGTTTCAATGTACCTACTTAATACCAAAAAAAAGCAACATGTCTTGCTTCCTTATGAGCAGACGATATATAACGTTGTTTGCATATTAAAAGCAAGTGTATAGTCAGAGAAGCAGAAGGTAATTAAAGGCAACTCTGTAGGGAAGGATAGTTAAACAGAATTATTTCTTTAAAAAGAATCAGTTCAAAAATTATCTGCTTACTCTGTGTATGACAACTCTGATTTTCTACAAAGTATTGAAACTTCCAACCACCCTACAAGGATCACTGCAAAACATGAGGGAAGGCATCCTCCTTACTCCAAAAGACTTAGCTTCACAGCACCTTCTCATGTTAAATGCTGGAATGAGCACAGAGCCCTTGCTGTCTTTTCTGGGTGTGGCACCTTCACCTCAAACTCCTCCACAAAAGTACTAGAAGAGAAGTTTAGTCATGGTTACTCCATAAAAAAACCTCCAGACACTAGGTGCATCTTCACATTTTTCTTTTTCCGGACTGGAGGAAGTAGCTGTGGGTTTCATCCAATCTGATACAAGGTCAAAAAAACCCAGAGATTGGCATAAGGCTGCTGGTGGAAACAAATCTTTGGAGTACATTGGAATCAGGATTTCTGTTGTGACTTAGAAATAGCAGCTTCCTCACAGAACATGACAGTAAATCTCACTGCTCACCTGGCAGAATTCGACAAAAGATTGGCCCGAAGGACACAGGGCCTGTTAAGATCATATGTTTTATGAAGTCACTTCTGTGTCAGTGTACAGCAGTGGCAGCTGCTGCATTTTTCTCTAACAAGTAGGAATTAGGGTATTGCAGTTCAATATGGACTGAAAATAAGATAAAGATGCATTTTTTCCAATGCTACAGCATGAGGTTGCTTTGATTTTTTCCTGTGTACTGCAAGTGTCCACATTAGTTCTGTATTTTGATCAATCTTGTTTGCTAACTGATCACTGTGAGCATGTAACAGGTCTGTTCCTGGGTTGCAGCAAGCTATGGATTGCTATAGTTCAGTAATATGGGATATACCAGTGGGATTTGGGGGGTTGTTGGGAAGGCTGACAATCAATCCCAATAAACTGCTTTGGAATGCTGATGCCTTATTGTTCTGTCTCTGTGCCATATGATGCTTCTTCACTCCTGAATTATCCTTCAAAAAAGTATGACATATATACAGTGCAATTTAGCATTCAGTGCCCAGGACTTCAGTTTTTTTAACTTCCCTGGTGCCAGACTCTCGGAGTCCGGGTTGAAGCCCACGAGTGCCCAGTGCTCAGCGCACCGACCTCTTTGCCACGGTAGGTGCCGGGACGCTTTTGTGTCCGAAGAAGCGTCGAGGTCACGACATCCCTTGGCGTGACGGCTCTGTCGGTGTCCCACCGTTCCTGGGCGTTCCCGTCCCGGGGTGCAGGGAGGGGGTGCGTGCGTGTGTGTGTTTGTGCATGTGTGATTGTGTTTGCCTGTGTGTGCGTGTGTGTGTGTGTGTGTGTGTGTGTGTGTGTGTGTGCGGGCGGAGGGCGGGCAGCATCCCGGCGTGCCCGCTCTTGCCGCCGCCGCCGCCGCGGGCGGGACTCGCCGGGCGGGGGCTCGGCGGGGAAGGGGCCGGGGCGCGGCGGGAGCCCCATTGGCTCTTCCCGGCGGCACATGTTGCCGGCCCCGCTATAAAAGCGTCCGCGGCCTCGCTGTAGCCCGTCCTCCTGTCTCCACGCTTTTCCAGGGACGTCGCCAGCTCCAGCGCCGCCGCCATGGCTATCGACGCGTTTTTAGGCAAATGGTGCCTCATCTCCAGCGAAGGCTTCGAGGAGTACATGAAAGAGCTGGGTAAGGAGCTGGCGGCTCCCCGCCTCCGAGAGGGAGGGAGGAATGGATGGATGCCGCGATGCCGCCCCGGGGACGTGCCGCTGTCACCGTGGCTGCCGGCCGGCGAGGCTCTGTCCAAGGTCCGCGGCCAGCGCGGTCCTGGAGACGGGCATGAGGGTGGGACGCAGCTCGTCCGTGAGCCGCGAATGGGCGGCGGCTGCGGGCTTGATGCTGGGATGCTGCGGGATGCGGCACCGGGGACTCCGTGCTCCCCTTCCCCGGCGCCTGGGAGGGACTGCTGGCTGGGAGCACACCCTTCTTCCCGGGACAGCTGCCGGCTCCGCGTCCTAAAGATGTCGGCACGATGTTTTGCATCGTAATAATTGCTGGGAGCCAGGTGTCTGTGGCCTCCCCCTCCCTCCGCAGCACCCCGGATTACCAACCCTTGCCAGCAGCCCGGCTGAGATTAGACCGGTTCGCTCCTCCCTCTCCGGGTAATGCCCGGGGCGGGGGCCTGTGGGGTGGGCGCTGCCCTGGCCCGGGAGGGGCGGTGGGTTGCAGATGCCGCTCGGCAGCGCTGCTGCCCAAGCCGGGCCGGCTCATCGCGCCCGGGGAGGCCGCACACAGACCTGCTGAGCCGGGGCTGCCTCCCCGTGGAGTCACCTTGGGTGTCTCCTCCAGAGAAAGCCTAACTGGATCAGCTGCCTGTGGGTAGCCGGCGGCAGGCTGACCCAGCGGAGGCTATTTGCCTGTTTTCTCCTGTGGGTAGCGGCACCCTTATCTCAGGGGGTTGGTCCTGGCATGCTATCCCTGCATCCAGCTTTGTCCTACATTTTGTAATGCCAAGTTACCAAATGAAGAGCAGATAGACCTAACAGACCAGGAGCCTCCTCTGCAAGATCAGATTTACCATTTTCCTGTGAGCATCCTGGCTGACAGGTGATAGGCACCCGGTAGTGTCTGCATAGACCAGGAGCTATTATTTTCTGCAGTTTATTCACTGATGAAAGCCAGGATATTTTTGCAAGAGGCAGAAGATGTAGCCTTGTATTTAGAGGGGTGATAGGAAGGAATTTAGGTCTTGTGCTCTTCATGCAAAATACAAAAGGCATCACTGCAGACACTGACGGCTGTGCACACTCTGCAGACAGTGGTGGCTGTAGTTATATTTTGAGAGACCTGTCAGTATGTGATAGCTATGAAGTGGAAAAGCCTTTTGGACTGAGACCTTTGGGAGACTTTGGAGGAAATTCAAGAATTTTAAGCTCAGCTCTGTTGAGCCATAGATTAGGATGCTGTGGTGCTCATGTCCAATGGCCAGACCTAGGCGTATGCCAAGTTGCAACTTCAAAGTAGAAATTAAGTGCTGCAACTACAGAGCACCTCCCCTGTGTGGGCAGTGACTGACTATTGTTTGGTTTTAGTTTGCAATCATAAACCAGTCATTTTTCCTTTTTACAATTACAATTTAGGCAATTAAATTTCCCCCAACTCACACTTTAGGAGCCATTTACCGTTTTTCACCTTTGCTGGCTATTTAGAAAACTCTCTGCTTTTGGTCCTATTGGTGCACCATAAATGAGATCATGCAAATTCTGCTAAGTCTGTGTAAAAGAACGTTTGAGGACAAAGAAGTTTGAATTTCACTCCTTACCAGATGGAAAACATATGCAGCTCATCTCCGCTTGGTTGGATTCCAACCTATAGCTGATTAAATAACTCCCTGGTGACCCTGGATGGATGACAGCAATAGGGTGTGTGGTTGGGGGGGTGTGGTGTGGTCACTGTGGCAATAATTTCCAGTTCTGGTCAGAAAAGCTGGACTAAGGATGACTTTTTTTCTCTGTGGGCTCCAGCTTAAGGCACTCTCCTGGAATCTCAGCTGAGCCTGGAGAAGTAGTGTCAGCAAAGTACTTTATTTCCACCTCTCAAAGAAACTAATCCTTGCTTTGTGGACCTATCCCTCACCCAAGCATCCTGTACGAGCCCAGGGGAGTGTTATGCTGATACATGGCAAGATTTTCTAACTACCCCAGCTGCAGAGCCCAGGCACTCACTGACTTGGAGGCACTTTTGCCTTAATTTGGTTGCATATCAATTCTTGGTTCAGATTTGAACATTCCAGGCTGATGGATTCACATTTGTTGCCCGCTACCCTCTTATTTGTATTTTCATCCTTCAGATCAAGACAGTTCAAGCAAGCCCCTGAAACAGTGCATGCACGGGCTGAGACAGGGGCTTTTACTGAAGAGTTTTGATGAATTTTCAGCCATTCACAAAGCTCATTTCTCCATTTTTCTTGTGGGTTTTTTTGTGTGTGTGTATGTGTAAGCACTGTTTTGCATGATAGTGGTTTTCTAATTCACAACTCCAAACGTATACAGGATTTGGAATATGAAATTTTATTTAAAAATGGCATGTTGGCAATTGTGTACAAAGTGGTTGAAGGGTACTTCTTGAGTAAGTTGAAGTGTATTCATCTATCAATAAAAAATAATTTGTAGAATTTTTAAAGTTCTCAGAACTTGAAGGGAATAATTTTATTTTAGTTTAAGTGTCT
Organism: Myiozetetes cayanensis; assembly: GCF_022539395.1. NCBI lineage: Eukaryota > Metazoa > Chordata > Aves > Passeriformes > Tyrannidae > Myiozetetes > Myiozetetes cayanensis. The sequence continues at coordinate 27,299,469 of NW_026086604.1, read as the reverse complement.
GTGTTTGTTTTCCTGTTTGTTGTTTATTTCTGTTTGAAAAAAAAAATTTGATGCTGAGTTATGGGATATCTGCGGGTCCCCTAGAGGGCAAAATAGATTTAACTTCAGCTCTCAGAGGAAATCAAAGAGTAACCCTACAAATAAGCTTTTTTCCTTCCTCATCACTGGATAATTTAAAACATCCTTTTTCTTTGTTGCTCTTGAGCTTTGATTCTCAAGTGTACTTAAGTGCCTAATTAAATGGGAATTAAGTATTTGAATTCCTGTGTGGCCCTAAGCCTGAGGGTTTAACTCACTGTGACCCTGTGCCTCTTGCCTTACAGGTGTGGGCATGGCCATGAGAAAAATGGGGAGCATGGCCAAACCAGACGTTTACATTAATAAGGATGGGGACACAATCACCATAAAAACAGAAAGCACCTTCAAAACTTCACAGTTCAGCTTCAAGCTTGGTGAGAAATTTGAAGAAAATACATTAGATGGCAGGAAAACTCAGGTCAGTATACTAGACTGTCTATTGAAAAAGCACAATTCTTTGGGTGATTTACAGATGGAAATGGTGTTTAAAAAACGGTGTTGACTTCTGCACTAACAATGCTTTATTTGATGAGCAGCTGTCTTTCTAAGTCTCACTGAAATAATTTTTTTTTTACTTGGATTAAGCAAATTCCAAAGAGAGAAAATGCTGAAATCAAAGAACTTGTGTATTTTGTTGTTTTCATTTTGTAGCAGAAGCATTTTTTATTAGTAAAACTAACAGACCTCTAAATCCCTGTTAAAGCCAAATGCCACTTCATTTGAAGCCTGTGGAAAAAAATGCCATTGATGTTTAATCAGAGACAATTCAGCCCTAGGGTTAACCTCTCAGTCTCATATTTGCATAACAAGAGAGCCTGGTTCAGTGCAAGGCAGCCTTTTTGAATCACAGTCCCTAATCTCCAGTTTTAGAAAGCAAAGCGCTTCTCCTTGCACTGAGTAGGGAGAATATTTATCCAAAAGGAGGTAAAACAAAAATATCTAATTTCCCAGTGTTCGTGCTCTCTGTGCACCAACCCCCTCCATCCAGACACACACTCTCAATTCATCTATGATTGCAAGATCAGATAAATGTTACACAAAAGCTCAAAACCCGTGTACAAAGAGATGAACAGAGGACATCCTCTGCTCCTGTTCATTGAAACTGTGCATACTGCCAAAGGTCTGTCTGGTGCAGGAATGTGTGGGAGCACTGAGTGACTGAGCAGTGAGTTATGGAAAACATTTAAGATGCTCTCCTGGCTTTGTAGATGTCAATGACAAAATTATTGTTGATTGAGTTGGGGTGGGAATCTTTCATTTGGAATAAGGTGTTGGAAAGCCTCAGCGTCCATCAGATATCATGGGAAAATACTGATGTTCAGCTTCTTCTTTCAGACACTTGTCAGCTTAAAAGATGATGGGTCATTGATTCAGGAGCAGGAATGGGATGGCAAGAAGACCATAATAACAAGGAAGCTAGTGGATGGACAATTGGTGGTGGTGAGTTCAGACCCCCTTTCTGATCCCTGAGTGCTCCTGACCTGTAGTCTGAAATGTAACTCTAAATTTTTTTTTCCCCTTATAGTCTGTACTGAGGTAAATTAATAAATCTATCTCTTTATCTTCTAGGAATGTGACATGAACGGTGTCAAGTGTGTTAGAGTCTACCAGAAAGCATGAGGACATCTTCTGGTTCAATAGGAAGTTACTGCAGACAACTCAGTTCAGTGGACAGAGCTCCTTTTCACTCCATATTTTCCTTTTCCCTGTTTTCTAGTATTTCAATGGACTGAGTAGTTGAGTGCAATTCTTTTTAAAAGCCGTGATGTAACTATTATGTAACTATTATGAACTTATGAGGCTATTAAATAAAATTGTCAAATATATGAAGTGGAAATGTTGTTACTCTAGTGGAATTTTAAAGTGAGGTTTTATAAAAAATCACTTTGGTTTTAGGCTTTACTACAAACAGCTTTCTGTACAAGATAATGAAAGTTACATAGTTAATACAATTAATAGTAAGCCAAATTTTGACCAAAATCCTTACTTGCTAAAGTAGTAAAATCTGAAATAGAAAAGGCATTCATAGTTCAGGCTCTGGAGTTTCTTCAAACTTGCATGTTACAAAGTAAATAGCAGGGGGTGGGTACAAATATGGGACATGTTGGTATTTAAGTACAGGAATGTATTTTCAGGTTTAGTTTGTTTTCTCATCTTTCAAACCCACACTTATCTCAAAATATATGTACTGTTAAGCCAAAGAATGTGATAAACAGACAAACACATGCTTTATTGAAAGGAAGCCTTATTTTTAGAAGACTCCCTGTTTTCCTAGCAAAACTCTTATTTCATGTCTAGTAACATTCTAAAAATTCTTAACCAAAATCTACTAAAATACTGCCTAAAACTTAAAACCTCATTTTATTTTATTTTTTTTTAAACTCACTTGAAACACTTAGCAATGGAGTTTATATGCTTTGAAGTGCCATAATAAATAATCAGAAATATCAGTGTCCTGAGTGTTACTTTTACACAAAAGTGAAATGGTTTAGGTGAATTTGTGTGATATCAGACAAACATGTCCTAAAAGTGAAACTGTTTGGTGATAGGGAGGTTTTCATGAGATTTGGAAACCTGGGGGATCATGCAATTGGGCAATTCCAGTTTGCAGCATAGGTATTGCAGAATCCATTGCTACTTCTGCTATTTTAGCTGCTCAGTGCATTTACCCTGTTACTGAGCTTACCCAAGTAGCAGAAAAGTCTGTTCTTTTGTGTTCATCCTACCAACCATGGAAAGTGACATTTTTGAACCATTTCTTTATCCTTTTCATAATTTCTTGGCTGTTCAAGAGTCATTCCCTATAATCATGTCAACTGAAAGCATTTATTGCTGGAGAAGGTTTCTTGCAATTTTTTTTTCCATGACTCCTTTTAGAGTTGGGCAATCTTCATCCTACCTTCATTTAGTGTTTTTCCTCACATTCATGTGAACCCTAAAGATCTATGCTGTATTCCCATTCGAGACATTAGAAACAGAAGAAATCTCCCTGTAGAGATAATAGTAATGGAAAACAAACTGATCTGACAAGGAAGCAAATAACTTTTGGAACAGAAATACACCAAGCAGTAGCTGTAGAAGGGGTGCAGCAATCTGTGGTGAAGGCAGGGTATGAAAATCCTGCCTCCCTTCCAAAACAGACAACATTACTGCTGCAAGTAGAGTATTATGCCTTCTTGGGGTCACTAGTCTATCACTTACAACTGCTTGTTTATTCTTCTGATACTAGGTAGTGTTAATTGTTTATCTTTTGTTTGACTGGAAAAACCTTCCACTGTCTTTTGTAGGACATCCGTTTTGATTACAATGAGATCACTTCTTGTAAAACAAAAGGCAGAAGAATACCTTTTTAGAGTGGTTTCCTTTGGAAACAAGGCTTATAAAGTCTGTGTTTGTGTCTGTGCTCTCCAAATTCAGCCACATGTGAAGTAAAGGCTAGAGGTCCCAAAGATAATTTTTCTTCCACAAATGTCATGAAAATAGGTGGCCTGAGGAAGGAGATAGACCATAAAGTACCTTGATGATGGAAAGACTGAACATGGAAGTGACATTTTGTTTGACAGTAAATGGAAGAAAAACATCATAAGCTCTCTTGGCACACGTAAGAAGTTATCTTAAGCACAGAAGCTGACCAATGGTAAGAGGCAGATCAACAGGAAACTGGAATTCTTTAGAGCTAATTCTCCAGAACTACTTAAGCTCACATATTTATTTGCTTTATTTTGATGTTACTTCAGCCTATGTTGCCGGTAACTTCAATGTAAGTGTACTGTGACCCGGAACTACCATATATACAACCTGTTTGTGTTAGATTAGACCATATACTTAAAAAGACAATTGTTTTATGGTACTGCAAGCCAAGATTTATAATGCTCAAGACTTGAAAATATAGTTAGTTTCCAGTTTTCTTCTATTATTTATTATACAAGACAAAGGTTTCACTGCTTATGAGTGTGTATACACAATATTTTCATCAGTTTAAAATAATTTTCCGGAGGATTGAATAATTCTGTAGTTCACTATATCACATAAGACAGCAGAAAATAAGACTTCTGAGAAAAACTGAAAAAGAAATTAAATAATAAAACCAAATATTAAATAATAAAGCCAAGACTGTTTTATAATGCTACAGAAATATGAAATAAAGAAACAAGTTTTGTGGTGAAATTTGATTGCATTTAGTTTTTGACATTTAGTTTTTGACAATACTTTGGAGGGATGAAAACAACATGTTCAGCCAATTGAAGGTACAAAAAAAACCTGCTGAAAGACAAGCAATTTCCATATCCACTCCAACACGTGTTCATTTAAGGTCGTGAGCAGTGTTCAATTTATATCTTTTTATCTCACTATCTTCTCAAATTGGTGTAGTTCTTCTGTTCCCATGGAAGGGGCTGTTGTTATTTTTTTGAGGTTTGGGTGGAAGTTTTTTTCCAGCTTTTTACCCTGTGGTGAACTGGGTTGAAGGAGTAGAAAATGAAATAATTTAGTCATTTAGATCTGATATTCCATCATGTTAGGGAAATCTCTTGTCTGAGCTTCCCAGGAACACTTGTGAAATGGCACTGTGCTTTGGGGAGAGTGTATTGGCTCTGTACAGTGCTCATACTGTCAAGGATTTTCCTCTTATGGGTTGGTTACATAATATCTTTCAAAATTGTTATCCTACTCTGACTGCAATCACTGCAGTTAATACCGGCTTTTCCTCTTCCTCTCCCCTTCCTATCTCACACGTTGCACCTTAGATCAAAGTTTTTTAAAAAAGCAAAGTCAGTGGTGGGAAACATCTCGGTTTCCTGAGGTTATGATCCCAATATTAGCTGTAAGTTAATAAGGGATTATTTCTTCAAATGTGAAGGTCAAGTGTAGGAAGATAGTTTTGCTAAGCCAGTGGCTGCTCAGGCTACATTAACTGTGAGACTCAAACATTCAAAAAGAACTGAATCATTCTTTAATTTTTTTTTCTGTTTTTTCAGGATTGAAGCTAAAAATCTAGTACTGTTGATTCTACTAACTATAAACAATAAACCATCTTATATACTTCTATATAATATTATGTCCAGTGTATTCTGTTGCTTCATAAAGCAATCCATTCCAAGTAACTCTTATTAAGGTCAGATGCTGAAAATAAATGCCCTGTAAATATTTCTCAGGGTCCCAAGAGGGACATGGGTCCCTGCCCAGAAGCCCCATTTCAGCTCAGCCAGGGGTGTCAGTCTGTGCCTGAGCGGGTTCTCAGAGGGTCAGTCTCCAGCTCAGATACCTGCAGATTTTACACAAAATCATACATTAAACTAATTTCTATGAAGGAACTTCCATGCCGTTTATATACTTACATTTTTTTTTAACAAGAGTAAAAGCAGTAATGCAGATGAGATCTTTGCAGGTGATTTCTTCCCTGCCTGAGGATGTGTTAATACAATGAATGGATTAGAACCCCTTTGCACTGTGTTGATTATTTGTTATTGTAGGAAAAAAAAATCCCACAGTGTAAGAGTGGGTGGGAGCCAGTTAACACGTATTACTTATGTTTCATGCCTAATTTCAGTCCCACTGTTCAGTCCTGAGAGGATTTAGCACTAATTTCATAGGTTTTGCAGAAAATCCAACATCTGTGTAAACACATTTTTGTCCCATGGTTCTCCTTCTAGCTTTGGTTTTCAGCTCTTGTACATCAAATTAAGTTTTTGTTGACACTTCCCAGAATGGTTTTTCTTCATGCTATTATTTTAGAGGAAAAGGAAACACTACTACAGACCCCACTCCTAAGAGTGAATTTGGCTTCCTTTCCAGCAAAAATGTTTTCAAAATAATTCTCTCTACCAGCTGGCCTTAATTATATTCTGGAGATATTTATATGTGAAGCTCATTATAGTTTCAGAAGAAATGCAGAGTTTCAGCAACACGGACAATCTAGAATCAGTTTCAGGTAATGAATGTCCTACAAAAGTCTACTGAATTCCAAATAGTATTGTTGAGACTTTAAAATAAATAACGCCATTGTCATTATTCACAGATGTGCATGCTGAAATTAAATATCAGAAGACAAATATCCCACTCTGAGGGCTGTGCATACCACTTATACAGGACTGGACATTTGCTCCGCCATGCATAGCACCTTGGAAATTCCTGCTGGAAATCACTGAGCCTGCCTTTGGAAAAGGCATTAGCTAAGGGTGAGCTCAGCTCATTATGCAGTGCAAGTATCCAACAGAAAGTTGAGGTACTGAATGCAATTTTCAGGCTGGTCTGACAATGTGTTGCTTCTGCACACCCCAGGGGCAATCTCTCTCTGTGTCTTGATGTCTTCTGGGGCCTTGTAATATAGTCCTATATGGTGATCAGCAAATTTAAAATCATAAAGAACAGGATAGCCTGCATCTCTTGACCTCAAGAGAAACCTTGAACTGAGATTAGAGACTCCACGACAGAGTTTCTGGAAACTCCTAGAGTACAAGGATACATGGAAGGTTGAGCTGAAGGCAACTCAGACTGAGTCCTCACTCTAGAAATTATGGCCAGGCTTTGTTATGGCTTTGCAATTTAATTCTATAAGTAAAGTATAGAAGTGGGAATTATTCCTATTTTATTGCAGAGTGTAATTAAGGCAAAATATCATTAATACTATCCCTTAAACTGTACAAAGCAGTATCTGATACTGGGACTTGCTCTGAGTCCTTTCTATTGTCTCGGCTCCACCCATTCTCCTAAACCACCTTGCTTGGTACAGATTTAATTGCATACAAATAAAGTCCAGAAAATGCGATGTTTCTATTCTTTTACATTTATATTTTTCTACTGGTGAGATGCAGAATGAAAATGCAAGCTGCATATCTCTGCTGGGGGTATTGTTTGAACGATCACATTCTTATTGCCCACTTCATGAAATGTGGTCCTTCTGTAAAGAACCAGCTTAACTGATGGCTGCTCTTATAAAACTGTGACAGAGGAAAGGAAGCCAATTAAATAAAACAAATCACAGATGCCTCAGTGCCTTTATATCCTCAGTTTTCTTTCCCCTAGTTGTTAGCACAAAACAATCCATGCTTATCTGAGCCTAAACATTATCCCTCTGTATGTTCTCTTTCTTCATAAAGATTCTTTTTTTTTTTTCAGTTTTTTTGAAAGATTATCAGGTTTCTTGGGTTCAGATTCTGAACATCCAGCTGGTGTGGTAAACTGGAACGGGGATTAAGAAAGATAAGAATAAATATAGCAACGTCTTGTCCAGTCTCTCTCTCTCTTTTCTTTAAACTTTTGTTTCACTCTTTGTTTTTCAGCACCAGGAGAATGAAGAAAACTAAGTGCACAGCTTTCCACTCTAACTACATGCAATGTCATCCATGGCAACTATCTTGAAAGTTTGATTTTAAAATGGTAAATACCTGAGAAATATTAGCCCTAGATGTAATTGTTCCCATGTGTTCTTTGTTTTCTTGTGCTGAAATGGTTTTAAGAAGTATTTTCTTCAGTATTTGGTCAGTATAGTCCTGACCTAGGTAGATATGTGTTTTCCCCAAAAGCAATTCTCAGCTGAATTCAGTTTTTTAAGTAGTGACACTGTTATTATTTTCTGAATATAATTTGTGATAATCAAATGAAGTACACAACTTAGTCTGAAAAGATCTACTTCCTTTATTAATCTGTTAGCTAGATCATATCTGGATGGAACTGGCACTCCAGTTTCAAGTCAGAACACAAGTTTGTTGCTTATTTTTTACTGCCTTCTGCCTTGTTGCTATCTTAGTTTACAGGGTTCTGAGATTTTTCCCTCATAATTTAGATCTGTTCCCAGTTAGTTACACCTGGCAAACATACATTGCTTTGGGAAGGTACTCAGTGATATCCTTCCCTTGTAGTTAAAGACACAGTCCATAGAAGTTTTTCAACTAGTTTTCCATCGAGTCTGTAGAGCAGAAGAAGGGAATGATTCCAGTTATGTATCCTTTGATATTATATGTCCAAATAAATAAGTATGGGAAGAAAGGCTTCTCTTGGGATTTTTCAGTTAAAGAAAACACAGATCTGAAAAATTGCCTATCCTTTGGAAGTAAAGTGTACTAAGCCCTTTGGAATATTTAAAAAAATATTATATAAAGCTCTGAAAACTCAGGTCATCAGCCATAGTTCTAATTCATTCTTATTTGGGACTTGCTGGAAATCCCTCCTTGTGAATAAAAGCACTGTTTGTGTGAGAAGTTGTCCAGACATCTACTGGAATTTCCCTTTCTCCAAGCTGATAACCTTTTTTTCAGCTATGTCTTTGTTCCACTGTGATTGACTATTTTTTTAAAGTCAGTTTTTTTGCACTATTTACTGAGGTTTCTCTGTCCCTGTTGTACTCATGGCTTTAAATTTCAGGATATGCTTGGCACTTTTCCATAATTTCTTCTATAGTTTTTACTGAAAAGTTAACTTCTGCTTTTAGGTTGAAGCATACTGAACTGGATTTCTGAGCTGGATTCCTGCTCAAATCAAGAGCTAAGTGCATTTATTATAGAGGCCCTGATGGCATCTTGTGAAGCAAAAGCCTTCAAAATCAATGGAAAGCCTTGTATTACTTCAGTAACATTGGTTTAGGCTTTAGTAACTGCAAGCTAATATTAGGGATCAAGAATTTCAAGAAACATTACTGACTCTTTAAAATTAGATTAAAAAATTTCCTTCTTGATGTTTATAATACTTATGGTGGGAATAGAGTTAATTTGGAACACAATTTGAGCAACACATGAAGTTTGACAGATTGATATATTCATGTATTTATTCTTATGGGTTGATGAGGTTGATACAAGAGAAAGGAGAGATCACCATTGCTGGTATGATTTTATTAGGGTCTCACAGTATTATTCTTGGAATAAAAACTAAGAATAACAAGTAAAATTGAATAGAGAATGAAATATATTGTGTTCCCTTGGTGTTATTCTTATTTAATTACCTTATTATAGAGAAAATATTTCCCTTACACAGTTTATTGGCCTTGAATATTATCAACAGATTTTAGTATTCAGTGTCTTCAGAATATTCAGTTAACATTTCACTGTTAACTTCAGCAATGTTATGGTGTCATATAATCAAGGAAAAACTCATCTAGAATCCTCTCCTTTTATAGTTTAATGCTTATTGAGACATCCTGTGAAGACAACACCAATAAAACATGTTGTCCAATGTTGTGCCTATACAGTTATTTCATGCTGCAGAAAAGAAGGTTATAATTAATTTTTGACTACCTTTTATGATGGGCTATTGTCCTTGCAAGTTTCTAAATTAATTCAATGTAATAAAATGCCAGTTACTTAATAAGCAGAGCAACTTTCTTTGCATGTTAAGTTGCATGTAGTTATGTCAAGGAGAAAAATGAAAATGTGATTCTCTGTTATTACTGTGAATCCAATGGATCTGGAAAAGCCAGATTCATTTTTTGTATAACTCTCATAACAGCAAAACGTAGGGCTTATGCTACATGAGATAACTCTCATGACTTCACCTATTGCCTTTGAAAGATGCACTTGGATGTAATTTGATGTAATTCAGATGTTGCGAATAATAGATTGCATGAATAAAAGCAGGATTTTATTATACTATTGCTCTTAGTGCTGCAGCCAAGAAGAACCAGCACAGGTTTTCTCACGTGAGAAATGCAAAGGAAGTTGCAGATTCTACTGAAGCAAAATATGTAAATTTACTCCTTTCCTGGGTTGACTCTGAAGTAACCAGTTTTCTAGTTTCTTGTATGCGTTGCAATAGCTTTCTCTTTCTTACTTTATTACTTTCTCTCTCTGCTTCCTCCCTTCCTTCTTTCCTCCCTTCCTTCTTTCCTCCCTCCTTCCCTCCCTCCCTCCCTCCCTCCCTCCCTCCCTCCCTCTCTCCCTTCCTTTCTTTTACAATACAGATTTGAGATTGCAAAGGAGAGATGATGGTGTTACTGCAAGCACTGTTCATTACTATTCCACTTATATCTCAAAGACATGTGTAACAGAAAAAACCAGAAAAAGTAGAGAAGGATATTTCACAGGGAGTTTAATTCCTTCATCTATCCCACAGCTGAATCAATTATGTCTATGTTGTTCCTGAGAAATAACAGTTGAGCTCTTATTATAACATTTCACAAATGGAGATTCCACATTCTTCCTTAGCAATATTTTTCAAATATTGAAAAAATATGATAGGTCCCTTCTTTGTTGCAAAGTTTGTACCTGCTCTCTATCTCATAAGTTGATGTGGATGCCAACATCCTGATTAAAGCCTTTTTCTTCTTGTCATTCTTCAGAAGTGGACAAATGCTTTCTTGGCCTCTTAATCTTTAAAGATTTTCTGGCTCCATGGCTTTGCTTCTGTCTTTCTGTCTTTCTTGCAGGCTCTGCCGATGTATGCAAGACAGCTCTGTCCCGTGTTCTGCTCTCTGCATCGCTGACAACGAGCAGGGACTGATGCAGGGACTGATGCAGGGACTGATAAGGTCCTCCTATCAAGCTGATTGTTTCTGCAGGTTCTGTTTACTCTGGGTTTACGTAAGGCAGAGTCTGTTCAGACTTGGGACATATCACAGCAGCGTGCTTACGCTGCCCTTGTCACTGGTGGTGCTGTGCCCTGCACAGTGACTCTCCTTCCCTGCTGACCCAGGGGGTCACAATTTCTTGGCTCCCCTGCAAGCTTGAGGATTCACATGGGAAAATGGGAGTATGCTGCTGAGTGGAATGAATCAATCCAGTTTCCATTTTTAACTGCAGTTATACTGTTTAGGTTGGGATGAAGAAACAGAAATGGTTCTTTAGAAAATCCTGAATAGTTTCACTCTCACCATATGATGTGTTTCTTTTTCCATATGAGAAGAATTTATTTCTGTCTCTGACAGCATACAGAATATGCCTTGGTTCATAGGGGAGATCAGTTTTCTTCCTGCCATTGTAGAGCACTCTTGGAAAATACATTTATTTCTTATTGCAATCAACCAAGGGGCACCTAACAACGGTCCCTTAGACAAGCACTGACAACTAAGCTACCCAAGCAAAATGAAAATTTGCAAAGTTTGAGAGCAGTTTTGGGAGCGACATAGGATCTTTTGTTCACATACTTCTTCTAAACACTTAAATCATGCTGTTACTGTGGTCTGAGCTTTATCACTTCATGGGACAAACCTAGCAATATCATCTGACAGGAATTATAATAACTGTGGCATACTGTGAGATGAGACTTGTCTCACCTAACCTAAACTGGAGCACCCAGCTGAGGTGCTTTGCTCCTGCCATGGTAGTGAAGAAAGGTAGACAGGACCTGGAAGTGCTGGATGGCCAAGTTTGAGGAGTAGACTGCAAAGTCCACTGCAAATATACTTTGTTGTCTTCCAGAGACATACAGTGGTGCACGCTAATGCTAGAAGCCGTGATAGAGTAGGAGGTACATAGCACACTCATCACCCCACAAACCTCACAGGAGTTTTGTGAATCACACCACATGCTCCAATTCATGAGTCACCCTGCCTATATACAAGCTGTGCGTATGTATGTGTCTGGAACTGCATGCTTACAAGCTGCATTTTAGTAGATCTGTTGTCTAATTGTGCAAAATTCGTTTAGTTATGAAGTAAATTGTTTTTGTTTGTAGATACCCCTGTTAAAGATCTTAAGATGGGTATTTTGTGTTAGCAAACAATCGCACAGAAATAGGCACTGTTATTAATTAACTGTAAATACCTGTCTCTGAGGGAGTTCTGCATTATGCTGGTCTCCATTGTTTTCATTCCTTTTAGAGACTGCTAAAAGCCATTGGATATTGTTATCTCTACCATCAAAAGTGGTTTTCCACCATACCTCGGATGTGTGTGTGCTCTTGCAAAGTTCATAAATGCAAGGGTATTGACACAGACTTCTTCATGGAGCAGTTCAATCCACCTGAGTTCTGAGTCCTTGGCTTGGGAAACATCCACATTTTTCTGTTGAATATGGGGAAAGTCTTGGATACTGTAACGTTGCTAAGTGTTGCATTTAAAGGAAGACTTGGTAAAGAGACAGAAACTACATGTCTATAACATTTTCCTAGTTTTTCTTCATGGTGTGGAATTTGCCTGAATCAATAGCCTTGCTCTACCCCAGGTGGTGTTCTTTTGGTGCCAGGTTGATGCCATCACCCACAGCTCCTGTGCTCACCTCCTGTTATACAAAGAGGATTTGGGCAATTGCCTCACCACCGTACCCAAATATCTATAATTGCCTAGTGCCACTCCACCTGAGAATTGTTTCATATAGCTGAATTTTTCCATTGTTTATGTGATGGGTTCCAAAGGGTGGGTGCCTCAGACATGTATGCCCCGTCCCCAGGGACAGAATTTGTTCCGCTGTGTGTTTTCTCAGGTTACTGTAGTAATTATCTTACAGGAGGGATACTGAATCCCTCCTTCCTTTGCCTGACCCACCCCCTACTTCCTCTTCCTCTAAAATATTTTCATTTTTCTGCCAGGACCACTAGGTGTCAGAAGTACTCACAATTAAACTATAAAATGCCCTAAAATATTGTCCCGGACATCTTGATATTTGCCTTATCAAGGGGTCCAAGAATTTCTGTGTAGACTTGATGTATATGTGGGAGCTGCTGGGTGTAATAAAAAAATCAGATGCCTCAAGCTGATGCTTACAGAGCAGGTCCATCTTTTTTCATGGAAAGAAATTAGCATCCAAGTGAGCTAAATCTGTCATCAAAAGGCCTTAATTCAACTAACCATAGAAAACTACTACATTCGATATAATCCAAAAGATCAGCAGACTGTCTAACATAAGGAAATATCCTGGTGAAACAGGGTGTATAGAATACAGAGAGAGCTCCACCCTGAAAAAGCTTATGGTTAAGAAACAGCAATCCTCAGGTTAAATTTGGATGAGTTTTCAAACTAAAACTGAGTTATCCATGCCGATAATGAGACATATCTTTCTTTTCTTCCCACTCTACTTCCAATTTGTCTGTTTATAAACTAACCAATCATTATTGCCCAGTAGAATGAATTTTACACTAGTTGGGAGGGTATGTTCTCAACTTCCAATGGGGACCCACAGTACACCACTAGTTGACTGTGTGGGACCCCAAGACACTGATCTTTTCTGAAGAGAATATTTCAAATTTTGCAAATGGCATAAAATGTATTTTCCCCTTAATCCTGTAAACCAGCATTTATTTATTTGTTTGTTTGTTTATTTAAATTATAAGCAAATGTTTCCATTTGCAAATGTACTTTTCCAGATAAAAACAACCATCCAGCACTCTACCACCATGGAGTACATCCACCTACACTTGCACTACCTGCTCTTTTGCTGCTTTTCGAGGTAAGGCTCAGTGCACCACCGTACTGTGCACTGAATACACTACACAAGAGGATACTTCCTTATCTAAATTGATGGAAACCGAAATCTTCCCATTTGGGGCCTCATTTCCCCTGAGCCCTGTGGAAGCTACAGGTCTTTGCAGCTTCCCAGTGACCCCTGCTTACATCAGCCAGGTCTTCAACTGCGACAAGGCACAAGGAGATGGCCACAGGTGATGAGAACTACTTGGCAAAATGCATATGTATGAATATTAGTCTAGTGACAGTCCTGGGGCTGGTATTATAAACTGCAAGATCACCCTATATCTTGTGGCAGGAGTCTGAAGGCACTGCAGTAGGGCTGGAGGACCTGCATTGCCTACATTTCTTACCTCCCCAATTCCTTAAGACCCTTCCCATCCATTTAAAAATTTCTGTGTGAACTGCATGCCAATGGATCTGTGTCCTGGGGTCTGCCACATCACTGGCTTCAATTCTTTTAGCATTTTTAATTGGTTTGATAGCATAAAGAACAATGCGTGGGAGACAGGCTTGAAAGGTTTTGATGCTTTAATGGATCCGTTCTGTGCAAATTTAGAAATACATCTTTCCTCTTTTTATCCATATTTTTAAAATATTTTTCTCAAAATTAGAACAGTTTTATACACCAAAATCTAAAATACTACATGCAGTTAGGGGCTTGATCAAATATGGTATTACTACATGACATTCAAACAGACAGGCAGTGTTATAAATCTGGAGTGGCACATTACACTCTCATTTTAAGCTGGCAAGTTGAGAGCATAATGGCTTTGGGCTACACCAGATGGTGAATTTAGGCACTAAAAAGTACTCCATGGCTCCTCGAATAGAATACATCACCCTGAAAGAAGCAAAGACCATTCACTCCTTTTCTAAAATAGTATTTCAAAGCTAAAGATTGACATCATCATGTAGCTGTGAGTTATTGCTTAATAAAGCTGCATAATGCTTATTAGTCATGCTGTACAGTTCACTATCAGTCAAATTAATCATTCATTCAAGACAGCTAATTTGGTTCTAAATGCACCATTTAAAGTGAATTCTGAATATTGCTGTTAGTAAGTAGCCACCTGCTGCACTTTTATGACATTATATTTGGTATATTGGTGCAATGGTCTAAACTGTGCTTAAAGGTAGAGTTCAGTTCCAGATAATATTTTGTTAATAACCTACCACGTAAACAAATATAATCAATTATGGCAGGAGGTAATTACAGTGTTGAATCATTTTCTTACAACACTTAAATAAGTAATCAGATTGATTCAGAAAGATTTTGAACTTTACTCGTATTTAAATGAAGGTGTGTCCTGAACCATAATAGATGCAATGACAAAGATAAGATTAGGGAGGTGCCAGCTTTCTTCTGGTTTTATATCTGTTTTAAGGTAACTTTGTAACAAGAAAAGATTTTTGTTGCCCAGCACTCTATGCAGAGACAGGCTTTTCCCAGGCAGAAATCTATCTGCCAGTCTCCATTTATGGGGTTTGGCCTTTTTACGGATGTTTCCTCTATTTACCAACCAGGAACAATAACTGAAAAAAAAATATTGCATTCTGTTACCACTGGGGTGTGCCACTTAAAAGGATTAAGTCTGCCCAGTAATTCACTCTCCCATGGCTTCATGCTGGACCAGCACCCTCTCCATTCATCCGACACTTTTTGTACGTGACAGTCAAACCCCTTGGCAAAACACTCACTTCAGTCATCTCTCTCTTCTTCTAAGAGAGAGGAATCAAAGAAAGAAGAGGTGTTGTTTCTTGGCCAGCACCACACAAACACAACAGTCAAAGACCAGAGGAAACAGTCCATGTCCCTCCCAGCAAGGTTCAGTAGTTAGACTCTTTGTCTTGTCTCTGACACTTGCAGAGACAAGTTCATCCTACCGCCCTTGCACACCTATTTTGTAAGAGCATATTCCCCTAAGAGCATGCCTCTTTCTTCCTCCATTGGTGAGGTTACACTAGGCAACAAACCTATCTGACATACCCAAGGTTTAGAGAATGACATTTAAAAGTGAGTTGAATCCCACAGCTAGGACACTTCTCAGCCCACTGGAGCATGTTTAGTCTGGAGAAGGGAAGGTTTAGGGATCACCTCAGTGCAGCCTTACAGTACTTATGAAGAGATTACCAAGAAAAGAGAGCCTCAATACCAACTGGAGTGGTGGGATAATGAAATACAGTGGTCATAAGCTGAAATAGGGGAGTGTATGACTGGATACAAAGAAAAATGTTTCGCTTCTGAGAACAGCCATGCAGTGTAAGAAATCACCCAGAGAACTGTGGGATCTCTGAGCCTGGAGATTCTGATGGCAAGAGGGGGCAAAGTCCCAAGTCACCTGGTCAGAAGACAAAGATGCCCCTGTTTTGAGCAGGGGATTGAATGGTGACCTCCCAAAGTCTCTTCAGGCCTAAGTGATTAATGATTCTGTGCTGTCTCTCATGCTGAAACGTCACACATGGGATACTATACCCGTCCATCAGAGTCAGACTGTGAAGGTAATGCAGGTTCTAGAGAAGGTTTAACACAGAAGATTGTATACGATGTTGGTAAGGCATCAGAGTCAAATTTAGGTTCAACTGGCACCTCCAATAATGGAGGTTTTTGAAACATGTCTGTTCTTATAAGAACTTGGCACAGGTGTAATGGCTCTTGCTTTGATGCATGCAGAAAATATAAGAAGTAAAATCTTCTTTTGGAAAATGAGTGAGAAAGAAATAAAGAAAATAGCACTGAAAAAAGATAGTGTGCACAGGTATATGGAAATATAGATAAAAGAGACTTAGAAAGAATGTCTGATGGATGAGTAGATAGATTGACTAAATTGACTACACTTAATTAGCTTCAAAATGAAATATTTACTCTGAAGACCGTTGTTAAATAAGATTTTTTTTCCAAAGACTTGATTTGAAAAAAAGTAAATCAATATTTGCAATCAAGAATGTAAATTAACTTACATTTTAGGTGGAAAACTGAAAGAAAGGTGTTTTAGTAACAGAGGCCAGTCAGGGAAATGTTGGACAGGCAAATGCTTGAACCTGCTGGAAATAAGTGATGTAAACTGGTATAAAGAGAATCTAAATGATAGGTCACTTAAATTCCGTGCAATTCAACAAATATGTAGTCTGTGCCCTAAATTCTGCAGAGTTACAATCTGCAGCACTCTTGGCTTTTGCCTTGGGGAATGATGGTCTAAAGTTTGTGCACAGATTTTTCCTTTGTCTTTTAGAGCAGACTTATGCACTGAAAAAGAGCCAAGTCAAGTTAGATATTGATTTCTCAATGCATTGCTAGCATATTTCTATTGCAAGTAAATTGCACAAAATAAATGAAAAAAGACTATAAATAGAACAACTCAGTACACAGAGAAATGAGCAAGTGCTTTTAACTATTGAGGGTCACCTAATTATGTCCTGTTGTTGAGCAATAAATAACAGAGAACACTGGTAAAGTGATTAGCGAGCAAAACTAGAAGACACTGACACTAATTATCTGTATTGCTTTCAACAAACACAATTACTTACACATAGATATTCAAAACCATGTGCTTATGTGTCTTTTAACATCTGATTTTAGCCCCTGTGTATTTCTCTCTTATCTGAAAGATATAATGATAATACTTCTTTACCTCATAGACATTTATTGAAACACTCAACAGACTAAAAAAATGGGGTCATAGAAATAGTTGAGGGCAGAAGAAGGGGAACAACTCAGTAATGTGTTTAAAAAACTATGCTAATCACTTCCTCCCACTAGTTTTATTTAAAAATATAAAAAACTCCTACACCTGAATTTACGCCACCTTAAATGATACTCTTTGCCCCCATGCTCACTGAAATATTAATGTGGCATGTGCAGAAACAGATACTGTCTGCTTTTTTGTCTTCAGATTTAGATCCTAAAAACAAGGAAGGACAACTTAGTCCTTCAGCTTTCCTGGACGTGTCTATCACTCAGCATCACCTCCAGGTGCTGCTGGCACAACACACTCAGGAAACAAGGTCCAAACCAAAATTACCGTAAAAGTGCACAACATCAAAAGGGTCCTGACTTTATCATTTTTCCCTTTTGATCTTGATCAGGCTGTTGCCATTGTTAACACTTCAGAGGAAACGAACCCTCAATAATCAAAACATAACAGAGATATTACAATTCTTATGGACTTTAAAACATTTTCTACTAGTGGAATAAAGGAGGCTACTTGACTTGTACTTAGAGCTTATTTTGCTTTCTGAAGGCTTTGTGCTGTTTGCAAGGTATTAGAAATTCCTCCTCCAGTCTTAACCCACTGCCAGAAGCTCTGTGATGCCATGGCCCTCTGTTTTCAGGTCAATCCAGTGACTGAAGTTAATTACATCCCTCTTGAACAGGAGGAACCATTTTGAGTTGTTGATGTTTCATTTTCCTATTTTGAAATCAAAAGACCTCTGCAATCCACGGAATGCATAGGCAAGCTACAGAAGTATGATGTGCAACAGTATGTGTCATCAGAAGTCCTGAACACTGATGGAATAACACCAACTTTATTAAGTACAACAATCTTGGTTCAGTTGCAAAACAATTACAACTCAAATGCAAAACGGTCATGTTCTAAATATCTAAGGCTTTTATACACATCTCATAGTTTAATACAAGCAATGGATGCCCTTTTGGAGGTCATTTAGTCCAATCTCCTGCTTGAAGCAGGAGTGCCACCATCAAGTGGTTCCACACTACCAGTGTCAAGTCAGCCATAGCTGTTTCAGCTGGGTCTTGAAAAGTCCAAGGTGGTGACTCCATTTGAACACATCCAGATCTGATTTGTTTTTATTCTGGGCAGCAGGTAGAATGGTGTCTAAGAAACGTCTTCAGTTGTACGGGCTAGGCAGGGGCCAAGCTCAGAAGCAACAGCTTCTCACTATTTCCTCCACAGAACATTTTACCCAAAGAGGGTGGAAGTTTGATACTTAGTAATAATTGTCATGAAAGTGGTATGTCATGAGCGCTTATCATGCACAGTCTGCCCAATGTTTCTATAGGCAAAATAAAGCTCCACAGCGTTCTGTAGTCAAGGTCTGTACAAGTGGTGCAGCTGTCCCCAGGTAACCTGCACATCACAGCTATTGCTCTCTGGTAAAAACTGTTAAAAGCTCTTTTTCTATTGGACAACAGTATCAACAAATTATTATCACCATCCACAGAGCTGTATTAATTGCCATTCAGTGGGCTCAGAAGGAAACAGCTTACTATTATCATCCAAACAGCCCACCAGGAACTGTGCAGTTCCCAGTTTCTGAGAATGTGCACTTTTGGATGAATGGACAAGCAGTGCTGGCTTCTAATGCCTTATGGTGGAGGGGGCTGAATTACTGAATTGTGTATTCCTCTGTGAAGGAAAAATGTCATTTACAATGTAGGTGTGTCACGTGTAAAACTTTCAGAAGGTTTCTTCAAACTCCAATTTTTGCCTTGCTGAATGCTTTTCTTGTTCATAATAACTTTCATCTTCCTTCACAAATTCCACCGAAATTGGGCAGGAGAGATTTCTTCCAGTCTAAAAGTGCTATATTCCTTAAAATATTGCCTTCCACAACAAATACAAATTTTATCCTAAAGGTGCCATGAAAAAATGATACACACCCAGCAGTCTATAGAGAGCAGGTAAAACTGCAGGTATTGCCTTCCCAGCTGATGCTGTTTGACTGCGAGCTGCAGAGGAAGTTTCTCAGATTTGCTTTCCATACCTGAAGCCTTCAGGTTACTGCTGATTTTCTGAATCAGTAGCAAATGTAGTGATGATTTTTTGTCATCTCATTCCTAATATAAAAAGGAGTCAGAACTCATGATGTCAACTTGGGACAAAAGAAGAGCTGCTAACATATATCTATAACCTTTCCCCACAGCTGGCCTGTGCCTGGAAAGCTGTGCCATGGAAAGGGACCTAGGGGTCCTGGTCTATGGCAAGTTGAATATGAGTCAGCAGTGCCCTGGCAGCCAGCAGGGCCAACCATGTCCTGGGGGGCATCAGGCAAAGCATCACCAGCCAGTCAAGGGAGGGGATTGTCCTGCTCTGCTCTGCACTGGGGTGGCCTCATCTGGAATATTTTGGCAGTTTTGGGCATCACAAATCACATCAATAAGAAAGATATTGAGCCGTTAGAGAGTGTCCAAAGGAGGGCAGTGAAGAAGATGAAGGTCCTTGAGGGGAAGCTGTATGAGGAGTGGCTGAGGTCACTTGGTCTGTTCAGCCCAGAGAAGAGGAGACTGAGGGGAGACCTCATGGCAGTGACAACTTCCTCGTGAGGGGAAGAGGAGGGGCAGGCACTGATCTCTTCTCTGTGGTCCCAGTGACAGGACCCAAGGGAATGGCCTGAAGTTGTGTCAAGGAAGGTCTAGGTTGGATATTAGAAAAAGGTTCTTCACCCAGAGGGTGGTAGGGCACTGGAACAGGCTTCTCAGGGAAGTGGTCACAGAGCCAAGACTGACAGAATTTAAGAAATATTTGGACAATTCTCTAGGGCACATGGTGTGACTCTTGGGGATAGTCTTGTGCAGGGCCAGGAGTTGGACCTGATAATCCCTGTGGGTCTCTTCCAAATCAGTATGTTCTCTTAATCTGTGATTCTGTAAACCAAGGCTGTAAGACTAAAAGTAATTTCTAACCTTAAGGCTCAGCTTATCCAGTAAACATTCTTTGTTACTTTTTTGACTTTTTGAAATGGCTACACCCAGGAACAGGTGCTTCTGGTCTCATTTCCAATTAGAAAAAAATGTAATGCTTTCTCTGTTTTACCATGACATTCATTCCTTTGTGTATAATTAATATGATATTTTGAATTCAATCAACTCTTCATTTTTAGTTGGCTGGTGAAAGTTAGAAAATTAGGAATTTGATTACATGGAAATGAGGTTTACCTTCTTCACAAAAATTCTTTTAAGTCTCAGAAATTAATCCTTCGGATTTTTTCATTAATATCGCATTTTGCAGTGCAGGTAGATAAAACTTGAATGAGACTGCAATTTCAACCAGATCTCTTCCTACAAGCAATATCACAGAATCATAGAATCATAGAATTAACTGGGTTGGAAGAGACCTCCGAGATCATCAAGTCCAACCCTTGATCCAACACCACTGTGATTACTAGATCATGGCACTCTGTGCCACATCCAGCCTCATCTTAAAAACCTCCAGGGACAGTGAATCCACCACCTCTCTGGGCAGGCCATTCCAATGCCTGATCACTCTCTCTGTGAAGAACTTCTTTCTAATATCCAACCTAAACCTCCTCTGGCAGAGCTTAAGCCCGTGCCCTCTTGTCCTATTCCTGATTGCCTGGGAGAAGAGACCCCCACCTGGCTACAACCTCCTTTCAGGGAGTTGTAGAGAGTGATGAGGTCGCCCCTGAGCCTCCTCTTCTCCAGACTAAACAACCCCAGCTCCCTCAGCCTCTCCTCACAGGAGACAGTGTCAAAGGCTTTGCTGAAGTCCAGATAGACACACCCACAGCCTTCCCCTCATCCATCAGGCAGGTCACCTGATCATAAAAGGAGATCAGGTTGGTCAGACAGGACCTGCCCCTCCTAAACCCGTGCTGGCCGGGTCTGATCCCTAAATATAAATACAATATAAATATATATACAATATATATACAATATAAATTGTATTGAACCTCAGCCTTTATTTTTATAAAAGCAATTACTGTCTAGAAAGGAACATTTTGTCTCTCTGGAGTTATACTTTTGTTGAACTCATTCAAACTGAAAGCTGTCCTAGAAAAAGGCTATTTGAGATTACCTCCTTTTTCTGATGGCCATACAAGTGGCCAAACATTTTTTTCCTTCTACTCAGATTTTTTAACCTCATTTAACCTTGTTCAAATTAAATTCTATATAAATACCAGTAAATAAAATGATAAGTGCTTAGTTATGTGTTGGTAGCCATGGTATCCGAGGAAGCAAGAGGAGAGCACGTTCTTTATTGCCAGTGTGCCACATTTAGGAGATGCTATGGAGACGCTGTGTGGGAACAAGCTCTTTCTTGAGAGTTTGCTGTGAAGCAGTTTGACCTGTGGTACACATGTTCGTGCTGAAGTCCACACGTGACAGAAACATCGTTTTCTGTGGAAACCTTCTGTGGTACCCCACTAAACAGGAGACACCATTTCTGCTACGTCACTGTTGCTGCAATGCTACACTGGCATTGCTTGGCTGGAAAGGTAAAGGTACAAAGCCTACATGAGCACTGAACTGGCTGTTCCTGGTAGCAACGTGGCACCTGGGGACATGGCTGTGCCTGGGCACAGGAGGAATTGCTGACCCTGTGGATGGAGATGGCTGCACCCAGAGCAGCGACCAGCAGTGCTGACTACAGCCACTGGATGCTGGATATGGATGCTGGACTTTGGCCCTTGGCCCCTAAGAAGCCCGTGGGAAAGCAGCTAGACCTGGGCTGGTGCCAGCACAGGGGGACGGCAGGCAGACAGACCATCCAAAAGTCCTGCTTAGGCGCTTTCAGTTTCCTGTTTTCTCTCAATGGTGGAGTGGCCTGGAAACAGACAGCAGGAGGGTCCAGAGCCCTCCACCTGCCGCTGGGTGGTTTCCAGAGCCCAGAGCAAGAGCTGCCATGCACAAGCTCCAGTGATAGCCACGGGCGCACTTGAAACCTCCCACTTGCTCCAGCAGCCCCAGCAAACACTCTGCATTTTAGTTGATTTCCAGACAATGGTGGTTTCTTTGTGCCGGTGCATGCCTGAGGTGTTCCAGGCTGCAGCTGACAGACGGTCAGCAGTGGGAGTGCACCATGTGTCTGACACTGGCCCAGGTGCCCTGGCTCACTGCAGGTACTACTGTGGCCTGGCAGAGATGGGGTGGCAGAGGGAGAAGCCCTGAGTCCTGCTGAGTGGACGTGGCTGGAGATCCTTGGCACACTCAGGACCAGCTCCAGGCAACTACACTGGACCAAGGCCCATGTGCTAACTCCTATCTCCAAAGGCAGGAGGCCCCTGGCTCCAGCGATATTGGAGATCTGCTCTGCCTCTTGTAACCGGAGCGCTGGGGATGCTGGCGTTGCCCTCTCCCTCCAGCAAAGCAACACTTTGTTCTTGGGAGCTGTGCTCTGAATTATCTACATGTGCATTTGACAAAACTACTTTTTCCTAAAGAAACCAAAACAGAGAGAAAAATCACTTGCAACTACACAACTAATTATCAGAAGTCTTTATTTTTATTATTGTTTGTTGTCCAGCCAATAAATAGAAATCTCTTTCCAAGCTGCTGTTGTCTTCCAGTAAAGTGTGTGGCCTATTCAGCCATATCTTTCAATTTAATCTTTTGGTTAACTCTTGTGTAAGGAGAAACTCTGCCTTGATAAGGAGCATGTTTCTGTGTAGTTAGCCATCTGCAGCTGCCTCTTAACTCTCTGATCATGAAAGTGAGGACGGCTGATCAGACACGTCTCACTCTCAAAACAGGCTAAAAGCTGTTCTGTGCATATTAAAATCAATGACAGATTTAAATGGATTTTATTGTAAACTGAACTGCATGGGTTTTGTAGTGTTTGCCAAACACTGCTTGCTATAATACTTTATATTGAGGTAGAAAACAAAAACAGTGTTCTTATTACGACAGGATGATAGCATAGGCAGTATCTTAAAAAAATACATGTTTACTTTGTGGTAGTTTTGAGGTAAAACTCAGCAATTTTCAGCAAGTGAAAACTGATCATTCAAATACATTTAAAATGCATTCCAAAGTGTTGGTAAATTTTAAGGAAGATTGCTGAATTGGGGCTTCATACTGATTTGTACTATTGGAGCATTTAGATATTCTTGAAGGAAACTTTGCCTGGGACACTGATTAGATAATCTTGTGTTTTGCTAACTCAATTTTTACAAGGCTGAATGAGAATTTTGGGAAATTTCAGAGAAAAGCACATACTTTTTCTCTTTTTCACATACCAAAACACGAACTAGTGAATGTCTTGGTTTCACCCCAGCCAGCAACCAAGCTCCGCACAGCTGCTTGCTCACTCCCCCACCAGCGGGACTGGGGAGAGAACTGGAAGGGTAAAAGGTAGAGAACTTTTGGGTTGAGAAAAAGACAGTTTAATAAGCAAAGCTAAAGCTGCTCACACAAGCAAAGAAAAGCAAAGAATTATTTCACTGCTTCCCATGGGCAGGCAGGTGTTCTGCCATCTCCAGGAGAGCAGGGCCCCATCACGCATAATGATTACTTGGGAAGACAAATGGTATCACTCCAAATGTCCTTCCCCTTTCCTTTTTTCTTCCCCTCAGCTTTATATACTGAACATGATCTCATATGGTGTGGAATATCTCTTTAGTCAGTCAGGATCACCTGTCCTGGCTGTGTGTCCTCCCAGACTCCCATGCACCCCCAACTTCCTTGTCAGTGTGGCAGTACAAAAAGCAATAAAGGCCTCAGCTCCGTGCAAACACTGCTCAGCAAGGACAAAAACATCTCTGTATTATCAACTCTGTGTTCAGCACAAATCCAAAACACAGCCCCATACCAGCCAGTGTGAAGAAAGTTAACTCTACCCCAGCCCAAACCAGCACAGTGAAAAATACTGTGAAGTATGGACTAAGTAACTGTCCCATGTGTAGGTTGTATTTGGCTTCTGCAAAGTAGTCTCTTCTAATACAGAAAGCAGAGACTTTCTGGCCTTTTTTCTTCAGTTTCTCTGAGGAAACTGAGGATAAATATGATATCCATGCATAAGTACCTTGTGGTCTTCAACAGGTTGTCATTTTATGAAGTATTTTACAGAGTAAAGTATACAATGAGTTTCACCAACAGACAGGTCCTTTGTTGAAAAAAGCAGAGTACTAAGACTGAAGAGGAAGGAAGGATGGAATAAAAACTGGTGCACACTAGAAACAAAGGCAAGGGACAAGAATAGAGAAAGGTGAACAGTTGTAAAAGTAGGCCATGTAATTGTAACAAATTCACGTGAGCTAGAAATGCTGTGGAATAGCTCTAAGGCCAAACTACATTCATGATCCTGTGTGTAATTTTAAAGTCTGATTATTGCTTTTAGCTTCCCTGGCAGGATTCAGCTAAATGGGATATAGTGATAGAGATGGAAGGGAAGAACTGGTTTCTTTACCCTTTTTGGATAAACTTAAAGTTTGAAAATTTTTTCTTAGGAAAATAATTTGTTGTCAGTGAATCCATTAGGGGTTTGGATGCTGGTTTTAATCTCTTGAACAAAAAGAAACAAAGGGGTTCAGTTTCCACCTAGGACATTAAATCTGAGGTGTCCCTTGGGTGTCCACATGTGCTTGAGGGGCCTCCTTCAATCCAGTGCCCCTACACAAGTGCTTGTCACCATTTGAGTAGGCACTATGTGGGCCCTCCTGAAGTCCTGGGAACCACTGGAGGCAGCTGAAGACGAGGCAGACACCCAAGGCACCTTTGGTGGTGCTGGATGCCTGTTTTAGGCAGCTGAAATGAGCCTGAAGTCAGACCAGCCAGTGAAGCTTGCTGGTCCAGCTCACCCTAAAGTAGACCTTTATTCACTGGCCAGCTAAGCAGACGTACAGGCTGTACCATCTGTAAAAGCAAGATATCTGCTGAACATGAAGGGATTTATACACCAGAGGCGTATTACACAATTATCTCAATCCTATGTCAAAATGTCATTTCCAAATGAAAAACTAGAATGGCATAAATAGATGAAATAAAGATTAAGTATTTCCTAACTAAAAAAGGTGGGTTTTTTCCCTGATTCAAAATGAATGCTGGTGGCAACTCAGCTGTTCATTTTAGGTGACAAAAATGTAGATTTTTACCTCCACTGATACAAATACTATCCTTTTTCAAACTTTTATTTCAGTAGTTTAATTTGAAATCAAACATTCCATTTCTCAACCCTTTCATTCATATCCAAATAAACTGGAGACATAGCTCTGAGGCATTGGCATACTATCTGAGATAGCTGATTTCCAAAACAGCCTTGTAGATGAGTAGTTTGCACATGTATTATAGATGTATTTGGAAGGAGTGTTAGAACTGATGTATGAACTGACAGCTTGGAGGATTGGCTGTCTTTCAGTAGGAAGGTCAATTAATATCTCATGCATGTAGCATGCATATTCTTGTGGGTAAAGTAGCATAGTTTGTTTTTTTTTTCTCAAGATTTTTGGAAAGAGTAAAACACGGTGTGTATGTAGAGTGCTCAATGTGGATCAGAAAGAAATCAACTAGCAAAGTATATTTATTTCTTCTATAATCACTTTTACTTTGGTAGTAATATCTGTTACTGGTAGCTGACAAATTTGTTTAAAAGGAAAATGCATATACTTGAAGTTTAATTTTACATGTATGCACACAAATCTGTCTGGCTTTATCGTTAAAGTCTAACTGGAGCACCAGTAACTCCTGGGATTGCTAACACACTTCCATTCCGTGCTCCTGTTCTGATGAGGGGAACAATTCATACTTCTCAAAACCACTCATCTTTTTCTTTGCAAGTGCCTAGAATTTAGCCTTTCAAACAAACAAATGAAAAAATTACTACTGAAAGTATTTCTTCCCTGTTGGCTGATTTTGATGGGAAGAGTGAGAAAATAACTTCTCAATGCTAAGTTCACACCCAGAGTTTTTTTAGCAAATCTGGCACTAAAAAATCAGAAAGCATGGATTGAGCCAGACATAAACTCCACTGAAGGGGAATATTTTGTACTATGCCAGTGAAAGCTGGACTTGATTTCATTAGTTATAAGCCTCTGAAAATCTGCTGGCAGGCCCATGGGGCTTTGGCAGTGCAGCATGCCATTGCTGGACACAAGGTTGTCCTGCTCAAGTGCAGAGTGAGCTGGCAAAGTGGCTGGGGAGGTGACTGTTCCTCAGTACATGGGTCACCAGTTCATTGATACCACTGTCCTTGCTGCAGGGACATTTAGCATCTGAACATGATGCCAAAATTTTCCTTTTTATAAAGGTATTTTTAGGTTGACTAACTGAACTCTGGCGCTTACAAAGGCCTCATTAACATGGGTCAAAGGTCAAATCCCTTGCCAGAATAAGGAACTGATGCCTGATGGTGCCAGGATAGCACTCTCACTCTGACTAAGGTTTCCCCCTTCGTTTTTTATTCCCCATTAGTAAACTTCCTGCTATCCTCCTTTGATAGATCCTTTGTCCAACCTCTTCCCCCTTTGTGGGGGAATGGGGTTAAACTTACAACTTTAGGATGGACCCACAGTAGAACATCTATCTGACTTGCAGATCTAGGGAATATCTTTTATAGCCATTGCAGCTCCTATAATTGTGGAATGAAAGCTATGTGCAACTAGAACAACAGTAAATTTGCAATATTAACATGGTTTTCTATAACCTGTTCTGGATTCATTCCATGCAATATGCGTTTACAAAGTAGCTTGTACTGTGGCACTGTAGTGGCTATAATTCTGGCAGAATTCATAAAGGTGTCCTATTCATTTCAGTGATCCCTTTAGAGAAGAACTGAGATTGCAGTTTCTGTCTTGGATTAAATTGTCCCTTAGGTTAAGGAGTAACCTTTTTTTCTTCAGACCCACTTTGTGCCCTCTGTCTCTTTGTCCTCAAAATAAATGTCTAGGGCAAATCCCACTACTTGCATCTAGTGCTACTTTGGTGAAGCTGAAAGGGAAGAATTTTGAATTGTGAATAATCCCTAATTTAAAGGAGAATGTAATGGACATGTTGAAATAACACCTAAAATAAGTGTAGTTCCACAGGAGTGATATTAAAACAAGTTTTCTAGAGTCAAGCACTCAGAAGGAAAGGACCAAAAGGGCTGTCTCACAAAATAGTTGAATACAGCTATCAGGAACATTGCAGTTTTTAATGTTTTAAAGTGTTCTTTAAAAAAAAAACAAAAAAACAACCCAACCCTCAAGGCCTGTCTGTATTCTTTAACTCATCTTCTCCATTAGCAGCAAAAACAAGCAGGGAGAGAGAGAAGAGATAAGAGAGAGAGGGAGACCAAAAGGAAGAGGGAATGTCACTTCTCAAGGCATTTTGATGACATGGTTAAGTTTGTATGTCACTTTTTACTTTTTTTTTCTCTACTGGATCTATTTGTTTTTCTGGAAGAGTTACATGATCTGTTGAGAAGATGGTACCTAAAGACTTAATCTTGCATTGTGACCATATTTATGATGACTATATTATGTTAAAGTGACTGCTTTCAAAACCTCTTTAAAATTTTCTTGGTATAAATGTAGATTGATAGGCCTATGAAACAAGACTATAACCACACTTAAAAACAGGTCAGCAGAGAAGATACTTGGGGAGGTGATTTTCCAGGGATGTAAGTTAGGTCTACTCAAAACAGTCCTCATTTTGGAAGTGTGATTCAGATATGCTTGCAGACATGCTTTCACTACTTAAAGAAGTGATATAATGAGGTTTAAAGTGGTTTTATCATTGCCCAATAGCCAGCGTTTCACAATCTGAAATAAAATTACCCAAGGCCCTCGTAGTGCTTGCTCTGTGTTGCATGCACATCCCAGGTGAAAGGCAAGTGGTTGAAGTGATTTGAAAGCATAGTGTGATTGCATCAGCCAGGTGAGAGGCTGCTGGAGAAGAGCTTCAGCCCTGAGTCAGCACAGTGTGGTGTGGTACTGGCTGTGCTGGAAGAGGTGCAGAGCCTCCCTGCCTCAGCAGGAGCCTTGGGAAAGCTTTTGGCTGAGAAAGCTCTCCTTACACCTACTCCCTCTGAGCTGATTCCACATTTTCACAACAGATGCACTGTCTCCCTTTGAGGAAATCTTCCCTAGGATGCCCTGAGAATGGTAGGCATGTGGTTTTGCCCAGCATTTACAGGGACCATGCAAAATGAACATGGGAAGACAGGAGGAAAATGGATGTGGATGTGTCCTTGTTCCAAGCACATGCATTAGGCACCTAATGGGGCAAATGAACGTTCTGGAAACACTAAAGATTATAAATGCTATATTCATTAAGGACTGTTGTATAGCATAGCTTTTGTATTTTGCAAAGTAATTTTCTCTAAATTGCTTAGCACATCTGCTTGGTGGATTATAGGATAAGTAGGCAAGACAGAAGCAGCCATAATTTTTACTCATGAGACCACAAGGGATAGAAACCAACTACTCTTACAGTAGTGTGAACAAAGCTGTAATCTTCAGCTCCTTGCCCTTTACTGCCCTGAATGGAAGTATCTACGTCAGTATGGTTGATCCTTTCACAGCAGTGAAAGTGTATCCTGCATAAGAGAGCAAAATTCTCCATCTAGCAAGCCTGGTACAGTATTTGCTGATGCAAAGAAGACAGCTGCTGTCTGCTCATTGCTCCAAGGGGAATGTAATCTATGAAGGAAGAATGTGCATCTGGGGATCTCAGCATTTCAAAAGACTTCAAAGTCAGGAACTCTGAATGGTACCCTCTTAGGAAAGACATGATACTTCCTCACAGCACCTCTTTTTTCATTCTCCTATCCCACAGGACAGGGACAAGCCTATTTAGTATGACTTACATAAATAAATGTGTGTGAAAATTCAACTCTTTTAGAAATTTCTTTTCTTCAGAAACCTAAGCAGCTGCTCAGACTAGTAATGAGTTATTGAACACTTCTTCCTTTTGTTCAGCATTTTGCTGATTTTACTAAATGTGCTGCAATACCCCAGACCTCTGACAATGTGAGAGAAAAATGAGGTGATGATGATGGACTGGAAATGGAGTCCAGCCACAATGTTACCAACCTACATAATGCAGTTTTCCATGCGGGCATGAAAGATGCTTTGTGAATGAATATAAAAGCTGAGAAGGGACTGGATGGGTACAAAAGCTGACTCTAGCTATATATTCCAGCACTGCCTACATGGGGAGATGTCATCACACAGCATTATGGTCTGAAATGATTCCTCAAAACAACAAAGCCTGAAACTGTTCATTTTCTGCATATTTCTCCCACATCAGTGGAAAATTTATATTGAGGCAAACAAATACCATTTAAACTAAAAATGTTAATACAAGTATCTTTTATTTTTAGCTGCCTGAATGGTTAGGACATGCTTGAAGTGGTTATATCCACCCTATTTTTATGTGCTTAGACTCCTTTGTCTCCTCTCGGTGTTCAAAGACCCACAAATTTTCTGGTATTTGTTTGCATGTTAGTGGTATAATTTGTACCATTTCTGGACTAAGTGCTGAAATTGTTTCTTGTTACTCCTAATGGGTGCACTGTCTTTTAATTAAAAACAAATGCAATGCCAACCACAATAATAAAACAGATTATAGACTAAGTTTCTAGCTCCTGATCTTCATACAGCAGGCCACACAAGCACGCATTCATTCACCTCATCTCCTCCTATTGTTGCAATGTCCTGCAGAGTTTATGCAATATAACTCTTAAAGCATGTGAACATCTTGTTTTGGCTGGCTTTTTGACTGCCTCTGGGAAACTCCTAGGAAATGAGCCAGCTGCCACTTTCTGAGCAGTGAATTCAGTCCATTCCCAGATGTGACCCTATGATGGGAGGGACCATGGATCCTTGTGGTGGAAGGCTGGTGGCAAAAGCTGACTGGTTCTGCCAGACCAGTTTGTTTGGCACTACAGAGCAGTCCCCTCATATCATTGTGGGAGCTTTGGGCAAGAGAGCAGGAAGAGCTGGTCCAGATTAACCAGCTTGTCAAGCCAGATCTAGTTGATTGCTTTGAGGTCTGGCAACTCTGTGCTAAGTAAATTAGCATTATACCCATTTTAGGCCATATTTAGGACCTAAATTGTCTTAGGAACATTGTAGATGGAGATGTTTCATGATACTCTAGTGTTTCACTGATGCATATTTTATACTTTATGGTACATTTTAAGTACAAAAAAAATTAACCCAATCCCTATACTGCCTTTGTGAGCCTTATCACAATCAATCCCACTAAAACTGTCCTCATTTTTTACAACTGTGTCTGAAAGAAAAAATTCAAGCCACACTACATATTTGGAAGTCCTAATATCTTTCTGTAAGTTATCTATATCACTCTGTAGTAATACCTTACTGTTGTTTTGAGTAGTTCTTCTTTCAGTCCTTAGTGACGTATTATATTTTCATCACGGTCACTCTTTTATAGGTGGGGAAGTGATACAGGGAATATTAGTTACAGTGACATTCCCAGAAAACTGGTTGTAGTGCTATAATAGAAGGTAAGTTTTTATAGAGCTCTTAATTCACTAGTACCACTACTTCAATTACAGCAGAACTTATGGGCTTGATGCTGAAGTTACAGAAGGAGTGATGGATTATATATGTTGTGCAAGTTAGATCAGAAATCAGCTGGTTTTTGGCTTGAGAAAATAAAGAGTTTAAGAAAACTGCTATTGCAAGCCCTGGGAAAAAGTATTGTTTGGGCAGAACTTGCGAAAGGTTCTTATTGCCTCTTGCGACAAAGCTGATGGTGCTCAAGAAGATGCAGCTGTGTGTCTAAGCCCCTGCACCTAAACAGAAGTTGTAGGTGTAGGCCTGCAAGGTGGACAGCCCTGACGCAAAAAGAGACACTGTCATCCAGGGCTGCAGACAATAAAGACAAGAAGAAAGTCTTGTCTTGGAAATGTTCGGTGAACCATTTTGCTTTGCTGCTGACTGACTGACAGGGTTTTTGAGATTACTTAGGATTTTGGAACCTTAGCAGTAGTCTCCCAGAGGTGGTTTAATGGACAGAACTGGAATATAGTATTATGCAGATGCCACCCTCTATTTTTAGAGAAGAAAAAGTTTCTTCTCTTCTCTACAATGTATTCAGGAGAATGTCACTTGCATGTGATCCTGAAGATCAGGAGAGATACACTAGTGCATGTGGTTGTCTGCAGTGTAGTGGATCCTGTAAGAAATTAAAAACATATCAGGTAAGTGCATACCTACCACAGAGAAGAATATACAAGAAGTGTGTGAAATAGTTCCTCGAGTGTTTTCTAAGAACAGGTCAGCATAATAAGAAAATGTAATTCTGGAAGGCTATTATTTTGTCCACATTACAGGGTTGTGTTTGTCACACTATGTGTTTTTGCGCTGATCCTGTTAAAACACACATAGGAAAAAAGCACACTTTGTCATTTCCAGTGAGGGAGCTGATACAAAGCAGCAGATCCTGAGCTTTACTGGTCTGAGTGATGGAGGCTAACAGCTGTCCTAGCTGTGTTGCCCGATACCTAAACTCTTTTCCAAAGTCACTTCATCTTGTGGATCACATGGAAGTTAGAAGAACACAAAGCAAAATTTTAAAAAAAGGAACATAATACTAGTAAATTAGAGAGGAGAGGGAAAGAATCAGCAAATGAACTTGGGAGTGATTTCTCCCTAGATGTTTACAAAAACACTTTAATCCTGAAAGTTTAGGCTGAGAAACACTGAGAACAGAGTTTTGTTTGGGTGAACTGATGTTTCCAGAAGTTTTGGTGATGGGTTTAACAGGTTTCATTTAATTGCTCTCTGCTTGGGAAAGCAGCCATTAAGTTGTGACTGATTGGAAATCCAGATGTAAAGTTGAGCCATTTTTTGCAGCTGGGCTCCAGTGAAGGTAGTGAACAGCTAAGGGAAAGTACAAAGCGTTCCTGAGGGAACATTTGGGGAGGGAGGAGTGTAGACTGTCTCCCTTTTGGCAAGAAAGAACATCAGCAGCAACTGAAAAAAAAAAAAGTTACTTACAGGGAAATATAGAGTTGTTTCTGAAGGAGATTTGCCATGTTCTTTCTTATAAAAAAAAAAAAGGCAAAAAGTTGTTTTTGTTTCAGGAAAGGAAATGAATGATTGAACACATAATAATAATAATAATGGCCAGTCTTCGCGAGCGAAGATCCAGGGAAGGTCTTTACACCTTCCAGCCTGCGCATTGGATTTTTTAGGTGAGACACAGTGTGCGCGGAACTGAGCCCACCCTTTAATCCTAAGGTTCATCTACCGGGGCCAAGCGAGCTTGGACGGTGGCAGCGAGGTCCTTAGGACGTAGATGGATTGCCTTTTTAAGGGTTAACGAGCTCCATCAGCCCGGGAGTGGCCCTGACCGGGAATCGAACCCGGGTCTCGGCGGTGACAGCGCCGCGCCCTTACCACTAGACCTGGTGATTGAACACTTACTATAATGGTATTAGTTTCCTTGCTTCTTCAAAGAGCTATAATCCATCCAGAAGGAGATGTCCTTTTGGACATCCTGTGTGAAGAACTACTGTTGAAACCTCATCTGCAGAACAAACCAGCATGGAACTGAAGCAAAGAAAGAACAAAAGGTGGCAACCTACTTCCTCTGCCTGTTTACAGGCCAGGTCTACCTCCTCAATACTCTGCTATAGATATGTCTACTTTTAATGTATATGGACAAAGGACTCTCAAGTAACAGATAATGAAGATATTATAATAATAGCCTTTTAAAATGTAAAAAAAAACATTTTACTGCCTATTTTGGATAATATCAATTTAGACTGATGCAATTTTTACTTGTCGGTTTGTATCTTCGACTTCTAGAGGTTCACAGAGGTTCCAGAGGACATTCACAGAAAATTGGGCCACACCTTGTGCTGAGCCTTTAATGAATTGGCAGAGACACACCCTAGGAGCTCCACTCCATTCGTATGGATTAGTTTAAAGATTGTGGGCTGTGGTAACCTTATGCAAGAAACAGTCTAAAGCATTCTTTGACTGTTTTGCCATGACCACAAACCCAGCTTGGCACTCCTGGCTGTGCTGAGAGCAATGCTGAGGCTTGACTCTGCCTGTGTGGCTGAGGAGCCTCAGCTTGGGGCAGTGTCCCATCGCTCCTGATGGGACAGCAGAAGGTAACTATCTCTGAGCACTTCTGTTGCTCCATGGAGTGTGTGAAGCTCCTATAGGTATGCACTGTCTGTAGTGGCGCTCGTGCAATAATTTGGAACCACTGAGCCATCAGTACTAAAGCAAAAAATTAAGTTCTGTGGAGATGCAGGTATGAACTGTGTGATCTCCTTATCAAGCTACCATGCGAGTAAGTAGCCTCAGTTTGTGCTAGAAACATTAAACATTTTATTTTGCCTGTTGTACGAAGCCTGTAATCAGAGCAGCTATCGCCTTCTGTGGTATACCTCTGGAGGTAGAGATTGTTGCCCAAACACTGATCAGGTAAAACTTTCTTTGCTATGAGGCAACAAACAAGATACTACTCATAAGTTAATTGTGCTTATAAAAAATAGTTCCATCTATTTTAAGTTCCTCCTGCTTTTGTTTTGACCCAGCTAGCAAATCCTCACAGACTTGCACCAAAGACAAATTTCTTCACCAAATACCTCAGCATGAGTCAAAGGTTGGACAGATGCGTTTCTGAAAGCCTTACATCAAGGAGGTCCCTACTAAAACATAACAATAATTATGATAATTAGATGGTAGGGCTACTTTGCAAAATGGTGTTAAAATAAGGCAAGGTTTTATTGCAGGGAAAGGGATGAAGAGTCAAAAATAG
The DNA here is from genome assembly GCF_022539395.1 of Myiozetetes cayanensis. Taxonomy (NCBI): domain Eukaryota; kingdom Metazoa; phylum Chordata; class Aves; order Passeriformes; family Tyrannidae; genus Myiozetetes; species Myiozetetes cayanensis. The sequence goes on along the minus strand of NW_026086604.1, from coordinate 27,265,636 downwards.
CTGCTGTAACAAAAAAGTCTTCCTTTATGAGTTTAGCATTGTTGAATTTGGTAAGAAATATAAAAATAATAATTACAACAGTAATAAAATTTAATTTATAATTACATATTGTTACTGTAGCAGCAGAGAAAATATTATGAATTGAGATCCACTACCAGTAAGAGCTGTCATAGGCATTAACCTTTGTAATTGATTTTGGTCATCTTTGACCTGATTATGAAAATCCTAGACTTTTGCAATGGACTTGGAAATAGTAGGCTGGGCATGAGAATGCTGCTATAAGTTGATGATTATATTTTATCCTATCTCCTGTGACCCTTGTCCTATTTAAAGCAAGTATCAGATGACGTTTTCTGTTTTGTTTTATCAGCAGACTGGATGTTTTAATAAGACTTTAATAAGCAGCTTCATGCACCAACTGTGATGCAGGAGAACAGATTAAAACTATGTTGAAGGTGGAAATGTATTTCAAGTAGCTGCAGATACAGAAGTAACCTCAGTGTGAGTCCAGCACAACACTGAAGACTCTTCTATGGACAATGGGCAAGGATCCCACCGAACCTAAGCAACCGTGTGCAAATGAGATCAGCTGTCCCCTAGTGATTTTTGTTTGTCTGTTTTAGAGAGTGTACAAATGACTAGAGTATTCCTAGACAACTTCCACCAAGACTAACAAAGTTAGGGTAAATTAATTCCACTAGATAAAGAATAAAGGTAAACTGAGCTCTAACAGGATGCTACCTCTGTATGGAGAATTTAAGTAGCAGTGCTACTTAAATGGCCTGTCAAAATGTCTCTCACATGAAAAGCAGTCTAAATCACATCTAAGATTCAAATCAAAGAGGAACTGAGGGGAAGCCAAAAACTTGAAGCAGACATAGCTCAGTCTTGGACAAGCCTTTGACGGGAGACACATACCCCAAAAGAAGGCAACTAAATCAGGATACTCTTTAATAACCAGAGTTTGATGGCACTTGAATCAATGTGGTAAGTAGGTATAAGGCCTAGTATGTTTTCAGCCTGTATGTTCTTGTTACTTTCTTTTCTTTGGTAAATGTACATCACGCTTTACCTGTCTGATAAAAAGATGGCCTGACTTTCATTAATTTTTTTTTTTTTTTGTTTGTTGTTGGTTATTCTTTGGTTTTGTTTGGTTTTTCTTTGGTTTTGTTTGTTTGTTTGTTTTGAAAGAGATAATATGCTTCGTGGATTAACAATGGTGTTCAGGAATTAAAAAATGATTGTTATGTATTTCCCTGGCACACCCATGCAGTCCTGCTCCCTGTGCCAGGCCACCTATTAAGTTTCTTACCACTCTCTTGCTTCAAATCAGGAGCATTTAATCCTTGGTGATGTTCTCATTCTGAGGAGCATTGTGTCTCTCCACGTTTTGTACCACCACACCCACCAGGCTTTTACTGAAGTCTTCTCAAGGTGATAATCACTGCAGCACATTATTCCTATAGCACTGGAGTCACCTAATGGATAATAGGGGGAAATCATTAAGATTACACCACAGCTCCAAGATGTCTGAATCGTGCAAAGCTGGAAAGCAAATGTTGAACTCAGGAAAACTTTCATGCCGCTCATTGTTAAACAAAAGCCTGGGAGAAAAATGAACAAATACAAAAAATACATTGCATGTTTTTCTAAATGTTGTTGAAATGCTCAGAATAAATGTTCTAAAAATGCTCTCATGGAATACTGAATATAATAGATACATTTTTGTTGGGACACATTCATTAGCACGAGGAACTATCTGTTTCCTGATTATTTCCTCTCTTACCAGTACATATTAAATCTCTCCAAGCATGTCTGCCTTGTTGCCATTTGATCTGTTCATTGAGGAGAAGCAATTTAAATTTCATGTTTGCAGGGCATGTGCAGAGGTTTACATCAATGAATCACAGAGAAGGAAATATTCCAGTTTGCTGGCAGAAGTGTCAGCTGAACAGAATAGTTTTGGGGCCTTTGGCAACACCTTGCTGAAAGCATTCCTGGTGTTGGACACAAACAAGGCAGATGAAACTTTGTTCAGAGGGAAATTATATAATACACCAGGGAGTCCAGAATGCATAATTCTTTGTCTTCATAATAAATTAAATACAGAACTAATAATTTCCTAGGTAACAACAGACATACTGTTTTTTAAGTTTGCTCTTGATCTTGTACAGTACATCAAAAGAAACAATTTGTCTTCTGTATTTAACGTCTAGAATCTTTTCCTTGCAAAAAGTTTTTCTTTGAAGATTTCAGTATGAACTGAGGCCCCTGACATTTTCATCAGCAAGGGATTTTTTCAGGTCCTTTTACTCTCAGCTTAAAGCATCTGGCCCCATGCTTCCTGCTGGGCATGGCACATCAAGCTGTATCTTCTGCAACTTTCCTGCTGACCATTGCTCCTACTTTTCAGTGGTGATGCCTGTGAATCAGCACTTCAGGCATGGCACACTCAGCTCTCCCATCATTACCAAGACAAAAAAGTTCCACAGACAACTCTCCTTCAAGCTCACCTCAGCTACTCAGTAGTTCTTCCACTTCCTGCCTCATGTCCTGGTTTGCTCTTCACCTTCCACTCACAAGTTTTCTCCTTCTTTTATGCCTCTTTGGAGAATGTTTCCATCTGTTCTACTCTGTGCACGGAGGATCAGAAGCAAACAGCTAAAATGAGCTCCACGAGTCTCCTCTCTGTCCCTCTAAACTACTTTATACATTGTCCTATCTCTGTGATATTTTAACTTGGTCTGAAATGTTCTTCATGTTCTTGTGGTTCATAGCATCACACGGAGATGTGCTCTGCCTGGGCCCCATGACTACTGTCTGTCAAGGCTCCTTATAGGACTTTCCTGTATCTCTGTTCTATGCCAATATCTTTCTGACTTTTTCTCAGTTTTCTCCTTAAAAGAAGATCCTAATCCCTACCCTAGGCCTGCTTCTGGTCTCTTCTCTTTGTTTCTATCCAGGGTGTTCTCTTAAACTCTAGGTATATATGTTTTCCACACTTGCTAATAATTTTAGTGAACAGGAATTCAATATAGTCCAACATTCAGTCTGCAGAAATACCCTTTCAATAACATTTTACCTCCCTCCAGGAATCACACAGTGTCCATGAAATACAACTGTCTTGTATTGCACTGATGAGTTGCTGATCTGTAAGTAGTATGGAGGATGTTGGCAATTAATAGCTCAAAAAATTTTAACTAAAAATTACCTTGAAAGACAGTATTGTGAAAAGAAAATTTTCATTTTAGGAAATACATTTGCTTTCAGGTAAAATTGTGTCATCTTTTTGCTTCATTGTCTTTCTTTATCTTGATTTTTTTTCCAAGTCCTGTCATCCATCAAGTGTAACTGAGCTGTTTCCAAAGATGAATTTCTCTTGTTCCACATTTCAGGATGAGGTTATAATTCTAAAATGTTGTTGCCAAATCATTTCTTGTGATAAATATTTTCTCTTCCATCTATGAAATTGCATGATCCTGTTTATTCTCACTGAGATGGGAATTTGGAGGTATGGACACTTTCACCACAGAGTCTTTTAAGAAAAGAACATGGAAGGTTTCCCAGGAAGAGATGGGCTAAGTGTTCATTACTATTCCCACTTTACTGGCCATTATTATTATTATTATTACAACATCACTGTAAGTTAAGAGTGAAAGTGGTTTCAGTCAGCAAAGAAATTCAAAGAATTCAGAGCAGGCCATTACCAGAATAACTGGTGACACCTCTGTCACCCTGTCTTGAGATTACCTGGTGCATAAAATGTGCATCATCAGGCCCTGGCTCAATTCTTTCCTTTAGACTTGCTGAGTGCTTTGAAGGTACTCCAAAAGAACTCCAGGGGATGTAAGTGTCTGTGGTGGAAATCCTTGTGCATAAATTGACCCTTACCGTCATTCCAGCATTCCTGCTTTGATATTCGTTTCTCCTTACCTGCAGGGATGCTGCACTATTGCTGTTAAATTCAAATATACTAATCTCACTGTGCATCAGTGTTACTCAGAACTTCCTCCTGTCCTGAGAAAACTTCCCAGCCACCTTCAGAGTGCTCGTTGTAACTTTGAAGTTACAGTAAGTTGGAGGAGCCTGCTGGTAGGGAAATCTCAATATTTCTTTCCTTCCTACATCATGTACTGGATTTGCACCTTCTGCAAATCAGCACAAGGCTGCTGAGGAAGAGAAATGGTCTGTTCAAATCCAGGTAAGTTTTTGTTCCTGGCGGTAACTGGTCATAGAGAAAGACATCTGAGCTTTTACCTATCTATCTACATCTGTACTTCCTCAATCCCACCTAACTATAAATACAGAAAATTAGCTTATTAAAATTTAAAAGAATACTTGATCATCTTCTCTTTCCCAGATTCCTGACTTTCCAGAGAGCTTAAATTTGTCTAAAATTTAAAATCAAAACAGGCAGCTTCACCTATCATAATGAATAGGAAATGTTTATTATGCCTACTGGTCCCTGTTCAAAACTTTTTGTTATTTCACAGTAACAGGTCCACTGGATGGTGAGAATTTTTCTGTAACTATCATGCTGTATGGATATAAGGAAGCAGGATTTGCAGGGAAAGATTTATTCTTTATTAAGCTAGCTGGTATATGTGGAAAAATCAGGTAACATTTCAGGCTTAGAATCCCTTCTTCGGTTCAGCTGAGATCATGGTGTTCCACCTATACAGATATATAGATATGATTTTTTGTTGTTTGTTTCAGCCTTCTCACTGATGAACAAGGCTGTATGAGCCTGAACTCTACAAGGAAACAGAAAATCACTCCTGTTGATTATTCAAGCTGACAGCTTCGATCATTCACTTCTGGAAAGGACTGTGATTGACTTTGCATATAAAAGCCTTTCAGTTTGTGCCTCATTTAGGGATTTCAGGTTCACCCAGAAGTTGTTTGAGACAAATGCATTTCCAAAGCTGAGCACTGGGATATATGTGACGCAGTCAAGTCTCCCAAGACTGTTTTTTGAAGGAATCTGTATGCCTGTCACTGACAACACTTCTCTTAATAACTGTAAAGTTGCACTGATTTTCTCAGTACTGTAATGTCCTAGTCGTATTAGGCAAGAGTAGCCTGTACAAGTGTGTTACTACATACTCAGTAAGTATTACCAGACAAGAAAGAACTCTTCAAGTAATGGGAGAAAGGTTGTCCTAGTTCTTTGGAAATCTTTCTTGTTTCTTCTTTGACCTAGCAGAGACCTAAAACTGCCCAGTGGTTTCTTCAAGATTTTGCAACCACAAGGCAGAGCCTGGCAGACTCTCAAGTGCAGAGTAAGTAAGGGCAACTTTCTGAATTCACTTGATGAAAATGTTTAGAAACATGATATCAAAAGAGATAAATCAATGCTGGCTATATTCAGTCCTGGTAAATAAAGAGTTGGGGCTGTGGCCCTCAGTGGGAAGCTGAGTGTAGAGCACTGCTCTGTGAGGCAGGGGTGAGGTTGTGATGGGGCAGACCGAGGCACATCTGGAGTTTCAAGCAGAGAAGAAAATGTACAACGAAGGGCAGACCACTATTGTGATATTGTTGGCTCCTCCTTTTCACAGCACATGATGCAGAATGGCACAAGGAAAGTGCTGCAGCTCTGGTACTGAATGTCTTCTCCCACATGTGGAGCTGGCAAGTGATCTCTTGGTTGTCCATGCACAAAATTGTGCCTTTCCTTTACTATTGTCATATAAAGGCATCCCTGTCATCAATCCACAGTGGGACCAGTCCTGTCAGGTGAAGAGACTGTCTGGTACTGATACACAGAAATCTCAAACTGAGGAATTTTTTTAAAAGGTTTGGGAGGGGAATATCCTGTACTCCATTCTATTTCTCTACAGCTCCTTTGTCCCCCTCCTCCCACTTCCACACCCAAGCTCAAGTTTGTAAACCTTTTGAACTATTTTAAAAAATGTACAGCTTGTCCTCTAAGACATAGGAAATTACATTTGATGGTCTATTGTATAAGAATTTCCATATTTAGACAAAAATCAACAGATACAATCTCTGATTTCCTTTTCCCTATACTCCTCATATTTGCCTCTTTTTGCATTGCTTGGTTTTGCTGCTGCCATGTTGTAGCAGAAGCAGATGTCATCAATTAGAAGATGGATTTATAACTAGTGAGAGATATGTTCAAAAGCCTACCTGCTCATCCTACTACCATTTACTCACTCTGGGTTGGGTTGTCCACCCCAGCTTACATCTGATGTTTTTGATGCTTTTAAAGGTACTTCAGAGATAATCTTCTATAAAATATAAAAATATATAATCTACTATAAAAATATGGCACATACAAGAAAATGTTGGCTCCCTGATGTACAAGTTCTGAAACAGTCTTTCTAGGGCTTAGAAAAATAGAGGTCAGTGATATTAGACTGGATTAATTATGTAGCTAAACTCTAAAAAGGATTTCTAAACATAAAATTTGGGTTTCTTGCAGTTAACTATTTGGTATAATCATGATGTAATTTTTCTCAATGACAGTGAACTCAGCAACAATACTGATTAAGGAAGGAACTCACTCACAGGACCTCAATAACTCTGTAGTCATTAAACCCATTTGTAGAAAGGCTGGAGAGGAACACTACCAAGCAGAAGAAAATCAGAACAATATGTTTAAAAATCAATGCAGTAAAAAGTAAGCTTTCTGAATGAAAATGAAATCCCTCCATGTCTTTAAAACTGTGGCTCCAGCTAATTTTAAAGCCAAGAAAATGACCGGTGAATTCAGCAAATAAGTTAAAAAACCCCTCAGAAAACAAAAACACCCCCCCTTCTCCCGAAAAAGCAAAAACAACAACAACAAAAATACACAGAAAACCCCAAAACCCTCTGAAATTGAGATAACAGCTACAATTTATCTTTTACACTTGACACGGGACTTCAGCATTTGTCAATTTAGATAAGAAGTGTCATTCTTATACTCAGTTTCCAAACTGTGTGATGGACTTCCTTTGAACAAAAGATGCTTGCTATGATCCAGCTTGTACTCCAAGAACAGTACAGAAATTAACCTTACCTTTCCCAAAACAAACACACGTTTCTGTATCTATGGCATGCATAAATGTGTTCCTTGAGTGGCACTTGTGAGAAAATACATCTCGTAGCAGATGCTGATCACCTCTTAAAGTACAAATTAAAGTCTCCAGCACTTTGATATCCAAAGTGATCCAGGTGCCCGTCTCAGGCTGGCAGGAATTCCAGTGTGGTTAAAAACAGTCTTTCCTGAAATGTTATTTAAGAAATCTGAGGACTTGAGTCCACAGGAAACAAATAGTTTTGTTTTGTTGCACTGGATTTTTACTGCAAAAAGAGGCAGTCATTATAAATGAAAAAGTCAATGCTTTTTACTTTTCACTTTCCCACCTGTCTTAGTATTTGGGACAGTCTTCACTGTTTAGAAAGCACACACAAGGCTTTCAAACTGGCTAATTTTTGGGTAGTATATCAATTTGTAATGCATAAGTTCAGCTAACAACCATATTTTCCATCATCAGCTTTCTGGTTCTTTTTTGCTAATCTACAAAGAATGTTTTGCATTGTGAAATACCCATGTAACTACAATGTTTGTATTCACATGAGCAAAATTATAAGCACATGTAAGTAAAGCACATTCCTCATGATCTTTATGCTGCTTGAAGATTAAGAATACAATAGATTAAAAGAATCCAGGAATAGATTGGTCTCTGGAGAGCAGTCACAGTATTTGTGTAAGTCTACGCTGCTCTAATAAAGCCCTAATAGAAGTGTCTGAAATATTTTTGAAACAGAGTAGTTATATGGCCTCATTGCCCCTTTGGTTTTTGCATTTCAGAGGTAGAACTGATCAGAAGAGTATGTGTCATACAAAAAAATCAGAGTCCAACTTCTGCACAGTAAGGCTGCTCCAGCTCTGTAGGTTTACAATATATCTCAAGACTCTAATAAATACTTGCTGCTAAATCGAGTAAGTTCAGTGTAGTTACACTGATTGGCAGTATCTGAAAAGATGGACCCTTAACTACTTCCATCAAGAAGTCACAACCACCTTGTGACATGAAGCATGTTATCAAATGTTATTAAATTTAAAATAAAATATTAAATTAAAACTTTCAATCTTGTTAAAGTACAGTGGCCAACGGTAGATACTAAAAACTCATCTAGCAGGTGCCAGCTAAAAAGCATTAGAAATGGCACTACCACAAAATCACAGGTGACACATTCAGACAGAATTCCTAATTTATGATCCTTTTGCTATGATGCCAGTTTGAAAACTGTCTTTATTCTTTTGGCATTAAATAATATTTCAGAAATAAATAAGTGAAAATAGGTATCTGCTTATTTTGGATGTGTCATAGAATCATAGAATCAATTGGGTCAGAAAAGACCTCTGAGATCATCAAGTCCAACCCTTGATCCAACACCACCATGGTTGCTAGACCGTGGCACTAAGTGCTGCATTCAGTCTCATCTGAGAAACCTCCAGGGACAGTGAATCCACCACCTCTCTGGGCAACCCATTCCAATGTCCGATCACTCTCTCTGTAAAAAATTTCTTTCTAATATCCAACCTAAACCTCCCCTGGCAGAGATTAAGCCCGTGCCCTCTTGTCCTATTGCTGATTGCCTGGGAAAAGAGACCGACCCCCACCTGGCTACAACTTCCTTTCACGGAGTTGTAGAGAGTGATGAGGTCTCCCCTGAGCCTCCTCTTCTCCAGGCTAAACAACCCCAGCTCCCTCAGCCTCTCCTCACAGGACTTGGACTCAAGTCCTTTCACCAGCCTGGTTGCTCTTCTCTGGACCTGCTCCAGCACCTCAATGTCCTTCCTGAACTGAGGGGCCCAGAACTGGACACAATACTCAAGGTGTGGCCTCACCAGTGCTGAGTACAGGGGAAGGATCACTTCCCTGCTCCTGCTGGCCACACTGTTCCTGATGCAGTCCAGGATGCCATTGGCCTTCTTGGCCACCTGGGCACACTGCTGGCTCATGTTCAGCTTCCTGTCAATCAGCACCCCCAGGTCCCTTTCTGCCTGGCTGCTCTCCAGCCACTCTGTGCCCAGCCTGTAGCACTGCAGGGGGTTGTTGTGGCCAAAGTGCAGGACCCCGCACTTGGCCATGTTGAACCTCATCCTGTTGGAATCGGCCCAACTCTCCAGTCTATCCAGGTCCCTCTGCAGAGCTCTCCTGCCTTCCAGCAGGTCAGCATTCCCCCACAACTTGGTGTCATCTTCAAATTTGCTAATGATTTACTTGATCCCCTCATCCAGATAATTAATAAAGACATTAAACAGGACTGGGCCCAGCACTGATCCCTGGGGGACACCACTGGTGACCGGCCGCCAGCTGGATGCAGCCCCGTTCACCAGCACTCTCTGGGCCCGGCCCTCCAGCCAGTTCTTAACCCAGCAGAGAGTGCCCCTGTCCGAGCCATGGGCTGCCAGCTTTTCCAGGAGTATATTATGGGAGACAGTGTCAAAGGCTTTGCTGAAGTCCAGATAGACACATCCACAGCCTTCCCCTCATCCACCAGGCAGGTCACCTGATCATAAAAGGAGATCAGGTTGGTCAGACAGGACCTGCCCTTTCTATCTTTCTCTGATTGTATATTTCTATTCTTACTCAGTTTCAATAGCAACAACCTAAGTTCAAGGTGTATGTGACAAGTACTACCGACTTGCCAGTTGCCATTAAGAAACCTAAAGCTCAGGGCTCAATGTAAGTCTGTATCTAGAAGGATCTGACTCTCAAGCGTACACTGCTGTATCTGCTGCTTTCTGTAAAGTTAGATTACTTGGAATGACACAAATAAACCTTCAAGAGTATTTTGCTATGTGTGACTGAAACCCATACAATAATTTACATGATACTGGGAGTAAAAAAATTATCTGAGGTACTAAAGTATGCAGAAAATATTTGCCCTGAAAGAAAGTTCCCAGGTTTTTCATGCCTATTTGGCCCTGTGAGAGCACTATGAGGTTATGTGTTTGTTTCCCTGTCTCACTTTAAAACCTTTTGAATGATTTTAAGTTATCCTCTCTCAGAACCCAGGCAATGTCAAGTGACCTAAGGTCCAAATGTTGTTATTCCCTTTGAAAGTTCATAAATCAATTAGTTCATCTGACCACAGGATTGGACACAGAACTCTCCATGGACACAATAGCGGTACCTTCAACCTGACCCAAAATCTTCTGTGATTATTGGGTTCATAGCCTGTTAACATCAGTAGATATAACTGAATCACAGCTCTCTGTGCCCATCAGTGTCCTTTGAATCAGAATCTGCCTTTTGAATGCTCATGCATAAAGTCAGTTTTTGGTCAGTGCTGCTTTGATGATTTCTGCATCAAGTTCCATTTTGTGGTGTAGGCATCCCTGTGTTAGCTAACACAAAGAGAGCTTGCAAAACAGCCATTGTGTATGAAGGCAGTGTTATAATCAGATGTTGTTACCAATATAGAGGCCTAATTAGACTCTAGTCCCATGCATGGTGTCAACCTAAATAGACTCTTATGCATGCACTTTTATTGTGTGGCGTATTTAATTGAATTCTTCGAAGCAATCTGGGCATCACCTCCCAACTATTATAACCCCAATCTCTTTAAGAGTGAAATCCTCAAATGCTGTGGCCAGTAGGAAACTTCAAAGCAGAACTGTTGGCAACTGTGCACGTTCCAGGAGTAGCAGGTCTGCAATGCCCCAGTGGGATGTTGCTGGGGAGCAACTCCAGCATGTCAGGGTGCATGGTGTGTACATCTTGGCAAATGCTTCCTTCCATCCAGCCATAGACAGTCCTGCAGGATTCTCACACTCCTGGCAAACATTGCCTCTGGGAGCACAGTAATGCTGCTGTGAGCAAGCAGAAAAGATGTGCGAGGCAGTGTTACACTTCTTACAGCATTCAATATAGACCTACTTTATTCTTCTTGCATTAAAGGATAAAGATTCAGGTCTTGGACTGGTGCTTTTCTTCCAGTTTCCTTTAGGAAATGCTAAAAGCAGAGGGATATATCATATGGGAAATGAGACTTCTGCAAGACAATTGCTCAGAAGATTTTCTTTTTGCAAGGCAAGGGCACAGAGACCCATACTAAATGCCTAAACAAACATTTAAATTGATATGCCAAAATATCAATCTGAGGAGCAAAGAAATTAGGTAGAATTAGTCCCAGATTTTACAAGGGAATTTGAAATAAGGCAGAGGTCCTGAAATGGCTGCTTTCAGACCTGAGCATGCCCATGGTTGCTCTGACCTCAACTGTTTCTTGGGCATCTTGACCTCAGCAGGGGAAAGCGTAAGCAGGTTTGATGGTCCTGTCTTCCGGTAGAAGTCAAGTACCTCCCTACTGCTTTGGGCAGGGATTTCCTTTGTTGCTGGACATGTTTCAGCATTGAATAGGTAATCACGTAATTTTCTAATAATTACAGCCAGCTTGCACTTCACTGAAGTTAAGGAGTAGGGCCATTTGGTGCATTTTTATGAGTTTAAATAAATGTAACAACCAAGTCATATTAGATACAAGTTAGTTGAAAGATGGCAGCATGATACGTTTCAATTTTTTTTTTTTTTTTTAAGAGACTTGTGCTATTTTCATTAAAGAGCAAATAATTTTGTTTCACATCTCCTTGTTCTGGAGAGAGAGAGGTGGAAGTTTCTTTTAGCCAGCCTGGTTAGGCCATCTGGTAGCATATTAGAGAAGGTGTTTGTGTGGAAGTATACTTTCAGAAGTGAAAACAGTTTTGCTAAAGTCTACAGGGAATTTTAAAGATGACGTTCAAAAAGCTGTACCCCGCCTCCTCTTCTAAAGATGGTTTTGCCATTAAGGTTCATAAACTGTCCTGGGAATTTAAGTAGGAATTTTGCCTCTGATTCAAGAAGACAGTGACTGCATTTCCAGGAATTAGCTCACTAAGCTCAGCAGAGGCCATTCTCATTCCTTTGTTGCACATGACTGGTATGTTTACATCTAACACAGGCGTTTCTGACCTTTTGTGCCTTATGTTTTGCAGACATACAAGTTAAAAAAAGTTAATGAGTGATCTGTGTGCAGCTTTTCCCACCACTTTAATGAACAGCAAAATATGAGCTCTTTCTTCAGCCAGGTGTTTATTTCTCCCTAACATGTCTGTGAAGTTTTTTGCACAAGTACTGAGTTAACAGTAGCATTTGCTGTACAACATTGCTGTATTCAGTGCAACCGAAGATCCTGTAGTCTCCATTAACTGCAATGTCAGGAAGTTTACTAAAATATCAGGAAGAGCTTGAACCATGCTGTTAGGTGAGCTTTCCTGGACACTAGGGTGGAGGGGAAAATAAAATGTTAGAAATGCACCTAACATCTGAAACCCCATTCTACGAATGGATACAATGAGGTATAGAAAGATTGACTGATCGTTTGATCTTTCAAGCTACAGTCCATCGTTAGCTTTTGAGAAACAATCAGGATCAGATGTGATACAGACTTACAAAGTCATCTGTAGTCTGGGAAAGATAAAGAGAGAATGGTTGTTTTCCTCCCTTCACCTTTTGCAGAAGTCAAGAACTTCAGACAGGTAACAGGTAAGCAGTGAAAAAGAAGCAAATTTTTCATGTGGGCACTCAAATTTGCTATGTGGTGGAACTTGAGATCCCAGAACAGTGGGGAGCTGCAATGTATAAAGCAATTCAAAAAGCAGTTAGATAATTTGAGGAGGGAAGCATCCAGGCTCTTCAACGTAAGAATGTGCCTGTGATGTCCAGCAGTGCCTCATCTGAGGATATCTGAAGGCTGGGAGGGTGTATGAGGGGGAAGAACCACTTGGTACATGCCCTGCTTACTTTTATGTCCTTTCCTCTGCATCCACTGCTAGAGATAGGGTCCTAAACACACTTCCAAACTGATCCAGTGCAGCAATTCCCATATTTTTGTCTCTAGGTAAGCAATGTTTAGACACAGATTTATTTTAATGCATCCTTATCTCAAAAGTACTGTCAAGCAATTTCTAAATGATTAGAAAAATTCTTTTTCACGTCCCTAGTAAGTGATGCCAGGGAGCATTTGCTGTTCAGCACTTGTGAAAATGCTGATCTATAATCAGATAGTAATCTGTTCCTTTGCTCTCTGGAAAGAAAATAACTGCCATAAATTCATAGCTCTGTCATGAGGGCTGCAAAGATCAAATGCTTTTTGTTTCCCCTTTTCACCCACAATAGCCCCCTTCACAAAGTAGCTGCAGTAAGCAGTGGCACAGCAAGTGAATTTCAAATCACTTTGGGCTTTGTTTGACCTAGAAGTCAATATCAGACAGGGACACAACTGCATTATAGCTTCCTTCCCACAACACAGCATTGTTTGGAAGCTGCCCAAAGAGTATTACACCACTGGCTACATTCTTAACCCAGTGGTTATCAGTAGCCCGGAAAATTGGTTCCATCCTTTGTTAGAGAACTTACCATTTTTAGCCAGACCCTTAAGCTCTGTTCTCTGTTTAGTACCATCAGAGTCAGTAACAACAGAGATACTCTTATAAACAGTCAAATTTTATGTCAGAGGATAAAAATGTTCTCAGTAGGAACTTTATTATATTTTTACTGACTGTTAATGAAATGACAGACAATGCTTTAAATGTTGTTTGCTTATTTAGTGTTCTCTTCCTCCTTCCTTTCTCTGCACCCACATTTGTCCTCAAACTTAATATATTTAGTCTTTCTATCTTTCAAGCAGTAAGACCAATATGAGTACATGGGCACTAAGAGTAAGGCATCTACCGTGAATTTGCATGCTAGTGACATGCAACACGTATGTTGCAATGTATGCAACATGTATGTTAATATCATATCAGTGAAAACCATTGTTCAGAGTGGTAAGATCATTATAAACGCTTCCTGTTCTCTAAAAAAGGGCACAAAGTTCAGGGTACACTGATTGCATTTTCAAAGTTAGGCACATGCTTCGCTGTGTCAGAGCTTAAGACTGTAAGACATAATCTTTAATCCTGGCTATCAGGGAAGATAATTTGGGATAATTAATGAAAATTTAATTGTGTAATTAATCTGGCTACTACCCAGATTAGGTATTATAGTCCTGACATAAACCTCTCCTTATCTAAGGCCAAACAGCCCTTGGGCCTGATCCAAAGCACACCGAGGACAGCAGAAATCTTCCCATTGACTTCAGTGGGTTTCCAACCAGGCTGTTTGCTGTGTTCTCTTTAGAAGTAATTTTTCTTGCATTTTCTTGTGCTTTTACAATATCTGAGCAGCTACTAATTAACCACGTGGGGATATAACTGAAAACGTTTACCAAAAGAGTGGAACGCTGCTGTTGTGGCTCCGGGCAGGAAGCCTGTGCTTGGTGCTAACAGCAGCTTCCCTGGGGCCAGGCGCCAGGCTCACTCCAGCAGGTCCAAATCCCTGTGAAAGGAGGGAGGAGTGAGGCCCTGCCCTGCTAGGACAGGCTGTCAAACCACTCAGGAAATAGCTTTCAGTCCTGGCCCCACTTACCAAGGGTTTCTATGAGGATGTTCAGCTTTAACGTCCAGCCCAGAGAATGGTCCCAAGAAAGTGGGAGTTGGGCTCACTGGCTTCCGTTGCTTCCCAGAGCTGCTGCTTGCAACCCACCCTGTGCAAAATATAGCCCGGAAAATGAAAGTGGGCTCATTAATATTCCAGCATCCTTGCTTTAGGCTTCCTTACCTTTCCCTGTCTAGAGTGCCATACAAATTGGTGATGCTCTGGGTTTGTGCTGGACACGGGGACTTGCAATACCATGTGGAATAGGTCTGGGCCAGCTGTGATCTCTGGAACACCACAGCTGTTGGGCCAGGCACAGGGAGCATGGGCTCGTGCTGGTCCCAGGGGCACTGCAGCAGCTGTGAGCAAGGACCAGAACACAGCCTGTGTCAGGACCAGGTAAAGGTGCAACATGACGTACCCCTATGTGAAGTGCTTCCAGGTGGTGTGTGGAGAGATGCAGAGACTTAGAGGGGCTCCCTATGCTCTGAAATGCAAAACTGTTCCACAACACTCCAGATGAGGTTAAGATGGGAGATGACATATACCTTTTACAAACTGAAATATCACTTAAGCTTAATTAAAAAAATGCGATTATGAGAGTTTCTTAGCAAAGACACAGCATCTTTGGTGACTGAAGCAATTGCTTTGCAACTCAAAAGTGACAACACAAGTCTGTACAAGTACACTGCCACATGCATCAGATTTGGAGAGCTGTTTTATTTCTTCTGACTAGTCGTTATGGAAGACCATAAAAGTGTTTCACAAAGAGATTAATTTCTGTCCATGAAGACTCACGGATCCAGTTTGAAAAAACGAGAAGATTTAATAGCCAACACCATAGATATGAAACATTACTGGGTATGTCCTACACATATGCACAGCGGTTTCACTGCCTCACTTTATAACGGAGGAGCAGATCTACAGATCTCTTGGGAAGATGGATTGGGTGCTTGCATTTACCCAGTGTGCCACTGACTACTAAATTTAGTGGTGTTTCATTGTCCCTGGGAAAGCACAGCTTCCATATCTAACCTTTTAGGGGTCATTTGATCACACAGCAGCACAGAATTTCCTATGGACTAGAGAAAAGACGAGACTGTGACCTTATGGATGTTTGAATGAAACATGAAGTGATGGTTCAGGACTTTCTAACTTTAAAAGGAGATGTCCTGCCTACAAGTCATTTGGCAGCTATGACAAAGAAAAGCAGATATGTCACTTTTCCCCTGTTGTCGCTGACTGCTTTAGCTGGGCACTTCAAATCTGAAGAGGAATAGTACTGAAAGGATGAGTGTATACATGAATTTCAGACTTCTTAGTATCACATAAGTCAAATATATTATGTTTTGAAAGAAGTGGTATCTGGGAGAAAGAGTGAAAACTATCTTCTTTTGAAAAGTACTGCTTGACCTCAGGCATCTCCCACAGGAAAGCGGGTCCTCTAACCATCTTTCTTCCATTGCAAGCTTGACATTACAGTTTTGAGGATGTTCCTTGCATTTTTTTCCGACCATGATCTCATGCCCTAATGCAGGCAGGTCAAGAAAACTGCTTTTCAAGGTCTGTCTGGTGAGACCTGGCTGTAGAGCACCTGTCCCAGCTTCAGCCACAGAAATATTCAGAGAGGCTGTGCTATGCCTGTGGATGTAGCTCTCTATCTGTGGTGACAGTTTTGATCAGCAGATCACTGTGCCTTGTTACAGCTCAAAGGTCTCACTGCCTCAGAACACTTTCCTTACAACTGGAAAGAGATATTCTGAAGTCTTGCCTTGTCAGCCAGTACCATTGTTCTTAACATTTAAAACCACTCTGTGGATAACCTATACATTTCTCTCCTCATGAAGCCAAGTTGACTAAAGGCACAGAAAGTAAGCTGTAGACTTTCCACTTCTACACTGCCAGCTGGAATACAACCCACATGACTTGTTCTCATCGGCAGCTCTCGGAAGGTCTCTGCAGAAGCAGAGTGAGCTGAGGGCCATTTTCTACTTCCCATATGACTTACTCCAGTGCCAGGTTTTCCATTATCTGCTATGTCTTTCCAGGGGTGGTGGCAGGGATTAGATGTCTCATTAGGCATATGCATCCTAATAATAGGGAAGGGATGAGTTATGCTTGAATAAAAATATGTATGGGGAAATTGTCCCACTCAGCGCTGTATTCGCTCTGACTAGGTCAGGCTGTCGCACGGATGACTAAGAATAGCGGTGGCACGCAGTCAGTGAGAGTGATGACTCAGAAAGTGTTTTTTAAACTCAAAAAAATTCCTCAGAGTTGTCACCAAGGATTATAGATGCATGAGGAACATAGCACTGAAATAAGGCCTTTTGGTTGTTCTTTCAATTATTTGTCAACTTACACATTTCTTCATGCTCGTCTTCCTTACTATTATTTTTAGAAGCAAGTTCTTACCCTTGACAATCATTCAACATCAAAAGATGTGAAAGAAGAAAATAAAGCTATGCATTAGCATTTTTATAGGCCACCCATTAGTTTCAAACTTTCAAGAATATATAAACAGAATACTACCACTTCCTCTCCCATCAAACTACCTTTTTCACATTACAGGTATTTTGTTTGCCCCTATTGCAACTGGCAAGGTGAAAAGCGGATAGGATATTGCAAGTTCCAGGTACCTTCAGAGTGGAGGCTGAAAAGCAAATGTTTTAGATGTCATTTGATGGTCAGGGTTATGAAGTGTCTGTCTTTCTGATTACAGGTAGTAACTGGGGATGCTGAACCATAAACTTCATTTGAATATTAAAATTTCTCCTGTTTCTCAGCAGCATGCAGGGTTTTCTGCATCGTAATGAGTCATGTCATTAGTGTTGGAAAGCACTAATTCTTAATGAATATAAGTTTCTCTAATCAGCCACCAAAACAAATTCAATAGAAATCTGCTGTAATACATTTTATTTACTTCAAAGGCTTTGTAAGTCATGTTCAGTTAACTGCATCTTCCCTAAGCCAGCTTTAAAACAAAAGAACAAGTATGATCAACAGGGGTCCCTGGCTTAGGATGCATGTGACTTTTTACTATAAACCTTAATCCTGGGCGCTGAAGCATTCACATGATTATTTAATACATATTTAAAATACCAAGAAATACCAAGAAAAGTACATGACTTTGTAATCACTGATTTACTATTTTCCTCTCATGTACAAATGTAAAAACAGCACTTTATACATGCAGCTGCTTTGCTTGATCTTCTGGGGCATTATTCTCTGCTGGATAGGAAATGAATTGTATAATCTGAGATTTATTTTCTGCCGAAAGGTTTTTCCTGATTTTACCCAATACCTCTCCTTCAAGCATAAGTTGAACTGGAGAGTGCAAACTGGATCAGAGCTTTAGTAGAGAACCAGCTACAAAATAATAAATATATGGAGACACAATATTTAACATGCTGGTCTGCACTAGCACGTGAATCACACAGAGGATTTTTACTATGTTTTGTGATGTGCTTCTGTTCACAGACCCAGGTACTTGAAGGGATAGTAAAGAAGATGAAGGGAGGTGCCAAAGGCTTCCACACAATGAAAGGGCAGTGACACTATACACCCAGGAGATCATGCAGACAGCCTTGCTAGCTGCAGGTGCCTCCTCTCTGGGCACCTGGGGAAAGAGAATTGCACGCAAACAAATCATGTGTAAGTGCAGGAACCGCCTTGCAATACAGACCAAATTCCTATGCTAGACAGAAAAAGTTAATGTAGCCTCTAAAGACTGTTTTAAGGGTCAGTGTGTCTATGTCATTTCTCACCCGGGTCTGCACTGAGGAGATCTTTATCCCAGACAGGTATGATAAGGAATAGTGACATTGGCATGTCTATTGGACACTTGACTGCAAATCCTTGTCTTTTCACGGCAAACACCTCGGTGTTTTTCAGTCTTGTTGCCCCAGAAGAGTTTGGAAACAAGCACTGTGTGTGCAGTATGTTGAAAAAAACATGTAGGCTGACCTTGCTCATGGCTTTTTAAATGTTCTTCTACAACCAAAAGCTATCACTGATTTCTGTGATTTAATCTAATTCTTTCACTTCCTTTCCCAACTGTTGTGTTTCAGTGAGATTTTGTGAATCTAAATCACATACTGCTGGACCTTTCAAATACATTCTCAGAGCAATTTGTTTCAAAATGCATAAATGCACACAGTAAATAGAAACAGAGAAACAGAGAAACAGAGAAACAGAGAAAGGAGAATTCCCCTAGGTTTGTCATATTGGTACGCATAGTTGATCTTTCAATACACACTGTGGATCCTGGGAAAGACTTGTCTAGAAATAACAGACAAAATATTAACTTTCATGGTTCTTTTTTTTAATAGAGCTTCCAGTTCAGAGACACTCATATGGTCCATCAATGCTGCCACATAACCCTCTACTTATATATATGCAAAAGTAACTTTTACCTAGTTTTTGTGTTTGTGGAGTCAATTGGCATTCTTTGAAGATATTTTTTTAATTCAACTTAACCATTTTTATTACTTTTTTCCTCCGTTTTGAAAAATGCTTCCCCCAGTATAGTATTAATATCTGAGAGCCTCATCTCATAAAAAAAGCAAAAACAAAATAACCACTAGTCTATTAGAAGAGAAAGTTTGAAATTATGATTGCTGGCCAGAAGATCTAATGAAAGGGCTGTGAAATACTGTGGTTTTTGAACAATAATAGGGCTCCACATGTTTGGGGCTGATGACAATGAAACCATAAGGCCTAGTTGAGCATTTCTGAGAGTTGAGATTTCTGTGCGAGATTTGCACTTTAGGAAATCTTTCTTCCCCTCAGGTGGCATCGTGTCTGTAGTTAACCTCTTCTGCCTCCATACCACATAAAAGGCAGCTGGCTGTGTTAAAACATCCGGCTGGAGAACAATATTCCAGTTTCCTCCAACAACATGTCATCTCAGAAGTCTTTTAAAATAGTTTATAAAACTTTCAATAGACACAGCAAAACAGTAAGTTGATAACTTAAGAAAATCAACAAAAGCAAACTAGGAAATGAAGCTTTTAGAAAAAAGTAGAGTATGAATGAAGACTGACTGTGCATTTTTTCCTGTAAAGAGGATGAAAATATTCTGTAGTTGGATAAGGTGGAGCTATGCAGGGACTCTGTCAAATTACCACTGTCATTGCCTGTTTTTAGTAATAGCAAGTGGCAACTCCGTGTCCACCAATCGATGTGTCATACACATTGTCTTTGTTTCTTCTACAAGTGATAGCAAATGCTTTTCATAAAATTCATGGAGATTAAATTCTGATACAACAGAATTTTACCCTCACCACATCCTAAATACATTTTAATGGTCTTTGTCTATTGATAATTTTGTACAAAGTGCTCCTGTGTTGACATGGCAGCATTCAGAGACATTTTAATAGCAGATCACCATGTTCAAGAGACCACTAAATAACACAGGTGGGACATCTTACACAAGACTCATTGCAGCAGAATCTAGATTTTATGCTGGATAGGCTAGAAGAAAGGGATGCAATCCAGAGAGACCTGGATGGGCTTCAGGAGTGGGTTCATATGAAACTCATGAGGTTCAACAAAGCCAAATGCAAAGTGCTGCATGTGGGTTAGGGCAACACCTGGTATCAATATAAGCTGGGGGATGAACAGATCAAGAGCAGTCCTGTCGAGCAGGACTTGGTGGATGAGAGGTTGGACATGAGCCAAAATATGTCCTTCCATCCGAGAAAGCCAACTGTATCCTGGACTGCATCAAAAGCAGTGTGGGCAGCAGGTCGAGGTAGGGGATTCTGCCCCTCTGCTCCACTCTGGTAAGACCCCACCTGGAGTGCTGCATCCACCTCTGGGATGGTGATGAGCATGTTGAGACAGTGGAACAGGTTGCCCAGAGAAGCTGTGAAAGCCCATCCCTAGAAGCGTTCAAGGCCAGGTTGGATGGGTCTCTGAGCAACCTGATCTAGTGGAAGGTGTCCCTGACCAAGGCAGTGGAGTGAAACTAGGCGATCTTTGAAGGCCCCTTCCAACCCAGACTGTTCTGTGATTCTATGATTCTAAATCTCCTCCTAGTCTTTGCAAGAGAAAACACAGTTTTAGCAAAAAAGTTAAAGTCCCTTGTTGTCCTTTATAACACACAAATCTAATATGACTTTTTAGCTCTGTTATTAACTGTCCTGCCTTCCATAAGTACCCATACACATAAAAATACGTAGTCCTGAAGTGGCTTCTGCTATCAGTAGACTTACCTGAGTATTGTGGAACAGGAAATAGATTTTTTACAAGTGTTATTTTTATTTTCATTAAAGCATTTTGACCTTTTCAGTGATTAGTAGCGTAGGTTTCTTTCATTCTTCCACTGAAATTTATCTTCAAGTCTGATACAGCCAGGAGTTTGTGGCCTCTCCAATTTGATTCAAAGCTGCCTTCTTCCAGGAAAATTTGGTAATATGGAATCATCTTATTTGCCCTATTCCCTCCCAAGCTCACAGGGCTTTGTTATATATCCATGTGTATAAAAGCTGCCCTTTTAGAAAACTCACAATCTCGAAGAGCCCTGCACAGAAATGAAGGCAAGTCTATATACAGAGGAAGCAATCCCAGCTGTTGGATCATATTTTTAACTGCTATCTGAGAGCTATGTGGGAAAATTTCACAAAAAGTTACAATGTAAATTACCAAGTACTATCCAAATGAAATCCCTGAAATCCTTAGCCCAAGGATTTCCTTTGCACAAGATGTCCAAACTTGTCGCATGCAGAAACCTGAGACAAGGAATAACCTGTAGTCAGTAAGGCGGTGCAAAAGCAAGTAAAAGTGCTTAGTTACATTACCAGGACAGAGGAGAGGCTCTGGTATGAAACTTAAAGGTGAGATATGTTGAAAAGCGTAAAACCGGTGCTGAACATAAGTGGGATCTCTGTAAGAATTCTCTTCTGTCTTTATTCGTTCAGTAGGAAAATTTTTAAATGACTGATTAATGATTTTTTCCTCTGAGTTTTTTCAGTCTAAACAGTAATACTTTCAGATAAATGTGGTCATACTTTTTGTTATTATTTTTCTTTTTCTGATTGAAGAAGATTCACAGGACATAAAGTATGATGTATTTCACCAGTTTTTATAAAGAAACTTTTAATGTTGAATAAAAAAATAAGTGTTTTTATTTAACATTTTTAAACAGCTTTAACAGCTTTTCTTTCCTGGCTATAAACATTGCATGGAGTTACTCTTCTACCATTCATCTATATTGGGTTTCATGCTTAATGTGGCAATAAATTATACATGTGTTGGATTTCATATGTCAGAGCTTTCCGTCGCCCAAGGGCTGGATTTCCTGCTATTGTTTGCCACAGGTAACTATATATACTCAATGACCACACTGAAGACCGGTGATTTCTGAGGTGCTTTTTGGCTCAGTACCTGCAGAGCCAGACTCCAGAGCACATCCTTTTGTTTGTATTAATAGTGGAAAACCAGAAAATACTCTTTCCTTTTCATGGAAATACTTTTCTTCTTTCTCTTTGAAATCAATGTCAACATTTTTGTGTGATTAAGAGAGAATTCCTTAAGTGTCTGGAGAGACAGACTGTCATGCTGACTGAGGTCTAAAAGGAAAGCTGTGAGCTTTTTGTGTGTTCAAACTACAAACAAGTCAGTTCTGGTCCTGGATTCTTAAAAAAATGACATACAAAATCATTTTCCCCTCTACATCTTGACACACGGTTCTTTTCACCTGTCTGCCAGAGCTACTTGTGGTGACCACAGATTGTCCTGTTCTAGTTTCCAGCTATACAAATGTGACTAGACCGTCCTCAGTGAATCTTTCATTGTGAAAATGACACAGTGAAAAGCGTTTTGCCTTGCTGTGAGTGCATGAAATCAGATCAGATCTACTCAAGAAGATGACAGAACAGTAAATGTGCTGATGGTGTGGGGGGAGAGGACAGGTTGTCTTCCAAATTTGGTCTGCTTTTTTTCAAAATGAACATCATTTCCTAGGTGCTGTGGTTAGCAGATACCAGTGCTTGCTCATTACTTCTTTGGATATTCACTCACTTAGATGCTGTAGTTTGTTTGTCACAGCCAGAGAATGGACACAAACCCCAGTGGAAATAAATTCTGATAATATGAAAGGAACCAATTTTGCAAAGACAAGTGTGCAACTTGGTCTTTGTGTGAATATTCTCCTGCCCATGAAAATTGCTTGTGTTTACTTCAGAATCTCTTTCAGTTACAACCAGTGATTCCAAAAGGAGCAACTTTCCCTCCAACTTACTATTTAGCTGCCACACAGCAGTAAATCTGCCTTCTTAGAGACATGTGTGATCTCCTTGTACCATAAGTTCCTTGGAACAGAAACTGTTCTCTGTGTCAGTACAGGATAGCACAAAGGGTGCTAGTCCTGGTTTTATTGTATTGTTGCAGTTGGATTACAAATATCATTCACTTTTAGACAGAAGATCCAATAACAAATGGTTCTGCTTTCATATTCCTAGCAAACAAGATAACTCTGTCAGATAAAGCAATCCTTTTCAGGAAAGTTCGTTTAAATTATCATCCTGTGTTTATTTTTTCTATAGAAGTTGTAGATGAAGTTCTTAAAGGGTTGAAGAACTGTTTTACACTTTAAGGAAAAAAAAAATTAAAAAGCAAGTTTTGTTCTTAATATTGTAGGTTATAAAGATTAACAATATATGCTGTTGAGGCTTTTTACTTTTCCACAAACTCTTACTGAGTTTACATTTTTGAGGATTTATAGGCTTTTTGTAAGACCAATGACCAGGCATGTCATACAGAATCATCAGAAGGAAAGTCTAAAAATGTGTAACTATACAGTCTTGCTATGCCTTCAGAGACACCTCTTCCCCATCAATCATTTCACAGGAGTCAATCACATTAACTACTGCATTTTAAGCTGATGGTTTTCTTAGGTTAACTGAGGAAAACTAATGGATTGCTTGGGTTAACTAAGGAAAACTAAATAATTTCTTGGGTTAACTAAGGAAAGCAAACTTATGCTCTCTTCCTACCTCACATTTAGATGACAAAGGAGATACCTCAGGGTTTCTAGCTTTTGACCATGTCCTCTCTTCTTCCAGGTTTGAGAGACTTCTCATAAATTTGCAATATTAAAATCATTATAGCCTATGAATGGGTTTGTAGGCAGTAGGAGCACATCAACTGCGGGAGTGTGTTTATGTGTTATGGAAAGGATGTGTGTGGAAAGGCATGTAAATTACAAAGGGTAATGTCATCGTTTATAAGTTATTTCCTTCAATGAGTACTTCTATTCAAATCCAGATGGTGCTTGGAGAATTTTCTGCTACTGAAAAAAGCATTCCCTTCCTCTTGGCTGTGGTTCATCCTTGCACCACACCTGGGAGTGACGCTGCTCACATTCCCATTGCCTGGTTTAGGATCTGAATGTTCCACCATGTGATCAAGACATGGATGCTCAGCTCAAGTCCCTGAAGTGATGTCCCCCTTTCCTCTGGGACATAAACATCATGTTGTTGTTGAACTCTAACATAATTTCTGTATTTCACCCTTTCCCTATCTGTTGAAAATACTCTCCACAGGCTTACCAAGAGGAGAACTCAATGTGAAGACTGTTTGGGGGAGTCCTGAGTAATTTCTTGATGAAAGACCTGAAATGAAGCTTGAGAATCTTGTTTCTATTTTATGTTACTATTTTTGCAAGTAGAAAAACTGCAGTATTTTTAGAAACAAATGAGGAACAAAGATTCAAAGTTAGTTTTGCTTCCAGTATTTTGAGTGTTTGTCAGATTCATGACAGTCTCCTGGGAGCCCAAGCTAGCTTATAACAATACAACAGCATATTATTTCATATAGACAAGAAGGACCTTTTAGTTCCCTGGATTCCTACACATTTTCCAAACACTACAATTGCAAACAAAATTAAGCTACTTTTGAGTTAGCATAGGAAAACCATCTGGAAAGCAGCCATCAGAGGTGAAGTTCTGCAGTGCACTGAGCAGGATCTCGCACAGAGAAAGCAAACAAGCAAACAATCTGCGACTGCTACCTGGAGCAGTGCACATCCTGATCTAGGGTGTCAAGCCACCCATACAAGCTTCAGCACTGGAGGGTTTTTTTCAGGGTGTCATATTTGACTAGGCTATTTGCCATCTTCTATGCAGGTTATTTTTCAGGAGTGACATATTGTCCCAGTGGCTGGGGATAGTCCCCCATCAGTCTGTCTAGATAAATTCTGTCTTCAGTAGGTTCCCAGCAGATATCCAGCAGTGTTTCACAACAGCATAGGTAACTTATTTTTTCTAAGGAGTAAGAAATAATCTTGGCAATTTTCCTGTTCACTTTAACTATTTTTTAAGATACTAGTTCTGATAGCACAGCCTTACATAAAAAATATAAATCATATTGACCTCCCTATGCTGACCACTAGTAACAATCGGGGAATGTTCCAAGCTAGTTTCAGATGGACGAGATGATGTTAACATGGAGCTTGAGAATATCTTTAGTCCAACATATCTCTGCTACCTCAAAGTGTTCAGAGGTGTCATGCAGGCAATTTCTGATGTGAGAATTCAGAGCTCATGCTATTATATGGTTTTCAGGGAGGATCTTGAGTACAGCTATATTAAATCAAATAGGTACATTCAATTAAATCAAAAAGGTACATTCTTCAACTGTTTTCACAGACCCCTATGAATACTCTGGAACTTGTATCAAAGAACAATATAGCAATTCTTCACTGATCCTAGAAAAGCTTTGATAAAATGACACTTAATCACCATCTGATCCATAAAAGTGACAGTGACAAGCATAGCGTTTTCAGAAGATAGAGTGTCTTCTACCTTGCAAGCACCTAAACATTTCTAAAACAATGAGAGATTTAAGATTTTTTTTTTTACTCATTTCAGATTTTCTATATCTCTGGTTTTGTTTGTTTGTTTGTTGTTGTTGTTGTTATTTTTCCCCTTCCAAACTATTTAACATCCATATGTTTATATACCTTGGACAAGGGAGTATCTTGTGTCAATATGTTTCAGGTACAAGCAACTTTAATCTCCTATTTTATATGCCATATCTGTTAGAAAATGTAAGTAGTAGAAGAAAACCAAGAGTGTTGTTTGTGCTCTCACTAATCTGTAGCACTTGTTGAAATTGGCTCTTTGTGTCCTGAGCTGTTGGCCCAGGAGAGTGTGTACTTGTGAAGCTGAGGAGGAGGGATGAACCAAGCAGTGACTCTCACAGCAGGTACTGAAGTGGTGATACTAACGCTCTGCAGCATCAATTCCATAACAGTTTCAGTGGTGGAGAGCAGGAACCTGGTCCTGTGTCACTGGATGTGACTAAAGCCATGTGTATGAATAGATAGTTCTCTGTGTGTGCATGCCTGTGTGTGTGTGTAGATCTACATATATTTCACATCTTACCTATCCAAGGAATTTGGTGTGTTAACACAAGTCTTCTGTGCCCTTGACCAGTCTCCCTTCCCTGAATCCCTTCTCCCTAGTATGAATCATTTAGGGCATGTGTTTCAGGCCTCATTGGTTTCTCTGAACTCTCTCCATTGATCCATTCATTTTACACTGCATTATTCAGGACTGAGAATGCATCCTGGGGGCTTTGCTAGTGACAAGCAGAGCATGTGGGTGACTGCAGCTTGCTGATTATTCTCTGGACTGTGCATCCAATAGGAGGTTTGCCTTTTCAGTAAGGCCACATTTGCCACTTATACTCAGTCTGTGATCCACTATGAAGTCCCAGTGTTTGCACTAGTTTTTGCTTGTTCTCCATCCGTTATTTGTGCTCCTGCTGGTATTGTCTAGTGCATTTTTTCCCTCTTAAATGTCCCCCTGGCTGTTTCAAACTATTTCCTGGGTTTGTTGAGATCATTTGAATTTGAACCCTGCCCTCCGGTATGCTTGCATTTCCTCTCATCTGTGTACACTCTATAAATAACAATGGACTTATTACTGAGGACATTGAACAGTACTGGACCAGCATAAGTGCACATGATACATCCTTCCACTTTGAACCATTGACTGGAGAAGTATGGTTTTTGCATCAGTTTGTACCCCTTCTCTATAGCAGCAGCTTAATCTAGCCTAAATGTATGGCATGTTTATGAACACAGAATCATAGAATGGTTTGGTTTTTAAAGGACCCCGAAGATCATCTAGTTCCAACCCCCCTGCCATGGGCAGGGACACCTTCCACTTTTTCAAAGTCATTAACTTAGTCCATAGTGATTGGCTCTGTATTTCACAACATGCTCTCTGCCCAACTGCAGACAGAGCCAGAATAAACTGTTATGATGCTTCTTGATTACACCAAAACCCCAGAAAGAGGAAGCATCAGGACAGCCTTAATCTTGGTTCCTGTGCTCCTGGCCAGAGGGCTCAGATCCTATCTGGAAAGCACAGATATTTATGCACCTAACCTTTCATAATCTGACTGCTCTATCTCTTGTTAAGTTAAATGAAAACATTTGTGTTGACTACATAATTAGGGACCTTGAATGTTATGTCTTATAATGTCAAATTGCTTTGTAGTCTTTTTTTTTCCCACTGTTCAGAAGGAAAGGAGGTTTGTGAAGGAATTAATATTCCTTTTAAGTGGATTTACCTATACAAATCTGAAGGAGTCAGTAGGCTATAAAACTCTGAACTATATGGCACAAATACTAAAAGGTGGCATGATGCCCTACAAAGCTGCGAACCTCTGCTAGGAGATTATATAGGGAGACTGAGAGCTCCACTTTCACTGTCTCGCAGATTTTTTTCATATCAGATGTGCAGAGCTTCCAAGTAAAATGTTCACATATATTTTAGATTTCAGCTCTGAAAATTCATAATAGGCTATGAGAGATAAATGAGATTATTATTGGAATATGTAAGTATTGTACCATAGCTAGAGACACTAAATGTCTCCCCTTTCTGAAAATTACGTCTACAGATTTCCCAAAGCAGCACTACCCTCTGTCAAACTTGAAACAGGCTGTACATTAGCTGGAACGTCCCACAACTCCACTACAGGTGTCTACTGGTGTAGCTTTAACTGTGACACTGTGTGTATAAGCTCGAAAGACAAGATGAAATCTCACAGTGTTTTTGACCCATTGTTGACAGAGGTGCCTCTTCTAAGGAAGTTTTATCCACCACGGAGTGTGCCAGAGAGTGTGTTTTGGAATTCAATAGAAAATCTTTTTCCCTCCCTTACACTTCTCACAAATAATATGATTGGTACTGGTTGTCACATTATAGCGAATATAAAAACCTCTTAATTACTTTCAATTAATACTCCACTGAGAACTTGAAAATAGATCCAGCTGTAATCCATTCACCCTACCCTTCCTAATCCCTGAATGATTGCATTCCTTCTGATTTTAGTTTTAAAATTTTTCATAACATTTGAGGAAAGTATATTTAAGTATTGATTTGTAACTCTGAAAGGTAAAAAGAACTATATGAACTGTACTGTATGAATGCTGCCTAACACAGCTTTCCCTCTCTGTAGTGTCTAAGCACTACATTATTCCCAATGCTGTTATGCCCTTTAGTCCAAATAACATTATTTTATTGTGTTTCCCATCTGTAGCACGATGGCCAATAGCCAACCACAATGTTTTGCATTGAAATGGTGAGGATATGCTCTAATTGCCTCACTAACAAAGACCTTGATTACATCTAAATTCCAGGATTTCTGAAGGCAATTTTTTCATGGCATCAGCCTATTTGTTTCTAAGTGATTACCCCTTGAGCAGTAACCTTTCACTCCTTTGTATCTCAGACAACAGCAGAATTTTTTTAATCCAAAATGAAAATTAGGGAAGGTAGCAATGTCTTAAAAAGCACAGTTGAGCAATTTGTAAGCAGCACACTGTTTGTCAGCATAAGAAGTTTCTTCTTGGAAAAAATGTGATAAGTGGTGAGGACGTTTTATGAAGCACAATTGCTTTAACAACACAGCTTAATCCCCTCCCCAAATCTTTGCTGGTTCAAGAACTGCCCAGCCACGTATTTGCTGTCTAGTCAAACTGCCCCAACAGGTTGCTGTGTGAAAAACCAGCAACACAAATCTGTGTGCTGGGCACCTGGATGTGTGTGAATTCCCTTGACAGGAATGCTGTTGCCCCCCAGGTGAATTTTGGGGGAATGGACAAGGGAAGTTCAAAGTTCAAGGACAGTCAGTGGTGTTGCCTTTACTTTCAGATCCATTCCATGTGGAAAAGATTAGGGTGTGGGTTATGATATCCCAAGTTTAGCTATACATCACCAGGAGATGCTTTTCCATATTTTGCCCAGTCCAAGGAAACGGCTTTGGTACATGGAGTCCAGATGCAGCTTTTTTTTGATTTCAGTGCTCCTCATGGGAGCACCGGGGCTGAGGCAGACTCTTGCCATGGCAGCTTGTTTCTCCTTCCCCAGGAGACATCAGAGAGGGCAGAGGCAGGCAATGATGTCAGGGCTGTAGCAACTGGAGGAGGAGTACCCCTGCAGGCATTTCCCACTGCCCTGGGAGATGCAGGCGAAATGAGGTGTGACAGAGCCTTACAGCACTTTAGAAAGAGTAACTGATAGAAGAGGAGTGTGACTGGGGTATTCTGAAATCAGCAGGGATTTCACTGCTTGGGGTGGATGCTAGATCAAGCTGATTGCCTTAAATAATGCTGTTTATATACCAGCATCAGGTTACTGATATTTCTAGGTTAAGTGCATACACAAGCCAGGGAAATGGCAAATGGACTTGTTTGTTGATTTAAAAGCACAGTTCAGGACACAGATATGGTACCACAACCTACATATTCATTCCAGAAGTGTCTGACCAATGTAAAAAGTTTGGAAAAAAGAAAAACTCGTTTACAGTAAGACATAAAAAAGACCTTGTGACTGCAAAATTTGTATTCCCCCCAAATTCTCCTGGAGATCCCAAGTATTGCTTTACAAACAGCAGTACTCCAAAGCTCTCAATTTCTGTGCTGATTTGTACCACCTGCCTTATTGTTTTTGCCTTCAACACTATCAGTTCTGTTGCACTTTTCCTGTTTTGGAAAGTCTCCAGCTCTCATGACATTTTTAAGTGACCTTTGTATAGAGTGAAAGTGCCAAATACCAGGCTCCTGAAGAGCATATCTGCATTTAGTTAGGTATTTAAAACCCCAAAAGTATCATTACTTTAATCTCAAATCTCTGGAAAAATAAATGCAACTTTTCTCTTAAGGAGAAAATGAGAAAGCTGGTTTATGTCACAGGAAAGGAGATGACAGTAACTAAATAAATAAAGACTAGGTGAGCAGTCCTTTGCTTTTATTCTGTTGCTGGTTCCAGATCTGGAAAAACCACAGTTTGTACTGATCCTTTGCTTAAGGAAATAAAAAGCTGAAAATTAATATTTTATTGGAGAGGAAAATTTTCATTTAAGCTCAAAGAAGCATTTACAGGTTACATCAGGAAAAGCAAAGGAAATACAGACCTTGCTTACAGAACTATATTCTCCTTTGCCTGTGACTCAGGGGTGGGAGATAAGCTCTGCTTGAAAGGTTCTGGACAAGTTCCACCTTTCCAGAGCCAGCCTGGGGCAAGTGGCTCCAGCAGCCTCGCTATGACCTTGTTGCACTTTAAGGGGAGGGAATGAAGAAGGTGCAGAGCAAAAATCCAGATTCACAAGTCAGTTTCAGGCAGATTCTGAGCTGTAAGAAATGTATCTTTGATTCTCTGTTAAAAGACTAGAAGAATAATCTGGAAGGTCACATATAAAAGAGTTCTCACTGTATGTTATTATGGAAACTGGTGGATGATCTTCACTTAAAAGCATTATTACAATCTCTTTGCAAAAAAAAAGGTGATAAAAGGGGTATAATTCTACCTCTGTTCCATGTTACAGTCACTGAGGACTTGGAGTCACTGAAACTCTGACACTCACAAAGGTGGGTTTTAGTGGTAAATATGGGGGATTTATCCTTCCATCTGGGTTAGAGACCAGGATAAACTCTTCCTTAAAACTGCGGTCCAGAAATCTCACAGCCTTCTCTCACAGCCCGCATTTTCTAGGATTCATTCGTTTGCCTTCTGGCAGCTGCCTGCAGTTAGCTTGCATCTACATAAAAATGTATCCAAAGCTGGGCCCAGGCTCTAGCTTTTGCAGTAATGGGTAGAGAAGAAAGGTGACCTTTATAGCTCGCATGCCCATATGATATCCATCTCTTCACTCTCTGCTTGGTCAAACCAGTTTAGATTCTGACGTTCAGGATCTGTCTTGACTTCGAGAATTTGTGTTCTTGCCTGTACACCCAATAGGCAAAGGTTCATATCAGCTCTGCAGCTCCTAATGAGCCAAAATAAACAGACACGCCTCTCACAGTTGCTTTAACTCACAGAGGAGGCAGGGGCAGCCCTGCCTGATGGCATGGAGGCAATGACATTGGATGAAATACTCTGCATGATTAACATGACTGTTACGGTGAACACTGGCTAATGGAGGCAAAAATTAATAAGCTGCTACAGTGCTTTTTTTGTTAAATAGATTTCCAGAAGCCTAGCTTTGTTTTTTACTGTCTTTTCCTCAGATAAAAGCAGAGTAAGTGCAATGGGAGGAATGAACTTAGCTATACTCAGCTGGGCTTGATAGCAACCTCTACCCAATGAAACTCCTATGTGTGCTTAACATTAAGCATACACTTCATTGATGTACTGAAATAGGCTGGATTGCTGAGCACTTCAAGATGAAGCCCTCTAGCCTTAAGACTTCTGGAGTTCATTCACACCTCCTCCACACTGTGTCACAGGTTTATCTGCTCTTTTGGCAGACAAACATGGAATATATTCCAATTTTTTTTTCCTCTAGTAGCTGTTTTCTTCCAAATAAATATCCGGATACAAAACATGGTACTGAAAGATATATAAATTTTTTGGGATGAGTATGAAACAATGATGTGCTAAAATCCTAAGGCTTAAACAATAAATCATAAAGAAAATAACAAATTCTGCTGGAGAAGATAATTTCCATATAGGAGCTATTCAACAATAAAATCCTTTGCAGGAAAGGAATATTGAGCCAATGAGATGATATTTTTTATACATATCTAGGAAGCAATGTTAGCTCTCTCTTAGTTGTGGATTACTTGTGTTTCATTATTTTACCCAGAAATCAGCTGACCATTTATACAGAAAGGATCGAGAGAAAAGACAGTGCCATTCAAGAAAGGAAACTTAAATCATTCATGTGGAGCCAAACACTCTATTTTCTGTGTTGAGAAGCTTTTATTGGATCACCACAGTATTTTGGATTAGTTACACTACAGCTCTGAAATATCAAATTATAGTGTAGAAATTTTCCCAATAAAAGGAAATAAGGAAATAAGAAAATAAAGAAGCACAGTACATGAGGCTTTGGTCACTGAACTAAGCTGAATTTTAAGAGCCAGTCCCAGCCCAGTGCAGAGAAGGAACTTCTTCACACTCTTTCATAGACTCTAGTGCAGACAACTCCTTTCATGGCACATTCCTAAAGCACAAAGGAAAGATTAATTTAAGGCTTTTGTTGACATAAGGTGTGTCTGCTGAAGTAACATCTGAAGTCAGTGAAAATCCAGGTCACATTTTATATCTTTCCATGTTTACACAATTTTCAGAGCAAACAGCAAAACTATATTGCAAATGGAGTTGCTTCTATTTTAGCAGCTTTAGACTTCATTAAGTGGCATATAATGACAAAAAAATTGCAAAATTAGGGTCATCTTCCACAAACAGATTTATCTTCTTTGGTATTAATGCTGGCTTGATGTAAATATTATCCCCACCTGATTATTATAGCATAGCCCACCAACGCTTTCAAATTTACAAAGTTGGGAGTTCTTTCGTGTGGGAAAGCAGAAGTATCCTGGGTATTTCAGGGGTCAGGCTTCTGGCCTAGAAAACTTCGCCCTTCTGAGTCACAAAATACTTCTCTTGACTCTCTCTCCACACTGACCTTCGGTGGTGACTCACAGCCACAGGATGCCTGAGACAAAGGCCACAGGATGTTGAAAAAATACCTCGTTGGTTTGCAAATGTGAGGAGTCCTCCACAAACCTGATGAGGGCAAGGGGCAGACAGCAGGACACCGACAGAAGAGGAACCCTATCTCTCTGCTCTATGAAGATGGTTTAATGATTAGGAAAAACTTACACAGAAATACAGCCACAAAGAGATGCAAAAGCAAATCACCCTTCCTACCTAAAGGGAGGCTACAAGAGAGGTGAAGATGGACTTTTTACACGGGCATGTAGTGACAGGACAAGGGCGAATGGCCCTAAAATGAAAGAGGATAGGATTAGATTGAACATAAGGAAGAAGTTTGTTATTGGGAGGATGGTGAGGCACTGGAACAGGTTGCCCAGAGAAGTTCTGGATGCCCCACCTCTGGAAGTTTTCAAGGCCAGGTTGGACAGGACTTTGAGCAACCTGGTCTAGTGGAAGGTGCCCCTGCCCATGGCAGTGTGTTGGAACTAGAGGATCTCTAAAGTTCCTTCCAACCAAAACTGTTATTGATTCTAAGTAAGAGAGCATATGAAAAAACATAGTCAGAACAAGCTAATACCTAAAGGTGTAATGGTGCTGACTTCAAACAGGTCTCCAAAATTAGTTTGACTCCACTTTTCAAAAACTTTATTGAACAAAGTACTTTATTTCATTAAAAAATGAAATATTAATTTTACTAGTGACCCTGACAACTAGGGTCCCTAAAATGTGTTATCACCCTGACTTGGCCAACCCATAGCTTTCACAGGGCTGCTAGAGAAAGGAACATCTAATGGAGGATGAGAAACAGCAGGCATTACTCTTCCCCAGGGAAAGACATGGCTCCTTCATGGCAGTGGGTACCTTGGTGGGGCTGTCAGGATCTGCCAATACCTGCTGCAGGGACACAGAGCTGATGGTTTTCACACACTACACCTCAAGAAACTGCTTAGTGCACTCGTCATGCTCATGTTCAAAAGCAAACAGAAGTGTGTGAATTGATGGGCTTTAGTGGAAATAGATGTGTGAAAAGATGTAAAACCAGTTTTCTAAGGTTGGACAGGCTTTATTCCAATTATAGGGAGCCATTCCAGGGACAGCAGTACCCAGCTTGTAAACTATTTTTCATATTTTACCCGTTTCTGCTATTTCAAAACCTTATTTGTTTTAAGAATAATAATATTGAGAGCAATAAGTATGCTGTCAATTTATAGTAGCTCTGCTACTAGAGCCACTTTAAAGACAACATGCTATATGGAACAATATTTATTTCCTTCCATCTTGTTTTCCAAGCTTGGCTCACTCTTTCTTCTGCCTCCTCGATAAGCCTAAATTGATACTCTGTTTAGACAGAAACAACCTGAAGTCTGCATCCTTCTGACATTTATCAGCATACAAGGAACATGAACTCACCACCACCATTTTCCCATCAACTAGTCTTCTCTTTATCGTGGTCTCTTTGCCATTCCACTTCTGCACTTGCACCAATGAACCTTTCTCCAAGGTTACGACACTCTGCAAAGGCCAAGAGAAGAGTTTCAAACTGCAGTCAGAGTTTTGCAGATTAGAGTAGCAGTTCACTTTATATTCAGCAAGATATGCACTCTTGGTAATGACTAATGACACACTTGGTAACATTAGGTTCAGCACCATACTGTTTCTTCTTTCAGTGCTAGTGAATAGTTTGGAAAACTTATAGTGCGCTAAGGGGGTAGGAAAAGTTCCTCCTGGTGTTCTTCTAGGAAATGTCCAGACACTCAGAGATTATCATCCCCCTTACCTTGACTTTCCGGTCATCTGCCGTTGTTTCATCAAACTGCTGGCCCAGTTTGAAAGAGATCGTTGTATTTTTAAATGTGCTTTCAGTTCTGATGGTTACTATGTCTCCTTTCATACTGATGATCACATCAGGCCTTGCCAGGCCACCTAGTTTCCGAGCAGCTAAACCCACTCCTAGAAATCAGAAACAACACAAGCATTACATTCTAGAAAGCAAGAAATTCAGTATCCTCTCATGAATCTTCAGTGGAAGAATAAGAAACAGTTTCTTCCTGAATACTCTAATGCCTGATTTAGATGAGATGCTAATTCTTCAATGAGAACCTCAATGTTCAGAGGCTGAGGCAGCCCCAGTTGATAGAGTGCACCTTCAGCAAGAAGTCAAGATATATGTGATTATACATCTGTGCATATTTAGCTAAGAAGAAACATAGTTGGTTACAAATCTGTGTGAATTTGTGTAAAGACAGAATGGACAGAAAAGTTCAGAGGAATGGTCTGTTTCTCCTAAAATCTTGAAAGAACCCTTTTTAAAGATTTTTTAATAAATCTGAGAATTTGCACTTTTTTTGACAGCTACGTGGAAGAAACTGGATGCTGAACTGTCGATATGCTGGTGCTCATTCTGTAAAACACAATGAAGACTGGGCAATTCCTAGGTTGCTATTAACACCTCTTAAGGATCCTTACATCTAAACCTCAGTGAGAAATACAAATATGAAATATAAAAACATGTCAAGGTACAAGAGTGAACAGCTGCAAAGACCTTTGGAGAAATGCCTTGGCAGAAGCCGTTTGTATTGTCTAGTGCTTTCCAGTCCAGTTCATTCTCTACACATTGTGAAGTCTGGAGCAAGTAGGAATGAAGGCCACTGGCAATGTATCACTGTTTTATAAAAGCAGAAAGGGAATAGCTGTAGTTACTGCCTTTGTTAATGCTATGCTGTGCTCAGACAAAAAGATCTGTCTAAAAAGGTATAAAATTATCTGCAAAGTGTAACACTATTTGCAGTAATTATTCTAGACTAAATAATTCCATTCAAATGTTCAGAAAAAATATCTAGCTGGGCTTTCATCCCACATTCACTCTGGTTAACTAATTAACTACAATTCTTTTGTTATTCAGTCTAACATTTCAAATAAAGGGAATCAGTGTCTCAGTGAATCATTTATATAGCAATAGCAATGCAGTAGCTGACTGTCTGTGTACTTGCTATATAGGAATGAAGCCAGCATTAAAATGAAAAACAATGCCTAATTTATTACATTCCTGGCATACTTCAGTAACAGATAGATTCATTCATAGGATTTAGATGTCTGAAACTGAAGTGTCATGAGATATCAGCTCCATTATATATTGTAAATTATCACAAGGCGTGAGTTTAACAGTGCAATCAAGAGGAACATAAAAAATCTACATCTCATGACAGATAAACAAATTACATCAGTTCAGCTAGATAGAAGTCAATTTATTATGGTAATTCATCACCCACCTTTTTCATTTTAGATGTTAAAGGAAAAATTAAATTATGCTAGAAAAGTAATTAAAATGTTTTTGTGGCCAGGAGGAAGGCATCATCTATGGGCAAAGCACTCCCAAAGGAAACCTATTGAGAAAAAAAAAAAAGAAAGAACATTTCTTACCCAATTCTTTCATATAGTCATCAAAATTGTCACTGGAGACAAGTTTCCAGGTTCCCACAAATCGGTTACACATCGTTCAGCCTTTATGAGTTGTTGGTCCTGCAGAGAGAGGCAGTGGCCACAACAGCTCTTGGTGGGAATCAGAGAGATTGTGTGCCCAACTCAGATCTCACTGACCTTTTAAAGAGGTCCAGTCCCTGTGGCAGTCAGGAGGGGCCAGTAGGAGAGGCAGTGCCAGGGCAAGACAATGTGCACCTTGTCCAAGGCAGTCGTGCCAGTACCACGGCTCTGGGTGACTCCTGCCTCTGTTCCCTCCACTGAATACATCAGGACACTGAAGGCACGTGAGGAGGGGATGTTACCACTGCACCCCCAGAGCAGGCAGGGGACACTGCAGTAGGGGTGTACTGCAGCAGCAAGTACAAATACAGGAGCACTGCATCCTCATGACATCCACCTCTGACTGTCCTCCCAACCTTATTGCCTTGCTATCACCATATAGAATAGAAATCTGTAATGATCATCTCATCCAACTGCCCAACCAATCAAGGGTTGACCAAAAATGAAAGCATTTTGTTTAGGATATTGAGCAAATGCCTCTTACACACAGACAGGTCTGGGGTTTGACCACCTCTCTAGGAAGTCTGTTCAGTGTTTGACCACTCTCTCACTCAAGAAATGCTTCCTAATGACAAACATGAACACATTTGAGACAGACTTGAACTATTCCCATTCATCCTATCACTGGATATCAAAGAGAAGAGATCAGCACCTCATGCTTCACTTCCCCTCCTCAGGAAGCTGTAGAGAGGGTTACCACTATTGTCACTTCTGTGCTAGTAGGATAAATCAAAGCTATGTGGATTTTGGGAAGGAACTGTCAAGAAGATGATGTACGAAGTGGTTTGTAGGGTTCTTTGACTTTCATGATCCACCCTGGAAAGGGTCTGTGGATTTTATCATTTAAAGGCAGAACTGAATTATACTGTTTTTCCTCATCAGATAAATGATCCGAAGCGGTGGGTTCTTCCCTGCTCATATCCCAGGCAAAATCACAAAAAGTAGCAACCAATCTTCGCTGCCTCTCTTTGTCTGTAACTGGACATATCCAGAAGATCAGTGGAGATCAGCTCTTGTGCTTCACAGGTGGATGGCATGAAAAATGACTAAGTCTTTAAAGTGATTATTTCTAGTTCAAAGTCCTTTGGTGAGAGGCAAGCAGATCTGCTGACTTGGGAGGAGGGAATATACTGCTCTCTTTTTGTCTTTATGCACATGGATAGTTGGTCTGTTACAGAGTTAAGGGAAGATTTAAGTCAGCACAGTCATATAAGGCATTGCATTCAAGTGTGTCCCATTATTGTCAGATTTCCTAAATGTTCCCTGTTCCCATGAAGAAACTCCACAACCTCCCTGGGTCCATGTCTTCCTCGTACTGGGGAGCCCTGAACTGGACCCAGCATTCCAGCTGTGGCCTCATCAGTGCTGAGTGGAGGGGAAGGATTATTTCCCTCAACCTAATGCAGCCCAGGATATTTCTCACTGTCTTTTGCTGCCAGGGCTAGTTCCTGATTCGTATTCAGCTTGGTCCACTAGGGCCCCCAGAACATTTTCTGCCAAACCAAAATTGAAAGATTGAAAAATTTGAGTTTTCAGCATTCAGAACTTGTTTTTTTTTTTTTTTTAATCCACTTTTAGAACTATTGTATTGTGATTAGTAAAAATCAAACACAAAGAACAAATCCATAAACCATATGACAGTCAGGATTTTAAAGCATTGTAATCCAAGACACCTCAAACTATCTGAAACTACTTAGTGCAAGACGACATCAGATGTAATTCCTCTTCCTAAACCATCTTCCTGGAGAAAATTACTACTTGGTACATGTAAAGATTAGAGGCTTCTTTCTGACTTGGGTGAACAATAGTTACCTGTTTGTCTTTTTTGTATGATTTCTCTTTCTGGATTATGACCACTCTTCAGATCCACATTGTAAGGATGGAGAGATACTGAGATTATAGATTGTGTGACAAAATTTCTTGTATTTTGGGTTGAAAGAGTGAGATGGAGCTACTGCTGGGCCAAGGAGGGTGAGGTCTGGGTCTTGCCTTGAAAGCTGTCATAAAGAAGAAAAGGAACACACTGAAACAGATAAATAATACAGTCTGAGAAGTGAAACTGTTGTAATCTTTGGATTATATTGTGGTTGTGGGGAAATAAGAAGGTTTTAACTCACAAATTTTGGTTGTATATGCAAATGGTTTTATTCCATCGATCATAACATCAATATGGTAGGTTGAGCAAAACTTCCCATTGCTGCCCAGGTTCTGATGACGCTGCAGTGCAGGGAGGGAATGTCTTGAGTGACTGAAAAAGAAAACAAGGCAAAAAAATAGGAATCAGATGCTATATCTGTAATACGTAAATATATGTAATATGTAAATTTGAAGGTGTTGTCCACACAAAACTCTCCTAAAACAGAGATGGATTATATCATATTTTGTGTAAAGAATAGCTAGCTCTTTTATCCAGTTCTCTGGAAATGAGAAAGCTCCTCCTAAATGAAACTATCCACTATTTTTCAAGAAATAGTATGAAAATATTCTACCGTTGCTCCTCAGGCATTCTTTGTTCTTTCATTTAATTGTCTTATCCACATAAAGACACTTTAACAAGACAAGGCTGGTGCCTTTGGGAAATAAAAGATGATTGGGGTGTTGTAAAATCAGGCCCAAAGAAATTCAAGAAGAACAAATTAGTCAGAATAGAACAGCTACACTGCAGTACCAGTAACCTTAAGAACAAAAGTGACAGAGAATTATTTATACAGACAAAACCCCAGTCTTAAGCAGTCTCAAACAATGTCGACATTGCTACCATCTATCTCTTTGTCACTTAGAAAAATCAGTACTTTCATTTAAAGGCCTTGCAGTTTAGAAAGAAAAAGAGCAGGGAATTATATTTCAGTAGAAATAGTTGTGGAAACCAACCTTTCTTCAAGTTTAAACAGAAAAAAGTGTCAAGAATTGTAAGTACATATGATAAAGTGGAACTTTGATTCCATTTTTTGCTCACAGTTGGAGTAAAACAGGATTTGAAATCATTGAATTTGGAGATTGTGAAGCAGCAATGGAGATGAAGGTAAAGTTTGATAAAAATAGTGAACTAAAAATTCAGAGACTATTTAGAAATAAAGGTACTATTAAAAGAAATACAGAAAGTAAATTTATCTCAATTTCTTTAAAGGAAATATGATCTGGGCAAATTCAGTGCCAAAAAAAGTCTAAACTAAATTCCCAGGAGAGCAATGAAGGAAACAGAAAGCGGAGAACAGAGGTCAAAGAAGGACTTGCTGTGAGGACACCAAAGATGTTTTAACACTGACTCTACAGAGCTGAAGAATCAACTCTGAACATGGTGCCAGCAGCCTGCCTCTTCCCAATAGCTACACTGGAGAGTGCAAATAGTTTCTTGTTCCCTTAGATGGAGCAGCCTACAAGAACAGACCAGGATGGCTGGGGCCAGGGGATTGAGTCCAGACAGAATCTCTGGCCAGGATGCAAAAGTCCTTCAAGTCCTTTCCAGTGGAAACAAAGAGTTAAAAAATAAACATAAAAATAACAGAAAGGTCAATGCTCAGAATAAGTCTTGCTTCCTCTTTCTCGTGAGCTGCTAAAAATCTGTAGGTGTGAGTCCCCTTTCTCTCTTGTCATCCCAGTAACCTGTAGTAGTGATTGAATATGCTTAGGGGCAAAGATCTCTTCCTCTCAGCATTCAAGGGTGCCTGCTTCAATAAGAGTGTTGCCCAAGGGTTTGTAATGGTTGGGGAGATCCTTTTTTTTCCAGACAGTAATGCTATGAGGTGGTTTCTGATTTTTGGAGAATAATTCAGCACAACAGAAGACTGAGGGAGACCTGTCCTGCCCTGTAGGGAGGGACAAGTCACTGATCTGCCTTTAGTCCATAGAAATGTGTGTTGTCACCTCTGTCCAGGTCTGAGAGGAATCACCTCCATTAATTCAATAAGTCACTAGACTGCTGCCTTTTTCAGACAATAAATTTTGGCCTTCTTCAGAGAATAAATTCCAGATGTATTCATATTCTAAGAAAAGCTTCACTAATACTTTGTTATGGTGCGGTACTTGTTAAAATTTATAAACAGAATGTCACTTTATTGAAATTTCCAAGAATTGAAGTTTTAAGTGGCTTGATTCATTCACAAAGTTTGAATTAATTCACCAGGTACTAAAATAAATGGTGATACTTTCAGAAGAGATTACCTGCCTCTGAAATATTAAGCTGTGAATGTTCAAATTGTAACTGTTGGCTGCATCGAGAACACAAGATTTCTGGAAAATAGAGACTGCTATACGAATACAGGAAATTTAACCTCTGACATACAGCATTTCCAAATCTGTGGACAATGGGATTTATTTAATTATGGGCTGATATTTCATGTCTATATGTAGCTTATTTAAGTCAATGTTTCTGCTTCTTATAATCATCTCACCCATGTAGGTTTTCTACCACTAATCTGCAACTACTGTTTTTTAAGTTGATGAGACTTCACAAGCAATGAAGCCAAAGTTAAAACAGAGGAGCTGCTTGTTCATGGCTCTTTTAACATTTCCTGCAGAAACTGCTTTTAAATTACTCCTCAGCTCATGCAGAGTATTGAAGTCCTTCCTTTTTCCCTCTTTAGCT
Source organism: Myiozetetes cayanensis (assembly GCF_022539395.1). Classification (NCBI taxonomy): domain Eukaryota; kingdom Metazoa; phylum Chordata; class Aves; order Passeriformes; family Tyrannidae; genus Myiozetetes; species Myiozetetes cayanensis. Next base: position 27,225,077 of record NW_026086604.1, on the reverse strand, counting down.
GTATAAGCAGTGCAAAAACTCGGGAACAGTCTGAGTCATGCAGAGGAAAGTTCAAGTGTGTGTGAGGTTTCTGCTGCATGGTCCCCTCTGAGAGCTGACCTCAGGAATGTCAAGAATATGAGGAATTTAGTTCACAGATCCTAATCGCAAAGCTTGAGATACGGTCATTTCCCCATTTAGTGGTTAATGCACATATTTTGAGATTTATTGTCCAGGTTTTCCCTAGAACTCTCATTTTTTTGTCCTCAGTTTGAGTCCTCCCAAGTGTAGAAATCATAGCTTCTGTGGCTGCAAAGTTTTGAAATAGGAGACCAGGCCTATGAGCATGAGAAGAACATAGTTTGAAAATAAGCAGAGTTGAAAACATGGTGTTCAAAGGGCTTTACATCTAGAGAAGCTCATGTTCCCAAGACTGATCAAACCTAATGAGCTAGTAGAAAATGCATGTAGATAATAAAGGAGGTTGTAGCACTAGCAAACTTGTATAGGCTTTTAGTAAACCTGGGAGTACTTTTTAAGCTATGATTCTTAATTCAAGGCTTTTTGTCTAATCTAGGACAAAATGAGATGTTAAAGAAAAGCACATTAAAAAAATAATTACAGATTAAATCTACAGTAGCTGTAATTTCACTCTTGGAAAGCTAAAGGACAACATCAAGTCACTTCAGATGGTCCCCAGGTTTAAAATTGTCTGCATTTGTACACAGAGGAGCTGCCTGGTACCCTGCTCGTGTTTGGAAGCCAACACTGGCCATCCACAGCATCCACAAGCATCCATGGGTTATCCTTCTCCCTGCCCTAGGAGCAACAACTTTCACTTCAAGCCAAGAAGAGCAACAGCTTTATTCCCCTGGGTGTGCACAAGCTCCTTGTAGTGCAGAGCCTACATACAGCACTCACCAGACAATGTTTCTGTGTCCAGGTCTACATCTGTCACTGCCACATAAGTGCCACTCACTGGATTGACTCCGATCCTCTTTCCACAGTGAGATGGGTCACATTTACTGAGTGTGGTACTGCCTTTCACATGATGCTTTCCTGCACCTTTTCCCACATTACATTCCCCCCAACCCCTTACATTCCCCTTTCTGACAAACTCGAGCACAAGCACAGGTTGTAGAAAGCAGAATATTTTATTGAATAGGTACGACAAATTAGACTAGCTGCATGTAACTGCTTTGGGATATATATGAAAAAAGTACAGTTCTCTTTAAAACAGATTTGAGGAGTTTTTCTCCTTTGGTTAAGTGGTTTTTCTCCAGCTTCAAGCATTAGTCCTGTGTGAAGGTGTCTTCTTCATGCTTTTTCATAAACTCTTTTGCAGGAAACATTATTCATGGTGCATTCCTGGAAAGAAAGATGAATTCAATCAGCTTTTAATTCTCACTAAATGTTGGTTAGTCAGAAGGTAGAGAAGTACTTGTCATTGGGAATCAGTGTAAGAAAGATTTGCATTTCTCCTCCTCTAATACCAGTTGTCAAAACAGTGAAACAATCTTGAGATCTTCAGAAACAGAAGTCTAAATACAAGCACAGGACTGAAAGAACATTAAAGGACTGCTCTGGCGACCTCCAGGAGAGTACTAATCTTTTAAAAATCTATAGAGAAGGCTCCTAAGAATTCTGTGGAGGATGACTGGACTCTGGAGCTGGGCATTAGCCTTTTTTTCCTTTCACCTTTTGCAGCTGTGGCTTTTTTCACATGTGCATAACACATGCATACACACGGAGCTTTCAGACTTGCAGCTGCTGGTGTCAGCCTCTGCATGTTAGGCTCTGTCCTCATCTGTTTTTCTGTTAGATCAAACTCTGTTTTGTTCAGTCCTTCTTAATGAAGCTGTTATTAAAAACTATTTCTATTTCTTCTCCTCTGGTGTCTATCCAAAGAAATTTAAATATTAAATTTATGGACATATTATTTTTCCCTAGGCGAGGGCAGAACTCTTTGGGAATTTCATGTATGTGTATCATTTTGCAGCATGTAGGAATCTCAGCTGCCAAAAATGAACACAGTTTTAGTCCTCTCCCAGAGTCTTCAAAGTGTATTTCCTAAAACTGTGCTGGGAAGCCCCGGACTGTAGGTGGGCCTTACTGGCACCAAGTAAAGCACAACAGTCTATGACCAGATAAACCCAACCAACAGAGAGCTTGGACACAGGTTTCCTTTTTATCTCAAACATCATATTATTGACACAGTTGTTGATGATGCATGAGATGGTTCCCACAGATGGATTTTGAGCCTCTGCTGAAGATGAACAGCAGAGTTCTTACAGTGGATGCACTTAACATGGGCATTGCTAATGCTTCCTCTATACTATCCAGGACTTGGAGATTCTGATATCTAAAAATAAAAATTTCCCTCATAGGGATATTGTTTTTTTTCTTCCTACACTTTCCTAAGCATGCCTTGCTATGAATGGAGACAGGCACCTCCATACCATTCCATAAGTTTAGCATTTCAATTCTAACCCCAACATTTCAATTCTAACGCGTACTCCAGACTCATTCAGAGAGACTTCTCACCAAGTGCACAGAAACCTTTATGATTCTTTTCCCTTTTCCTTTAAATCCAAAGTCATACATCAGCCAAACATGAATTCTGCATGCTGAATTCAGAGCTTAATTAACAAAAATGAACCCACCACCACCAGGTTTCCATCCACCACTTTTCTCTTTATGATGGTCTCTTTTCCATCCCACTTCTGCACCTGGTTCAGTACGCCGTTGTCTAGGGTTATGACATTCTGCCAAAGAAAAAAAACAAAGTGTGGCTGTTTCATCAGGCTGCTCTGGGCTGAAGAGAATACTATCTCCATGTCCACTGAACACAAGCACCCATTGCAGTCTTACCTCTGAAGGCAGCATTTCTACACTGAGTGTCAAAATCACAGCTCTGCCCTCCTGCTCCCACATCCCATTTGAGAGATGTACTTGCAAAGTGCCGGTTTTGAACTCACCTTTGTTTTTCTGTCATCTGCTGTGGTCTCATCAAACTCTTCACCCAGCTTGAAAGAGATCTCTGTATTTTTGAAGGTACTTTCTGTTTTGATGGTTATCACATCACCACTGATGCTGATGGTTACATTGGGCTTGGCCACACCAGCCATCTTCCTGGTAGCAAACCCCACACCTATAAATAAGACACCAATTTTTATCTTTACTCAATGGGGTTTTTTATGTGTTGCAAAAAAAAAAAAAATAATCCCAAACCTTCAGTGCTGTTTCTCCTATTGCTTTCTGAATTTTAATAATTCTATGTTGCAGACGTTTCTTTGTAACATCTCACTAGCTTGGAACTACTATAAACCAAGTTGGGTGGGTTGATGTAAGGAAATTCTCTACTCTGTCATTTTCAAAATAGTGTGAAGACCAAGACAAGGTTTTAATGTCAGATTTTTGCACATGAACTTGTTCAGAACAACTGAGATAGCTTGCACTCCAACTTGTATGCTAAAGCTATCTAAACATAAATAAGCAGAAATACATGACAGTTTCTGAGCCACAAAAACAATGAAACTAACAAACAAGGGGAAAAAAAAGCAAGAACTTTTTAGATTTATCAGTGGCTAGGCTGAATATAAGGAAATGATTAAGAAATAGCTGGCAATGGTTACGTCCTGAGTAAAATCTGGAGTAAAGATTAAGAGTGCAGGAGTCTCACTCTCTGAAAGCTTTTGGATGCTGCATAAGTCACAGTGAGTACTTTACCCCTAATCTGCAAATAACCCCCCAGCTTTTTACCATGTACTAATTGAACAGTGCAAGTTACCCCATGCTTCCTCCACACTAACAGAATGTCGAAAATTTTTAAAGCCCAGTTTTAAGCCAGAAGCCTACACTTTTAAAGAAAAGTGTTAGACATCAAATCTTTGCAAGTATCTGCATGACTCCATACAATTTGCTTTGTTAATATTCACTGGAGGCACATGTAGAGTTTCATTAACTATAATAGCCATGGCAATTAATTGGTGTCTTAGTCCAGTAACAATGCAAAGTTGTTCGGGTGTGTTGCTTTTAGACATAGAGAAGCTTGCTGCTTTCTAGCACCACACCAATTTGCACGTCCAAGGATAAAAGCTAATTCACGCATGCACAGACTTGATTTACCTGCAATTATTCCTCCCTATCAAGGTTTTTCTACTTTATAGTAATTTAATACCACTAATTCAACAGCTGAGTTCTCCAGTTAAAGACCATCTGATCAAAATAGTAGGACTAAAACCCCTTTGATAAACAGCATAGCCAGAAAAAGCAAGTAAAGAATAAAGTTCAAAATCAGTATATTCCCCTTTCCCAAATACAACAACTCAAAATAACAGTTCTCACCCAGTTCTTTCATATAGTCCTCAAAGTTTTCACTAGAAAGGAGCTTCCAGGTGCCCACAAACTGGTCGCACATCTTGTTAGGCTAGAAAGATGTCTTCCACAGGTTCAAACAGAAATGCAGGACAGGAGGATATTATGAGCTCCAGAAGATGAGGACTTATCTTTAAAAAGGAGCCGTGGCCACATGATGCTCTGGGATGACCAATGAAGAGGGAGTCCCAGCACCCAGTGTTTTTCTTCCTCCCCTACCCCGCCTTTGCCAGTAGGTCATAGTGTTATTATTCATATGCCCTTACTAGCACAAAGATCACTGTCTTGTTTTTATTTAATTATTTTTGTCATTTAAGAACGCTTCACCTTAAGGGCAAGTAATTAAATCAAACAGGCTTTCAGAATAAAAAGGTAGGCTCAGCCCACAGAGGGTTATGTTCTCTCTCATACTCTTTTATTTCATTTCAGTCTACTATATCAAATGGACACAGCTCAATTCCTAGACTCTAAGATCCAAAAGGCTCGTTGGGATAATTTAGTTTGCTTTCTGCACACCCTCAGTCAGAAATATTTTCCAGAGAAGCACAGAATTACAGGAAGAAGTGGATTTGGAGCAGAGAGTGCTTGTGGCTGTAGAAGGTAAGGCAATAAAACTGCTTCCTTGCTTGGGATATCCTTGTCATTGCACCACCTGAATCAATTGAACAATAGGTCTTTAATCTGTTTTTGTCTGATGGAGAGGGGATATGGGGCTCTGTGAGAAGAAAAGTAACAACACAGGGAATTTCTCTCCCTTTTGCTCCCGTGCTTTCTGAAGATCTATGTCCCGATGTCTAGCATTATGAGTAGGCATGGCATAAAGCTAGACTCCAGTATTGACCTTCAAAAGGTCCCTGGACCCTTCATTTGTTTTCTATTCGTGCTGATCAGGTAACAATCTGTTTGAGGCACAACGAACAATGTGTTTGAGGCACAACGTGCACAGGCCTGACATAATGACTTAGTCCGTCTTGACTAATCCCCTAAGCTCTGTCACATCTGTATCAGAAAGCAGTCAAACAATTTCTTAGACTTTCCTTTGGGTATAATGTGCCATTTCAATGGTAAAAAGCACCTAATAAGTGCAGAGTCCAGCCCCTGCTATTCTCTTTATGTGGATTTCCAGGAATTGCTCTGCTGGTTGCTAGGCATCAGATATTGTGGTCCACATAATTTTGTAAGTAATAATGCTGTAAAAAAAAATTATTTATAAAGGATTGCAAGATCATAGGCATATTTGAAAGGGAAGGGAGGTCAGGAGGACTCCAGTGTACCCTCCCACTCAGGAGTTTTCCTTGGAAAACTCCATGGATGGAGCCAGTACAACTTCCCTGGGCAACCTGCACCACTGCCTATCTGTCCCCAGGGGGAGAGGATCTCCTTATCTTCTCTCTGAACCTCTCTACTTACAGCTTTTGTTCATAGTTTCTCATCCTCCCACCATTCATTGCTGTGAAAAGCCTCACACAACTCCTTGGTTTCTTTCCCACAGGTGTTGAGAGCTGTTGTAAGCACTCTCGAAGTTTAACCAGGATGAACCACCTCAATGTCACAGTTTTTTTTCATAAGACAAGTGCTCCAGACCCCTGAGCATCCTGCAGACCTTCTGCTGAACTCACTCTTAAACTGATGCAGTACTCTGGATCCAACCTATTGAGTGCTGAGATGAGGGGAATAATCATGCCCGTCAACCTACTGGCTGTACTTCTGTTTATACAGCCTAGGATGTTTTTGGCCCTTCTGCTGGCAGAGCTCAGATCACTGCCCATCAGGACCCTGAGAACCTTTTCTGCAGAGCTTCTCCCTAGCCAGTGTCCACCCAGCCTGGATTGCTGTGATAGCTGAGTATGTTTTTACATAATTAGTTACCCTCTTGTGCCTTTAAGATGGCAGTCTATGGGGAAAGTTATTCTTTTTTACTTTTTTTTTTTTCCCCCTAGGATAGCTAATCTTAGATTTGGCCTATTCGTTTTTGATTTTTTTTTTTTCCATATCCACTGACTTTGGACTAATCCCAAAATAAATAAAACAATATTCTAAATATTGAAGCCACTGATGACTTTTTTGGTCTGTTTTCTCAGAGTGTCACATGCTCAAGTCCTCTTTAAAAGGAAACTCTGAGGGGTCCTCAAGTTTGTGTCATTATATTGAGGTATTTTTACTTGGGACTCTTGGTTTGAGAAACACTGCACTGTGTGTGAGCAGTTTGTAGGAATATGAAAACTCAAATCCATCATTTAAATAATGAGAACTGAAAGTACCAGGTGAGGATTGCTGCAGTGCTCTGGATAGAAAGGATGTGACCTGGAAGAACTCAGTTCCTGTTGGTACTTTTCTTGCCTTTTGGGAACTGCTGTGTGTGTGGCTTACTACAATTAGCCTTCATTTCTTTGGAGGGGAAATAGAGCTTTTATATTCAAAACTAAAGCCTGGCAGGGGGAATTGGCCTTCCTTTGGTGTTAACTACTGTCTGCAATGCTGGTGCTGCTGGAAGACGTTTTTGGGAGGGTCAAAGCACCTTTCCATGTAAATCAGTTTGGAGCAGACAAGTGCACCCTCCATATGCAGTTAATTACTTGCATTTATTTAAGGTGAATCTGAGCTATTTGTAGATATCTTGCAAACTGATGACTCAAAAAAGCCAGCTGGTGGGTTGACTTGCTTGTTTATTTCAAAGCAAGCAGCTATCTGGGAGCAGGCTTATGGCTGTCATTTGGAAAGTATCTTACCAACAGTCTCCTTTCCCTCAGGAAAGACTTCCAGTGACAAGAGATAAACTTGTGGCAGTGATGTCATCTAATACAAATCATGCCTGCTCTCTGGGGCAAGGACATACAGCCCTGCTGATAAAGACTGAAGTTTTTAATCGTCATGAAGAAATCAGTATGACTTCTGAGCCTGGAATTCCAAGCAAACCTGTGATTCCTGTCACTTGCAGAAGTGTCTTGCCAGCAAGAGCTGGGCAATCTGGCTAAACAGCCCTGTGGTCATGGGCATTGATGTGATCTAATACCACCAAACGAAAGGGCATCCTCGAAAGAGTAGAAACTTCCTTCAAAATAAGCAGAAACTTTGAAGAAACCACAGCAGGTAAGAGGTAAACCAAGAAAAGGAAGCCGGTGAGGGTCCATCACAGTGAGGAAATGCTGGTAATGGAAATTCATCTCTTAATCCGGATACAAACTGATACAGCTCAAGTCTACAAACAATGATACACTGTCTGCAATGTGGTTTTGAGGTGCTATGACCTTTGAAGACAGTTCCTGATGCAGGAGATGTAGAAGTGATCACAGATCACTGAATTCTGTGATTCCTGTGAAGTGGAATAGCAAAGCAACAGCTGTGCAGGGGAAACCAGTGGATGGGAAGGTGATGACGACAGATTAACTCTTATTCTGTGAGTCAGAGATGGTGGAGATCTACTTGAGATAAACTCCTTTTTACAAAAATAAGCACAATAGTAACCTCCCTTTGGCTCTTTCAGGCTTGCAGGAGGAATGACGCTCCTTCCACTACAGTACGTGAGAAAGAAGATGTTTATTCCTGTAGTGAAGATCTATCACTTAGGACAGCTTTTAGCTGAGGACTGTGCCAAAGCTTCCCTGGTATTTTATGTAAGTGTGGAATTATCAAAGTAAAAATACAGCTTACTCTGAAGTGTGAAAACATAAATTAAAAATTATCACTATTAGCAGCACTCTGCTTAAATAAAAACTTCTTTCTTCAATTCCTTCTTGTTCCAGAAGGGCAGCAATATACAACTCCTTTGACTGCTGTGGGTATTGAAGCAGTGGCTACCAATGAGAAGCAGTGTATTGGCCTTACACACTTGTCTCCATAGTTATGCTACTCTTTGAATCAAAAACAGGAATGAAAATGCATCCATACTCAATTCCACACCAGATGCCATAGCAGACTATTAGCCCATTAACAATGACTTCTGTTGAAAACTTCCTTAAAAGAAATGTGGCCTCTCTGTGGGGTTATTAGTGGCACAGGTGGCAATATTCATAGTAAAAAAAAAATACATATTCTTGCCAAAGCTACTAAAAATGGGGATTTTTCCTTAAGCAGGGAAGGAACTGCAGCTTTGATGCAAGCTTCCTTGATGCAGTAATACCTATTATTTGATGCAGTAATACCTATTATAGCAGCCCTCATGTCAGGAGGGAGGGACCCTGTCACGATGTCTGGTACTGCTGCAAATTAGACCAAAGTAGGAAGTTTTCTTAATACTTGTCTAGTTGGATACAGGAGTGGGAGTCTCTTCTAAGGCCCAGGGTAATGTCAGGAAAAGGAATCTAATGCTGAAGAGCACACAGGAACAGTTAAAATAATGCCCATCTCTGCTCACCAACTAGCTACTTTCATTTCTGATTAATGTTTGAGTCAGGTGAATTGCCTTAGATTTCTGCTTAGCCAGGAAAAGGAATAACTAAAGGTTCAGTACTCATGATGTGAGGCACTGACTTTACAAAGTGCTGACTTCAGTTGGTTTGAAAGTTCAAAAGGCCAATTGATTTTCAGTGGTATTTCAGTGGTGGGGAAGGAGGTGAGCAGGAAAAACAGCAGGTCCTTTTTCCTGTGCTCAGTCCCCAGCACCAAGCTGACGCTCCCCCACTTGTGATTGTGACTTCAGACCTCAGTCAGGACTGAGGGTACTATTGCAAATGGTCACTTTGTTGAAGGAGTCAGATTTACCAGCAACAACAAACCATTTGTTGACCCGATTACACTGCTGAGCTGTGGCATTTGTACACCTCAGGCTGGTACGTCCCAGCACTTGATTTTTTACTTTTAGTGATTCTGCCTTCTTGCATTTCTTCCTGAACTTCAGTCCAACCAGTGAGTGTCCATGTGCTTAAATATATTTCCAATATCTGAAAGCAGGACTGTGAAAATTGAACATCTAAAAAGTATTTCTGAAACACCAAGCTAAGTTTGTGGTAATGGTAAGAACAGAAATGAAATCTCATAACTCTGGGGCATAGTAAGATCAAACCCAAAACAAAACTTGGGGGTTGACACCATCAACTTGCAATTAAAATATGCATAATTACATTTTCTGAACTTGCTTTAAAGAGGAAGAAAAAATGCTGATATGCCTGGAGGGAATGGCAAGCCTCTGGACCCTTGCCTTCTCATGAGAGTAGTGTTGACAGCTGAGATTCTGAGTTTTCTCAGCAGATGGCATGGCAATAATATATGCTCTCAAACATCTGTGGCTTATGACAGGGGATTGCTATTCCTGAGGAAAACCCTCGCTTATCATACGCTGCTCTAACATGTATATCCCTCAATCCTGGAGCAAGGCTGTTTGCAGTGCGAATTCCATCAAGCAATGCTATGAATTGCACCGAGTGACTTCAAAGAAATATCAGAAAAGTAAGAGAGGAGGAGTATTTGCATATTGGGTTTGTTGGTTTTTCACATTGCAATGAGAAGAAATGCAGGTACTCTGGCTCCTACAGGCAGGTGAGAGACTTCCAGAACACAATGTGGGCATTTCTGTATAAGAATATTCAAAATATGATAACTCCACCTCATCTATGCTGTACTCAGCAAATGTCACAGGGGGATTAGTGATAAATCAAACTTCATGACTTATAAAGGTTTATATGAGAGAAGTTCTTGGTTTGCTGCCTATGAAGTAGTTACTGCAGATGTTTAACGTTTCTAACTCCCTACTGATTTCCTTTGCTTAAAGAACAAGTTTAGGGTTGTTGTCTGAAGTTTCTGATTCTCAAATCTGTCCAACTCTTTTTTAAGTATATGATACAAGTCTTGCACCTAACATCAGAGCTTTTCCCCTTTAGATTATAGAATGAAAATCAATCTTTTTTCCGAGTCCTACTTTATCTTGTCCTTGGGCTTCATTTCCCTAGACTTGCCTCAGAGTACATAAATCTTGATTCTTTTTCCTTCCCCACATTTTCCTCCTCTTACCCTCAAAAAAAGAGAAAAGGTGCTTTGTTTTCTTACTTCTTTCTTTCTACACTTTTCTCTAAATTTAAATATTGCAGCAGACTTGCAAATGAAGAAAGCAATCCACTTCTCAAATCACTTTTGGATTTCTTCTAGTAATTTGAAGACCTGCTTATAATGTTCTGAAAAATCCTTTACAGTCTTCCTCAGATGCTCATCTGAATTATTCCAGATCATTCTGCTGAAACCCTCTCTTGAAGCATCCATCTGAACAAAGCATTGAGACTGTTGGTTACATCTGCTTTGGGACTGCCCAAGAGGACTCCATCCTGGCTCTGCCTTGTTACTGCAGCTCATATGATACTGCCTGTCCTATTTCCACGTGGTTCTGCATCTAGAATTCTTCCACTGTTTGTTTGTTTGTTTGTTTCTTGCTAAACATTTTTTAGCAAGTTGAGGAAAAAATCTTCAAATAAAAATGACAGACTAGTGCACTTTGGTAACATGTAATGTTTTGTAAGTTTAAACTATTCCTATCACTATGCCTATTCCTTAACAGTTGCCCTCTTGTGAAGCAAGAGCATTTCCAGAATTTCACTTATGTCTGAGACAGCAAAAGAAAGAAGAAAGTGTAAGAACTATATTTCAACAAAAGAACCCTATACAAACATTTAAGGTCTGCTGAACCAGCACTCTGAGTAAATATACATGTTTTTTTGCAGCCTTGTTTCTGCATATCTTCATTCTGCATGCTGCAGTTTACGGCTAGCTATGCTTTTAATCTGACAGCTTGCTCTAAAATTTTCAGAGATCTCTTGTATTTGCCAGAAAGCTATCTGTTGTTACAGATGCATTTGGACCACATCCAAAAACCAAGTGCTCTATGTAGAGGAAAGTAAAAAAAATCCAAGCATGAAATGCCCTGAGTTCAGACTGGGAGCCTAACCAAGAAGAGCCCTCTCCCTCTGTGTGTGGCTGAGGAGCTGGTAGGTGGGAAGGCTGGCAGCTCTCTGGCTCTCTGCAGTGCTCTGCAGCTGACTGCTGCCCCCGGGTGCTGCCAGGTGGAGGGAAGGAGAAGGACCCAGCAGCTCCTGCCCAGACACTCACCTTGCCTGGTCTAGTGGCCTCTTACAGCTGCCTCCACTGCAACCTCGCCACTGAATTCCAGTGTCACTGCCAATCTCATTTCACCTTATCTTGTACCAGATAAAGTAGGCTGGGAACCAAAAGGATCTCCGAGGAAAGAAATGCAAGGGGTTTTCTAAAGTAATCCATTACTCATACTCTTCCTGCTCTGGACAGTTATCTTGCCAGGAACTAATCAACATTGCTTATGTTTGGCACGTAAAAACTCACATCACATCTCCAGTGAGGGAGTGCCTATAAAATGCATTACTTTATGTCAAGTGGTAAACCAGATCCCACTCAGGATGCTCTGGGGGGATGGAAAGCACAGGGTAGCTTGCACAGGGAGGATGAAGTTTGCTGCATCCCTCCCAGCAGGCATATTCAACAGATGTAGGCAACGTATATCCCTATGGTTCTTGGTGACCAAATCCCTAACCATAGCCAAACCTCAGTTTTGACATACACAGGGTCTCTAAAGCTGCTAGTGACAATAACAGCACCTAGCTGAATCCTAAAATGGACCTGTAGCCAAAAAATTACTTTAAAATGCTCTGTGCCTTCTACTTTTTCCCCTTTGGAGGATCTCATCACAGCTGGCAAGCATGGGAAATTGTAGATCTGTACTGGAGACTCTTTTTTTAACAGACAGTTTCTTCCTCTACCCCTGCAGGTGTTCTCTGATATCATTTTAGTCGTGCTGTCAAATTATTTCAGCTGAACATAACTTAATTGCTTTTATGATCTGAGGTTTTAGGTTGTACATATCCTTGCTCTAACACTACTTTCTGCATTAGTTTTGTTAATGTGGACTTCTGGTAAGCCTATACTAACTTGCTGAAATTGTATTGAAGTATCTTAAAATCTCTTCTGTCATTTTTAATTTACTGACTGGCTTATTGCTCCTTCAAACTGCTCCCTACAGTTAAGACATGACTGTGACACCTTGGCACAGTCACCAAATCTTGAAGAAACCCCCTGCAGCTGTAACACCTTAGATTCTTCCCCTGCCTGTATAACAGCTCATAGAACCACAGAGAACAGAATCATTTAGGTTTGAAAAGACATCTAAGATCATCAAGTCCAGCCTTTGACCAAATACTTAGACCATAGCACTAAGTGCCATGTCCAGTGGTTTCTTAAATGCTTCCAGGGATGATGATTCTACCACCTCTCTGGGTGGTCCATTCAAATGTTTAACAACCTTTTGCATGAAGAAATTCTTCCTAATGTCCAACCTGAACCTCCCCTGGTGTAGCTTGAGGCCATTTTCTCTTGTCCTGTCATTCATTGCCTCAGAGAAGAGGTCGACCCCCACCTGGCTCCAGTCTCCTTTCACATAGTTGTAGAGAATGATAAGATCTCCCCTGAGTCTCATTTTCACTGGGCTAAACAACCCAAGTTCCCTCAGCTGCTTCTCATATGACTTCTGTTCTAGCTTCTTCACCAGCTTCGTTGCCCTTCTCTGTACACTCTCCAGCCTCTCAGTGCCCAGAACTGGACACAGCACTTGAAGTGTGGCCTCACCAGTGCTGAGTACAGGGGGAGAATCATTACCCTGGTCCTGTTGGCCCCATTACTCCTGATACAAGCCAGGTTGCCACTGGCCTTCTTGACCACCTGGGCACACTGCTGGCTCATGTTCAACCAACTCTCAACCAGCACCCCCAGGTCCTTTTCTGCCGGGCCACTTTCCAGCCACTCTTTCCCAAGCCTGTAGCACTGCATGGGGTTGTTTCATCCCAAGTACAGGCCCTGGCACTTCACCTTTTTGAACCTCATAGTGTCAAAGTGCTGCTTTCGACTGTTGAGGATGAATCCCTGAGTCACAGAGCCTGAGCCAAGGACATTGGTTGGTTCATGAACATCTGGCATGGGTTTGTTTTACAGAAATGGGCTTGGTAGAAGGAAAATTTAATTGTTTGTGTTGCACTGTTGTTCATCCAATTTCCAGTTATTTCCTATGACAAACCCACATCCCTTTTCCCTGGAATTAGTCTGGTAGTTATATACTCAACTTTTGTCCAGGGCTGGCATGCCTCATCTTCAATGGGAGGAGTAGAGTGCCTTCTCTGCAGGAAAGCTGACACTTTGAGTGTGCTAGTGGGAGGTGGGGTATGCAGGCTTAAATTCCCTGAGGCTGAAGTGGCTACAGTAGCTACAACTCCTGATATTCAGAGAATGGGAGATAGGGAAGCTTCATTCAGCTGTTTTGGTTACATTTTATTAATAAGACAGTTGTCTGTATCTGCATGGATCAAAAATATGTTCACAGCTGTTAAAGTTTCATGGAAGTTCCTATGGAAGGAGAGGGCTTCAGAGAACGCTCCTTCTCCTTCACTGAGCTGGCATGGGCATTTCTTCCCATGGCATGGTCAGTAGTGGAGATCCTTCTCTTTAGGACCTATAGTTCTTTGTATTTTGAATATGAAGAGTTTCCCATTTACCTTGGCATTGACAATTCTTCCTTTCAGACTTCAGTTTAAGTGTTAAGCATCTGATGGTTGGTTGGTTTGGGTTTTGTTTTTGTTTTAGTCTATCATTTACTGTTCCAGCTAACAGCTTATTACACACTGCAACAGCATAAATTTGTATTCTTCTGGTACTATGTCTCAATCTCATTTACTGACATCCCTAACATTTATGAGGTGGGAGTACTTGATACGTGAAGTCTTCAAAATTAGTTCTAAAGAAGCCACCTTTAGGGTCATATTCAAGGTGCTCATTGAGTGAAAAATACCAGCCAATTCACATTCCTTCCTGCAGGAAGATGGGCTTGGGAAAGGCACTGGGCAGTTGAAAACCACTGAATCCACCTTCATTACCTAAGCAAGGTAGTTAATACCAAGACAAAAAGGAGTGGTAATTAGTTCTGGTTCAAATCTCCACCTGCTGTTACCTGGGTTCTCTTGTGGAATGAGTGGAGGGAAGGGCTCAAATGATCACCGTGATCACCTTAATACCCATTCAGGTAGATTTTGAGAGTTACAGATCATCAGGATGTTTCTGGACTTCGCCATGGAAAAGTACAAAATCTTGGCCACACTGAGCAATGTGTCTCTGAGGACTCACTGCCTAAAGAGAAAGTGGCATTATCCACAGTACTTGGGTATCATTTGATGCCACAGTGGATGACTGTGTCTCGAAAGAGCTGCTTGCATCTCTGGGCAGATTCCACACAGGCAAATTCCATTTATTGCAGCAGTGAAAAATGCAGTATTAGTAACTGTGATGGCAGATGTAGATGCTGTGTAACTAAGTCTGCAGAAAGAAGTCTCACAATGGGCCAAATGTAATTGCTAACAAGGCCAAGATCCTTCCTGATTTTGTAAGCCATCAAGGAAAGTGCTTGGTAGTTCAGTTCACACTGGTACAATTCTGCATGGATTTAAAGGAAAGAGTAGTTATGTTCACTAGTCCTAAATCATGATTGTTCTTCTTCAGTTTCAGTGTCCTTCTACGTCCCATTAGGAATATAATTTAAAATTATCTACAAGAGCACTGATGAGAAACTCCTCCATGTAGCATGAGAACTTGCTTGTGAACTGTTTTGATTATATTTGAGATGTGCAATCAGAAATTTATAAAAGCAATAATAAAAAGTCTTACAATTGTCCTGGTTCCTGCCAGGACAGGGTTAATTTTTGTAGTAGCCAGGAGGGGGCATGGCTAAGACCCAGAGTTTATTCTATACCACCTTATGTCATTTTCCAGGAATGGGGAAAAGAGTCCCTTCCAGGTCCAGGAAGTGTGGTGGTGGTTTGTATATTGCCAATTTCTGCTTGGTGAGCATTTCACATGTGAATCACTGGCCTTTCTTGTACAAAGTTTCATTAATATTGTTGTTGTTACCATTTGTTTCCTCATTTCATTGCTGTTTGTAGTAAGTAGTTCTTGTCTCAACCTGTGATCTTTACCTTTTGTGACTCCAATTCTCACCATCTCACTGCAGGGGGGAGGAGAGGCGGGGGAGTGAGTAACACATGGTTTGGAGTGTTTCAATGGGAATGCTGGATTGGGGAACACCATTCCTAAACCACGACACAAGCGTATTGAAAGCATCCCTGCAACTAATCTGCCAGTTATGTTGTTAATTAAAACTTACAAACACACAAAGAAATTAATTTGCTGAATTTGCTGCCAAAGGAACTAGTTTGAGCAATGCTGAAGTTGTTTCCTATAATGGTATAGAGGTAGTCTAAGACTTAATAGTCCAGGTCAACAAACTGGCTATCCTTGGGTAAGCATGGATCTCTATAACCAAACAACTCATGAAGTCTGTTGGCACTGCAAAAACACTATGTGCTTAATATGACCTAATCTAGCTGCATAACATCTTCTGCTCTGTGAAGCAGAAAATGTTGGAGGCTGCTTTCTCAACTGGTACAGCAAATTACCCATGTGTTTCCTGAACATTTGCTGATGCAGAACCTGAGTGTAGTAACTGTTTTCAAAAAATCTTTCTATCAGGCAGCCATTTGTAGGATCAAAGCAGACGGGCTTAACCCACTATCCTCACTGCCACTTGAAAGTGCTGTTCAGTGTTCTTTGGAGGTTGTACCTATCATGTTTCAAAGTGATTGGGCTGAGGCTGAAAGATAAGTCTTATCTTTCATGTACAATTGGGTTAGTGTGGAATCTAGATTAGAAGTCCTACATTCATAATCAACCTGAATAAGTTAGAAGAGAAGGCCTTTGGATTCAGATCTACTTAAGCTGAAATTTGGAAGATCTCTCACCTCATATCAATACTGTAGGTTAGCATAACGTTATTTTAAAATTAATTATTTAACACCATCTTGATTACTTTCTACTTAAGTAACTTTCCTGCTGTCCAAACTCAAGCCCTTGCATTTTGAGAGCCTCTTTGCTGCCTCTCCTCAGGCCCAGCTATTCTCATTCCGTTTTCAAGTACTGCTGAATTTTTTTCTCCCTCTGTGTGCCTATCAAATGGGGAGTCTACTTAGTGAACACATAAAGGTGGAAAAAAGCAAGGCAAGGCTCCTGAAAATTTTTATTTTTTTCTTAACAGAATGGTGAAATTAAGCCTTTCATTAACTTGGTATAACATATCCTCTAAAATCAAATAGCTTTATTCCATTTTCTGACTCTATAGAATTGTTTTAGTGTAGGTGAGAAAGCAGCAACTTCCCTTCTCAGGACAAACCTGAAAATCAGGTCTCTGGAGCCCAAGGAATGAAGCAAGTATGTGGTGGACGGTAAGTGTTTCCAGCTATAGGAACCAAACAAATCACTCACACGTTTTTTCATCCCCCAAAAGAACTATTCCTAAAGCACAAGGAAGAAATTTCTTACTCCTTACATTTTATAATGCTACAATTTTGAAGATTAACTAGGGATTTACTTCAAAGCAGTGTTGAGTTTCTGGCATCTGGAAAAAGTGAGCTATTTGCTTATGTCTAACATTCTTACTGGAAATTCTGTGTTGTGATACTACTGCAATAAAACATCATGTATGAAAGAACCGCGTTATCACAAATTAAACTCCAAGCTCAATCCCTACAAGTATTTGGACCCTAAAGTAATCCTTTCTCAAAACACTGAAATAAAGTCACTAAGTTATCTATTTCCACATGGCCCAGTCTCACAGTAGCATGTACTTGCAAACCAGAAGGAGTTGTTGGTTTGGATCTTCAACCTCAGTTGTGATAATTAAAACCAGATAACCTTAATTCAGTCATAAGGTTACAATTTCCTGAGCTGCAGTATGGGCAATTCACCAGATGTTCTGTGGCCACCAAGAGAGCGATCTGTACTTGGACTTTGTCCTTGTGTCCCCTCCCTATGTCAAACACAGGGTTTTTTGTTGGTAAAGGTAAGCTAAATTGTTTTATATTTTCTGACTAGTGTGGTTTGGATGATACCCTGGATGAAACTGTCCTGAACAAATGTGGATGTCTAGAAAATGGGTATCTATATCAAAGCAAGTAATCTTGGATTTATCTTTATATTCAACAGAGGTCCAGTGGTGCATCACAGAGCACAAATGCACTCATTTGAAGGTCATTGCCTATGCTAGAAAAATACTTGTGTCGATTGTGTTGTTATCTTGTAAAAATAAGCAAGAGTGCTCCTATGTGAAGCTCTGTACCTTCATGTCAAAACTGAAGGTGAAGTTCATTCAACATCATGATAACTATGATGAGGGTAGGATGCACTCAAGGTTTTTATCCATTTACGTTAACTGAACTTGAGCAATTGAGGAATTATAAAATTATGATTGTCCCTGTCTCTAGTAATTAGTGCTTTGCTCTTGAATCATAATCTAGATGATCACCAAGTAGTGGTAGACCTCCAAGTAAATTTTTCCAATAATACCTTGAAACACCGGTCACCATTCAGTCTTCTGTGTATAAAGCCATGAATCATATCCTTGATCTTCAATGTTGTCTCTTTGTCATTGTAATTCTAATATTCAGATGACATCTTGGCCCTGAGTAACCACTGCTGTGTTTCTCTATAATCATTGGGGAGCTAATAAAGCACAGCGGATAAAATAACATAATCTCAACAATGTAATATTTAGGTTAACAATTTGAATAATAAATATATTACAAAAAATGTAAATTCTGATTATCATAATTTTGTATAATTTTGGGAAAGAAGAAGTATTCCTACATAGAAGAATGTTGTTTTTAAAACTCCCCTGCCTTTATTTTTTATTTCTTAACAAAAGCTGATAATGTGCTTCTATTGAGTTGAAAAATAGGCTTCAAATTGGCAACAAATATGCTTCTGCTTCCTTTGGTGAAAGTAGAAGGTTTAATATGGCACATCATCTTCACAGTTTTGGGCAAGTGCTGTGTATTTAAGAAACTTAGTGTCTAATGACTGAACAAGACAGCATCCCAGCCTTCAGCCACCCAGTCAGTTGTACAGGTAGTCAAAGAGGTAGAAAGCAGTCAGAACAACGCCCCCGATTCTTCTAGATTTCCAGGCAGTGTCTGTTTCAACAAACTCAATTACTCTCCTTCTACTGCAGATATTGATGTGATTGATACACTGCTTGTGGCTTCCTTTGAATTTTCTTCACCCAAAAAGGAAGGACAGTATAGTGGGTTTCTGTGGCTAGGTTTTGGTAGTGGGAGGGGGGCTACAGGGGTGGCTTCTGTTAGAAGCTGCTAGAAGCTTCCCTGTCCTATGAAGCCAATGCCAGCCAGCTCCATGGATGGAATTCCTGCCACTGGCCAAGGCCAAGCCAATCAGGAGTAATAGTAATGCCTCCGTGATAACATATTTGAGAACAGGAAGGTGTTGCATGGGAAGAATTCCAGCCAGGGAAGAGTGGAGTGAGAACATGGGAACAACATTGAAGATGCTAAGGTCAGTGCAGAAGGAGGGGCAGGAGGTGCTCCAGGCACCAGAGCTGAGGCCCTGCAGCCCGTGGTGCAGACCATGATGGGGCAGCTGTGCCCCTGCAGCCCATGGAGGACCATTGGGGTGCAGAGACACACCTGCAGCCCATGGAGGAGCCCACGCTGGAGCAGGTGGATATCTGAAGGTTATCATCCATCAAAGACTTCACCCCATGGAGGAGTGACCCACAAGACAGCAGTCTGGAAAGAACTGCTGCCTGAGGGATGGACTCACACTGGAGAGGTCCATCAAGGCCTGCCTCCCATGGGAGTAGAGGAAGAACTCCTCTCCCTGAGCAGCAGCACAAACAACAACTGACTGTAACCCTCATTCCCTGAGGAGGGAGTACATGGAAGGAAGGAGGGGTGGGGGGAAGGTGTTTTTAAGATTATTTTACTTCTCACTCTTTTGCTCTGATCCTGTTAGTAACACGTTTAAGTAATATCCCCACTTTGGGTCTGTTTTGCCTGTGAAGGTAATCAGTAACTGACCTCTTCCAGCTGTTATCTCAACCCATGAATCCTTAGCTGTTTTCTTCTCTCTCCTCTGTCCAGTTGCAGAGGGGGAGTGAGAAAGTGGATATAGCGAGTACATGGTATCCAACCAGGGTCAATCCACTACCAGATATACAACAGTTCCAGTAAAGATTATTTCAGTTATTTTAGACTTGGCAATAAATCAGAAGCTGTTGTTCATAATGAACATCTAATTATCATAGAGTCTATTATGTTAATTTACTTCAAACTTACCCTTCAGTGGATCTTGTTCCTAGAGTGTGACCTGACTATGCAGAGAAGAGAGAGAAGATGTCAAGGCACATGCTGAGCCACTCTCTCAGTGGATTGAAGACAGAGAATAGGCTTCTGCCACCATTTTCCCCTCTGTTGTTTGTCTCTTGATTACGTACTCTGTGCTGTCCCATTTCTGGACCTCGTTTGGTGACCTGCTCTCCACAGCCAAAATGCTCTGAGGAAGTGCAAAGATAACCACAAGCCTCCTGTTCATGCCACAGTGATACTTGAGATCAAAGTGATATTTCAGTTCACTTAGAATGGTGTTTCTGTTCTACTGTAGCTACAGAAGCATAGAATCTTGGGTTGATTTCACTTAATCTCAGCTATTCCACAATTAATTAGTCAACTCAGCTAAACTAGTTCACTAAGCTCCACCTACAGACAAGGTTCAGTTAGAGAGGCAGATCCAGGCCATATATTAACGGGGTATGTTTTATGGCAGGATGCACGTGGAAGTAAATTTATCTTTCCATTGGCTACAGAGGGAACATAAATTAATATCTAAAACTTAGATCTACTGCCTGAACAGATTTTGATTTTGCAGAATCAAGGAGTGATTATCCAAAACTCAGAAATGCCCGTATGCTATCCTGGGGTTTCATGCTGCCGATCATTCACTTGACTGGTTTTGTGTAAAACTACTGGGCAGCAGTCAGTACTGGTTTGATCTAATACCTCTATTAAAGATGGAAATAGATATAAAATCCTTACCAATAAATCCTGTGGAAGACACAAAGACTGGAAGAATGATAAATTATGACAGATGAAGGGCTGGCAATGCAGCATGAGCTGGACTTGGTAACAAACAAAATGTGCTGCAGTATGCATATAAAATGGGATACTGGAAAGTAAAGGAGTTTGACCAGACCACCAAGTGTTAACACCACTCTAACAATGTGATAAACAGGGTTGATGTGATTTTAGTGGGTGTTAAGAGGAGTAGGATACTTTTATGGTATTAAGACTACTGGATTAATTGAGAAGGCTGTTCAGATTTTCTGAGGGATAGAAAGTGTGTCTCTCAGTGAAGGGCATATATGGCTTGAGTTGCACAGAAACAAAGACTTAGAAGGAAGCTGAATGCAGTGTAATCATCTTGCCTTCTCTGCAAACACACAGCAAAAAGTTACTGTTATGTTGTTATAACTCCATATTTTAAGGCATAACAACAGCCCCTGTCTCAAAGCGGAAACTGGACAAACTAAAAATAGAACTTAGGTACACTCCCTAAGCAATTGAGATTAATAAAGCCTGACAGAATTTCTCTGTATCTTGTTTACAAGTAAGTACCAGTTATTTTTATCATCATCATCACCATGTCTCCAGAAGATATATTTTAGTCAAATTAAAATTATCTGTTCCACTTCCAGTCTCTACTGTGCGAAGTTGAATGATTTAGGAAAAACAAAAGTTTAGCCAGATTAATACCTTAACTTCCATGAATCAGACCCCTCATGTTTTTTTAAAAATCCTTGGTCAGTTCTATTGCTGGGTATAGAATATTTATTTCCATTTCAATGTTTTTTTCCAAAAGCAGTTGGGTTTCACCAATGTTATTGCTTATAATCTGTATGTCTTTTCTCGCTCTTCTGGAAATATGGGCAATCTAGTGGAAACTGAAGTTCATTTTACCTCAGTTTTACAGTCATGTGGTGTGGTTTGATTGAACTTCTCACCCAGTGTGGAGGAGATTGTGTTGCTTTAAAAGCACTTTTTGTTTTGATGGTGAACACGCGCCTTCCAGCACCGATTGTCATGCTGGGCTTGGCTAGCCTGCCTGGTTTCCTTGAGGATAAAACCACTCAAAAAATAAAACAAAAAAGAAAGAAAAAAATATTAAATTTTATAATCTCTGCCAGAAACCTGAACAAACTCTTTTGGAATTGAATGTCTTGTAAAGAGAAAAGTGGCACTGATGGGAAATGCAAACATTGCATAGTATGTGGTCTTGAAGAGCTCATAGCATCTGCAATATGTAGTTTCCTGCTGAGGATAGGATGTGATTTATCATTTATTAAAGTCAGTGGCTCTTATTTACAAAGTAGGAGAGACATTTTCCATCATTGTCAGGTCACTGGAATCTTTTACAATTGCCTTAGAAATGTTTCATAGAATATTCTACATACATGTTGAACTGTGACATCAACCCTGCAGTTGTGATCCGAATGCACTTCATGAGATGAGGGTAAAGGCCTACATTAAACCATCTTCATAATGTGAATTATTGCTAAGGGCAATAGTGCTTTCCCTTCCTAGCATTCCTACTGGGATAAAACATTGTTAATAACCCACTAAATGGGGAGCTGAGCAGCAATAAGGCTATGTATTGAATTATGCACTGACTCTGTGAAGAAATCAAGGGGCCTAATAACACCTAGAGCTGTAGGGTTTCTGCCCACCAGCTCCATTTATTGCCAAAGTTCTCATGACCAGAGAAGCTGAAATAAAAGATTTAAACATCCCACCAGCATCAGGGTGAAAACAAACCAGAGAGAGAGGCAGACTGACTCACTCCCATAGCAGTATTATTCTAGAGTCTGGAGACAATTGAAGAATGAAGATCATGTAGCAGTCCAACTAGTTGAATCTTGTTATCTGAGATGCTGCCTACAAAAAAAGGTGATCATACTATTGCTGTATGGTATTCACCTGCAGCTTATAATCAACCCATCCCATTTCATAATGAAATGAGAAAAGATCATGAGTGTTTAGCATAATAATCAATCTTGTGTCAGAGAAGGCAGTTTCACAGAGATTTGGTGCTCAGAATAAAAAGGAGAGTGACTGTAGAATCCAAAAAGGGCTGAGAAAGAGCAAAATGCAGTGCCCTGCTAATTCCTGGGAGTGCTACCAACTGAGTTATTGCCAGGTTGCCTGATGTTAAAAGAAACGTGAAATTTTATCCTGAACTTGCATCCCAGCTGCCTGGATGGTTCAAAGCTGAAAACAAAGTCACCGCGTGCACTGCAAGCTGTAGGTACAGACATGTGAATGTTCCTGATAAGGATGCTGTGCCTGACAGCTCTGCTGCAGACTGGAGGGTGCTCACACCTGCAGAGATGTCCCTGCTGATCAGCACTACATTGTGTAAACAGCTGCAGAACACACCTGTATCTACCTGGCCCTGCACCTGCACAATCAAAACTTCTCCCAAGCTGATTGAGGATGAACCACAAGACTGAAGGAAAAATCCAGGATTTGCGAGAGCTGCTAAGTAGACTGAGCAAGCTGAAACAAAACCATCTGATCAATCTCATGAGAAATATTTGCAATGTTCTTATGTCTGTGCCCTTTGCAGAAATCTATTAGGAACCTTCTCCAAAGACAGTCCTACCACAGCTGCCTTGTATTAATTTCTAGCACTGGGTTTTCAAAAGTGGAAGACGAGCGCTAATAAAATGTATAATGTATAATTCCTGCTATGGTGAGTACCATTATGTCTGTTGTTTGATGAGATCTTTCCCTGAGCATTGCTATCATGGTCTGAACTCGGTCTGTCTCAGTGCTGGATAAAGATGTTTCACAGAGAACAATTCTGCAAGTATTTTTCATGCAAATATCAATGATTTTACAGATCATAAAAACTGAGACAAAATGATCTCTTTGAACTTCATGCCTGAGAAAGACAAGTCTGAAGGAAGGACCATCACAAGAAAATCCTACTAGCAGTCCCCTAGGAATGTTCTGTTACACCTCTAGGAGAGCAAAATATTTTTATTAATGAAAAGCAGTTCTACTCTTAAGATATCTTAAGATAGGTGAACTCAGTGTTCAGGGGACACCTGCCAGAAGCAGATGAATTTGGAAAATTATTATTGAACAGGCATATCTCAGGGTAGAAAAGACGGCTGAAATTAGCTGTAAATATCCCAATATTATATTGTGGGAACATCACAAAACATAAAACAACAACAAACAAACAAACAAATACTTCCCTGTCAAGTAACTTACTTATTTCTAGCAAATGAAGAGCAAGTGTCCCTGCTCTTATCTTCTTTTTCTTCCAAATTTTGTTTTTTTGAAAGTGTTCTTGGTATTTAAATGGATTTTCATTAAAGCATAGATGTAAAATTTCATCATTTTGATTAGGAGTTTGATGTTTTCCGTCAAAAAATATTTCCCTTTTTTTCATGAGAAACAAAAATGATCTTTAAGCTATGAAAACATATCTTACCTTTTAAAATCTTTACCAAAACTGCTTGTGTCAGTGTGACATATGGATTATTAGTAAGTGGGTGGGGTTATTAGTAAGTGAACGTAATACCAGTGAGTTGACACTCTTTTCCAAGTGGAGCAGATTACACAGGCTGTTTCCTCACAAAATAGGTTAGCCCCTGCAGTTTCATTTCCAGCCCTTGCCCAGTCTAATATTTCTTCTTTCCCTTCAGGATATTCAATGTCTTCATAGTTATTGCCACTTTATCATTTTAAATGAGATAGCAAATTATTTAATCCTTTCTCTGTCTCTAAATATATAAAAATGTATATAAAAATAATATCTCACGTTGTTCTTTTATATATTCATAAAATTTTTCACTGGAAGTTGATCACAGATTCCTAAAAGATGATCAGTGACCCTACTGGATGTGGTGCAGTGCTGCTTCTGAAGAATAAACCACCTGATTTTTATTCTTATAATAAAAAAGACTGTTTTACTGGCATGATCCAAAGGGGATTCATTTACAATGTGTCCCTAAGTGTCCCTTCATGTGAGACATAGAAAACAGAATTTTCTCGTGTATGACGATATGTGCCACTTATCCAAGACTGATGGGGAAAAGTGTCCCAGAAGCCAATGCACAAGCACTTCACTTTCATATCTCAGTTTTCATCCCAGGAGGGATGACTCAGGAGGGTAGAGCAGTGTAGCTGAGCCTGAATAAAAGCAGCAGCTAGAACCAAACACAAGCAGGACTGAATCATACAATCACACAAAATCACTGAGGTTGGAAGAGACCTCCAAGATCATTGAGTCCAACCTTTGGGCACTAAGTGCAACATCCAGCTATTTCTTGAACACTTCCAGGGATGGTGACTCCACCACCTTCCTGGGCATCCTGTTCCAATGCCTGACAACCCTTTCAGGGAAGAAATTCTTCCTGATGTCCAACATAAATGTCAAGACAGAGAATTGTACTAGCTCAGGCAAGCCCAGATCTTTCCCTTGCAGGTTCTCATGACCATTTGTAGTTTGGGGTCACCAAGGCCAGCTCAAGTCAAAAGGGAGATAGCTGCTGGCTTGACCAGGTGCTGGATCAGGCCCTTAACCACCAATATAACCAAGGAGGAATACCCAAATATACAAAATGAGGCTCCTACCCAGTTTTATCATCAGCTTATTGGGGTCAGAGATGGTTTTCAAATTATAAATACTAATACTTGCTTTTTTTTTGGCAATGGTTTGCTATTTTCAGTGAAATTATAGAACAGTAGAATCATAGAAACACAGAGTGGACGGGGTTGGAAGTGATCCCAAAGATCATCGTTCCTACCCTCTACCACAGGCAGGAACACTCTCCCACCTGATCTGGCTGCTCCAAGACTCAGCAAACCCATTCCTCTGCCATCAAAAGCATCAGAGGGCAAGTCTAGATAGGTGACTTTGCAGTTTAGAGGGAGGCTGATGATGCTGGTGAGGCTGCCCTGAGGCAATGGATGTTCAGTACTCTGGTCCTTGGCTGAACAGGCAGGAGACATCAGAGGGAGGGAGTGAAGGTCCTCTTGGGAAACATAGGGATAATTAGTAAATCTGGGTTTAAGATGTGGCAAATGAAGGGTTAAGGCTGAAGAAAAGAGCAGAGGAAGAAATGAGAGTTAAGAAGATAGGAATTTGTGGTTTTGAGAAGTTGATTCTACAAATTCAAAAGACTTTTTCTGGAGCCTTTGAAAGACAAGACGGAGGTGAAATGTCTGGGGGAACTGGGGAGGAAGTGATTGCCATCGAAAAGGAGGTGAGGAGATTCAGGGATCTACTACAAGTGGAGAAACAATGAGATCACTTCTGGCTGTTGGCAGCAAACAGGAAAGAAAACATGACTAGCATGAAGAACTCTACTCAGTCTGAGTGTTTGGGGGGAAACCTGCCAAACACAATTTCAAATATCCAGAGAAGGCACAGGAGTTGGGAGCTATCCAAGCAGGATTCAAGGACTTCTTGAACATGGTTGATGGAAATACCTGTTGCCCTGGGTTGAAAGATGTACGTAAGTTTAAATATTAACCAAACAACTGCCTCTGTCTTTTGCTGGTGCTAAGTGTTTTTGATCTGGGTTTTGAGCCTGCTTCTCCATTATAGCATAGAAGGGCTGGAGTGGGGAGACTCTACAAATGCCACTGTTAGCTGTGGAACAGGAATGCCGCATCACAAAGCACTTCGCAGTGCCTCAGCAGGTCCCATCTGGTTGTCTGGCTATACTATGTGTTGTGTACCACAGTCCTTGTTAGTGTTGCCTTTTTTGCAATAGCCAGTGAGGATTTAATCTCTAAGCGAGATTCCTATAGGGAAACCTAAGGAAAAATAAATTTAATGGGTAGAGAGGTATACTGAAATCCTCATTTGTGCTTTCTATTGCTTAGGTCCTTCCTTGGTGTTAGAAGCAGCAGCTCATTCTGTAACTCTTTACCGTCATCACATGGTTAGTTTTCCAACTATTTCATTTCCTGTAGGTCCTCTGGCACATGGCATTTTAAAATAAATTCACATTTAACTTCTACTGGACAAAAATAAAGGAATTGAACAAATAATTATTCTAGAATTCAGCAAAAACCTGCATGTCTTTGGAGTGGCTTATTCCAAAGGGGATGTAATATCTTTAATACCTTTATTAGTTGGTAATCTAAACAAATAAAATCATTGAGGGCAAAGACAAACACACTTCTACTTTCATAAGACTTCTCTGCAGATCTGAAATGGATGTAATCATCTGGAAAACTAAGGTTGACTTGGAAACATAAAGATTTTCTCAAAGGAATTTCTTACTGCTGGTTGGCTGTATTTATCAACTGCTTTTTTTCCCCTGCACGTTACATTCAGACTCCAGATTTGTTTATAATTGCAAAGCACAGATGAAAAATACTGCTTGCTTGGGAGTCACCTTGAAGGGCTTTTTAGATAGTCCAAATCTGTCATTATATAAAATCTGGTGTGATGTGGAGTCTGAATGTAGCCCACCACCCTGGATGTTCAGGGAGCTCTGTTAGACTCATGCCAGGGGGGAGAGAGGGTGGGTGACCCTCTGCTCAATTCATTGTGCAACCTGCAGAGGGCTTGTGCCCAAAGCAACAGGGAGTGATGTAAGCAAGTATAGCTACAAAGACTAAGATTAATGTTTCCTGCTGAAAATCTGTTGCTTCATGACTCTCTGTGAAAGGACCTGGGAAACACTGAAGCTTAATCCCAATGAGATGCATCCTACTGCAGCTAACACTGGCCAATTATTCAAGCTACCAATGTGTTTTTCTGGTGGGCAGCTCTCCGTGACCTTACTTACTTTGCCTAATCTTCTTTTCCCTAAATCCTGTTCTAAACAACAGAGAGAAAGCAGTACCAGGTAAAGCAGGATTAAAATACTGATCTTCTCAATGGGCTGAGACTCAGGAAAATGAAGGTATCTCACAAATATGAAAGTCACTAAGGCTTAGTTTACTTCTGCTGAATAGGATTAAAAAGAATTTGACAGCCTGCTGATGTTTTGCCTGAGGGTTTCCTCCCCACACGCTACCCTGAACAATCATCTAATGTAGGGAACTGCAGAAACCCATTGAAGAAATGCAAGAATATTCTGAGTTTGAAGTTTTAAAATAAATCCTTGACTGGGGAGCAAGTGACTCATAGATCTCGTGTATAAAAAATACTGAATATTGCTCAGTAATGGAAAAAGCTTTGTGATGTGGTGAAAACTTGTTATTCAAGAAGAGACTCTTTAAACAGCGGTTTTATCACCTGTAGGGCATAACAGTCCAAATGCTCTTCCCACACCTTCACAAGACATGTGCAGTTTGCCCTTGAGAACTTACCTGGAAAAATACACGCACCTTCCAGCACCTGACAGGAGTCTTACATGTGCAGGCAGGGCTGGCTGATAAACGTCTCAGATGTAGCAGCAAGGCTGGCAGATTGCTGCCACAGCATTTTCTTTCTGGGGAAGTGAAGGGTTTTTTTCCAAATGCAGCAGGTGCCTTGCTAAGAAAAGCAATTCAAAATGTGCCAAAGCCCTGACAGGAATTGATGACGAAAAATAGTTTGTAGCTGGATGGTTTCACCTTTGGTGAGTGCAACTGCTCTGGAAGCCTTATTCTGTGTTATCATAAGCTCATTCTGAAAAGCATACAAAACCAGTCAAAGCACTATAACAAGTCTGACCTTTCTTATAGCTTTCTTTAGAACATGTTTTTTGGAAGAAATGTGACTGTTTTCTGATTCCATCAGTTTTGATGACATTTCCCATAGTACCTGCACAGAATACCTCTACTCTGCTATCATTGTTGCCAGCTGATGGGTTTACCTGTATTTTTCAATATTCAGTAACTATTTCAAGTCCCATGGGAGACAGAAGCTTTCATTTAAAATCTGAGTTTATAGCTTTGCTAAGTTAAGGAAAACAAACAAACAAACAATAAAACCTGAAAATGTGTAATGGAAAAGAAATAACACCTAATTTATTGATTCAAGCTACATATATTTTAAATTGGCTATATGAGCTCATGGTTGGTTGTTGTTTGCTTTTTTTTTTAATGTTAGGGACTGACTACACTGAATTTCCTCATATTTATTTATTTATTTATTTATTTATTTATTTATTTATTTATTTATTTGTTGTGTGCCTTGTCAGATCTTGGTGTTGATGGGCTGACTGACTACGTCTGTGCTAATATCAGCTGTGTGATAGCTCTAACTAAAGAGGAGACCCAGTCTCCTCTGCCTTGCACCATCAGAAGACTGTTAATTTCTGCTGACCTAAACCCAGGAAGACATGTAAGACTGCGGCAGGGTTTGCAAGGACAAGAACAGTATTTACAGACCAGCTGATCTACAGGAAAAAAATGGACTAGCTTTTGGGCACATCAGCTCTCCCATGGTTGTCTTTGATTTTCAGTCTTTTATGTACACAGGACTGCAGGTGCATCAGCCCTGTGAGCTACTGCCCATGAGGTAAAAGACACACGAGGTTGCCCTCTGCCTAAAATCACCCAAACTCTAACAGCAGCCCTAAAACTTGTGTTTTTGTCAGTTTGTCAGGAGTTCTGCAGGCTGTAACAAGCTCCTTGTGAGCTGGATAGCTCACTTTTACTCGGAGGGTTTCCCACCAGGCATTAAGGCTGGACATGGCAATGGATCATTTGCAGGAAATTAGGTGTTAGCTCCAAGACCTGGAAAAGTTCCTCAGAATGGGCAGTGTGGTCATTCTGAATAGCTCTGATGCCCAGCAGTACCAGAAGCATTGGCCACCTTTATTATTGCCATGGTAGTCATGGCTCTGGCCTTTGTCCCCTCCTGGTTTTCCCAGATCACACTTGCAGTGTGAGCCATGCATGGCATCTCACTCCCATCACCCATCGCTCTGTGGCACTGCAGCCTCTGCTCCAGAATGAGGTCTCCTGAGGACAGGTCCCAGATCCAGGGGCAGAAGCAGTGAGCAGGTAATGGAAAGATGGTGAGCAGGCAAGAGAACATTCCCACAGGACCTGTAATGTTATGGACCAATCATCCAAGAAACCTTAAAGCTACTAGTGATGCAGCAATACTTTTCTGATATCATCATAATGACAGATTCAAAAAGATTTCTCACCCTCAAACACTGTGCATGGATACACATACACAAATAGCTGGGTGGATTATTTGGAAAACATTTTAAACTTAGTCTTCTCTTCCTCCATGAAAACTAAAACTACAGGGCCCAAACTACTGCTTTCTAATTTTGTCCAGTAAGGGGAAAGGAATTTTTGAATTTCAGAGACAAACTGGGACAGAGCACTCAGAACACAGAAAAAAATAACCCCAAAACTATTCACCAGTACCTTGCCTCCTTGCTTCTGTCACCATCCCCTAAAATGAGAAGCCTTTAAAATAAATTCAATTTGAATAATATAGTTTGGTTTCTTTCCATTTACTTCTAGGTCTTCAGAGTATTCTGAATTTCCCTGCATCTAGGAGGGTGAAAAACACACTCTTCAGACAGAAGTTTTATGTGCAATTTCTCTGCTTCTAATAGAGTTTTGAGGAGGAAAAAAAAGTCTTCTAAACTAAGAAAGAAAACACACAAATTTATGAAACATTCCGCAGCTTAATACAAGCTCACAGTTAACCTTTCTGCAGCCATTAAAAAAAGGCCAGCAGGTCTTTAGGAAGTCCAGTGATGCTGTCAGACTGATGGCTTAGGCAGGAAAAGAAGGGTTTGCTTTTTCACGGTAAACAAGACTTATGTTATTGTCAAACTGACATGGCAAAAGCAAAAGAAAGGCACTAGATAAAGGACCTGGTTCACTGTGGATGAATTATAAAATACCTGGACAGGGAAAGGTCTCTAAGAACAGCGTGAATAACAGCCATCGTGCTGAGTGAGGGCTGCCTAATCCAGGCAGAGAATACACATATAAAAGTGAACTTGTGTGCGATTTCCTTTGGAAATTATTGATGTGGTTAGTTTTAAAAGGCCTGAAAATTGAAGGGTCTAAACTCAAGTGGATCCTATAAACCCCCATCTCTGCCTTCATTTTACACACTAGTACTACTGAGCATCCATCACACTCAGCATCACCCACTTGGATTTAAACAGTTCGTAGCTAAGAGCAACAGATTGCAACAGCATTTTTAAGAAGAAACATTTTCCTTAAAATAGCAGAGGCCCAAAGATCCTAACAAGTAATTTTTAACTCCCTTTTGGGCTCCAAAATGTGGTTCATACACAGTAGAACATCATCTGGGAGATAGGCTGAGACAGTTGGCTTCCACAATGCCCTACAGCTTTTCAACTAGGTCATTAGTCTTAAAAGGAGGCCTTGCTGTGCCGAATTAGGGGTAGAAAGTATTTTAACCTGGATTTCTCATTTCAAACTATGCCAGGTATGGAGATTCTAGATTCCTTGCTACTTGTTTTCTGGCATGAGCCAGAAATTATCTGACTCTAGGAAAAGAATTGATCTTTGACTGGATGGATGAGCCTTTCCCCAACCTGGGTAAAAATCAGGTAAATCTGAGCTGCTTGGGGCTTCTTCCACTCCTTACCTACTTTGAGTTGCCTCCAACCACGCTCTGTGTGCTGGCTTTTGTGTGTGCCATCCCTACGAGCCTACCTTTGTTGCCTGTTCTTTGCTCCTAGCACTCTCAGCTGCCTTGTAAAAGAAGGAGACCTGAGACAAGACACTACATGCTCCAGGCAGCCGGCATTAGAGTCCCTGGAGCCTGCTGGGACACACACTGGTCACCCTATATGTGGTTTTGGTTGGGATAGGGTTAATTTTCTTCACAGTGGCTGGTATGAGGGTCTTGTTTTGGATTTGTGCTGCACACAGGGTTGATAATATAGAGATAGATGTTTTTGTTCTTGCTGAGCAGTGTTTGCACAGAGCCGAGGCCTTTTCTGCTTTTTGTACTGCCACACTGGCGAGGAAATCGGGGGTGCATGGGAGTCTGGGAGGAGATACAGCTGGGCCAGGTGACCAAAAGGCTATTCCATACCGTATGACATTGGGCTCAGTATATGAAGTGGGAGGGGACGTTTGGAATGATGCCGTTTGTCTTCCCAAGTAATTGTTATGCGTGATGGGGCCTGCTTTCCTGGAGATGGCTGAACACCTGCCTGCCCATGGGAAGCAGTGAATTAATTCCCTGTTTTTCTTTGCTTGTGGGTGTGGCTTTTGCTTTCCCTATTAAATTGTCTTTAGCTCAACCCACGAGTTCTCTGGCTTTTACCCTTTCACTTCTCTCCCTGATCCTACTGGTGGGGGAGTGAGTGGGCTGTGTGGTGCCTGGCTGTTGGCTGGGGTCAAACCACAACATCCTGCACTGCTGAGGTGTGCATTTGCATTTCTGTGCATGTCAGTTCCTGCTTTGCAGCTTGGGCCCTATTTCTCCTTTTGCTCAGTGCGACCCCGTGAGCCCTCTAAGCTCAATTGAGCTGCCCCAGAATACTTGTAAAATTCCAGTTTCAAAATTTTTTTTAGGTAAGCATCACCCTAGACAATTGTAATTTTTTTTTCCAGAGCATCTTTTTATTCTTTTCCTGCATTGCATAATTGGTAGAGGATTTGGTAGCATTACAAAATGCCTGGGTTGGGCCACTTGCATTTTACTGCAAAAGTGGCTGAGAGTAGAGGGAGAATGTCCAAAAAGCTGAGATCAAAAATCAGCAGGTCTTGTTTTAACAAGCCAGTTGTATTCATTACAGGTTTTTTGCTGAGTGTACAGGTAGCAACAAAGAAAAAACTTCAGTGCTCAGATGGTGTAACAGCTTCATGCTCTTCTTTGGTGGATCACATCTGACAGCTCAGGATGAGCTCACCTGAGAAACAAATGGGACACCTTTGGCCGTCTTCAGGAATGTCTTAACAACAAGTCTTCCCACCCTCATCTGGACAAAAACCAAATCACTGGATCTGGTGCAATATACCTCTTCAAGACCAGGATTTTCTGTATGTGACCTCAGTTCTACCATTTTGTTAGAGGTGTAGCTAATGCCATAACTAATACCTAAGGTCTTGATGGGTGCTGTCATTAAAACTGTTGGATTTTGTGGTGATGCATACTGATAATTAGAGAAGCTTTCCATTCCTTCCTGGTGCCATCACAGAAAATGAGAAGTCTACTTTTACCTGTTACTATTAATATTTATACATCTTCCAACTCTGCAATATGCCCAAGAGTAATGCAAGTTTTCTGTTTCCAAGTATCTTTACACTTACCATATAAGCAAAGGTTTTGATTTCTGCTTTTTATATTCAAACACTGCCCCAGGGACCTTCCAGTCTCCTGAGACAAAGCAACAAGGGAGAGCAACTTTTACAAGTTTTTAGATGGATTTTCCTTCAGTTTCTAATGTATCCTGTCAAATCTGCATCTGTTTTGTATCTTATCATAGAAGTAAAGGCAAATGGCTGGAAAGGACTTTGAGAAGTCATTGGCCCTGAAGAGATGAGCACTAACCTCACATGTCTGATGAATATTCTTGACAACTTGCAAGTAGCTATTTCCCAA
Organism: Myiozetetes cayanensis; assembly: GCF_022539395.1. Lineage (NCBI taxonomy): Eukaryota > Metazoa > Chordata > Aves > Passeriformes > Tyrannidae > Myiozetetes > Myiozetetes cayanensis. Next base: position 27,192,308 of record NW_026086604.1, on the reverse strand, counting down.
TCTCTCTGAGATTTTTTTTTCTAATTAGAATTTATCTTTCTTGCCTCACTTTAAATCTATGATTTCTTGTTCTGTCTTCACCCAATATTCATTCCTTTACTTTTTCAGCAGCTGTCTGACCATTTCAGGTAATCATAAATAATAAATATACCCTCAGTTTTCTCATCTTTGTTCAACAACATCACTTCTTCACAGCCTGAGTCTTTCAGGTGCCTGATCTTTCCTCTTGTCTTTTCCTGATCTGCCCCTGACAAACACAGTAAGATGGACTTCTCTAACTTGCTGCTTCTCCAGTGCTTAGCACACTATTCAGTAATGAGCAGCAAAACACCCTTCAGTATGATTCTGTGGCTGGTCCTTCTGCAGAAACTAGTTGAAAATGTTCTTTTGTTCTGAGATATATAAAACCAGCTTATGAGGATAGCTACAGTGTTTGGCTTTGATTTCTTAGTCATTCTTCTGGCAGAAATTCAAAGGCATTTGTGCAAAAGCAGGTCCAAAAATCTTCCATGTACAGACCTGCAAGTAGGAGGAAAGGCCTATGACCCATGTATGTGTTGAAAGAGAGGCAGGTTCTTTGTGAGCAAATTGAGCAGCATTTGGTGAGATGGGTTTCTGAAAGAAGCATTAATGATCCTAACCAGATCCTAACCAGAGAGATCTAGAGGTTGCAGCACATGGACAGAGAGGGTGCTGCTTTGAAGCTGTATGGACAGAGTACTGACTGTTGAGAACTCAGCAGACATGACAATGTTTTCCAGTGCAACTTATCTGCTGCCAGAACACAGGGCTAACTTCCTTGCCCTGTGTAGGTTTTATATGGTGTCTTCACTGAATAAACTTTTATAAAGTGTGAAAGTGACACAGTAGGTTTGGATCTAGCACTGTTATCAGGATCAAGAGGCTATTATGCACACACGATATGAAGCAATCTCTACTGTCAGAGGTGTCTGAATCATAGAAAATTATGTCTGGAAAGGGCTTCTGCAGATCAATCATTCTACCTCCCACCTAGACACTGGATAAACTCTACCTACAACTTTTCTGGCAGATATTTGTCTTATGTCTTGGTAAAAGTCTCCCATGATAAAGCTTTTCACAGATTTCCTCAGGCAATTTATTCCAGTGCTTAACTACACTCACTCATTTTCCTAATGTGTAATTTAGATAGAACTTATCTTTAGAGAAGAAAGCAGTCTGATCAGAGAAAGGTAATATTTTTATTTATCTCTAGTACAACTGCCATAAGAGAGTGAACCACTTAAATATCTTGAAAGCACGAACCCAAAGAGACCTGTGTATATACATACGTGTATCTGAGCATGACTGCAGCAAACCTGACAGGGAGTTATGCAAAATAGGTGGCTGTAAGTGCTGAGGTCTAACATTTTACTTAAGTTCCTCCCTCTCTGGGCCATTGATGTCCGAGCCAGTGCTATGAAGTGATGTTTTCCTACAAACAGGTTTCACAGCTCTGAGCCTTCACCCAGAGCCTCTCCTTTGGCATCAGATGCAGAGGTCATTCTCTTTCTTCAAAGCAGATTGTCAGGAGGAACAAACTCTCTTTATAAATCACTCTATAGTGGAGCACTCATGCAAAATGAGGAAAATTGGTTCAGTGTCCTCTTTTGCCTAGTGAGTGCAGGCTCATAATTTGCACTCAGGTACCTTGTCCACAGATTGCTCACAGTTTTCCCCTTTTGCAATGCCCCGCTTGATATGACAAACAGTTTCATTGCACTGGAAAGCAAGACTGTGACTTTTAGTCTTGCAATTAGCTCCTTATGTCAAAGCTTGGAAAAGTCGGTTTGGGTCTGGCCACAAGGATTGCATCAATATTTTATGCAATATTTGTTTCATGCAAAATGCATACACAAACTTTGGCTGAAAGAGCATGCATCACTCTCCACCTCTAACTGCTTTTCTCAGGAATCGTGCTTACTTTCTGTGACTCACTGAGCATTTAACTTTTCCACACAGTGAAACAAGTTCAGCAGGTGAAGCAGAGCCTTCCCTGCCCTCAGTTACACACCCTTTGGAAGGTGAGCAATGGTGGTTTGAATCCTTTCCCACAAAGAGAAGAACAAACCCTGAAGCACACTTCTTCATAGTTGCTGCAGAGTATTTAACATTCTCCCTCCATTTTGAAGGAAAGCAGCAGCTTCCATTGGGCTTTATGTGGATCCGAATTTGGGAGCTTACCACGACCTTACCCACAAGGCAGGCAGGTGAGTATCTGAAGGGATACAGACAAGGGAGGGCAGGGGTTGAGCTACACATGGCCATCCCAAAGGGCCCAGAAATGGATCTGCAGAATGGAGGTCATGGCAGAAACCCACCTCTCTTTATGGTGAAGTACTAATGAACAAAGATCTTGAGGGTTAAACAATTGGAGTTAAATTTAAATTGCCCTCCTAAGAACACGCAAGAAAACTATAAATCTGGGAACTCCTTGTGTCCTGGTACAATGAGACATCTCTCGAATGAAACTCAGTCCTATTATACCTACTAATGTGTTAAGGGATGTTGACTCCTCTTAAAATTGTTAAATTTCATCTTAGAGAACAGAGCACCAATTAATTAACATAACCTTCTTACTCAAATTCATCAAAGAAATTTTATCTAATTATGGCAGTTTACTACAAACTTTTCCCCAGGGAGTTTCAGACTGCTGTATTGCTAGGTGTGCTCCTGGTCGACAGCAAGTTGAATGTGAGTCAGCAGTGCGCTGGAAGCCACGAGGGCCCACTGTGTCCTGGGGAGGCATCAGGCAAAGCATCACCAGCTTATCAAGGGAGGGGATTGTCCTGCTCTGCTCTGCACTGGGGCGGCCTCACCTGGAATATTTTGTGCAGTTTAAGAAATAATATAAGAAAAAACAATATAAGAAAGGTATTAAGCTATTAGACAGTGTCCAAAGGAGGGCAGCAAAGATGGTGAAGGGCCTTGAGGCGAAGCCGTGTGAGGAGTGGCTTAGGGCACTTGGTCTGTTCAGCCTGGAGAAGAGGAGACTGAGGGGAGACCTCATCACAGTCTACAGAGAAGTGGTCACAGCACCAAGCCTGACAGTGTTCAAGAAGTGTTTGGACAATACTCTCGGGAACAAGCTGTGACTCTTGGGGAAGGTCCTGTGCAGGGCCGGGAGTTGGACTTGATGATCCTTGTGGGTCCCTTCCAACTCAGCATATTCTGTGATTCTGTGAAAATAAGGATGCACATTTCTAATTCAGCCATTCAGGAGTATTGTAGTGCCTAATTCTCATAGGTTTTCTTATCTCTGTTGTTTTAATTTAAGTTGTCATTAAGTTAATTTTGTAAATTACTTAACAACCATTAGAGAGAATTAGATATTGACATTAGCTTGCATGAATGTTGCCAAAATAAAGGGAATACACAATTAAGAGGTGAAGAAAAAGGTTGACTGGCAAATCAAAACAATAGACCTTGGAAAAGGTACATTTGACTAAATTCAGGTACTGCATCACTAAAATTTCATGGGAAATTGATGGGAGGGAAAATTAAGCTGAGGAGGATGGCTGTCATTCAGAAAGGAATGATAGGAAGGACAGATGCAGAAATATTGAGCCAGGACACAGGCAGTTTGCCTCTCTGTCATTTCAGCTCTGTCCTCAAATGCAAGAGAAAAAAAAATGGAAAGGAGGTCATATTCATAGTTACAGGAAAAGAAGAATGAGCTTGAGCAATTAGAGACAGAATACGAAAGACCAAGGCATAAGAAAAATGGCAAATAACAAGGAATTTGGCTATAAATAGCCTTAGTAAGGGAAGAACCAGGCAAGAAGGTGGCCTCTGCTTCATTTGCAAAACAGCTTGATTTGGAGAGGGTCAAAACATTCAGTTCTTTCTTTTGCTTAGCTTTTCATAAAAAGTTCAATGATAAGTATCTCTGTAATAATTAATACCCGTTCAGAAAGTGTAAGATTTCAGTCTGGAGTAGATGAAGGATGGGATAGGGAGTTCCTGGAAGGCAAAATGCTTAGATGTCTGATGTTTCATCATGCCTGATAAATTGCCCAGTATAATATTTAAAGACAGGCTGAAGCAACCTCAGTGGAGAATACATAGGAGGGGAACAAGAGTTCTGGGAAAACACCTGTCTTAGGGGAGAGGGAAAGAATTGGAGAGGATATAGGGAATAACGGGCCTTACTAGCAAAAATTGAAAAACTAATTGTAAGTATCTGGGTATTGAAAAAAATTCTGGTACTCACCAAGATAGATGTCAAGAGCAAATTATGTCATTTCAATGTATATTCTTTATCAAAAGGATAATTGGTCCTATGGTTAGGGAAGAAGTAATACACCATCTGTCCTGACTTTAATAGGAGCTTGTGACACTCCCTTTCAATGCTCTTACAGGGGTGTTAAGGAGGCACAGGTAGGATGAAATCAGAAGAAAAACACAAAGAAGACTATTTCTCCATGATTCATTGTCAAAATGGAAGGCCTAGTTTTTCTATTAATCTGTATCTTTTATCTTCATTTCTAACAGCTGTAATCATAATTAAATTCCATCCTTGCTGTTGTGGTTCATGTTCAAGTTTCTCGCTTTGCAGTGGCATGGTTGAGACACCTAATAGTCTCTGGTGCTGTTAATTAAATGATGAACATTCATGGCAGGGAATATAAAAAAAAGTGGTTTTTGTGGGAGACTGAGTTTGGAAGACTAACAGAAATACAGGCACTTATCAGGAGAAGCAGTAGCAACATGGAGAAAATAATTCCAACAAACGAACATAACAAAAGAACACTTCATCAGATGTAATTGTTAAAAAGAAATGTCAGTGTTACCTCCTCAGTCTCAACATTTGCCCTCTGGGATGGAGGGCTCTGCTCCAGGAACACCCTCAACTCTTTGCATGTCCTAATGTGAACAGCCATAAAAGTGGCCTGCTTGGAAGAATGAAAATTACTGAGCAAAAGAAAATGTTTTGCTGAAAAATACTGACAGAGAAAAGCTTGCCAGCCTGAAACTGTGATATGGAGGACTAGGCTTGGGAAAGATAAACAATCTTGAGAGGTGCAGCTGGCATCTTTGGAGTTCAGCTGGGTACCTGGAAACAAGAGACAGCCTGAGACATTATCGACAAGCCCCCAAAAAAGAAACTGTAACAGCAACTCAGTGTCTGAAAAAGTGTACACAGTTTGGGAAAATAAAATGTTCTAAAGGAACAGCAAACAGCATCATCTGTTGGCTGTCATATGCAAAAAATGGAAATTAATAGTACCTGTTGACTATTTGAGGTGGTGATGTCCTAAACCCCTTATGCCTCTATGAGCCAAGATGTGCTTTTTTCCAAAATGAAGTCCTTCTCTCCAAGTACTTCCCATGCCTCACTTGCTTTTCCTTTCCTAAACAGGTCAAATCCAACAAAAACTTTCAACGAGCACTTGGACACTCACCAAGGATGCCTGGCTGACTCCAGGCTTGGTGACACAGATCATCTCCAAAGCTCTGCCTAACTATCTTATCGGACTTCCTCTGGGCACAGTTTTGGGGGATTGTCCTACCGCCTCTGGGATGGCTGAGTACCCCTCCTGGATCAGTTTGTCCTCTCATTTGGTGTGGTTTGACCCCTTCTGAAATCAGTCTAATTCACTTGATACCATCCAGTCTATATACCCATATAATAATAATAATGGCCAGTCTTCGTGAGTGAAGATCCGGGGAAGGTCTTTTCACCTTCCAGCCTGCACATTGGATTTTTTAGGTGAGACACAGTGTGCGCAGAACTGAGCCCACCCTTTAATCCTAAGGTTCATCTGCCGGGGCCAAGCGAGCTTGGACGGTGGCAGCGAGGTCCTTAGGACGTAGGTGGGTTGCCTTTAAGGCTAACGAGCCCCACCTGCCCGGGAGTGGCCCTGACCGGGAATCGAACCCAGGCCTCGGCAGTGACAGCGCCGCACCCTTAACCACTAGACCACCAGGGGCTCCACCCATATGAGTAATCTATCATAAGTATATCTGCTGCTATACTGTTCATAAATTGCTTTACTAATTATGCTTCTAGTAACCTGTAATAGTATATAACTTCCTTGCTACTGCTACACAACTGGCTGCTGATATTATTATCTGCCATAGTAATGATTGATACCGGGTCATTGGTTGATTATTGTCATTTGTAATAGTTTGATATATGTATATATTCACTTCAATAAACATAGGTATACTTGATATTGATTTTTTTGTGCTATTTGTGATAATCTGTAATAAGGTAGAGAAATTTAAAGGATAAAAGCCTCTGTGCCTTTGTGTACAGAGTCACAGAGTCCTACAAACCATGGTCATAATCTCTACCCTCCCACAAGCCAAGTAGCCTGTTAGGTTGTGAAATATTCCCAGGCATGTGCTTAATTTTCCTAAGTATACTCCATGGTGTCATTGGGATTACAAGTGAACCTACAGGTTCAGGTAAGCATTGACATGAGAGGTAAGCATTGCTGGATGTACATGAAGCTGTAAAAGTCAATAACATCCCACCACAGACAGGATCACGTAGGAGGTTCAAGGAAAGGAAGATACACCTGCATTAATCAAATGGCATGTCATCCACTGAAGATGTTTGAGAACACGCTGCTCTCTTAATTCAGATCTTCTCGTGGTGTTGCAGGGTCAGGCTGCTGAGCATGCAGCTATTGTCCAGCTGCTGCTGAAGAAACAGATGGTGATCTGAACATTTGTCCTCTCAGAAGCTGGGGAAAAAGGGACTGTTCACCATTACCACCTGCTCCTCTCTGGCATGTTGTTGGTTTGCCACTGCTAAAAGTGACTGCTCAGGGATGTAAAGCATTTTGGTGGTGATGAGCAGAAAATATTTAGCACCAGGTGTCCCAAGCCAAACAATGACAAAGCAAATTGATGGGTACAAATTTAATTAGCATTTATCAAGTTAAAGTCGAAAAATTTAAACTTATCATACATGAATTTATACATGAGTTTATACAGGAATTTTAGCTTTTCCAAATCGAAGGTTTTTTTATGTATGTGGACATTAGCAAGGTAATAAGTATGTATAATAGATGTATGGATTTTGGTGGAATACTGTAACATTTTATCATGATTCTATCAGGAGTCATTTCTGTGGCTCCTAAATATGGCAGCATGAAATCAGTGGAGTTACACATAGAACTACTTTTCCCATCTCGGTTTCCTCACCTACGTTCAGTCACCTAATTAGCTCAAATTGCATCAACTACAATCTGGTTTAACATGACAAAGTACCTGCTGTATGTCTCTTCAGGCCCACCTACGTTCCTGCTGTGAATGTTTCTGCTTTAAAAAGCCACTAAATTAAGAGATGAAATTAAATCAACCCAAGCAATCTCTTTTGCATGCAGCTTCACTTTACCCAAACATCTTCCCTCTAGTGGAAAGCTATTGCAAAGTGTCCTCTCTACCATTAGCTTGCAAGGTCTCTGCCACCATAAGACAGACTCCTCCTTACACACCCTATTTAAAACTAAATGCATCCTGTCTTTAACGGTGTTGCAGTCTGAGTTCATTAAGTTCGTGCCGTCTCTGAAGTTGTTGACAGAAGACATTTGAACAGGCAGGGTGGGAGTGGATTAACAGTTGCTGCACTGTGTATGGAAACGCTAGGGATAAATTTCACAGACTGTAATGGAAGAGTCACACATCCGAGACTCTGCCTCTGTGTGACATCATGCAAATGTTGGAAGATATGAAGCAAATGGGGGGGAAAAAAAGCCTTCAAATGAAACAAATTGTTAATAAGCATGCTCAGGAAAAGACGAACAGAGGAGAAAAATCTGACTGATTTTATTTTATTTGCTGTTTAGACTATCTCACCAGCTGTAATTGGATTTGGGTTTTTTTGTTGTCACCTTTAGAAAATCATTGGTCTCTTTTTAGAAAATCATTAGTCTCTTTGTAGGTTAAAACCATTAGTGAGTTTTTCCTGCTTACTTATCTTCTGTTCCATCTTCTATGCAGATGGTGCCTTTTCTTGTGAAGGTTAAGCCTATGTAATAGCTCTAAATATTTGTGGAAAAACTGACTATTTCTTTTCCTAGATGTTCTGCTAAAATGAAATGATTTTTAAATAGATGCAAATACCTGCTTTCCAGAGAGTGCACTCTAAAAGCTTTGTTATGGATTACATCAGATCCGCAGGGCTCCATGTAAGTCAGACCCTTCTAGAGCAGAGCCATGCATGGAGTTGGAAGTGACTGAGGTTAGTGTCCATTTCAAGTACATCAAGGGATTTACTTTTATGGTCCTTTTTTTTTTTTTTTAAAACTTCCAGAAGTTGTGTCCCTCTGAAAGGGAAGAGAGGAGGGTATTCTAGCCTAAAGAAATCAGTACTACAGTGAAGAACACGTGTGCCTGAGAGAGGGAATGGGGTCATGATTTCTCTCTCTACTTCCCATCCTTTGTACATTTTGACCGTAATTCTTTCATTTAAAATGAAAAAAAGCTAGACAATCAACTCTCTATTCTGGATTCCCAAGGAGATATAATCCACTTGACTTCAGTTGAAATGCACTGAAGATTGTAATGAAAACTTCAGGAGGAAGAAATAAACACTAGTAACAGAGTCTGATGAACTGGAGGAACTAACTTGAGTATGGAGTTGGGCTAGCATTTCCTAAAATCTCAAGTATTAGGCTTAGTAGTTGGCAGGTACCCAAGAGGCAAAAAGAAATGCTTCTGAGCCTATTAGTTATTAATTTTCCATGATATTTAAATAAAAGATAGGAGAAAATAATGGAACTGGAGTGCACACTAGTGGAAAACATATTTTCTCTCTTAATTGATCCAGCTGACTGCATAGCAGTGTTTTTTTCAGTGTCAGCTACACAAATGACTGTTGATGGGAATCATTATGTCTGGGTTTGCACTTCCTTTCAGTGGAAACTGCTATTAATATCTAAGTGCCTACAGAAGTAAAGCTTTTAACCTCCCCCTGCTACGACAGTTTGTCATTATGAATTCCATTTCAACATAGTGAGCTGAACAAGGTGCACAGATGAAGTGGGATATAATTTACTTTTACACAGCTAATACATTGCTAATTACAACTAAATAAATATTGGAACAGGAATTTCTAATAACATTAACCATTACTCTCTTTTAAACATGTTTTGCAGGAGAACTGTTGAGAACTGTAACCACAATTTCAGATATAATGAAGCAGAAATAAAGGGAGCTTTTATTATTTTATTATTTTAACTTTTAATAGTGAGGTGAAAATAATGAGTATTTTTTATGTTTGCTTACAGTGGGTCAACGCAAACATCCACTAAAGTGGAGGTTTCTGCCACTAATAATAAAGGCATCCTGATGAACTTTTATACCTGAATTTATTTTTTGTTGTTCTGGAAAAACTATAGAAAATTGGAAATCCCTACAGAGGCTTCCTATATAACTATATAGATGAAAAGAATGACTTTTCTAAAACTAGAGATATTCCCTGCAGGTACTAATATAAACTGGTACCAAACTACGAACTCCTGTCCCTGCTGCTGTTGGTCTACTCTGGCCAAGCTCCTCTCTTACCTTCCCTCAGCATTCCCCAGGTCAATACATCTCACCTGGGACTCTCTTTCTGCAGCCAAGGACCCCCCTACCAGAAACAGCACTTTGAGCTTTTCCATTGTCCAAATGAGAATCTGAAACTGAGGACAGCAGAATGAAGGATAGTGTAGCTGTCTTGCAACACCATAGAGAAATCAAAGTAGAACAGAGTTGTATCATGCTGATCCATACTACAGTAACTTGATCATTTTAAGTCACCCCAGCCTGTACTGAAATGGCATTGCAGACAGTTCACAACATCCCTCTCCTTTTGCTATTGCTATTAGGATGCAGAATACCTTGGGGCCTGCCCAACAGCCTGTGCATATGTGCTCAGCAGTGTCCTTACAGTGGGAATATTCTGGATGTTGTGCTCTAGCAGGGCATCTCTAGACACATTGCAGGCAGGGCAGGAAAGTCTTTTCCTGAGAACAGTGTTGAGGCAATCCTTAACGAGCCACATTTTGATAAAGAGTGATCCTTTGGTCAGTAATGCACTGGTACCTAATCTTTAGGGTGCTACTTTCCTAGGCAAGATCATAAATACAAACAAACTTCTTATAGGATGCAGAAGAGACCCATGAAATATTGAAATAAGGGATGAATTACCTACCCATGCTTGAACAGGTTCTGAAAAATACAGTCAATACACTATACAGTCCAGGAACAGTGCAGACACAGCTGATAAAATTCCTACGCATAATCACAACATATTTGGATGCAAAATATTGAGCTTGCATTCTCTTTGGAAAATAAAACAGTTGCATCTCAAAGATCATAAAGACCTGCTCATTTGTGTCTGGGTTTATTGTCCCAGGGTTGTTGTACCTGCATACAGATTAATACATCCTTGCCCAGATGATTATCTGGTAGGGATAAAAAAGTCTTCTAAAAAAGCCATCGTCTAGGGGAAATTACTAAAGCCTTAAATGCAGTATAATCTGATAACTTGTATAGCTTTTATCTTATTTTAGAATTCATATTTTTGTTCCTGTGATAGATATCACAGTCTTCAACATACTTTGAAAAGAAGCAAATGTTAATGCTGCTGGCACAAGTCCTTCTCAAGTCACAGAAACACAGAAACGAAGTCCTCAAAAAATTGTGGTATAATTATTTCAGAATAGTTCTCAGCTCTCAGTTGTATCCAACAATAATTACAGGGAGCGGGAGGAGGATGAAAGGGAGGCGTGGAAAAGGGAATATTCTCTAAAGAAAAGGAACCCTGAGCCTCTCGGTGTTTCCCTGGCTCCGGCTGCCATCTAGTGTTCTGCCGGGCACGGTGAGGGGCGCGGCTCATGAGGAGTTTGTGCATCTTCTCAGAGACCGACCTCCGCCTACGTCCACGGGCAGCATAAATAGCGCGGAACCACCTCTCCGAGGGACAGACAGCAGCAGAGGAAGACGGAACCCAGTAAGCTGAGGAAGAGCTCCTATGAAATTAGTTCTCAAGTATTTGAGGTAGAATCACTTCTGAATTAAGTGCTTCACACGGTTATAAACGTGGTCTCTGCTGAGCTAAGGAGAGACAAAAACTAAACCTTAACCTTCCACTGCATAAAAGGGGCGTCGGCTTCTGTTCTTCCTTATTGCTGTGGCACAGCCATTGCTGTTGCATTTTGGGCTTCTTTTCCTTCCATTTAAATGGGAGTGCAGAAGGCCTGATTCCCAACTAATGCAGCTTTGGTACAGGGAGAGTCACCTCAGTGTAAAAATCATAACTGCAACTGTGCAAAGCAAGAGTGTGACACACGATGTATGAACTCAAGCTAATGTACCAGTCACCAACACAGGCTATAAGCTTCTCGAAAAGGATGTACACTCACCATTATTTTTAGCGTCTTAATAGCTTGAATTGTGCTAGGAAATTAGTTCTGCTCTACTGTGGGAGATCTAATCCACTCTCCTTCTCAAAAAGGCAAGAGTCTCTAGCTCTTTCATACAGTGCCATAATGTCCTCCAGTTTGTTTGTTCCAGATGCTGCACATGGCTTTGAAGTGTGTCAGATTTTCTTTGCCCTGTTGTTGTAGCAGGCAGACAGCAGAGAGTGGGCACAGAGGACATTTCAGAAGCTCCTACTGATCTTTGAGAAGCTGCAGATCTTTGTGTGAGGATTGTCCAAATTGGAGAGTGATGTGACAGAGTACATTCACTGTCAGTTTTGGTACTGAACTAGTGATAATCCAGACTGAATGGCTTATGCTGTTATGGGAGATCTGGCTGACACTCTTGTGATGTTACATCACTGACAACATCCTTCTGATGCTTGGAGTTTGTGCAAATGAAGGCAGCCATGCAAGCTGCTATAGATCCAAAAACAATGTGATGCTGGAAGGTTGCCTGCCAGCACTTTAGCAACAGGATCAGACTTATGAGGGAAGCAATTACCTCACTCATAGGTAGCGAATAGAGCTAGATTAGCAGCTGGCTTTAAAGGATGGGAAGAAGCTCAGGAAGAGATCTCCTCTATTGAAAATGCTTCATACCAAGGCCACAGGACAACTTTTATATCTAGTCAGAATGTCTAGTTCACACCTAGACATTAGACTATGCAAATTAAACCATACCTTTGGGTCAGAGCTATTATGAGGAATAGGGGAATGGGGGGGTAGAGGAGGGACTTTCTGAAGGGCTTCTTAAGAGGGCTGGACAAGAACCCGAAGCCTTTATGAATTTGGCAATATTTCATGGTGGAAAAAGCTCTGAAGGATTGAATATACTGGAATAGCCTGCTTTGCAGACAGAGCAAAGCTCTGCAGGTTGTCATAGAAAAGAATCACAAACTATCATCAAATCAATAAATGGAGAGCACCAGTGATGGATGATAGCCAGGATGGTAGACTAAGGTTACCTCCCCTCTTTCATACCTCAAATATAGTTTATAATATAGGTTATATATAATATAACCAATATATAATATAGGTTTACAGTCAAATTCTCTAAGGTCAAGGGACTGGTGAAATTTGCTCATATGGTCCTTTAATTTCCCATAGTATTTATTGGATTTTTTCACTTGCTCCAGTTGCTGACTTCATCCACTTGGTCGTCTTCTTGCACCCTTAAGTTTTGAGTGCTCTTCACTCAGAGTTGAGGTTCAGATCATGGTGGCATTCCCCAGCTGAAGTCCCAAGTTGTCCACTGAAAATCTGTGCAAGAAAGCTTCCCGTGCACTGGACTGTTATGTCTTCATGAGAAGTATTCATGATCTTAATTTGACAAGTCTGTCTATTTGTGGTAACTGGTTTTCCTTCCCAATTGTCTCATTGTCCAGCAAAAGCTATTTTGTAAATACATAATATTATCTTAGATTTTTTTTTAATAATTTAAGATGGTTAACTCTGCCACTCCATATTTCAAAGCAACAAATCCATCCATTTTGTTTTGAACATTCAGACTACTTCATATATAAAGTCTCAAAAGCATTTTGATTACACAGCAATCATGACTTCTGTTTTATTACAAAAACTTGTCAAAATTGCAGCCTAGCACAGAAACAAAGTGCTTTTAAAGTTAATAGTTACATTTTGGTGTCCTTTCACATGATGAAAGAAGTGGCCACATATTAAATGAAGAGGTATCTGAAAAGATAATACTTAGCAAAGCAGCAAACTGGGATTTCTGATCCTTCTCAAAAGGTGACTAACATTAAAAAGAGAGCAGTGCCATTTAGAGAGTCAAAAACTCTCAATCATGCTGGTCTCATATACAAATAGAATGAGACGGCCAAGACAAGAAATTCAAATAAATTTTTCCTCAAATAGCATTATTAGGAAAGCTAACAGTGAGAAAGCTTCATGCTTCAACCAGCTGGTGGACCTCCAAAACAAACGACAGGCAAGATAACCCATAAAGTTTGAGTCTGAGATTGGAGATCATTAACGCACCATGATCCCACTGGAAGTGGTTGAAATATTCACTCAAAACCCCAACTGTAGGTGCATACACACAACCCCACATCCAAAAGCATAACAGTTTATGATCTATGCACATCAGAGGCCAAGAATAAGAGAGCATTCCCATCAGATGAAGTTTGAGGCCCACAAATCCACCTTTTTGGGATGCAGCATTGCAGTATGATGAATGGTAAGAAAGGAAGCACACCTGAAGCCACTGCTGCTAAAGTGTATTTATTTCTAACATGTTCTCCCATCTCAAGTATTTTTAGACGTCTCTATTTCATAAAGTTATGCAGAATTTGTTATACAAAAGCCACAGAAATGGTACAGGAGACATAATTCTCAAAAATAATGATGATCCCACATCATTTACAGCAACAAAGTTACAGTGAAATGCTCAAAAGGTTTCCATCCTTGTCAGTGGGAATTTAAAAAGTAAAATTCATGTAAGTCTGGCTTTTTGACAAGACCTTTAAACAGTAGGCTGACCTCATTAACAATAATCATCTGGCACTAGATACAACTTAATATTAAGTAGTTCTACAAAATCTGTGAAAATCAACTGATATAAAAGACTAAAATTTATAATAAGCAATCTGTTGAAACTTCAATACAGAGTACACCATTTTCCAAAATAAGAAGTGGGACAGCAGTACAAAAAGTCAGGTTTTCCAAAGCATTGTTGTGTCTTGACTAAGCAACCAATGAGACAACTTTTTGACACAACAAAAAAGTCTAAAAATAGCTTTAAGTTACATCTTTAAATTAAAGTGCATTAATTATTTGAACAGTGCACTGATGCTTTTAACAATCTTAAATACAAAAATTCAAAGAACCAGTACAGTTTTCAAAGTTCAGAACAACTCAGACCAAGAACTAAATTGCTAATAGTTCTTAGATTTATAAACAGTTTAGGTTTAGATATGTATCTTCTTTTGTGTCTGCACACTCTACAACATAACAGAAACCTGGTCCTGGTTGGTCACTGTTTTCGTAACTTACAGATAATTATGTAAAAAATATGGACTATAGGCTTATTTTTTCGCTGTCTGAGTTATTGAAAACTCTCTGGGATATAATGAGTTCTTAGACTTTGAAACACACTGATCCATGAAGAAACTCAAGCAAAATTAGCAAAATGCAAATTATACTTCATCTTGATTTAGAGTAAGAACATTTGGCGATAAAAGGTGTGCTCAGAAGTTCTGTGAGATGCAAGTATTTTCTGGCACAATATCTCTTACTTCTGCAACTGTAATGGATTTGCAAGGGTACTGGCCACGTACGAAGCTAAAGAAGAGATTGTGTTCATCTACCATAAGAAAGGGAGAATGATGCCTACAAAAACAATGACAGTTAAGTAACAAAGGCTTTAAACTGGAGCCAAAACTACAAGCAACTAACAAGTTTGCAAATGTAGGAACTACCTCTCCAAAAACTGTAACAAAGTAAGGAAATGGATACACTGAAGATAAGATAGAGACTCGGTAAAGAGTAATGCCTTCATCTTTCTGGGTTCAGGATCAGATGCGATGATGTGTTGTTAAGAGAGTGATTTTTTGTTTTGTCACTTACAGAACTAGAGATCTTTACTTATCCATATGTCAAAGAGTCTCTTGCTACGTCTTCCAGTGCAGTATAAAACCTGAAAATACTAGTTGCATATATTTGCTTCTTTTTGTAGAATTTTATCTAATTGTGATGTTACATAAAATACTCAACAGTTAAAGCTTACTTAGAATGTTGTTCCAATCTCAAAGCTCTACTTAGCAGTCACACCAGTACTGAAAGACTACCATCTATTCAAGGTGTAGAACAAGCACCACGTGGGAATATGAGACAACATTAGATAATGACATTTCAGGTGTAGCTTTGGTATTCAGTTAGCTGCATCATCTCTTCTCAGAGGAATTACTTGAAGTGTTTTGGCTATTCTCTCTGCTATAGCTCGACTACTTGCTGCAATTATTCTTCGAGACATCAAATCAAATGGTCCACCTAGAAACCAAAGCAAACAAAGAAACCAGCTTATATATGGAGAAAATTAAAAGCTGGTAAGAAAATAAGCATTGAAAAAAAAAAGACAGGTGTCTTGTATGAGCTACACTTAAATTCTCTTCAGTATATATTTACTGTCTTTTTTTCACTCTTTCACATGTCCAGCCAAGACAGTAAAAGGCTGTCTTGTAGCTTAAAACATACAGTTGTCCCTCTCCTTGGCTATTAATGGGATGGGAACTCCATTCAGTAGTGGCAGCTTGAAAAGAGGATTTAAAAGAACTCTTTGCCTTCTCGTTTCAGCTACATTTTGCTCCCAGTTAGCCATTTAAAAGGACGAGAGAGTATTGTGCAGACCCGTGTATCTACCTGTTACATCCAGCAGTACTCCACCAGCTTCAGTAATGATGATTCCAGCTCCTGCCATATCCCAACAGTGAATACCCATTTCATAATAGGCATCAGCTCCACCCGTTGCCACAAGGCACATGTTCACAGCTGCTGTACCAACAGCTCTAATCCTAAAGGAGATATAGTTGTTGTTTTAACTGAGAACAGTTTGTTAAAAAGTTACAGTGTCTGTGTACACTGCACAGAGAACACAGAAGTGTCATATGCAAAGTGAACTGTGACAGAATGCTGCAGTGAAACTTGTAAAGAAGTGGGAATCAAGTTTTGCTTAAGTAGCTTGAAGAGTTCTCCAAATACAGCAAATTTCCAGAAACTGTATTTACAAATTCTGTTAATCAATTTTGTTTTAAACACATCTTAAACAATTTCTTAACCTAAAACATATTATGGAAGATAATCTACATGTCAAAATAGTAACAGATATTCTGCTTTGCTCTTTGAATACAAGAATTCAAATAGAGTATGCATTACTCAGAGCTGAAAAAACAGTTATTTCACTTTCTCTGGTGATGCTCGGTAAGCATCTCTGACTTACAAAACCTTATAACAGTTAACACAAAAAATAAATTAAACAGCATAAATTTGGTCTGGATAACTTCATCAAACCCTTGTGTCACAAATTTCAGTTTCTTTTGGAAATGTGGATACATTTACTAAGTGTGGCTTGTACAAATAATTGCAGTTATTTCAATTATCAGTAAAATATACATTAAATTGTAATTGGTAGTAGCTGTTTTATTTCAAGAAGTGGCTTTAATCAATTCCAATCTCAAATTACTGTTTACAAATAAAATGCCAAAGTTGAATTGATAACACACCTCAAATGTGTTCCCTACTTATAACAGCAAATATTCTTTAACAACATCAGAAGACTTTTGGAAGTAGAAAAAAATCTGCATGTTAAGTGAAACCCGAGAATCCCAGCATAAAACTACAAACCTTTTTAGTTCAGAAATGAACTAAAAGGATGAACTATTCAGAGAATACAGCTGAGTAACAAAAAACTATTTGCTGAAACCTCCTTTAAATGTAAAATAGTTTGTTTAAATGTAGGCTTTGGTTTATCTGGAGGAGAGGAAGCAGGGAATGTAGCCAAAATAAGAGAAGTATATAGACAATTCCAACTGCTTGGACAAATTAAAAAAAATTGTACAGCTTTGAAGGATGAAAGACTCCTGATACATATAAAAAACCCAACAATTTTCATTACTATGAGGAAAGGAAGCTAAGAAATGTAATAAAGCTCGATCCAGTTTTACTCCATGTGTGTTTCCAGGGGGGAAAAAGGCACAAAATTGTATTTCAATTTTTTAACTTGTAAATACAGTACTTGCTTCTCAATACTGGTTGTTAGGGTTCTCTTATATATGTCCCAGCTTGAAAAAGTTAAATACAATTAGTTTCTCTGCAGAGGCTGCTAGACAGAAACATTTAAATTATATTTCACATTTAAGGTGTCAAATGTAATACAACTAATCCTTCCTAAAAATGATTATATTAACAACATTAATCATTGTCAGTATATATAAATATATATAAAAATAGGAAGTATCTTACCCATGAATAGGAATACTGAGAAGTCTTTCCATGTTAGAAAGAATTATTTTTATAGTCTCTGGGTCACGATTTGACCCCAATTCTGTTACTAAAAGGGATTTTGTAATGTCTGGAAAAGAAACAAAACCTCACTCTTCCAACAGCACAACTTAAATAATAACAGTAACTAGCAGAGTTTACTTAATTGCTTTCTTGCAAGACTGAATAAAAGTATCTTAATTAAATATTACACAGATACATAAAAATCTGTTCTTAATTGGAAAATGGCAGGAAAAAATAAAATACAAGGAACAAAGCATGATCTGGTGCATATACATTAATCAATGCCATTAATAAATCAAATTCTATTGCTATAAAAATTAACACAATCCTGAGATCTTTAAAGGTCCCATTTGAAGAGTGGATTGTACTTTGCATGGATTGTAAGTATAAAAGAGTGCTACTGGCTTCAACCACTAGGTCACAGCTGGGAGAAGATGAATTGTTTGGCAAATTTGTTATAGACTCTAAAGAACAATCACAGGCAGATTACAGACACATAGGGAATTAAAAACAAAAAAACAAACTGACAAAGCCACGACACAGACACACAGGGAACAAAACCTTCAACTGCTCAGTCCTGATTTTGCACAGATCATGTTATACCCAAAGAGAACATTAGAGCTGTTTCTCAAAACTAAACAGCCCATGGCCAAAGAAAGCCTTGCAAAACAAAACTATGAGCTAAGAAACAGCAATATATTCAGATGTAAATCTGTTGCTGTCTTATTTGCAATCTGGTAATTAGCAGAAACAAGCTACTCAGTTCAGCTTACCTTCTTGGCCTGATACTTGAAGCTTCTGACCATTGCAAAACGCACCTTTTCCTTTTCGGGCAGTATACATCTTGTCTTCTATACAACTATACACAATTCCAAACTCCATCTGCAAGAAAAAAATTAAAATACCTTGAGGTTTTTTTCCTTTCCTTCCTATTTACTGTGAATCACAGAACTTAGTTGTAACTAGCAACAAGCAATTAATTTGGGTTTGATTAGATATTAAGTAATAAAAAGTATACCTTTTTGTTTACAACAAAGCCAATTGAAACTGCCACAAATGGAAACCTACAAAACAAAACATTTCACTAATTTATAGTGAGATACTACACTTTCATTACAACGCTTACTCTTAACATGTAAAAGTTAAAACTAACCTATACTTCAAAAAGAAACTTGGACTATAAAGAAAATAGTTTTCTGGAATTTGCACAACCGAGTTGAAAATAGACCCACCACCACTGATTACCATTTAAAGCACAAACTTTTCCACCCACTGAAACTATGCTTGTTACAGCTGTTACTAGCTCAGGGACTGTTGCTCTACAACACAGAATACAAACAGGCCTCTGTGCTACTGACCTTTCTCAGAAGGAACAAACTGGCCAAAACGGTTCCAAAACCAAATCACCTCTCCCCCCACCTCCCCTTTCTCCATCAATGAAAAAGTCAGATACCAGAGAATGCAGGAAGAGTACAGACAGTGGGAGTATACAGGACATGGTGGGCTGTATCTCAGTCGTAAGTTTCAAACATTTGCTTTTATTACTATCTGCAAATAATACAGACTTTTAAGCCTGTAAATCCAGCAGAATGGGTTATTTTCTTAGAGCTTTTTGAACATGTTATTTAGCAGGAGTCAGTAGCTGTTTAAAAAACATGGGGCACATAGCAGCAGTCATTTCAAAACAGGAATCAAGTAAACTCTGAAAAGCTCACTGGGGCCAAAATCCATCATGTTTCAAAGACTATTGCTACAAGGAATAGGCTGTCAGCATTACACTATAGTCCCCTCCCCATCCTAGTGTAAAATACCATTGACAGTTACCGATGGTTTCTGCTTTCTCTTTTAGTAGAGCCTCCTACATCTCAATGGATTTAAAATTTCTTAGAAATCATCACCTGGAGCTGTTACTGCCTCTCTGAAGATGCTGCAACTCCTAATTCTGAGCCCTGTACCTTTACTGTTGAAATCTGCCCACCTTCCTTTGGCATCTATGCCAAGACTGGTGACACCCACTATATAGTACAGGCCTCTCCTGGAACACCTGGTGTTGGTTACATAGTGAGACTATTAAAACACTTACGGAAATACTAAAATGTTTACAAAAACTGCCCAAGGGCTCTCCAAAAATGCAAATAGCAATCTGTAACTATTAACAAGTTCATAGTATCTCTTTTAAAGCAATCTGAAAGTTTAAAACAACCTTACTTTCATGGAACTGGAGAAAGAAAGAGAGTAATCAGCTGAGGTTGCTAACAGAAAAAAAAAGAAAGGTGGACCTGTGTACGAAGTTGGTAGTTCCATCAATAGGGTCTATAATCCATGTGGGGTTATCTGTCAGAATGCTGCCCTGTCCAGCTGCAACAGATTCTTCCCCAATAAAGCTAAAATAGCAAACACATTTAAAAAATAAAAAGAAATTAATTAAAAAGTCTGAATTACAACACTGTCCTTGACACTAAAATTCTTAAAAGTGAGATGAAGCTTTCTGTACCACCAGTGATCATGTGAAAAAGCACTATCTAAAAAGCACCAACCACATTCAACCAAGCTTGCATCGATATTTGTGATGTCAAAGATAAGCACAATATGTGGGGAAAAGAATTTTGTGTTTCAATATACATTACTGGAATTTAGCATTCAAAACACTGGCATTTAGTTTTACAAGCATTATAAAATGGTAAGACGGTGAAGGGAGGAAATCCAAACAAGAGCTGCTGAAGAAGACTGTGGAGTGCATGCTCAAATACAGTACTAAACCCAAGGGACACAGAGGCACAATGCCACAGGAAACCAAATTTCACACTTTTTGCTGCTCACAAAAGCATTTGTTCTGAATTGCAAAATTATTAGGATGAAGTGGGTGGAATCCTCTTCTACACCTTTTGTACATTGTTACAATTTATTGCACGTTACTCAACCCATGAAAAGTTTACATATTTGTGGAGGAAAGTATGTGTTTGGTGCAAAAAGAGAGGAAACAAATAAGGTCTCTTTAATATTGATTAGGAGTTTTAGGATTAACAGACGTGAAGATGACTAATCAGAAAGGAACATCATGTTTCCAAAAAGCTGCAGATCTTCACAAAGAGATGAGAGAATGAATAATTCTTTAGGTGGATGAGTAATTCATTAGAAAGAGAAGTTTAAAACCGTTATGACTAATGTGACACCAATTATCTAAAATAAAAAGCAGATAAAATATTCTAAAATGCTTATCAAGGTCACAGAAGCTGTTATTTCAAGGTCATTCCACAGGTCTGTATCCTCACAGTAATTTAGTTAGCTTATTGAACTTTTGCATAACTTCAGCTGTTCCAGTTTACACATATTTCCTACATTCCACATATATAGCTACAATAACAAAATCTCCAAGAAAATTAAATTAAAAAATAGCAAACTTACTTTAGGGAAACAGTACTAACCTTGAGCCACTATGTCAAAATAGGAAAGAAAGACCGTGTAAATGAAAAATCTGTAATTCGTCCTTCAAGAATAAATTTTTTTGGGGTAGGGGAAGGAGTGGAAGAGAAGAGCAACGTAGAGAATACAAAATACAGTATTTTGTATGACAGACTTTCAGTTATGCAGAATCAGAAGATCCTGCCTTCTTTTAGGGATGTTTAATGTTCTCGAACCGTACAAGATTTGCCAAAGGCACACTCACGTTCCATGGGCCCCGTCCAACACAGACAGCAAAGGCACACTAGTTTAAAGAGCAGACAAGAAATGTGGGTTCTGGGTATCCTGGGGCCACCCTTGATTCTCCAACACAAACAACCCAGAAGTTACTTACAGCTGCCTCAACTGGAAGTGACTCTCAGCATCAAGTCTGGAGCAAGACTAAGGTCACATCACTAGACCTGCAGACACCTTGTTCTGTTACTACAGCCCTGGGCAAAACCTCAACCTACTACTACTACTCTAGAGTAGTTAATTTTATTGAAGGTATTTACTGAATGGTACAACTTCACAGCATGCCAATCGTAATTTTATCAAGCAAAATCATAAACTTTCAATTTTCTTTTTCCAGTCACCTCTCCCCTTCTGTCAAAAGCGTACTCATAAGAAGTCATACCTGTGAGATGGATACTTTTCCTTTATCAAAGAAATAATGAAGTTTTCTACTTTTTGATCAGTTTCTGTCACCAAATCTACTGGTGAACTTTTAGTCATAACAGATATTTCTTCTTTGAGTGCTCCACGGATTATCTGTTAAAATAAAATAAAAATAAAAAAGATCTTTCCCTATTAACAGAATGAAAAATATTAGTTTTCCCCCAAAATTTGAGCATAATTTTTACAGTTATTTTCTATACTGCACATACAAAACACTAAAGCAAGCAGTGACAAAACCTGGATTTAACTGTAGGAGCTAGGACTTAGCCTTGCATCTCCAGTCCCTACTCAGTACAGAGTTTCACATGACCTTTAAATCTAAGATTCAGGAAGATCCACTGGTACACGAAACCAGGGTCCATTTTGTTAGGATAAATTTTAGATTTTTAAATTTAAATAACAGAGTTGAATAAACGCCTAATATAGAGTTCAAGTCAGCTATTTTTAGCCACAGCCTGCATTTATGATCTTAAAACTATCAGAATCAGCTAAGCAAGAATCCATGCCTCACAGCTCTCAGATTTTTTTTTACTATAAGTCAGAAAGATTTTCTGAGGGAAGACTTTAATGAGGTCATTGCACAAACAGTTTTCTGCAGATTCTGCAGCTCCAAGGGACAGAATTAGTACATGTACCATCCTGCCTGGCTGCCGGGCATTCAAATGTACCAAGCAGAATTACCAAGAACTGAACATTTGGTAAGCACTCGTGCTGAGGCTCTGCCAGGATGTACAAACTCCTTGTTCCAAGGCGTCTTAGATCACAAAAGGGCAAAGAACCAGCACTGCAAGGGATGCATACTGCAAACAAAGCAGTCTTCATGAAGAGAAACACGGAATCCTAGAATGGCCTGGGTTGGAAGGAACCTTAAAGACAATCTAGTTCCAACACCCCAGGCACGGACAGGGACACCTTCCACTAGACCAGACTGCTCAGAGCTCCATCCAACCTGGCCTTGAGCACTTCCAGGGATGGAGAGAACATAGTACGGCACTGTCTCCCAACAAGAAGCCACTGTGTAAAGCTTATGGAGGCATTCACAAGGAAGACTGTCATCAGTTTTCAAGTGGTAAAATAAGGTAGACAGGGGCAGTTTAAGGGGGAAAATTGAGATGATCTTTGTTTACCACGATTCTGAATTTAATTCTACTTTTAAATCAGATTTAAGGAACAAAAGTTACTCCTTAGTCTTTAATCAGACTCTAACCTACAGAAAAGTGCAAAGCTGTTCTCTTAAATTAACCACGTTGCAAAAATAAGACTCTAATTTTGAACTTGAACATTATGAACAATTCTAATTTATGTTTTTGACTCTCTAGAATAAATTTCGACATCAACCTCCTTCAAAAACTACATACATACTATACATGCTATTATTTATAAAGAGTTTATACATACCTCCCCAGCTTTCCTTGCTAAACCAACTGCATAATCCATACACTCTTGCCAGGGATCTGCCATCTTTTCGGAGGTAAGCAGCCTAGCAAAAGGAGAGATTACCGCAAAAATTATTATGGCTATTCTTTTGATTTTTTTTTTCCTTTACAAAATCCAAGTTTCCTACTGAGACACAGCCTAGCAAACCAGGAACACCCCGGCGAGCACGCCCCGCCACGCTCCGGGGCCGTGCGGTCCCGCGGGCTGCGCCCGTCCCCAGCGATGGCCGGACGTCGCAGCGCCCTCACGGCGCCCCGAAATGGCGGCCGCGGGCGGAGCAGGAGCCGGGGAAGGACCCGGAGCCGCAGCCGGCACTCACCGCCCTCCGCCGCCGTCTCCGCTCCCCCGAGGCGCAGGCGCCGGGCCGATCCCGCGGAGCCGCCTCCTCCTGCCGCCTGCCCCCTGCCCGCCTCCTCCTGCCGCCTGCCCCCTGCCCGCCTCCTCCTGCCGCCCGCCCCCTGCCCCCTGCCCGCCTCCTCCTGCCGCCCGCCCCCTGCCCGCCTCCCGCGCCTGCGTGTGGGGGTTCGGAGGGGCTGTTTCGGTGTCAGGGCTGTCCAAGGGTATAGTGAAAGTGCTTGAAATTAGCCTTTGATGTCGAGTTCTTGTTAATAATTGGACGCGGCGGCGTGGAGATAACCGTAAATGCTCTCCCATGGAGCACGCGATTGGAGTTTACCACAGAATCACAGAATGGTTTGGGTTGGAAGGGGCTTTGAAGGTCATGAACAATCCCCCCTGCCGCGGGCAGGGACATTTTCCAACTAGACGAGGTTGGTGAAAGCCCCATCCAACCTGGCCTTGGACACTTCCAGGGGTGGGGCATCCACAACTCTGGGGAGACTGTTCCAGTGCCTCACCACCCTCACGGAGGGTGAGTTCACAGGGTTCAAAGATTTTTGAAAATAACTTGCAGTTCAACCGGTGCATTTCTAAGATTAATTAAAATCATACAGAGGAAAAAAGCTTTCCTTTCCAAGCCTAAAGCTTTCCTTCCTAAGCCTGACTGATACCACTTTCTTTTTTATTTACTTGTGGTGTTTTGACTCTGTTGTCTGTGATCAAAGGGGAGACACTGAGGGATTGTCTTGTCTTCACAAATTACAACTGTAATTTACAAATTACAAATGTAATTTACTGTCATACGTAAATCAATTATCTGCTGTAAATAGGACAAGGAATGTAGTTTGCTTTATACTTAAAATAATGATAAAATATCTACATTACCCAAGGACACAGTATTATGCCATTTCCCTACTGGCAATCCAACCCACAGCTAGATCCTTTCCACATCTGTGAAGATACAGTTCCCACTCCCAGCAATGCTCTTGTGTCGAACAAGTCACTGTGCCATTTCACTTTTCCTCCTTCTCTCCTCATAAACAGGAATAGTGATATAAGCCTGCTTTTTAAAGTATGCACAGTCACTGAAGAACTACAGAGATGATAAGTTGTCTTTTTACTAATTATTTTGGACGAAATTCTTTATGAGGTTTTACAAATAGCACACAGCCAATTGAAAGAGGCACTTTGTTTCAGATTCGTGTTTTATTCAGGCAAGCTGCCAAACATGCCTCAGTAAAACCTATATAGGACTGCAAAAGTATTATGGAAAACGGCTTCTTTGACATTGTTAATAGTATACTTAACATTACAGCAAGGGTTTTACAGGGGATTTCAAATTCTGCATTGATCCTAAAATCAGCAGAAGTAAACAGGAATGCCTAATAAGGGAAAGAATTTCCCTAATCCAAACCACAGTTATCATTCCAGCTGAAACAAAATTTTGTATTTTCTATAAGTGGCTACTGTGAGGAGAACTAAGCTGCAAAGAGATGTATTTTCAACTGACATTTGATAAACAAGATGAACAGGGGTGATCTATTGATAAAAAGTCTTCAAACCAGACTGATCAC
This sequence comes from Myiozetetes cayanensis, assembly GCF_022539395.1. Lineage (NCBI taxonomy): Eukaryota > Metazoa > Chordata > Aves > Passeriformes > Tyrannidae > Myiozetetes > Myiozetetes cayanensis. The sequence goes on along the minus strand of NW_026086604.1, from coordinate 27,167,377 downwards.
TCCAGAACACATACTTTTCTAAAGCAGACATAGAGATGGAAAATGCTAAAAATAAAAGTATGAGAGATTACTGCCTGCTTTGTTAGTGTGATATATTGTATTTTGTTTACTACAGCATTGCCCAGCTGGTCTAATGGCTCACATATCCAAGAAGAATTGAGCTGTCAGTATTAAATGCAAGCAAACTGTTGTTTCCAAACTGTGTTGCGTATATTACAAATTTATTCCAGGCAACTTTGTAGCAGTGTTTGAACTGGAACAAGACCGGGAGCTGCTACCAGAAGCATGTTTGCAAAGCTTTGACCTCTTGCATTCTCTAATATTACTGTACAGATAGAACAACCAAAAAGCTTGATATTGACCTATTTTAGTATTTGGCTGAAAATACTGTTTATTTTAAAATCATTATGTATTTCTTTCAACAAATTCTTCTTCTCGTTTAAGTAACTTTGCATACATTTTCTTTGCAACTACTAGAAGTGAGGTTAAACATTTTATTTATTAACTTTGAATTAAAACAATTCAGCACATTCTAAACACAGGGCTGTAAAATTAACAGTGGTTTCAAATGTCAAATGTTTCTCCAAAGAGTTTTATTATTTTTTTCAAAACAATTGTTTAACTTTCCCTATGAAAATGTGCTAAGATAATAAGCTTTAGAAAAAAACCAAAAAAAATATATATGCTAAGTAAAGATATGCTAGAGTCTAAAAGGGTAAAATGTGAGCAATTCTAGCCTAGGCAAGATAGTGAGGCTCTGGGAAAGTGTCTGCTTTTGTTCCTAGTACAATTGTTTAGGGTAGATTTTTCACCTCTCCTCAATTATTTACTTGTCAGACTAGCTTAATTTGGTTTTGGTTCTCAGTTTCTAAAAACTAAGTGAAATTAGCTTCTAGTACAATCATAGACACATTTCTGGAATAAGATGAATGTGAAAACTTTTTGGAGTCTTATCAACTGTGACTTGCCATGTTTGTATTGTCATTACAGGCTGCTAGCCCTCAGCAATTGCTGGCGATTGATGAAAGCAATTATCCTGGTAAAACCTTTGAGGTCTCCCCAAAGATTTATTTGCTGTATCCCAAGTCTATCTTCCCTTTATCCACAACAAATGTTATTTCAATTATTTTGCCTTTAACTGCTAATGCAGAAAAATCAGGGGCAGGAGAAAGGGTGTAAGTAGAGAATGAGGATTTTCTGATGAAAAAAAAAAAAAGACCCTGTTGCGTAGCAGCATTTTCCACTTGCTTTTGTAACAACAGTGCAGGGAGCAAGTTCTGTTTAGGGCTCTTCCCCAAATCACTGGTCCCACAAAGATGGTTGGCCTCTTACTGCATATTCCATACAACAGCAGCCTAAGATGCAAAGAAAGATGAATAGAAAATTGAAAGGGAAATGGAGGAAAAGAAATAACAAGAGAAAAAGGAACTGTTCCTCTTGTACTCGAAGGGAAGATAACAGCAGGAGACAGGCCAGAGAAATGCCCCTATAATTTCTGCTGCCAGGAAACAAACACTTAAAAAATATCCAGCCACTGAAAACCCTTTCCTTCATGGAAACCATAAACATCTCCCTTTCTGTGACATTCATACCAAATCCAGTAAAATAATTTATCAATTCCCAAGTCATGTTAAAACTACAGTAAAGAGTACCATAAAGCAAAACGAGAAACAACTAACAGTGACATGCTTACTGGGATCTTTTTGGGTTTTTATGCAAGTCAAATCAATACATAATAATCCTACAGATATTCCTAAATTGTTACAAAGGAACTATTGCTTAGTAGTAATGAAAACCACAACACTTTAGACCCCTTGAACAAGACCACATTACTGTTATGCCAAATGGGGCAGTACCTTTGAAAAAGATGCCAGATTCCCCTTACATTGTGATATTTTTTTTTTTATTGCAGCTGTTCCTAGAATGTGTATATCACACGTCTGTTTGTCTTCAAACTGTTATAAATGAACCACAAACTAACGTGGACAGTGTTTTTAGGCAAGCACATAGTGGAGAAAAACGTGGACACTTTTTCTCAGTTAGTGAACGTGGTAACTGAATGAGCCCAACGACCAAATCCAGATCTGGTGAATGCCCAAGTGACTGTGGTGAATTGTGTTTCTACTTTCCTGTCTGAGTCGTACATCTCTCCACCTCATGCCAGCTCTCTGAACTGAAACTACATTTCTCACAGGACCACCAATATTCCTTAACCTTATGTCCCCTGCCCTCTTCATAGAATTTTTCCCCTCTTCTGTGTATGTCCTGCAGTGGCAGGACAATGTACTTGGAATGCATCATATTGACATTTTTGAACAATGTAGACGTCCATCTCCTTGTGGCCCAGTTACACCTCCAGGTGTCACTGAGTACATTCAGTCCTGGTGCACGTAGAAGCTGGAACATCCTTGCAAACACGAGAATAGCACACAAAGACAGTTGCCTGAAAGAAAGTGCCCCATTGTCTAAAAAAGAAAGGTAGCTCTTCCCTTTTCAAACTTATTTAAAGGTGAGTCACAGTGATCAAGCAGTGAGTCACACTGTGGAAGACAGAGATTTCTCCCCCTTGGTCTGAATACTGTGCTCTAATCACAAGCCACTAGGTCATCTCAGTAGCAATGGATCACACCTTCCATGCTGCAGCTAAAAATCTTGCTAAGCCTCTTTAGTATCCAGTGAATAGGTTTGCTTCAGTAGTTCATTCACTCTGCACAGCCCCAGAGAGCAGCAGAAACACACTACAGCTTTGCAAATAAGGCTTGTGCTTTCCACTGCTCTGTTCACATCTGTTCATCCACTGTCCTTTTCTTGGAGAATATTGACAGAATAGTTGTAAACAGGTGAAAGCAAATTGGAAGGATTAGTCTTGAATGGGTTCTACTCCTCTAGCTTAAACAGAGACAGGCTCAAGGCCACTGGATGACAAGTTTATGTTGTAACGGGTCTGTTCAGAAAGGTAAAGCAAGGCTCTCTGATTACACATCAGGACTTACAGTTAGAGGAGTGCTGGCCCTACTATTTGTGTGGCACATTATGTGGTTTTGTGTTTCAGCAATTCAAAACAGATGTGACTGTGATGAAAACGATCTCATGGTTCTTACTTCCTATGTTCACTTTGAATTTTCAATCCAGCTTTGAAGGAGATCCAAAATCTGGAGTACATCAACTACTGATATTATGAATTGCCTTCTTAATGAGCAACAAACAGGACACCAACAATTGTATAGGTCATTCTTATTCACTCAGAGGTGTAACTTCTTTATGTACAATCACTGTAAATAACCACTTTAAATCTTAATAAATCACCTTGCTGACTGCTGAAGAGGATTTACCTAAGATTGGAAGTGCCCAGATGATACTCCAAGCTGTTAAAATGCTACGCTTTTAGTTAAATTATATTTCTTTCTCTGTGACCATATTTCTTCCTGTTTTACACAGGAATTAGAAAAGGAAAATTTTAAGTCCTCTTTTTATCCCCCATCTAATCACACAATGAGATTTGCACACACAAGGATGACATCTGTGTGGATTTACTTTTGCTTCAGAAAGTTTTCCTTCTAAAAGTCACTAAGCTATTATGAGAAGAAAGTGTGGATGTGGAATATGGATAGTGCTGGTTTCCAAACTCAATGAAATCTGTTCCTGTAGACATAGAAAAGATGCTGCAATAGTGTAATGTATTTCTTTCCTTCAGAGAACTGATACACTGCAAGTTTACATTTTCATTATTTATTTATACATACTGTCCCCGACATTTACACAAAAATAAATATAAAAATTAAGAAAACATTCTTGATATTATACAGCTCAATAGAGCAAGAAGTTATTCTAGAATGGAAATATCTGTAATATTAGTTATTATAATAACTAATTTTCCTTTCATGAATTTGTTCTTCTGTCAGTCAAGCAACCTGGAAATTGATGGGAACTGTCTTTAAAACTGAGGAGATTCTGGCATACCAGTGATTTTAAAAGAAAACTGGATTTGCTCAAATACCATGCTTCTAAAAAATCTTGCCTTTTTTTTTTTTTTGTAATAATTTACTAACTAAAGTATGACTCTGTATCTTCTATAAATAGAACATCATAATCAAGATACTCCAGAATTATATTTCCTCCGTTGTACAGTGGATAGTCTTTATCAGATAGCCAGTGTTCCAGTGTATGTTCAAATGGCAAGGCTTCTCCAGAGGCAGTATGGCATAATCTCAATTTCTGTAAGACAAATAGCACAGAAGTTAACATCAAGATTTGCCTATCCAAGATGAAAGACATGGGGTGGAAGAGGGACCAAAAGGCTAAAGAAAATTAAAATCAAAGTGCAACAATCTGGAAAATGTTTGTTATTACTGATTTACCTGGGATGTTGATTTGTTGTTGTCATTTTTAAGGCTTGCTAAGGAAGCTGCAAAATCTACTACTTTGCCAATACTCCACTTACTGCAAAAGAACATAGGTTTGCTTTTCTCTTTGTTCCCCTTTGGTAAAAATACTTGAAAGTAAATTCTTTCTGTCTAGAAAAACATGACAAATAAAACAAAATTATTCACAGAAGAAAGAGGCAATTCCAGTCATACACATATAATAGTTTTGCAGTAAAAAACTTCAGTCATAAAATTACCAACTGAAACTTGTTCTATTCCATCAGGACCATTTTACTGCAGAATATAAATGACTGAGAGACTGAGATCATCAAATCCAATCCTCTCCAGCTGCAGGCACGTATATGATGGACTGTAAGTCTAAAAGGTGAAGAGACCATCTTTTGCCATGAGTCCTACAGCTACACTGTTATATATAGACAGGAAAAGGTATCTGCCCTCGGGAAAAAAAGGTGAGTTTTAATAAGCAGTAGTGGCTTTTGGCAGCAGTACAGTGTCTCAAATTGGAATGCAAAAGCAGTTAGAACAACTCCCTGAACAAGAATCTGGTCATAGTCAGCTAATCCTTTACCTGGTTTTCCTCGTTTTATGTACTAAAAACTCTTCCTTCTGACTGAAACATTTGTTTAAGAAATTTCAAGAGTAACATAAGAGAGATTTTGAACAGGACTGGGACAATCTCTTCTTCAGATTTATTTAAAGAGAAGACATAGAGCAAGCATGACTGCTACATTCATCAGGTAGGACTGCCCTTGCTGAATCCAAGCCAGACACTATCAAACATGACAGAAGTCTCTTTTTAAGGGTTTTATTTATGCCTTCCCTAGAAACATAGAACTACCCCAGTTATGTTCATAAAACTGAATCTGAATTTCAACTTGTGCATTTTCCTCAAAATCTAAGTGTGCTTGAGAAAAATCTTCAACATCCAGTAATATTACAAAGGGGCAAAGGAAGCAGGACCTGAATCTTGCTCAAATGTAAATGACCAGAACTTCTAGAACAGCCAATAAAACAGCCCTCCTATTATGGACATGTGCTAACATCACTCAATTGCTACCAGTGCCCCAGCACATTCCTAGTTGGTCCTCCAGTTCTAAGGATGATAAGATAGTTTCCCACAGTTCACAGGAACTTAATTCCCAAACCAGTTAATTCTACTGTTGCATCCCTGTAACTACAGGATATGCCTCCTGAAATTTCTTTGTCATATTCAAGAAAATACTGACCAATCAGGGACACAATAACTAACAATTCCATAGCATGGCCCTCCTGTTTTGAGCTGGTCAGTCTCCAGAGGGACAACGCTCATGAGGTCTGATATCAAAAGAAGCAATCACTGGCAAAAAGCTGATCTGAACAAAGAGGTCAGAGAAATGATATTTCTAAGATAGCAGGATTTTCCTGAACATAGAGTAAGAAAGGTGAGGAAGGACACTCTGGTGTCACATGGTCCAAAATCATGCTTAAATCAGGGGGAAATTTAAAGCTGGACTTGACTAAAAAGGTTGGTAAGAGGTTGCTCCAAGTCAGATTCAATCAAGTCTTGAATTCATCTCAAAGATGTTGATTCCACAAATTTTCAGAACGGCTTGTTCCAAAGTCTGACCATCCTCACTTTGTGATTTTTCTTCATAATACCTTAATTGGAATTTCACAAACATTGCAGCCTGTGCCCATTGACCCTGTCCTTTTGCTGTGCACCTCTAAGATAAATGTGTCAATCTTCTCTACATTGTGATAAGAGAACTAATATGCCTAAAAGGCATTCCAGAAACCTCATATTTAAAAAAATCTGTCATCAAACTAGAACAATCTAGGCAGAAAAAAGCTAAAAGCAGTCTAGGAAGCAATTTGAGAGGTGCTGAAGGATAACATACTTAATTGATCAGTGTTACAATTATTGATATTCTAGATGATTAAACATGGATGATTAAACAATTAATATCCAGGAAAAAATGTCTGGTAAGAGAAATTAGCGTACAGGAATTTGTGGTACACTATTTAGTTTACTGACTTTGGAATTAGGAAGCAACTTTAATTTTTTTTTATATATATTGAGAATGGTTTTTAAAGTTATGTTCCACAATATCTGAAATTACTTGCTTTCCCTCTAGCCCATATTTATTACAGTGGTACTACTTGTGAAGAATGCTACTGGAAGGTCTTTGTATTATGACATCTTCCTCAGCAGAGTTATGTGGTTTCTAAACAAGTATAAAGAAAGAAATTCATAAGAAGACTCAGCAATCAAATAGCTGTTGTTGTGTGGGGTTTTTTGTTTGTTTTTGTTGTTTTTTTTAAATATATAATTAAATTCCAGTGTATCTGGAATTTCAGGGTATCTGGAAGTGTTTAAGGCCACACTGGATGGGGCCCTGGATGGTGGCATGGTGGAAGGTGTCCTTGCCCATGGCAGAGGGGTTGGAGCTAGATGATCTTTGAAGTCCCTTCCAACCCAAAGCATTCTATGGTTCTGTGATATTATGAAATATACTCTACTAAGATAAAACCTAATAATAATACCATCATACAGAATGTTTTCAGTATTCTAAAAACAATATAACAGGCTTAAACTTGGTGGGCTCCAACACAGCAATGTGGCAAAAAAGTAATCTAAATACAGTTGTTTTAAGAGGATGCATAAGTGCAGATCTAAAGTGAAACCCTTGATGAAAGAACCAAGGTATTTCTAAACCCAACATAACATGGCATGCGAAAATACCTGAACACCAGGTGTGACTGACCTTGACAGTAAAAAGCAACAAGTAATCTCTGAAAAACTACAAAAATCAAAGAAAGTAAAGGCTTCACAGTTTACCTACCGAAAAACTACAGTTGCTAGTGAAGGACAGAGAAAAGGAGGAAAAACTATCCACAACTCTACCTAGTACCCCTTCCATAAATGGAAACTCCTTTAAACCACAAGGATATCCTAACTTATCTCTCCTACTAGAGAGCAGTATCAGGGAAACCAAGTGAAGGGATCAGACTGGCAGAGGTACAAGTGGCCCTACTCTCTGCCACTTGAGGCCATAGTAAACAATAAATTAAAGACTGATTTCTTCATGGATAGTGGAGCACAACTATTCATTATTGAAGCAGAATCCTGTCCTGGAGCTATCCCACTGAAACATCAGAAAATATTACTAACTGGAGTAAATGGAGCTTCTTATTCAAGAAGCTAAGGTAAAATTAGAACTTCCTTTTGTCTCTCTCCATCCCCCAAAAATAGCAAATGCAACCAGGAAACCTAAATAAGTTTGGTATGGCTGTTCTGTGGGCTGGATTCAGAGCAACACCAACTGGGCTATTGAAACAACTGATGAAGAAAGAATGCCAGGGCCCCAGACAAAAGGTCACCTTTTTGAGGGACCAAATGGATTGTGGGCAGTAAATAAGTCCCCTGGTCCACTTGGCAAATTGTTAAGTTGGACTTCCCCTCCTGAACACCCAAGGGGTGGCGTTATATCCTTACTGGAGTTAAAATAAGGTAGTTTTTCTTGCTGGAAAGCTGATGGTTTTACCACTCTGGCAGGATTTGATCTATGGTTTGCTGACACTCCCATGCCCTCTGCTGTGCAGTTTGATAATGGCATTCATCAAAAAAAAAAAAAATTAAAAATCCAGGAATGGTGTGAAGACCATGGAATTGTCTGGGTCCAGTTCCACCTGTCCTACAGACTTCAAAGTAACAGTGCAGTTGAGAAGTGGAAAAGCCTACTAAAATGAGCTCTAGGGCAAAGTTTCCATAGAGGAAAATGCAGTAAAGTCCTACTTAAATCTGTTAGATGCTTAAATAAGCAGACACCCACCAGATGCACGGTAGAACAAGCTCATTTTCTTCCTGTCTAACCAATAAAATGCCTAAACTTTCCCCCATCAGTCCATCATTTTTCTCAGGGTGACAATGTTCTTAGTAACTACCCTATGATGCCTAAAATATCTGTCACTTTACTAACTCCTTGAGTACAGGGCACATGGAAAACTTTATAAATGCAGACTTCCTTTAACTTTCACTGAGGTTTGGGTAGTTCTCAAGAATAAGAGATTTCCTAATGTTTCAGGTGATGAATGATAACTTTGATAGATTCTTTAGCCTGAACAAACCTGGAGTGTGCCCAAGGAATCGTGACTTCACCTTCGTAGAAACCTCAGCTGTAAAAAGATGATCACAATATCCACTGTATTTTACTGACCTTATGTGTACCTCCTTCCTCTCTGTTTCAAGAATGGGATGATAACTGTGTCATTCAGTTTATGAAGTTCATTTCTTAAATGGGTTTTTTACACATACAAATTGTATTGTTTACAACACCCTCCATCTTCAGATGCTGATACTGGATGGGTAGATGAACCTGCTCCTTAAACACCTTATTACCAACCTAAGTTGGTACCTACTTACTCCCCAACTCTCCAAATTATCAAACTCAAATGGTTAAGGCACATTCTCATGATAAAAATACATGGTACACTGCAAATGCCCCAACATATACATTCAGTCTGGGTGGGAAAACCAAGCAATTACATGTTTTGAGTCTAGATGATCACTCAAATATTACAATAGCAAGCCAAATATTAAGATTTGACCCAATGAACCAATCTGCAGAGGGTCCAGGTGATTAGGAACCATAAGCAGCTAAGATGTGTTATACAATTCTGTGCTATGCTACTTATAAAACTGTTACAGTGATTCTAAAAATCCTGTTCTACTCTAATAATAAAGTTCTTTGCTCTGCTGATCATGAAATTCTGATAAAATAATAAAGTTTTAATGCAATTTAAAGCTGTCATCATTCTACCAAGGAAAAGAACCTGTCTGTCCCCACAGTGTTGAGTGACAGCCATGTGTCAGGAAAATACATTTCTACTATAAAATAAAAAAATTGACCCAAACTCCACACAGACATCTTACAACAGACATAAGACTAGTGAGAGTGCTTTTGGGGACCAGGCTGAAATATACATATGTGATTGTGGTATTTAAAAATTAAATCCAAAACCAAACTGAAGGAACTAGATGAAGATTGAGAAATTTAGAGAATTTTCCATTTCCTCTGAAAATTCAATTATTGAAAACAAACATCACTGACCTGAGGTAAGGCCTTGTCCCCACATGCATGCATTTTCAGTTTCATTAATGCCACTTTTGCTGCAGTCTCACTGTTTTTTGCTCCTTTGCGTTTTTTGCTTTTTGCTTCCTCACTTTTTTTAGAATCTGAGAACAATATTATTCCTATTAGTGCAATGATTCAGATTGTTTCCTGAACATATCTTAGAATTAGCCTTTTGGGCCTCACTGTATCTCCAAGGTTCCCATCCCTTTCATGTCCATTCATGTCCTCCCAAGGTCATCTACCAGATACTCCTATTCAAGAGTATTTGGAATTGTTACAGCTCTAGCAGAACTCCTTTAGACTGAAAAGCAGATGAACACTGTCATGATGTACACACAGGCTGCAAGAGCCAAATAGAATTCAATACAATTCAAAAATTTCAACAACTGTGGCCGGCACAGCATTCGTATGACAGCAGTTTCAAGCCCTCCTTTCTACACAACCCCACTGTCCCGTTGGGCAGTTTTGTTTATTCTCTTTCCCATCCTCGAACTTTTTTAAAATCTGCAAAACATAACATTATAGGATCACTTTTTTTTTTGCCGTTTTTGTTGTGTAGGTGAAATCCTAACAGACTGGCATGCACACCCAATGCAATTGCATTATTTGCACATGAATCAATATGTAAATAATAATGACTAGGTACAGTTCATTACATTATAGTATTTGTAGAAGACAATACTTCTGAAAGAAACCTGAGTCCTATTTAATCTTTAAAGATTCTCTTCGTACTGTTGCTTCGCTTCAGCATAGATGAACAGTATTACATGTGAGTTTAGGGCTATTTAACCAAGGAACCCCCATCTTTTCTTATTTGGTTGAACCTGACCCCTTCAGAGGAGGTCAGAAGTTCAAATAGTCTTCTGAAGAAACTGCAGAATATGTATTCTGCTGTACTTGCCTATAATATCTTTAACTAGCTGCTGGGTGGTAGCCATTCGAGGTTTCGGCGTGTCCAGCTTCTCACATTCATGGTCTGATTGATGGCGATGTCTGTAAACAACAGCATAAAACTTTTAATACCTTCTCCATACTCTAATGAATGGGTATTTATGTTTAAACACTCTGTTCCACTCACCTTAGGCAAAAATGTTTTTCGCAGAAGGGACATAAAACTGGCAAAAGCTCCTTTCCATTACAGTCCTTGTATGAGCATGGGTAAGACCTGTGCTGGTCAGGTTTTACAGAATTGTTTCTTATATTCACCTAGGCATTAGTACAAAATATTCTGTGTAAATAAACAGACACTACAGATACAAGTCACCACCCATCTTTCCCAAAGAACTGTCCTAGCTCTCCATTCTATTCTCCTATTTTTGTCCTGGTTATGTTTAGCTCAGAGTTAGATATAGAACCATTACTCTACTCAGACTCAATTTACTTCCGAGAGGCAGAAAAAGAGTAAATTCATTTTTTTAAGCTTTTCACATTCACAGTTAAATAATGCATACTTATATATGTATTCATCTCACTTGTAGCAAGCATGGGTAGAGCCCCTCTCAAATCTTTGTTTGCAAAGCCTAGCCATGATATGTATTCATCTAGTCTGAAAATACACAGCTAAGTTGTATGGAATTTTAATTCTAAGGCAGGTCATATATTATTAGATTACCTCAGAACACCCATGAGCATCCCGGCTCCTGTGCTGAAGGCTTTGTGGAAAAAGAAGAAAAAGAAACATTTCAGGAAAAGAAAACCATATATGAAAACATTTAACTATTTAAAGAGTGATCTGATCAGTTTTATCATGAGAACACTTCAATTAGATAATGAATCTTCTACAAAGTTTGTTCTAACCTAGGAACTTCACGTCTTGAATGACTGACTGATCATACTCTTCCTCAGTTTGTAAAACATTTAGCTCTTGGAACTTAGGCCTCAAGTAAACAAACCATTTCAAGAGAATAAGGACATTAGTATGCTTAAGAATTCAGCTCAAAGCAACTTCAACTTGCGCCTTTCCATTTTAATGGATTTTCACTCACCATCCACAACAGCAGAAATCTCTTGAGGGCTTATGACATTTTAGAGGTGAAATCTGCCCTCGGTCTACCTGAGTTTAACTCAGTTGCCCTCTGCTAATCTGAAGTGTAAATCAAAGTGCAGGCCCCAATTTCAACCTTAGAAGAAACTTCAAATTTTTTTCTGGAACTAAAAATGACAAGCTTACTCATCGAGTTGACCTTGGGAAGCCCGTAGATGTGGTGTTTTGCATTTCAGCAAAGCTTTTGACACTGTCTCTCACAGCATCTCTCTGGACAAAAAGTCCTGCACACACTTAGACAATTCGATGGGTGGCTGATGGTTTGGGCTCAAAGAGTTATAATAAATGCAATTGCATCAGGCTGATGGCCAGTCACCAGCAGAGTTCCCATAGCTCAGTTTTAGGGCCAGTGCTCTTTAATATTTTATAAGTGATCCAGACACAAATTAAGTTTGCCACCAATACTAAACTAGGAGTAGCTGTGGAGCCCTGGAGGGTGAAGTCTTACAGACAGATTCTCGATAAACTAGAGACCTGGGCAGTCGCCAACTGCATGAAATTTAACAAGAGCAAGTGCAGGATTCTTCACCTGGGATGAGGTAATCCTGGTTATACATACAAACTGGGGGATGAGAGGCTGGAAAGCAGCCCTGCAGAAAGAGATCTCTGGGTTTGGGTCGATGGCAAGTTGAACACGAGCCAACAATGTGCCATGGCAGCCAAAAGGGCCAACCATGTTCTGGGGAACACCAAGCACAGCATTCCTGGGTGACTATCCCAGCTGTACAGTGCACTTGTGCAGCCTCACCTTGAGTACTGTGAGCAGTTTTTGGTACCACAATATAGGAAGGGTGTCAGACTATTAGAGTGTGTTTAGAGAGTGACCAAGATGGTGAAGGGCCTCAAGGGCCAGACTTAGGAGGAACAACTGAGGTCACTTGGTTTGTTCATCTTGGAAAAGACAAGGCTGAGGGTGACCTCATCACAGCTTCCTCAAGGGGGGCAGCAGAGTGGAAGGTGCTGAGCTCCTCTCTGGTGCCAGTACCAACATGAGGAAATGGAAAGAAGGTGCATCATGGGAAGTTGATGTTGAATATTTGGAAAAGGTTCTTCACTGAGAGGGTGGTGGGCATTGGAACAGGCTCCTCAGGGAAGTGGTGACAGCACCAAACCTGTCAGAGTTCAAGGAGTGTCTGAATGACACTTAGTCGTATGGTTTAGTTTTAGTCCTGTGCGAAGCAGGGAGTTGGACTTGTTGATTCTTATAGGATCCTTCCAATTTGAGGTACTCTAATGAGCTTACCAAAAGACACCTGAACAGCCATCACATATAAAGGGGAGAAAATCTGAAACAAAGAGATTTGTTTTCAGTTAGACAGCACTGTTTTTGTTTTGCTAGTAGTTTCTAGCTTAATTTTCATGGTTACCTTTTGCTTCCCTATACCATAGCATAGGTATCTTTACAAGGATATTCAGCAACTGCATCTACACTTTACCTAGAAGTGGCTTTTGTAATACAGTTACACTGCTAACTTCCCCAATCACTAGTACAGAAAACATATGAGTATCTAAATTATACTTACATACATTCCAGAAGTTGAAATTAGGCTTTAAATTAAAATTTTTTAAAATATCAAACTTTGATACTGGAACATTTGGCTAGCCATCAAACTTACCAGTTAAGTTATGCTAAAAATTTAATTTATTGTGAGACTACTCAGAATACTATGTACTGACATTGGACAACTTACATTTTTATTTTACAGGTTGCCAACTGGAGGAGATGGCTCTTTTAAAAGGGATAGCATCTCCTCCATTTGACAGGGCATGATGATCCTGCCCCTTCTTCTCTATCCTTCATATCATATCATATCATACATAGCATCCTTGTAATTTAAATTGCATGTATGTACACACCCCCTACTTACTGCATCAGTTCTTATATATAAAATCACTTTGTTGTCCGCTGAACTCAACCACATCACCAATGGCAGCAAATGCCCTCTACTCTAGCCCATTACTTCACTTCTCCATCCTTCAGATTTGATGTTAGGAGACTACCATGAAACTGGATTACAGAGCTCAGGTCACGACGATCTCAGTCACTTCATCCCTGAGACCGAGTGGTCCCATCAGAAAGCCTTCGTTACAAGCTGTTTTGCTGTCTCTTTCTGAGAGATCACATTTTCAGTGACACTTTCCGAGATCACTGAAGGCAAGTAAGGAGGAGGATCGGGAAAGCAGGGGAATTAACCACAAAGGGATACAGCCGAGACGACAGGCCCCGACACTGGGCCGCGGAAGGGCTGCAGCAGCACGGAGGACTCCCCGAGCAGGAGGGAAGCACCACACAAGCCCCGCACCGCCCCTGCTCACCACCCCCGCCTCCGCCGCGCTGTCCCTTACCGAGCTGGCGGCAGTCGGGCACCCCGCAGTGCTGCCCCAGCTCCAGCTCCGCCATGGCCGCGGGACGCTGGGGGCGGGCGGGGGGGCGGAGGAGCGGCGGCGACGGGCGGGGCCGCGCTGGGGAGGGGCCGGCGGGACCCGCCCCGGGGCGGGGATGGTGAGAGTCTGTCCGCCTGCTCCAAGCGGGAGTCGCAGCACAGACGGGCTGAGTTGGCTCCGTAGGATCGGGAGGTGGCACAGCGCCGGCAGGCGCTGCTGCCTTGCCGGCTTCGGCAGAACCTGCGCTGACGAGGCCATGTCGGCGCCTCAGATTCCAGTGAGCCCAGAGCCGCGGCTGGTGCTCCTTGGGCTGTTACAGGGGAAAACATGTCTCGTGTCTTGTTTCTGTCGCTGTTTGCGTCGTCCTTCGGGGCAGGGCCTCTACCCGAGGCGGATGGGAGGCAGCCCGGCTTTCCGAGGCGCTTCTTGCATCCTATGACCTGCGGTTTCCTTAGCGGCGCAGCCGCCAGTTTTGTAAAAAGCCACATTCCTTCAAAATTTGGTGTTATTTTCCCAGCCTCGACACGCGTGCACACCTGTGCCTGAGTGCGCTGTGCTCCCCAAACACACCTTCCTGCGGCCTGTGCCCAGTTCTATGCCTCTCATAACAAGAGAGACAAGAAGCTCCTGGAACCGATCCAGTGGAGAGCTACAAAGGTGATCAAGGGACGGGAGCATCTCTCTTACGAGGAAAAGCTGAGAGAGTTGGGCTGAGGAAGAACTTTACTGTGCAGGTGACCGACCACTGGAACAGGTTGCTCAGAGAGGCTGTGGAGTCTCCCTCGCTGGAGATATTTAATAACCGTCTGGACACAATCCTGTGCTCTAAGATGACCTTTAGAGGTTGGACCAGATGATCCACTGTGGTTCCTTCCAACCTTACCATTCCGTAATTCTGTGACACGGGGAAAAGATGTGGGGAAAGTGCAAACTCGGCAGCGGCCTCCGCAGCGCGGGCAGCACCCGCCAGGCCCGGGTCCCCACAGCCGCCCCGCGCAGCTCCCCGGCTCCTCCCGGGCTGGCGGAGGGCAGCGGCAGCTCGGCCTCCCCGGGGCCGCCCCCGGGCCCGCCCCGCCGCCAGGTGCGGTGCCGCCAGCCCTGGGCTCAGGAAGTGCCGTCACGGCTTGTGCCGGGCGGGAGGTTCTTGCGGGCCGGACCGGCCTGGGCACATCTTCTCGTCGGCGGGCGCCGAACCGGGGCCGCCGCCATGAGCAAGATCTCCAGGTTTTTCAAGGGGGGCGGCTCGGCCGCCTCCAAGGGCCGCGGGGGCCCTTCGCCGCAGGAGGCTCTTGCCCGGCTGCGGGAGACGGAGGAGATGCTCAGCAAGAAGCAGGAGTACCTGGAGACGCGGATCGAGCGGGAGCTGGCGGTAGCCCGGCAGCACGGCACCAAGAACAGGCGAGGTGAGTGCTGCCCTCCGTCCCCGCCGGGCTTGCAAGGCTTTTAATCCCAGGGCTGGAGCGCCTCTGGGTCCTGGGATCTGTTCGGAAGCGGGGACTCGGGTCTCGCCGAGGCTGTGGCAGGGCCGGGTCACCTGGCTCCGCAGGTGTGCAGTGTGAGTCGGCTGTGGGCTCCCAGCAAGTATTAACACACGCGAGGCGGGATGGTCTTTGGCATCTATTAGCATTTAATGTACTGTGGATTCATTACGGTGGGGTGGTAGTAAGATGCTTTATTCCGCACTGATTTACTGTCTGTGGCTCCCTGTGCGATACACAGGTATCGGCTGGATACACGGAACGCAAAATACTGCTATTCAATGTGGGGAGGGGATCAGAGCTTGGAGGTTGAGCATTGGTTGGGCGGGTGGAAAAGGAGTTGAAGGATGTGAGGATCTCCTGTATTCATGAATAAATGCATATTATCCCCACTGGTGGCAACTGAGGAACAAACTGATTCAGTGATTTGCTTCAAATCATATAGGATGTACATCATAAAACCAAAAAATGAATGATAGTTTAGAGCATTAGTGATTATTGGTCTGGGCTGCTGTTAGCTGCAAAGGAGAGGATACTAAGGGGTAATAAGGTCTGGCTCCTGCCTATACTGATGTTGTTGTCTCTGGGAAGCACATGATGGTAGTCTGTGTCTTGGGGATATAAAGGGCTTTGAAAAACAAGTTAATTACTTCCTGAAGTCAACTAAAGACCTGTTTGTCTACTCTGAGCTGTATTTTTATTTAAATGCTTTAAAACAGAAGGAAAATTAGAATTAAAGATTTCTGATGGAAGGACAAAGTAGCTTTTTGTCTGCTCTTTCTGTTACTTAATAATTAAAAAAATAATGCTATGTAACAGAACTAGTGAGGAGCTGCATGTTAGAAGTGTTTTGGTTAGCCCTATTATGTATTTATAATACTTTAGCATTTAATAACTATTAGCCAAAGGCAGTTTAACTTACCTAACTTTTAGTTAGAAAGGATTTAAAATCATGGGTCAAGATGGGACAGGTTGGAATGTACAGTCAGAGGGACTAAAGCCAGTTGAGCAGCACATCTAAGCCAGCTGCTCTGCAGCATGGGACCTGTCAGGGTAGTCACAATCCCACACTTTCTATTCCCCTGGCTTCAGCTGGAGTGTCTCTTGTTCTCTTGTCCAGGTACTGTCACCTCTCTGCTGTTGCAGTGAGCTAATTCAGGAAGGTGATACTGGAAACTAATTTGCTATGGGACAAAATGACCAGGTTGCTCCTGAGGCTGAGTTCATTGTGCAAAAGCCCAAGCTGCAGGGCTGATGCAAGAAAACAGGCTGGTTTTTTGACTATAGCAATTCCTGGTTAAATTCAGACATCCTACTCTGGAACTTTATCCCAAACCTGGACTATAAGCTGGCACATTTGCAGGAGGAAGAAATGCTTCCTGCCTTACTCTGGCCCCTGTGCTGCTCCCTTCCTTTCCCTTAGCAGAACTCCTTGAAGGGTGTGTTTCAGAAAGCTGGATGCAGCTGTAAAATATTGTGGGGCTTTTTGTCTGGGTTATCTTTTTTACACAGGCTAATTTAAGTCCTCCTTGTTCAGTTGACCTGGAAGCTGCATGGAGTGCTTGTGTACCTGCAAAGGAGAGGATGGTGCACAAGCAGGAATAAAAGCTTGTTGTTGGGAGAAGGTGAATTTGCTTCTCCTTTAACTCAGCTGGTTGTTGCTGGTTTCAGGTATTTGTTGGCCTGGTGCTTCAGGCATGCAGTGTTTGATATCTGAAGCTTTTCTTCCAGATCATTGTTTCCACTTCTGTGCTCAATATGCAGTTCCCCTGGTTTTTAATCTTTGAAATTGTTCATGAAGTGATGCTGCAAACTGAATTGTTGAGCTGATCATAGTTAAAAATAACTCCCTTTTATCTGGCCAGTTGCTCAGGTACCAACACTTAAGGACAGTTAAGAGGCAGGAGCAGGGCATGAATTGCAGTGTGTCAGTTTTTCCATGCAAAAAATGGTTCTAAAGCCAAAATGAAATAATGTTAGTATAGTCAGAGGAGAAACAATATAAACTCACCTTGCTGTGCCAAAGTGCTTGAATTAGCAGGATATTGAGTGAACTTAAATCCTTGATAATGTCTTCATTTGATACGTGAATTGCTTTACAGTTTAATTGCTGTTGATTTACATATAACAACATATTACATACGGCCTACTGTACTGTATAGTTCAGAGAAAATCTGTGCTAACCAGCACAAATGAGAGAATGAAGGTTTTAATCTACATTGCCTTGTTAAAGGGAATGTTTCAAAGGGACCTCACAGGTAATTTTTAATGTGGGGGTGATTTTTTTCTTGATTTTTAATTTTTGTTTTAATTTTTCTTAATTGCATCTGTAGAGAAGCCTGTGGAAACTGAAATGCGACTGCTCAAGACTGGAGTAAGATTTCTATCTAGAGATAGAAAATGTATCAAATCAGCATGATCTCATTTGATTTTTAGGTGCATGAGTCTGAGTCAGTAATACTAACACGAGAGAGGGCAGATTCAAGCACCAGCAATTTCTCATATGTGTTCATATGACTCTTGAATGGGTTCATGTGACATCAGTAGGCTTTACTTGATGTAAAAGCTGTAATGCATTAGCTATGCAAACAGATGTGAAACATCACTTAAATACTTCTGGCTTTTCCTTTATGAAGCGAATATCTCCGCAGTTCCTGTACCTAGTCTGAAATTGGCTATTAAATACATTTCCAGCATTCCCCATTAATATCTTATTGTGGCTAGATGGCTTCAGGGTTTTTGAAGCAACAGTGTTTGTTGGAATTTGTCCTGCAGAGGTTGTGATGATAAACAGTATTTTTTTTCACAGTTAACACTGCCTTTTAATCTCTTCCCATTCCACACACGCTTTTTGTGGGAATTTTTTGTTTGTTTGTTTTGTTTTTACCTCTTTCTGTACTTTTTGGGGTATCTCAGTTTCAGTCAGTGCACAGCTGCCAACTCCATCAATGAACTGGCCTTTCTTCTCCATTATTTTGAAGGTCATACAGGAGAAATTAAAGGACAGAAAGTGATACTGAATATTTGAAAACTGTTTAAAAGGAAATGTATTTTCTGAAGTGCAGTGGTAACTGTGAAGATAACATACATATGAATGTGTGTCACAGATGGTAAAAAAACCCAAAACCAAACTAAAAAAAAGAATAAAGTTGAGAGAAACCATCTAGAATAGGATTAAATTTCAACTGTAAAGAACCACCTCGTACTACTAAGGACAAAACCTTAGAAGAAAGTTGAAATAGCAAGGGGGGGTTTACAGGTAGATGCTGCTAACTATGTTGTGTGTTATGTTCATGCAGTGCTTATGTAGCTGTGTAGCATTCCTTTTCAGTGAGGTACTTGTAACCAGGAGGCCACTGAAACCAAACAACTGTGTGGCAGTTGTGTGTGCTATGGACAGAACAGTCATGCCTGTGGCAGGGTGTGGGGCAGACTGGGAATGAGGGTTTCTGGCAGGGAAATACGAGGAAGCCCTTAGTTTTGTCTTCGTTCTGCGGGTTGCAGCAATTGTTCTTTGATCTTCACGATCGTGTTTCAAGTGTCTTGCCATGAACTGGAATACTTATAACCAGTTCAGTATATTATTGCTCTTGAATTCGGTTGTAAATGTGTGTGGCTTCCTCCACAAGGCTTTAAGGATTGTGCACACTGGCAGTGAACTATGATTTTTATGGCCTCAGCAGCATTGCCTTTGGTTGTCCCTGGTGTAAGGGAGATCAGAAGTTGCAATCCATTGATCCGTTGCAGGGCCGAAGTGGAGGTTTGTGAGCTATATCCAAAACTGAGATCCATCGTTTTCACCATGGTGTTACATCTTCTGAAGAAACACTCATTTTCTTCTTCCTGGGAATTTTAAGGATTATTAGACAATCCATTTATTTATACTACAGAAGATGAGATTATTGGTGCTTCCTGTACTGATGGGTGTTGGTGGTGGGATTGACAGGTAAAGGTGTTGTTACCACTGTGCTCTCTTTTCATTGTGATCTGTCCTGAAACCATGAGGAGGGTGCCACAGCTCTTCCTATTTCACTGCTTTTGACCTTTCCTTTTGAAACCTGGATACTCAGTGTGGCCAGGATTACTATTGCCCAGCTGGCCCTTTCTTCTTCCTTAATAAACTATCAGCATAGTAGTGATATTGGAAAAGTGCCCTTCTGTATGTTAATAATAGTAGTTCATTCATATACATACTTAAACTGACATAATAGTCTTCTGTTGTTCCAGGCACTTATCTTAACTATAAAATAAAAGCTCACATTAAAAGCAGTTGTTTCTAATCTATGAGCTGTATCCTGCTTGCTGGACTCAGAAGTACAGGAAATGTGCTAAAGCCCAGACAACTATTAACCATTATGAAATGCAGGAGTTCAATCGGCTTCTTTGGAGCACAACAGAAAAAATATGATACTGATTTTTTTTTTTTCTCCTGGAGAAGACCTCCATCTCTTCTTGTTCAGTTGGTATTAATTACACTTGCTTCTTCAGACTGTGTTCCTGCTTAGACCCATCCTCCATGGGCATCTTCTTTTTTGAGATATTTGGAATGGGCAGCACCATTTTTCAATGCCATTCTTAGACCTTCATCGAAGTAAGTTTGTGTTCGGTGCTCCATTTCATTATTTTTAAGAGATTTGTTCTTCTGCAGTTTGGTAATTATAATGCAGTAGCATTATAATGCAGAAGCATTTTAATCCTGTCAGAGTTGCACAGAAAGTTTAAAATGCTTGTGATGTGCAGTAGAAAAGCACTAAAAGTTCATGATACTCTGCAAAACACAGAAAAATAGATTTCAAATAACAAGGAAATACTCATAAGTTGCCTATAGGAGCTACTATAACAAACCCTTGTGCAATAAAGGGCATTCATTTAATACAAATCAGGAAAATCATACAGTGTGGTGTGGGAATTTATTATGCCGTGGTTGATAATGAAGAAGGACGAATTAATCTCCTCCGAAGTGATTTGTTCTGTAAGTTACTGGTAAAACTAAAGAGAATGAATATTGCACTACAATAATGAGGAAAATATGTTTATGAATAGGTGAAGTCAAGGACTTTAGCTTCTCCTGTGGTTTCTTAATTTGGGTGTGGTTTAATTAAATGATCTTCAGGATTTTAAAAACAACTGCTTTGTGTGTCACTGCGGAAATCCATTTTCTCTCTGAGCAGCCAATAATAACAGCCCCATTGCAGAGTCCCATTTCTGAATAACGCTGACTGGAAATACTGCTCCATGGTAGATGCTTATTCCAATTGAACCCTTTCTCATCAGCTGCTTAGTGCTCCTCTGTCCACAGGGCTTTAGGGTCCTCTTTGGCACAGCTCATGCTAGGTACAGTTTCAGACTTTTATATTTGTCTGCAATCTTTAGCTTCCTAGGAAGAATCCAGGATCAAATTTGATTCAAGGGAAGCTAAGGAAGGAAATAGCTGATGTGCTAACACTACCAATAATAAGCATAAATATATAGGAAAATAATAAGTAGGTAAAGATTATTTGGGATTAAGTAAAAATGATGTATTTTGGAATTGCCAGTGAGAATTTTACAGTTCTCACATTTGCCATTTGTAAGACATCATCTGGTGTTCATGCATGTCGTTTGGAATATGCATGATCTTTGGACCCTCCCCCAAAACCTGGGAAAACCTTGAACTTGATTACCATGATTAATCTGTTATGATTGCAGTTTACTATCCTGAAACATCTTACTGCATGTTCTAGAACCTTAGCCTGTGTGAATGCCTGTCCTTGCACAGCTCCTGGTGTGCAATTCTGACCATGCTGATTCAAGCATTTGTCAACTAAGCACTAATTTTTCTAGTGTGTTGTTACACATCAAAAATCTGTGCTCCCTCTTTGGAGGGATCCTAACTTCATTTGAAAAGTTGTGTACCCCAGTGTCAAGGTTCAGTGTTACTGTATATGAGCAATTATTTGAATGGATGGCAACAATAGTTGCTGCTGTTGGTTGAGTCTGGGGGGGCTTGCAGGCTCTGAACCTGATTAAAAAATTAAATGTAGAAGACAAGGGGAGGAACATAGGTGTAAATAGCATTGAAAAAACAATGGGTTAACTCAGTCTCCTGTTTTTATTGGTGTTTTTTTTGCCTGGCACATCTGTAGTTTTCAAGGGACAGTGGTCAGGAAATGCTTGTGGCAGGATTGTGTGTGTTCCACACCCTGAGGCCAAGAGAAAGTCCCAAGTTCTGGTAATGATTTACTCTGAGCAAAGTATACTGCTCATAACTTAGCAAATATAAAAGACTAATCTCGACAATTTACAAAGATACTGAGATGTAGCTGAGTTTGACTGTTCCTATGTCTACACAGTTCTATATGTTTTCAGATTCTAAGGTTTAAAGATCATCTTCCTAAGTGATTGTAAGAAATAGATTCAGCTGAAAGCCAGAGAAATGTAAGTCCTCCTTTGATCCAACCCACCTGCCTGGTTGGGCCATTTGGGCTTTCCATTGCACTTCACAGTTACTGCTGTTGAGACAAAGTTTAGAAAGCAGCATTGCTGGAGATGTGGTTATCATGACAGATCTTCTTATGCTGTCTTCTTTAGTTTTTACTTTCTCCTTTCCTCTGTTTTCTCCTTTCTGACTCCTCTCTCATGTTTTTCTTTTTCCTCCCCATTTTCCCTGCTCTGCCTATGCGCACAGGATGGAGTTCAAGATCTCCCGCAGTGGAGGAAGAAGCTGCTCTTCCTGTGATTCTAAAAGGAGTTAATCTAAAAGAGGCTTCCCAGCATGTTCATGCAACAGCATGCTGGTGATAAACAGGCTGCTGATGTGCTGTGGTCAAAGTTTGTCTCCCTACTAGTAAGGTAGGAGGGTGAGAATTATAAATTCTGCAGGTCAGCTTGGTGCTGAACTACTTGGGCCTTGCATTTTGCTATGAAAACACACAGTGCACTTTGCCTCTTCCTATTCCAGCTGCCTTACAAGCACTGAAGAGGAAAAAGAGATATGAGAAACAGTTGAGTCAAATTGATGGGACACTTTCGACCATTGAGTTCCAGAGAGAGGCACTGGAGAATTCCCACACGAACACAGAAGTGCTCAAGAATATGGGTTATGCTGCACAAGCTATGAAAAAAGTACATGAAAATATGTAAGTGCTTTCTAATAGCTTCCAAGCTGAGCTTACTGACCACTTTCAAACTGTTCCATCACTGCAGACTCTTGTATCAAGTTAGACAGTTTTTACTTCATTTTTGGTTCAAGCATCTAATGTTAGGAATGCTATTGGTGCTGTAGGGTTATATTTGGCAAAAAAATATCTTTTCTTAATGTCAGCTCTAGAAGGAAGTTCACTTAACTAGTGAGATCTGTGTGTTACCTGGTTTTTTTCATCTATCTTGGCAGTGGAGACTGGCCTCTGCCCTTGGTTTGTCCAGAAGAAAATTTAGTTATAGAAACTAAGTGAACTCTTTTCCTCAGAATCTATAAGCTGGATTGTGGGATCCAAAGTACTAGTTAGACCTGAATAAAGATATGACACGGACAAAAAAAATTATCCCTTTTTTTTTCTTTTCTATGTCCTATATTGTTTCAAGGGGTGTTTTCGTGCCTGAATAAACAGAGTTAAATCAGAAAGGTTTTTCTGGAAGAAGCAAACAGGAATTGAAACAATAATGAAGTTAACAATACGGGAAGCCTTTAAATGGGGTGCAGTTCTCTTAAGTTGCCCTCGGTTCTGGTGAAAGCTTAACATCAAAAAAGATCCATATAATCATAGAATAGATTGGGTTAGAAGTGACCTTTAAAGGTCATCTTTTCCAGACACCCTGCAGTGAACAGGGACATCCTCAACTAGATCATGTTGCTCAGTCTGCCCAGCCTGACCTAGAATGTTTCCAGGGAGGGAGCATCCACCACCTCTCTGGGCAACCTGTGCTGATGTTTCACCACCCTCAGTGTAAAACACTTCTTCCTTGTGTCAAGTCTAAATTGACCCTCTTTTAGTTTAAAGCCGTTACCCTCTGTCCTGTTGCAACAGGCCCTGCAAAAATGTTCATCGCTATCTTTCTTATAAGCTCCCTTCAAGTACTGAAAGGCCTGTAAAGATGCTGGCCTTGGGGGATCTGCCCAGGGGTGTGACTGTTGCCTGGCAGAGGTCTGAGAAGCCCAGAGGGGTAGAAAGACACACTCTGCTGCAGCTTAACTTTTGTTATAATCCCAAAGTAGAAGAAGTTGGATTGGCCAAAGCACACAGAAGCTTTTAGTGTAGGCATTAAGGTCTGGGTGAGGAAAATTATTCCCTGTGAGTTCTGGTGTTTATACCACCATGGGCATAAAAAGAAAATAGAGTCTGTTCCAGCGAGTCTCTTCTCTAGGATTTGAGTGATACATATTTAAAAATATGTTTCTATGTTATCTTTCCAGGGACTTAAACAAAATTGATGATTTGATGCAAGATATCACTGAACAGCAAGATGTTGCCCAGGAAATTTCAGATGCTATTTCAAACCGAGCCACCTTTGGTGATGAGTTTGATGAGGTTAGTACTTCTGGCCTGCGACTTTTAGTTATTAGATGACTCCATAGTTATTTGGTTGTGCAGTGGTTTGTTTTTTAAAAGGTATGGATGTGAAATTCCTTGGTTCTATCTAGGACAAGTGTATATTTTTTATATAAATATAAAAATTAACTTAAAAATATTAATATATAAAATATATACTAAAATATATATGTAAAATATAAAAACTACTGTTATTTATATATAAATTTTAAGAAAAGCCTTTTTAACTACACTCCTGTAGTTGTTTTTCTCATTTGAACCATGGAAGGAGGAGATCAATAAAACATGTAATTTGTACTACTCTAAGTGGACACTGAAACATATAATTTTTTGTGCTCCAAATAGACATCCGTTTGACTAAGTGCAGTTCCTGCACTGTGAACAGGCTGCTGTTCACAATTCTGAATATTTGGACCATTTTTTAAGGTCACTTTTGGTACTGGGAGATGCAGGTCCTTTCCTTTTTTTCCCAGATTTTCTACAGAAGTAGATGCATTACACAAAAGTAATACCTGTTGGAAGCAATAAGGTTTCTTCCTTGAGCTCTTTTCTTCTGAAATGCCCACAAGGCATTTAGACCATTCTGAAAATTTGTTGCAGTAACTTCCATCCAGTGTCCCTGGATTTGGTTTTGTATATCTAGGCACGTTATTACTTATTTCTGATCCAACCATGGCTGAGGACTCAAAGGTCAAAAGTACTCAAAATTCTTGTGATCTTGTGATCAAAATTCTTGTGAAATGCAGAGCTGGGGATCAGGTTCAGTATCACAATCAGTTTGGTTTTGTTTTTCATTTTTGTTGATTTGGGATCATCAGGGATTATTTGAAGAATGTCCTGAATAATTAAACAATTCACTCTATCCCGAACTAATTTGTTCCTGTGTACCCAAATAGACAACAAAGAAAAATATAAATGTGATATCACACATATTTGCTTGATTAGGAGGAAGGGAAGGTTTCATTCAACAGTTATAATTTGTTGAAAATAGGAATAATTCTTTATATTTTGTTCCCATTATCTGCTTTCCTGTTTTTCCACTTTGAATGTAAATAGACTTTCCAAGAAACATGTGCCATTACTGGCACAAGGAATGGGATTTGACCTGTATGAACTGGGCTTCAAACAACTGAAAAACATACTGCCATCCCAAGCACCTGTTCAGTGTCTTACTTTTCATCAGTGCTTAACTTTTGGGGGCCTGTGTAGACAAAGCCTATTTCACAGACATGTTTTCCTGAGCCACTTTTGCCCATTGTTTCTTTTGAAACCATTTTATCAGTGTGGCAGTGGTCCATTTCTCTACAAATAATGTAGCATTTAGCTTCCTTTCTTTGGGAAACTCCAGCCAAGGAGTAGGTTCTTTGCTTTTTTAAGAAGTGTACAGCTTTTTTATTTTTAGCATTGTACAAGTGGATTAGATATCTGTCCAAATCAGCTTCTGCAGCTGAAAGCTCAAGAGTGCTGTGTGCTTCAGGAGTGAAGAGCAGGACCCAGAGGACATTTCTGATTCCAGTGCTGCTTTGAAATCGTATATAATCCTGGACTTGTGTGATAAGGCTGAACTATAATGTTTAATGGCAGTCTACCTTATAACCAATGGAACCTGTTTGCTTTTTAAAATGGGAGAAATAGCATGGTAAAATTAGAATCCATTGAAGAGTACAGTGTCTAGATTTGGAACAAACCTGAGGACAGCAGAGAATCTTTTTCCCCACTGAGTTTTTGACAAGTACTGTACTGCTGTCAGTTTTGTTTCTAATTTTGTTCCTTGTCCTGTTTCTAACTTCCATGATCCTTCTTTCAGTGTTTAGTTAAGGTTTATTGTTATTGCCCATATTTAGTAAAAATTATACTTTTAATATTCTGAGTTTTGATATGTGTTTTCAGATGTAAATTGTTTCTTCAGTAGCGCTTTGCTTCATGGTGTTTAAATGTGCCCTTGCCTCCAATCCCTGTCAGTACAATGAATTTGTAAGTAATGTTTTCCTTGAATTTAGGATGAGTTGATGGCAGAATTAGAAGAACTGGAGCAAGAAGAACTGAACAAGGGAATGAGAGATGTCAGGTTGCCAAGTGTTCCGTCCACATCGCTGCCTTCTCGCCCTGGTAAACTGCCTGCTTGCCCTTTTACTTTGCTTATTATTAAATCATGCTGTGAGAAAGGGGAGAGGAAGAGAGAGTTTCAGACATGTATTTAACTCTGTTTTAACTATTTAAGTGTTAGAAATTCCTTTTCTTGCTTTTGTTTAACAGAAAAAGCAAAATGTAAATCTGTTTTTCTCTATGAAAGCATTTAGGCCTAAATGCTCTGTAGATTTGGGGAGACAAACTCAGGAACTTGACCTTGCAGATATACTGATGAATCTCCAACTGAAATGTAGTGAGATTATTGAGGAATGGGAAGACACTTTTTTTTTTTTTTGCAATTAAATCCTTAGTCTCTTTTAATTAGAGCCTGACCTAGATTCAGAATGTTAGCATCACAAAGATCCAGCTTTGTGGGGTAGTGGTTTGATATTTGCCACTGGTGTTTTAATTAGAAATGAAGGATGCAGCAGGAAGCACACATTTAAAGAAGTATTTTATTCCGTTTCCTTTCTTTCTACTGAATAGGCTTATTCCTGTATTAAGCTGTAGTCTTATTTTTCTATAGTTCTGCCTTGTTCATTTTGAATTAAGCCAGAGACAGTCAACTTTTACTCCACCTTTCACCATATCCCTGTTATCCTCTATCAGCTGAAAGACTTACTGTGTACTGAGGCTAATAAAAGAATATAAATATTTGATGGTAGGGACAGCACACACGTGACACAGGTTGTTTATGGTGTGTTCTGCTGCAGAACAGGTTACCTAGACCAGCTCAACTCAGTGACTATTACATGTGTTTTGGCAGATGGCATTTAAATCCTGGGAAATAGTTTCAAACATTCAGACTGGGACTGTGGCCTCATCTACAGAAGTCAATCGCAGAACAGCTAGTAAAAAAAATTAAAAAATGCAGAACAGCAGTGCAAATTGCGCCCTGGCCAATTATGGCTTGTTCATGCACTGTCTTCCAGATCTAGCTATAGCAGTTGACATTTTTCTTAAACCCAGGCCATCTCCATGTACTTCTCACTATCTTAATTTTCTACTTCATCTGTCTGTGTGGTTACTTCAGGCAAAATTAGCTGTTTACGATTATATAGTTTAGGGCCTTGCAAAACTGGCTTATGTTTTCTGAACCTCGGTGCTTACTGTTATACAGCAACAGCAAAATCAGTACAGTTAATGGACCTATAATGCTTCTGATTGGAGATGCATGTTACCCTCCTAAGAAGATGAGGAAACTGTGAATGGAGCAAGGCGCAGTGACCTTCCCCAGTCACACAGTGAGCCAGTGGCATTTACAGAATAGGGACAGGACCTGTGCTCTCCCACATCCTTTCCCTGAAGGTGGTAGCTGCAGTCCCTCCCCTCACCCCCAACAGGGTGGCTCCTGGCCCTGTGGCTGCTGCAGGCAGGAGCCAGCTGGCTGCTGTAAAGGTGCACAGGAGGGTGGTGCACCCAGCAAGTGTTCCACTGGTGTTGGGAGAGGTGCCAGTCCTGACACACACAGCTCACACACAGATGGAGACAGCCTGAAATTGAACCTGGGCTGTAGGGCATCGAGTCTGTAGGTCAGCAAGTGAAGACTATTTGGGCAAGGTTTTAGTTTGGTGAATGCAGATGTGTGATAGGAGATTTGGGTGCAAAAGGAGAAAGTGTGTGTGGGACCTGATACAGAGCTGGGGGTTGCTGATGCTGATGTTGGAGTTAACTGATGTTCAGGAATTTCTTTGTCCCTTTTAATAAATGATACCTCCCTTTAAAATGGGGTGAGTTTACCTGGAGACTGAACTTGCATATGCAGAACCTTTCAGCCCTATTTGGAAAGGTAGCAGGATGTGCAGCTGGCTGGGGTGGGTCACTCGTGCCTGTTTACATGGTGATGAGAGAACTGGCAGCATCTTGTGGGTAATTTCTGTCTGTGACAGCTTTTAGAGATTAAATGTGTCTTCTGCAGGAGTCTTTCAGCAGGAATTACATCAGACCTGTATTTTTAACCTCAGGGTTATGTGTGAGATGATGGTGAGGCAAAATAGTCACATCTCTCATGAGCTTCATTTCTGCATTATCCATGTTGAACTTGCTACTCAGTAAATTGATCTGAGCTCTTCAAACTGAAAAGCACTGTGCAAGTCCTCATGCTAAAAGATAAAATGGTTCTGACTGTTACATTAGTTGATGGTTATTGTCTTTTTCTCTGCAGCATCAACCAGGAGGAGAGCAGAGGATGAAGATGAGATGAAGAAGCTGGCTGCCTGGGCTTCATAAGAGCACAGTGTTTTATAACTCTATGCATTATGGTGCAAGTGTAAAGAGCTGCAATGCTGTTTTATAACCTTACTGATTTAGTGTGGTTACACTTCGTACAGGCTGAGTTTTTTATGGCTGATCTTATTAACAATACTGTTACTGCCATATTACAAAACTAGTTTAAAAACCAGCAAACAAAAATTGCAATAGTTGCCAAAACCTCCAAGCATCAAATTTTTTTCAGCGTCAGTCAGAGATTTGTTTTGTTATTAGTGAGAGGTTTTATTTTTTTTATTTATATTTTACCATGTCTTCTGGTTTGTAAAACCTATGTGCCTCACTTATGCACAAATCTGGATTCATTGTTGAAATGAGAAAGTTAAGTCAGTCATCAGGGCCCTATACTAAGGGGTTATTTGGTTCAGACTATTTGAATATTAGCTGTTTTCATCTTTATACATGCCCTGACTTGCAAGTTCCTTTGAGCTTATGAGCTAATAGCTGTTTATTTGTGCATGAAGCTCTCCCTGGAGCAGCTTATGGTGTCCTAGATATTAAGAGGAGACTCTTCTGTAGGTTTTTTGAAGTGGGATAGGTTATTTGTTTTGTTTTAACTGGCAAAAATATCCCATGTACTTCTATAGGTCAGCTTGAACTGCATTTTGAACTATTTCCAACTTGGTTGTAGAATTACAGTGATTGAGGAAAATGCAATGTCCAAGTTCCTATATATCCCTGCCAAACAAAACTGATTTTCACTAACTCTGTCAAAAATCTAGAAGAGATTTCTGTCTGTTTTTCCTCTGTCTTGTCTTTCTAGGCTGAGTCTTTACTTTGCGTGATAATACTCATCCTCAAAGGAATTAGTAACACATTTTTAATGATACAGTTTCAAAATAGTTCTAATTTCTGAGCATTTGAGTCTTTTCTATTACTCAGTTTATGAATGGAAATAATACCAGTGCATTCCATTTGAAATGCCTTTTTAACTCTGGTTAAAAGTTCTGGATTACTTGTAAAGTTGATGAGTTATTGCCCAACTGACAGTTTTTTAGCCTAAGGAACAAATGCCACTCTTGGTTGCTAAACTGCCACATATATGGGAAATCACTGTTCAAATGCCAGCCAAAAATTAAATAGGCTGCTTTGTACTTACAAAGTTTATTAAATAAGACTGAAGCTCTATGCTAGCAGACTGATGTCAATCACAAGGAAATAGTAAAACACTGGGGTTCCTAGGGGTGTAGGAAGCAGAGTCCTTGATCTAGGTTTCTTATTTTCAAATGAATTTAAATTTTACTGATGATTGAACCACTTGGTGAATAGTGGGACACTTGGTTTCTCTAGATCTGTAGCAAGACTGACTCCTTCTCCTGCAGACTGTAGCCTGTGATTTGTTGGGTGTTTAGCTTTGACAAGCTACAGTAGGGTTCAGTGTAGTGGATTTTGGGTTAAGCATAAGGAAATGTGTGTTTCTGGACATGGCATACTCAGAACCTTTCAAGATGAGTTCCGTGGATGAAACCCAAAATGTATAAACCCTGTGGAAAGATTCAGTTTGTCAGGACTTTCATTATCTGTGGTGGAATTGCTTTCGGTTTGTATGCATAGGAAAGGTGAATCAAGCCTTGCCACTTTACTTTGGATAAATTTCCTATTGGAAAAAATTAAGTGTGTGAACTCTGTCCTAAATTTTGGAGGTACCAGGAAAATTGTCTGGGTTTTTTGTGACTAAGAAAATCTGGAACTATTAAATTTTTGATTTAAAAACAAAACAGAAAAAGAAAGAAGGAAAGTAAGAAAGAACTACCATAAATTTAAAAATACATTTTGAACTTTCAGTAGGAAACCAAACACTAAAAAAATGTTACTGGTTTTACTGCTTGATGAAATTCTGGATGAAATGCCAGCTGAAAGCAGGATTATTTTACAAAATAACAAATATTTTGAGTTATTTCAAATCCATTTGCTAATTTTTCTGGCTTGAATCCTGTTTTCAAGGTGTGCAGTCTATGCAAGTGTCCGAATTGGGTACAGAATGCATTAGCATGCCCTGGGTGAGTCACCATGCAAGGCTGGCTGTGTGCACACTTGTGGTATTGCTAAATATGGGGCTGTGCCAACGTAGTCCCATGGTTAGCTCGGAAAAGCTGGCTTTTAGCATCTGTTCTTGGTCAAATTAGTAGTTTACCAATACTTGGCACTTGGCATACTTGTAGCACTTGGCATACTTGAAGCTCTCTGCAACCTAACCAAAATAGGTCTGTTAAGCCTCCAGTTTGAAACTGAAGTGACTTTCAGTCTGCTTTGGAAAATGTGGACCTGCTGGTTTTGTGTAACCATTTTCCATATGAACACCCTTCACAGCGGAGAAAAAATCCTAGGGAAGGTCTTATCCTTTGCAAGCCAGCATCTGATTGCTGATCTCCAACAATGTTTTGGCCAAGTGTTGATCCTGGGAAGCTTCAGATGTCCTCAGCTTATTGATGTCAGACCGGACACTTGAGGAACAGTATTTATGAAAGTGAAGAAATTACATTGGTCATTCATGTGAGCTGCTCTGCAAGTCTTTGTGTAGAGGCTGGTGATTCTGGAGGGCAGACTCACGTACCAGTTCACAGCTAGGACATGTGTGGTTGGTAAAGCTACACTCAGAAACATTATAGTGATGTACACAAACCAAAATTCACCAGGGACCTCCAGAACTGAAGTGCTTGTTGCTGTATTTCTTTGGGAGACCGGTTTTCTTCAAAGGCAAAGGGGTTCTAGGGATTTAATTCAGCTGAGGGAGTGGCTTTTTCCTGTGTAAATTCAGATAACACTGGGACAAATGGCCCTTTATTTTTTTGAACATATGTCTCACTTCATGTCAAGATGGTATTTGTTCAGTATGTAAGCAGTTGAGAGTGAATAATGTCACATGTTACTGTAAATGTATTCTCTATTAACTGGAATATTTTACAAGAGGACTGTGGCAGCAGATGGTGTACTATAGCTGACTTCCTTTCTTGTTCCTTATTTATTTTGAAAATGTTTACTTCTCTTAACAGGCTTGGACATTTTTAACCTGGATAGCTTTAAAAAGGTGAAAATATATTAATAAAAAGTGAAAATAATTAATATATATATGTAGCAAATAAATATTTGAGTGTCATGTTTGTTTTACATGGTTGCATTAAATTTCTCTTCCTATTAGGCAAAAGTGTAAGTACCCTCCTTAAGTCTAAAGATACAGTGCTCTTTAGATGATATGAGAACATTCATAAACTTTTTTTTTTGATGTATTGATCTTTCATCAGGCTAGAACTCAAGAATTCTTCAAAGGTGATTTGGTTGATAAAAACAACCAACCAACAAAAACACTCCACCCCAGTGTATGCTGTGGTGTTTGGGCTGCATTCCTTCACACTTAACAGTTGTGTTGTGAGAGATTCTTTTATTTTAATGTGCCCAAAATACCTCCTCCCCACCTCTGACCCAAAGATCTCATTGTTTCAGAAATACTGAGTGTTTCATTTTCCAGGGCTTAGTTGAAAGGAAGAATGATCAAGTCTTTTAAACATGAAAAAAGAAAAAAATACTATAGGCAAATATGAAGTGACACAAATAAAAAATGCATTTTTTCATGCATCTCATTAGAATCTCTACTTAAAGTGTGTGTGTACAGTGTCTCCCATTTTATATACATGCATTTATACATATGTATAAAGTACTGGAGCAGTGATTTGAGACCACTGATCATTGTCTGGTGTTGAAAGATTTCAATTGCTTTGGCAGCTTGTGTTTGGCTGTAAATCCCTAAGGTGTCACAAAATGTCCAGTGACTGCTGCAGCATGTACACATGCTGGCTGCATATGTGGCTGTAGGGGGTGGAAGAATGGGTTGGGAGTGCATAGGGAATATTTGCAATGAGAAAATATCACAGTTTTTCCTCATGTAGAGCTTATATTATTTTAATGATGTAATTTTTTTAGAAACATGAGGAAGCTTTCATCTCAGAAATGATTTAACAGCAGGGATTAGCTTGAACATCTTAAGAAATTACAAATACTATAATCTCACGTAGCTGCTCTATTTTCTCACATCTGTCCCCATTGCAGAGACTGGCAAGACCCACTGTCATAGCAGTGTTCAGTCAGCTGTATATTGTAGGAAAAATGTAGCTGGTTGATGTCACTTTGATCACAGTATAAGTGGTTTATTGTTTTGTTATCAAAGTGCAATTTACCTGGCTGTTGCTGAACTATACACTTGGGATCAATATCTGCAGATAAAGCCAGAAGATATAGTTATGAAATGTTAATGTGTGACCAGAAATTCCTGAACAACCTTGTATAGTTAGGATGGCTGTGTCTGGTAGGGTCACACTGGCCCCTCTGCTGCCCTGCTCCCCTCCTCTACTGCACTCTACACATCCTTGTGTTTTTATGTTTTGTTTGTGTGTCTGCCTAGATGACTTTCCCTCCTTGCAACTGCAGTCTCCTGGTAATTCCCCACCTGCTGTGTAATACAGTTGATTGTTGTCTTCCTCTTTGCCAAGGTCAGCTTCAGGCAAAAGCTGTCTGGGAGAGGATGGGTGAGGGACAAGCCCAAACCCTTTACACCCCTGTGCTGCCTCACCAGCCAGTGCTACACAGGCTGGTTTTTAAGGCCAGCAGGGCAGTAGGTACCCCCTCAGATAGCTTTCTCAAAGAGCAGGCAGCTGGTTCTCCTAGGATTGAATGGCAGGGTGTGTTAACGATCTGTGGTTTGTGAGTTCAATTTAATAAAATAGGTGGGAGGCCAGTTGGTCTGAGCTGGTGGTCTGTTTCCATGGAGGTAATGAGTGTTGATACCTCCCATTGCTCTGACATCAGCATTTGCAGATTTACTGTTTTAAAAGGGGTAAGGAGTGTTTTGTGGGTTCAAACAGGATTTACATGGACAATCCCCCCATCTCCATCCTGAGATGGACTCTTTCATCAAAAAATAAAACATTCACTTTAGGAGGACTATGAGTCATCAGATGTATTTCATACGTAAATATATCCAGATGTCTTAGCTTTACTTTTGTGATTGGACTCAGCTTATCGAAGGGGCTGGACTAACCAGAGGCAGCTAGGACTGCAGACCTATGGGCATATGTATGGTTGCTGTATGTACCCTGTATGTGTAAGGGGTGTTGGAGTGCCTGGTGTGCTGCTGTTGCTGCCCAGCAGCAGTGAGCTCTGTCAGCTGCAGGGCTGGGACTCTGTGGACCTCCAGGAGGAGCTCTGGATTCAGCATACAGCATGAAACTCCAGCAGGCTGGAGCCTGCAGCTCAAAAAGCAGGGGTGAAACCCTCCACAAATCCTCCCTTTTTCAAAGCTAAAATGCTCTTTGAAATATTAACCCACCTTCCTGGCTGCTTTTCTGGCCTCCTTCTCTTCCCTTCACCTGTCTGTGGCCACCTTGACACCCAGCTTTGTTCCCTCCTCTGGACTGATGCAGGACCTTAGAAGGAGACCTTCATGTAGAAGTTCACCAGCCCCCTTTTTATGCATTCATGCCATGACAAACTGGAGCTAAGACAAAGCTCGAAGCTTTAAATCAGTCAAAAGTACCCATTTCCATGGAAAAGTTGAATACTGGTTCAGCAAACTGTGCCTTGCAGTGACTGGCTGCAGCTCAACGTTATTGCAGCAGGCTGAGGATGCTGAACTGTGGACAGGGATTTCTCGGTCAAGTCTCAGACCCTGTGAGGGTTCAGAGCACGTCTATTGTGTGGTAATGCCAGCACGACCTTGGGTTAGGTGGGAACAGGTGGTACATGCCTGTAGGCAGGTACTGCAGCTGCTGGTTTTGAGGCTGTTGAGGTGTTGGTGTTTAGAATTAATCGCACTGATTTACCAAGAAGAGGGCTTATTTGGCACAGGAAGCTCTGTGTGAACTGACAGCTTCCTATGGCTGGGCTCACAGCTTCAGAAGTTCATAGCTGAATGTGGGGCTAGCAGACACTACCTCACACTTTTCAGGTAAAAACCTTCAGCTCCCAATGCTTTGCAAGTTGTCAGCAAAATGTGTCACTTCAGCTTACTGAGCTAGGGGAAAAAAAAAATCCTCCTGCGTGAACCAAGAAGATCTGGAAAAGGTCTGTAACAGCACTAACCTGAGAACAGATCTGTGTTGTATCAGGCGCCTGTGGGTGAACACAAAGGGGTTTATTTTATAAAGAAGACAATAGGAGAAAATGATGAGGGAAAGTGATAACTAGTTGAGACATTAATTTATGTAGCCTGAGAATCTGTCTAGAGCACATATTGTGTCTGAATAAACTGAAATCTGAGCCAACAGCTGCTTCACTGGAGCAGAACAGAGAAGCCTCTTTATTGAGAGATCTTGTGCTCTGACCTTGGAATGATCATGAGTCTTGTGCAACTCACATCATTTGAAAACTGAAAGATGCTGGTCTTTCTGTGGTTTTCTAGATTCAGAACTGAAACATGTCTCAGAGGATGTCAGTAGTGAACTGCAACACACTGACAGCAGAAACAGATAAAAGTTATTATTTGCACATGTTCTCTTTCTCGGGTTAACTCACAGCAAGGTTGAGTTTAATTTTTAATTGTTTAATGTTCTTTCATAACACATTACTTTGCACATTTATTTTGCAACATTCTCAACTTATTTTTTTAATTGCCTATTTAGGTAGGGACAACAAAGTCAGATCTGACTGGTGTCCTCCACAATTACCTCCACAAGAACCTCAGTTTTCTGGTCTGCTTTTGTAGACCTAAGCAGGAGCAATGCCTCTACAGGCACATCAGCATCTTACTGAATGGCTGATTTTTTTCAAAAGATTACACAGAATGAGACAGTTTTCTTGTCTGCTTCTTCCAATACAACTTATTGTACCCTTGCCCATATATTGCACATACACACAAAAAATAAACTTCTCAGAGCAAGACTTTCTCTTAATGTACAAAGTGGCTGCCATAACAGGGTAGAGCTCTTTCCCCTTGTCTCTGCTCATCCGTGTAACAGGCATGTTTATACTGCAAAATGAGGGGGAAAGGGAGACCCCCTTTCACATCACAAAAAATACACCTCATAATCTTGTTATCAGAAATACTGAGAATGTCTAGGAAAGGGCCACAGGAAATCTGGGAGGAGAGATGCTGTAGGTTTGCCATGTTACAACTGCTTCCTAAGCTATCTCCTATCTATCTATCTATTGAACATTCAAAACAATAATGAGATCTTGAAAGGTCAGTGTGCAACCTTCTCCCAGTAGGCGCTTGTCAGATGAGCAATGCTTGACGAACCCACATTAACTGCCAAACAAACAGCAAGCAGCATTTCGTAGTCATTCTCAACATTTCCATAAAACAGCTGTGGTTTCGTCTACATGAGAAGCATTAATCCACAGGGGGTTCAGAAAGCAGAGGCTTGTTTCTTCACTATATTAATGCAACCCCCCTAGTGTTTTCAGTTTGAACTCACAGAGGAAAGGAGTATTATAAAATCCAACAGCAGCTAGTAATGTATCAGCAAGGATATTTAGACCTACTTGAAACCCAGCTGAGATATTCCAAGACAAAGTTCCTGTATGATACAGACAACAGTCTCACCAGATCAGCGAATCATCTAATTTAAACCTGCTGACAAGTTTATGGGAGCCGCAGTAACACTAGGACTGCACTTACTGACTTACTGTGCTATTAGAGTGAATCATGTAATTGCTTTCTTCCTCAGTCTCATTTGCAGAGCAGAAGGAAATACAATACCTATCTCTCAGATACAAAATGGGGACAAACTCTTGAATTTGGAGAGCACCCTGGTGATCCTCAAGTAAAAGAAGTGCTGAGTATGAATCAGCAAGACTTTAAGGTCTCCATGAAGAGCTTAAAAGGCGTAAGAAGGGGAAAGGTCTCCACGAAGATTGTGCTGAAAACCAGGAAAACATAGGTTGGAATACTGCTTCTCAAGGCTTAGCAAAGTTTTAAGGTGCAGAACCTGCCAACTTCCCTTAAGACAGATAAGACTCAGCCAGAGCTGGGAGCTGATCCCAGAATCCAATTTATTACACCAGTGCTTTAGTCACGTGAACCCTGGCCCCCACTGGCAGGAAGACCCAGACCGAGGGTTTCTGCACTGTGAGGGAGTGATCTCTTCTCTGATGTCCCTGTCTCCCAAAGCTGAAGGGTTCAGCTCTGACTAGCAGGGACAGCACTTTTGAGGACTAAAATTATTAATCAACTTCAGCACTCCCACTTCCAAGCCTCTTCCTCTTCAGAGCCATGCTGCCCTGCTTGCAGTTTGGAATCTTTACAAGGAATACCAGAATTCCAGCCTGGGCTGGATGCTCTGATATTCATTATGAGACAGAAAAGGCACAAGTCACACAAACAGGGAGGGACAGGAAGATTGTAAGGCTTTGAGTTATACACAAGACAAATGCATCACAGGCTACTTTTCTCCCTTTTGGATGGAGGTTAAAGGTATAAAAAGAGAAGCCTTGCTAGTTGAGTTAGAACATCACTATATTTCCTGAATTGCAATTTCAGTGTCAGGTGCTGTTCTGTTGCAGAAAGACTTCATGTTAGGAATTTTAATTCTCTGTCACATCACGCTTTCTGATTTATCCAGCTAAAGAGAATGCCATTTGAGGACTCAGCCATTTACAAAGCTCCTTCAGCTGTCCTGTTACCTCTACACGATAGTGAAAAATGCTTGTCTCGGATACACCCCGCCTGTGCACATCCTGCACTCTGGGCAGCCCGAGTGTAACTCTGCCTGACCCTTGTTAAACAAGATCCTTCAACACCAGTATCACTTTATTTTGATGATGCTGGTTAAAACTGCAGTTCAGGGCTTTAAAATGTGCCCACCAGAAGAAAAAAGATGCTTTGTATGTGACATGGGGTCATGCTTAGACATGTCTCATGATAGCCTTTTCCTGACTCTGGAACTACCACCAGAATGGTTTAGAATTCATCAACTCAAGGAGAACTTTCAAGAGAAACATTTTGTACTCCAGCTTGAAGCTCAAGCTATCCAACTGGAGAATGATAAGTAACAGCAGGATATATATGGCCAACAGTCACTAGTACTCTGAGATGACATAAATTTGTCATTTGTACCTATTACAAGATAAGAATACATTATTCTTTTAGAGTTTAGTGTAATAGAATGCATTTTCCCTACCTTGCCACTCCTCCAAATCTGTACAGTTGCATCAGAAACAAGAGGTAAGTCAAACTTTGGAAGGAGATCAAAAACATTGAAAAAAAGTCCTCAGCTCAGTGTTTTTCTTGCAATGCAAAACCTGAGAAGGACCAAATACAAAAGGTTGCCCTTTGAAACAAGACTGGGATAAAGGTTAGTGCAGCAAGGGATGGCAAAGAAACCAGTGCTATGGGAGAACATACCTTATAAAGAGGTTCCTGAATGAGTTATGCTAACACAGAACCTAAAACCACTCACAACACAGAAACCAACATAGAGTGGAAATGCGATTCTGGTCAGCAAACGAGTGAATGAATTTTCACTTTCAAAGGGGACAAATGCTCCAGTGTAAACTATGGACAAGAAAATCCCCTTTCTCCTCTGCCTTTTCCATTCTCTCTCATCTTTCCTCTAGGAGGTTAAGATCTATGCATTAAAAATGTGAAGATAATAAAAATACAGAACAACAACTCCATTGGTCAGTACACTGACTAGTCAGCCAGAGTACAAACTGTTTAAAAGAGACATCTTTTGGAGATGGCTGCATTATCAGTTCTCTAGATGCAAATAAACATGGATATGAGGATACAATTCAGTTACCCAAGCATCCCTTAAAGCACGTCCTGTATTTTATAGGAAAATACCTGGTTTTAAATGTTGGACCTGTGTTAGTAAACTGAATGTTCTGATCTCTGGCACAAAGACTTAACTGAAATATAGAAACGAATGATAGGAAGAAAGACTCCTAAGACCCAGTATTCCATAAATGGAGTGTTTCCTACAGGATTCTTCTCTTCTTTGGGTATCTGTGACCTTGGAATATTTATTTATCTGACATTTCCTACAAAAACTCATTGCAACAGCGACTTCAGAGCATAACTCCTCCAAATTCCTCCCCCAGTATGTAATAGAATCTGATAGACCAGGAAAAAAAACTCTCCAAACAAAATCACATAAGTGATATAGAAAGTTCTACTAGAAATGGCAGGGCATTTTTTTGTGTTCTACTTTTTTCTGACAGGACAATTGCTGCTGCTCCATAGCTACATTTCAACAAAGGAATAGAAACCACAAAGAGAGAAAAAAATCAAATTACTTAGTGCTCTAACGAGATTCAGAGAGTAAAACTAATTTGGGACAGACATACCTAGAAAAGAGCTTACCCTGCACAATGTAGGTTGCCCTCTCCTACCACTGGCAGGTGCAGTGTTCAACCTTCCTCAACCTCGTTCAATGGGACTGTTGTACTCACAGTAACTAATGGTTGTCATACTGGGAAAAGTATGGAGTGGGAGTTTTATAAGGACTCATTCTTGATTCAATGCTAGTCAGTATCTTAACTGATTTAGGAGTATGCAAATCAAAAGGAAGGAAGGGGTATGGGCAGACCACAAGGGCTTTGGAGGATATAAAAATCCTTCAGGATTATTAAAAGGTGTATTATTAAAGAAAATCAAAACCCCTGGAGTATTAACTTGGGTACAATGTATTAAAATCTAAAACTAAGGGGAAAAAAACCCCACAGTAAATCTGTGGCTGAACTATTAAGACAATCACCTACAACAGAAAAGAACGTTACTAGTTGCAAATCTTGTATTAGTTCACTCTGCTACAATTCCAGTTGGAATATTCCTCTGCACAACCTACAGGGCACAGAATTCCACTGCCAAATTCTTAAAATGAAATAGTTGAAACTTGGCTGCTTCTGTACTAAAATTGCAGCAATGAGTAAAAAGAGAAGGAAATGGGTGGGAAAATAGTGCCAGAATAGAAGCAAGTGCACCAGAAAAAATTCAGTATGGGACAGACTTGGAATCGACTTTGATCAAGATGTTCAAGGCCACGATGGGTCAGGCACCTCAATTTCTCAATGTCCCTCAGGGAGGTAACCATTCATTAAACAGTAGCATAGGTGAAGTGTTACCACATGGCTACTGAACAAGTTCCCATTTTCCAGCTCTGTTTAACTAAAAATCAAGGTCCGCTGAACAAAAATGTCTATTCAGGTGATACTGAATATTTTGGGTTAACAAAATATCTTACAAACCTTGAAGCTTCCATTCCTTTGCTCTCTCATGACTAAACTGTAAATTATATTAATACTTTCTTTAGCATCTAGATTTGCAGATGTACCTGCTGTGCTTCAGAAATCATTAGCATGTATAACCCAAGCAGCTTTTCAAGATTTTAAAAGCATTTATACATTTATAACTGTAAACCTAACACTATTTTAATAGGCAGGGTTCACTCTTTTCAAATATGTAATATCTGACACAAGATTTGATGTATTTTCAATAATGTTTCAAAACTTTATTGAGTTCACTCAACATCTACAAAGATTCATGTAGAATATAAAAAAAAAGATGAGTTCCTTTTGTATTTTAACTCCAACAGAAGTATAGTAAATTTCCTGGTGTCTGTTATGGCATTCTCATTTATTTTCATGCAGACAATTTTTGGTACAAAAAGGACTCAAGACCAAAAGCTGAGTAACTATATGAAATCACTGAGGTAAGAAACGTCTCCTAACAGTGTTTTATCCTTCTGCTAGACAAGGCATTAAACATTTTGGTCTTTTCTACAATGGAAAAAAGAAGACAGGTGTTTTGTCCATAGTTTTATTTCACCAGGAAGGTTGATACAGTTCTGCATAAAGGTCATTGTATGCACAGTCTGAAGTACAAAGCTCCCTTTGAAAACTCCAGCACAAAGACACTGCATATTGACAACATTAAACAACGATGTGGTTGGTATAGGGAAAAAAACTTAAAACAAAACAGCATTCTTCCTATTGGAAAAGCAGAATAAAACAAGGCACTTTCAGTAAATAAGTGAAGAACAGAAACAAGCTGTATCAAAGATTCCACAGAACTGACCGAGAGCACTGTAACAAAATTCTGCAGTAATGAACAAGTAAAATACAAAAAGGCACTACATAATCCTCTCCCTGCAACTCCCCTTTCTCAACCAATTAGCCAACTGAACTTGGCACAATGGAGTCTTAATTATAAAGTGCATCTCCTGTCTTAATACATTTTGAAAAATAGGCTATACAACATAGGTACCAACATCCCCATGTGTAAAATATATTGAAACAAAAATACATTGCAACTAGATTCAATCTAGTTATGAAGTGTGCAGGAAAAAAATATGGCTTCTTTACAAGTCTTTCAATAACCTCCATATAATCTTGAATATTTTTAAACAAACATAAATGCATAAGTAAGGTGGTAAGAGGTAGTGTTCTGAGTAAAAGGCAAACTTACTGATTTTATTGTTACATGGGTATATAGCAAAGGTATCCCAGATTTTCAAAGCAGCATTACTGAACAAAAAGTATTACAGCATGCTATTTTGGGATGAAAATACACAGTGTTTTGGGGGTCTCATATTAATTCCTTCAGCAAAAATGACCAGTTTTAAAATGTCCAACTATAATCCCATTTTGTAAGTACTCCTCTCTTGGTACTGGAATTTTTCCTATTGCATTGCATTAAAATTTCCAGGGAAACATTCTTCAACTTCAGAATTTAAAACCAACGCATTCTCCACTCTTACACATAGATGAGTCCATTTTTACTTCAGCAAGCATTAATTTATGGCTATAAGAATATGAAAACACAAATACCAAACAGATGAACACATCAAACATGTCACAACAGTGGCAACATATGACATGGGAGTTAGATGTGTTCAGTGATTTAGTGTGGAACTTGTCATTCCGCTAGGAAAGTCAGCCAAATTGTGTATGTACACTATCTAAACTTCAGCTGATTTTAGCCCTTATTAGACTTCAATATATTAAATATATAAAGGCTAGATAAAAACTGAAATCAAAGCAGCTCTGGGTATATTTCTTACATTAATAATTTGTAAGGATTTATGTAAACATTCAATTGTGCATTCTTGCTCTTTGCTGTAAATTCTTCACAGCTACTCTATGCTCCTACCCTCAGATACATCCCAAACATGAACCTGTAACAGCAGCTGCTGCTCATCTATTCTTCATCCACGGTATACGCTACTTCAGCGACCTCAATTTCTGGGACAGGATTTCCAGCCAAAGAGCCACTCCAGCATGGCTCATGGTTCTCTTTGTCTGAGCTGCAATGACAGATCAATAAGCTTTGTCAAATGGGACCTAGTATGATCCTCCATAGTAATTTTATGCAGACAGTCCACAAAACATTTAAAACACTTTTTCAATTTATTGTATTCCAGATCTAAAATTATCTATCCTGAGGGCCTTTATGCAGCAGAGGTGTGCAATAAAATGCTGAATTCCTCAGCTGTGCAGAATTTATGCAAGACCGAACATTTTAAAAAACATACTTTAAGAATAACTAAAATATAAGTAAAATAACAGTATTTACCAGCTGTCCTCACCCAGGGTACCCTGGTCTGCTTCTACTGCAGAAGATTCCACCTCACCACTGCACTCACTTTCTTCTCCTGACATTTGGCGAGTCATTTTTCCTAAAGATAAATCCCTACAACAGATAAGAACAGAGTACCACCAATCCTTAGTGCAAACATTCATCACTGAAGAACTGTTTGTTTCATTTTAACCTTTGCAGTTTCTGGGAACCTCTCAATCTCACTCCTACATGCTCATTTTCTTTTATTAGTTCAAATAGGCAGGGTCTGCACTGGGTAGCTATTTAAACAGTTTATTTGCTCCAGCTGCTTATTCCTGAACTAAACTCAGTCCTCTGAATCTCTGGGCTACCAAGACAATTAGAGCAATGGAGCACCTCTCCTATGAGGAAAGGCTGAGAGAACTGGAATTGCTCAAGACTAGAAAAGAGAAGGCTTCAGGGTGAACTAATTGTAGCCTTCCAGTATCTGAAGGGAGCCTACAAGATGAAGAGAGACTATTTATAAAAGCATGTAGTGCTGCAGGACAAGGGGGAATGGTTTAAACTTAAAGAGAATAGGTTTAAATTAGATATTAGGAAGAAATTCTTTACTGTGTGGGTGGTGAGGCACTGGAACAGGTTGCCCAGAGAAGTGGTGGATGCCCCATTCCTGGAAATGTTCAAGGCCAGGCTGGATAGGGCTCTGAGCAACCTGGTCTAGTGGAAGGTGTCCCTGTCTGTGGCTGGGGTGTTGGAACAAGATGATCTTTAAGGTCCTTTCCAAACCAGGCCATTCTATGATTCTCTGGTTGCATCACAATTTTGTAGCTTTACAAAATTCAAGTCCCAGAGGAGTGTGTATGACTTTAGGTAAAAATTACAAGCAGAAGATCTAAGCCACACACATCTTGCCTAAATGTTAGAAGGGGGTTATAACTGAAACGTAGTCAGAAGTAAGGCAGGCAGGGTGATAAAACGATTTCCTCAAGAGTTTCTCAAGTTTCTCACTGTAACTTTACAAAGTCACATATTACGTTTCAGAATGTTTTCCCATTAATGATAAAGAGACAGGTAATATTTTTTTATTAATGGCAACACAAGATAACAGTCCAACTAGCCTGTATATAAATGGCAATACAATCATATTAATTGACCAAGTAAATCCTTTCTTCCAAAGCATTGCTCTGTGTGGAAAACATACATCAATTTAGAACCGAAAGCTGTGACTTGAATTGGAAATAAAAACTTGTGACCCATTTTGTGTTGAAAGTGATATATGTCACCCCCTTTTTAAATTACCTGCTGTTGCTATTGTTTTATTTTAATGCATGTATTTTAAGTAATACCTCAGCAGTATTCTTTAACATGATTATTGGCCAAAGTCAGCAATATATAAAGGCCTACAAGTCTCATGTCTTGTCCAGCTGTCATCCCCTTCTACCTCATGCACATTTTAGGTACTTGGCCTTTAGAGTATATAGGCATAAGATGCTTAATTCTTGCTGGCCATCAGATAAAAATTCCACTTCAACAAGGCCAAAGACAAACACATTTCACAGAATATTCTGAGTTGGAAGGGACCAACAATGATCAGAGTCCAACTCTTAAATTAATGGCCCATATAGGGATCGAGCCCACAACCTTGACATTATTAGCGTCATGGTCCAACCAACTGAGCTGATCTCAGGGTCTTACTTCTTTTGGATTCATTTCTCCATCAGACAGACAAGTCGAAGTTCTTAAACAAGATCACAAGTTTGCTTGGTAATTTTTACAACTATGGATCACAGGAGTTATTTTCTATCAAGACTGCAGACACTACTTGGCTGATTTTCAGTAATTTTATATGTCTGGGAAACTGGCAGGGTGTTTGTATATTTAAAAACACAGTCTATCTATCTATCTTCAGGGAAAGCACTAAAAAGTAAAATCCCTTTTTGCTATTCATGCCTTCTTATCTTTAGCCATACAGAATTTCTTATCATTACGTTTTAGCCAAATGCAAGTTATTTAATTTTTATTGACTATTTCTCTATTTAAGCCAGTAGCACATCATATCTCTCTTGTCAAACAGGGAAAGCATCTTTCAAATGTAATTACTTGCCTTCAGGAATAAGCGACAAACTGAATATGGTATTCTGATGAGAATTTTCAGTAAGCCACAACAACTCCCCTTAAATCTTTTCCCATTATAGTTCACTTGAAACTGACAAGGCACGATTTTTCAGTCAATCTGGATATGCCAGACTCAAAAACCCAGGCTGTATTAATATAAAATTTATTTTGAAAATAATTTTTTAGTTCTGTCACTGCTCCTGGTCATACACACACACACACACACAGGGGATGTTTTTTCATTTGATCTCATTATGAAGAATTTCATTAGAGAAGAATTTCTTTACTATTAGGAAGAAATTATTTCCTGTGAGGGTAGTAAGACACTAACTGGAAAAGGCTGCACAGAGCAGTTGTGGATGCTCCATCCCTGAAAGTGCTCAAGGCCAGGTTGGATGGGACTCTCAGGGGTCTAGTGGGTGGTATCTCTGCCCATGGCAGAGGAGTTGGAATTAGATGATCTTTAAGGTACCTTTCAACCCAAACCATTCTGTGATTCTCCAGAATTCTAGTGGGACCATGGGAATTTACTCTTTTGCTAAGAAAATGCTGCAATGACTGAATCAGCAGCTCTAATGGGACACTGAATAGCCCATCAACTTCCCTGCCCCTGCTACAAAATTTAGCAGACAGGCACCATAATACTCCACCATTTTTTCCTTGGGTTTAAATGGA
Organism: Myiozetetes cayanensis; assembly: GCF_022539395.1. Lineage (NCBI taxonomy): Eukaryota > Metazoa > Chordata > Aves > Passeriformes > Tyrannidae > Myiozetetes > Myiozetetes cayanensis. The sequence goes on along the minus strand of NW_026086604.1, from coordinate 27,122,766 downwards.
CAATCTCCAGTGCTATTTACGTTACCTTCAGCATCACTTCTGGCAATTCAGAACAAAGGTAAAGACATTAATAGAGACATGTAATTGCTTGATCACTATGTTCTGTCAAAGCTTTGAGTACAGGGAGAATTTTGTAACTCAAAGCAATTTTTCCACTCCTCTCATCTCTAGCAGGGCATTTCATGTTTCCAACATTTCAAAAGCAGAAGAGAATCTTGCTCTATCTTTACAGAACTTAAAGGACTAGAAAACAATCAAAGTTACTGTAAAGGAAAAAGATAGGACAAGTTTCTCAGTCATTTGTACTAAATAACTTTTAGCCAGCATATGAGAAAGAGCTTACTGAAGATATTGCTTTGTGTGGTTATGTAGGCAAAATGTTTTCTAAGAATGTATCTAAAGCTGGTGCTTGTGACTAGATAGAGAAAATACTTTTATGGAGATAAACTCCTGAACCCCATAAAATTTCAACATACCTAATTCTTCTTTCAACAGCATCTATATGAAGTTGCTTTTCACTTAGCAATTTCTTCAGCGATTCAACTTCCCTTTGTTTTTCAAGCAATTCTTTTTGTAGGCGGTAATTTGTTTCCTCCAGAGTTTCACAGAAAGCCTAAAAGACAAATTTAAGAGCGTCTTCAATTTAGCTTCAGTGGACTGCCTTTATTTTATTTTCTTTTAGAAATACCAACCTGTAACAGAATTGTAGCTGCTTTTCTTCAGGCTGATTACTATAAAAAGCTATGTACATTTTAAAAAAAGTTCTGTCCTTAATAAAATAATGCTGCTTTGAACAGTGAATTTATTATACTAAGCTGCAATGCAAATATTTTATCACATCATTTGTCTCACAAAACTCTAAAGAGAAACTTTAGAAAAGTAGTGCCTGATTTTGAACATTCTTGCCTATACAGAACATAAACTGAACTCCCTGCTCCCTTTCCTCCCCCTGAAGCTTTGCTTCCACATGATTTGGAAAGTATCTAATTATTCTGACGATGCAAAGAATATTTGGATTGAGTACATGTTTGTTACCCAAGATAAAGACAAAGCTGTACAGTTCTGTACCAAACACCCATTACAACTATGGAATCATGAGAGTCAGAAGACCAATACAGAAACATTTTGAAGAAGTTTAATGGAATGCTGTGAACACCAACTACTCAGCCATCACAAACGTGCCGTGCTCCTCTGCTGAGCATGACATGTATTTATAGTACAGCCTGATGGATTTGTCAATGAGCAATCTCAAAACTTAACGTGATGAGCCAGTGTCTAATGCAACATCCACTGAATGCAGGAAGTGACAGAAGCCTTGGCACAGAGCCTGCTCATCTATTACTGGAAAGCACAAGTCTTGCAGCAGTACTGTGCAATTCTGATTTAATAATTTACATGTTCTCAGTAAGTAAAAATCCCATGTGGGCTTTCCTGGGTTAACATTACCTGCAACCAGCCACTAATTCAGAGTCCGACAAATGTAAACATTTTATAGGAGCTCAGTTAAGAACAATGCTGTTAAGACACTGTTTTCCTAAAGTTTTAAAACAGGCTACTAACATCAAGAAGATACTATCCTTGGCTTTAATTGAAGCAGATTCATCATCCTCAAAATGTTAAGTTTTCCTGTAATTGTACAATTTAAACAAATGCAGAGTTTTTCAATCCAACTGACCATATTTTTTCATTGAATTTTAACTTATTTAATTGATTCAGGTAAGAAATTTATCTTTGTTGAGACACTGAAGACCAGTCATCAGTTAAATCACAATTTTATTCATGTCTACTAGAGCCAAGAACATGTGGCATGCAATTTACCCTTCACACAGCATTTGCAGTGATTGCTTTAGCTATCACTCCAATTAAGCAGTCATCTTGTCTCATCCAAGCCAATTAAACAAATTTTACTGTATTTTATAAAAATATTCAGTGTTGCTGACCCCTAGCTCAAAACTGGCCATTATTTAAGAATATAATGAAGTTATATTATTTCTACCTTTATATTTACATGCATGAAAATTTCCCTATTCACAAAATAGCTAAAAATACTGCATGAGTGTTGTAAACTGTTTTATTGCTCTGTATGAGAATTAACAAAGCCCTTTGGAAAAACTCATCTCCAGTGCAATCTGGGTATCAGCTGCCCAAGGAAAGAAGTCACTGTTCTCAATGAGTAAGAAAACATCAACATATTCTGAAGGAGGCTGTAATAGCAGAAAGGTGAACCAAAGCTGAGAAAGAGAATAATGATGTGTAATGAGATATCTTGCTCTTTAAATAGCTGCAAACCTGGAGTCTGGGACAGTTCTAACACCCAGGTTGGACCAATTTTCCCTGTAGCTCTGAAAGGGCAACAGAACTAACTAAGCCAGCTGGGAAGACAGCTTTGCTTCCTTCTTCAGTGGATCATGAAACACAGATGGCTGGGAAAGGATCTGTGCACACAACTACCAAGGATATGACAAAAAAGATTGTTTTAGTGAGTATTTTGTCTACTTTTCTGTGATTAAATTTCTGTAAAGTCTAATTAGCCTCTAATAGAGGATATGCCTGTATCCCTCCCTCTAAAAAGATAAATATGTTTTAGCAAGTCCTTATGGAACTGGGATAATAGGACATAAACCAAATAGAAGATATCCATATTTCCATTATCAGGAAAACAGTGACAGAAGATTTTTTTCCTGGCAATGCTTTGTATGAAAATAGTAAGGCAAAACAGAAGTAATTTTTGAGATACCTTTAAAAATGAACTCCAGGAATAAATACAAGAACCTTAGTGCTTTTCCTGTAGTTAAGCAGTTTAGGAAAAGAAAAACAACAAACTGCATGGGAGGAATATAAGATACTTTTGGTATTTGGCAGGAGTTCAGGCTCCTAACAGCCAGAAGCAAAAACCATGACCATGGATTTTAGGTTGAACAGACTTCAGTCTCTTCAGAAACCTGCTTGGAAGAAAGAATCCATGGGAAACTACCCTGGAGAGAAGAATATTCCAGGAGAGCTGGTTGATATTTAAGGATCACCACCTTCTGGGTCAGTAGGTAGAGCTCAAAAAGTATGAAATCAAGCAAAGGTTGCAGGAGGCCTGTATGGATGAGCAAGGAACTCCTAACTGACCAGACATATAAAAAGTAAGTGTACTAGGGGTGGAAGCATGGAGAGGTGACCCAGAAAGAACAAAATGTTGTTGTCTGATCTTACAGGAACAGTGTTAAGAAAGTAAAGGACAACCTGGAGCTGAATCTAGCAAAGAAAACAAGAAAGGATTCTACAAATACATAATCAACAAAAGGAAGACGAGGGGAACCATGGACCTGTTGTCTTGATTGGCAAAGACCAGCCTTCAGTAATTCCAGACCTCTGCAGCCAGAGGAAAAGATAAGGAAGGGCAGGACAAATCTACCCTTAGTGGAGAAGGACCAGGTCAGGGAGCACTTAAACAGCTTGAACATGCAAGTCCATAGGGCCTGACAGATTGCACCTGTGGGTGCTAAGAGTGCTGGCTTCTTGTCTACCAGAACTCCAGGTCTCATGATTCAAATACCATAATAAAAGATAATTAATGGACTTGAGCATCTTTCATGTGGTAAAAGGAAGAGAAAGCTGAGAGACTTTAGTCTGGAGAAGACAAGGCTTGGAGTGATCTTATCCATGGGTATAAACACGTGATGGGAGGGACTCAAAAGAGGGAGACAGATACTTTTCAGTGGTGCCCACTGACAGGACAAGAGACAAAGAGCACAAATTAAAACCCAGGAAATCTGAACACCTGAAAACACTTTTTTACTGTGATGGTGATCCAAAACCGGAACAGGTTGCACAGAGAGGTTGTGAAGTCTCCTCTGTAAAATACTGAAAACCTGACTGGACATGGTCCTAGGCAACCTGCAGTAGCTGACCTTACTTGAGCAGCAGGGTTGGCCTAGATGATCTCAAGAGGTCCCTTCCAACTTCAATCACTCTGTAAAGAGGTGGAGTGTCCCTTGGGGGAGCAGAAGTTTAAGAGCTGTCTCTAATAACAGAATACAGCTATTTTAATGGTTTGATTAAATTTTTATGGTGGGAGATTAACACTGAGACTTCATCACAGTAGGCATTATCGAAATTTCAGTGAAGGTGGCACTTAGATTTTTTTAATTATGTGGACAAATAATTACAGTAATTTTTTAAAATTTTCATCAGCTTAAATAGCAATGATGAAAAGTGATTATACAGAAATCAAATATGAGCTTGTGACAAAAAACACGCACATAGTAATGTAACAAGAGCCAAGGCACTCCTACTTACATACAAAACAAACTGGTAAATATAAGTTTAGTTGAAGGAGCATCACTTAACATTCATAATTTCTACGAGACTAACAATGTATGTACAATTCTAAAACACAGTTATTCTGTAAAGCAAGAAAACTAACATCATCTATTCTAGGCAGACTCAATATAGCTCTGCATGCCAATGAAATTTACTTCTAATAAAATAGGCTGCAGCACACAGTATTATTTGTTCAATGTGCTCATATGCATGTTGCAAGGCTGCTGTTTTACAAAGCTACTTGTCACTAATTAATTTGCTGCAAGAATACTGTTTTTGGTGGTCATTACATTCATTACATGGGAAGGTGTCCCTTCCCACGACAGGTGTGTTGGAACTAGATGATCTTTAATACCTTCCAACCCAAACTATTGTATCATTTTATAGCAAGAAGCATTTCACTGCAAAACCTGAAGTCCAAGGCATAAGCATTGTAACAATGTGCTGAATGTAAACTTATAAAATCTCTCCTTATATTCAGTGGTTCCCTTATATAAGCACTTGCAATTGCCTTAAAAAACAAACTTCACCCCCAGCTCATAAAAGACAAAAAGGAAGACGATATATTTTGGGACAGGGATGAAGTACAGCAGTCAAAGACGATCAGCATGCACCATTAACCAGACTGGACCCATTTCATAAAGACAGTATTTTGGGATTTTTGTGAAAGAACAGAAACAGAAGTGTTTCATTCTATACCATGCAACAGATCTTACAATATTCTAATAACAACTGCCTTTTGCATTCTGATTTTATCCTATTGCTTAGCACTTACCCTGCTCTCTTCTAGACTGTCAAAAGGACCCGGAGGATCATCCAGACAAAGAAATTCTCTCACTGCAAGGCTTTACCAAATAAAAGAGAGTGAATTACTGAAGTACAAAACCAGCAATAACAAATATGATCATACAAAGGAAGTATTTCTTTAAGGGACACAAACACCTAGCCTCAAATTTTAACCCCAAGAAGGCGAAATAATATTAACAAAGTATTAAGTCTCAGTTGTATGTGTTGACCAGGAAGAGTATTTAAAATGTAACTTACAAAGATGAGTAAGCAGTTTTAGAACATCATTTTGTGGTTTGATTTTTGTGTGTGTGTGTGTGGCTTCTTGGTTGGGTGTTTTTTTTTGTTTGTTTTTTTTTGTTTGTTTGTTTTTTTTGGTTTTTTTTTGTTTTTTGTTGGTTTTTTTTTTTGTTGGTTTTTGTGTGTGGGGGTTTTTTGTTTGTTTGTTTTAAATTTTAATACAATTTGTTACTACATGACAACTGACAAGTTTATCACTTTGGTATTGAAGATGTATGAAAAATTCCCCTGGTGAAAAATAAATAATATGGATGAAAAAGTTTGCTGTTAATGTCCATATGCAGATCCCTTCAGGTAGTATCATGGGAACTAAGCATCAGTACTGAATCATGTCCACCTGTCTCCACTTTGCTAAGATCATAATCCACTGACATATACACAGTACATATTTTTATACAGATAGTAAATAATTTTTATAAAAAGAATAAGTTATAAAATAATAAGAGACAAAGTTAATGTGTCATGGATATACTACACAGCCATCTCTAGACATACATTTTAAACTAATGCATTCCACTTAGAATTGTGTAACAGCTGTCATCCCCCTCTGTGAATTGTTTTGCAAAAGTCAGAAGAAGGAAGTATGTGTAATCCTGTGGTTTACTACAGAGTATTTCAAGCATCTTGCTCATTCTACCTTCCAAGTTTAGACTACTTCTCAGAGAACTGAAACATTCCCAAACACACCCCTTCATCCACCTTTTTTAAGACTTTCCTGCTTGGTTGTACTCATTCTTCTACAAATAACCTCCAATCAGAACACTGTATTCACAATTAATTAGCAAGTATTAACATGAGCAATGCTTTGCTTGTACTCACTACTTTAAATCCTACTGCAATGAATGCACAGAAATGGAAGATATGAATCTAAATATAATTTCCTGTCTCCTCCTCCCACCTCCTTCATCCCAGGGAAACGTGGGGGCAAAAGGCAGTAATTTTCTGCCTTCCACTCATTCTCTGCATTTGAGGTAGACACAAAGTACAAACACAAGAAAGGAAACTTTCACCCAGCTACTAATCTAATAAAAAAACTTCAGGTGTGGTAAGCAAAATGAGGAGAAATTTCTTCAAACACTAATCATTGATTATAGCATCACTTTTAGTTCTAAAAAGGCTCTTAAGAATATTTATCTAAACTACACTGAATGCTTATTTTGTTGTTTGATTTTTGTAAGTCTGCTTTCACTTATTGCGTATGTGTAGAAACAGGTGGCCAAAGGTTGGTGAGAAATCTTATCTTTGTATCTACTTTTACCTCATCAGCCTTTACACCAAACTGAATTTTTTCCTTCTCTATGATCATTCCTTTCCCTAGTTAAATTTATGTGACAAATGTTTTAATTATCAGTCCGTGATCTGTGCAAGCCATAAGCCTAAAACTGTACTATTAAAACAGTTTCTCTCATGTACTCAAATAAATAAGGAAAAATTCTGCCACCTTAACCAAGATTATCACTGCAATTAGCACAAAAAATGATAACTGGCAGCAATTCATCAGGGAAATGATTAGAAAACATAACTTGAAACCAAATGAAAGTTATTCAGGCATATAAAGTACACTTCAAGGAGAAGAGCAGGGTTGATTTTTTCCCCCTTCTTCAAATAGTTTAATATGTTTGAGTTGACCCTTTTCTGACATGATGCTCAAGTCCATTTTTTTAAATGAAAAGAACAATTCAACTGTTAAGACGCTGCAGGAACTCATATTTGCCCAGTACAGAAGAACTCATTATGTGGAGAAACCACTTTTCCTCAGCATCTTAATCCTTATTCACATGTGCAGCTCAAACATATTTTAAAAGTATTCAGTAATTTTCTTGAGATATTAAAATGTAACATTAACATGGCATAACATATAGTAATGCTTGTAAGGGAAAACCAAAATACCCAGAAAAATAAATGTAAAAAATATCTAACCTACATATATCATCTACTTAGATCAGGTCATACTTTTCTGCTTTCCCTGTGGCTGCTGGCAGAAAATTGTGTCTTTTTCTACAGTTTTCAAAACTACTTGAAATCGAAAGCTGTAGATTCATTATTTTACATAAAGAGGTCAGGAAGCCTAAAGCCACAGGTCACCTAAAACATTGTTTCTTTAGCTAAAATATGCACCTGATGGCATAAACATTTATCTGCAACCGAGCTTGTACTCAGTCTGCTCTGACACTGCTTTCCCCTCCACGTGTTACACCTCTTTCATTTAATAAACAGAAGACTGCCTTAAAAGTATCACAGAAATCTTTTGTGTCACATTTGGCAGAGCTTCCTGTACACGGCTTCTTTCTTCGCTCACGTGCTGGCTGACACCCCTCTCCAGAGAGGCAGCAATGCCAGCATCGGGGCAGCGTGGCACACTGGATCCCTGACTCAAAGCTGACCAAACTTCTTATACAGGGCGGAGGGCAGGAGAGCTGTGTCATCTCTATAAATGACACTTCTGTTCAGCAGGTTAAACTTCTTTCTCCCACTTCATGAGTTATAGGACATTTTCTTGAGCACATTAGACTCTGGGAGAATTTCAATCTGATCTTTCACTAAAACTTTAATACAATGCAAAATATGAGAAGAAATCCATAAAACAGGTGCTAAATTTTCTCCCCTTCACACCATCCTACATTTTATCTTTAAATTACTTTGTGACTCTAGTTTTATCAAAAAATAGGTATAACCAAATGAGGTCTCCTATCCCTGAAGGGCAAAATTCCTACTGTCAGTGCCTCAATGATAATAAAGCACATAAAACACAAAGAGAAATAAAGAGACTTCTCTACAAAGACAAAAGGTTCATTTGTTTTTGGTGTGACCGAAGCATTTTGACTTATTTGCAAAACTGTAGAAGTAAATGGTGAACTTGAAAGGAGAAAGCATGGTCAGATTCTCACCACTGCTCATGTGAGGTGCAAATACTAATTTCCATTAACAGTAACCTTTATTCTGTGATAAGTGGGTACAAATATTAAGATAGATCAAACCTCACTACTTATAATCACCTCCTGAGGAATTCAGACCTTCCATAGGTTATATTAGACTACAACCTGTATCCATAGGATATAAAGTTTCTTAAAAAACTTCATCTCTATGAAGAGTCTTACACAGCCAAGATCAGAATTCCCAATGTCACATTTCAGGCAACTATCTGTTCATTAGCCAGAAACGAAGTGATTCCACAAACATTTCCTTTTTGTATCTTAGGAGCAATGCAGTCTGTAAGTTCTGGTTTGGGTTTTTGCCTTAAATTATGACAGAGTATTTTGTCCAACATGTTCCATTATTATGATATAAACCAGCTAGTTAAAGTACCAAACTAGCTGTAACAACATGAAGCACAAAGCCTTCAGATCCATTCAAGTAGACTAAAAGTCTGTTCTGCCCACTAGTCTGTCTCCAGCAGCATAACACAAGTGACATTTAGGGAATATCAGAGAATAATTCCTTTTTTTTGGCACACCTATAATTAAGTAATTTAGCAATCAGGAAGTTCTTAAACTGCTTGGTTGCATACTTCACCCACATAATTATATTTAATAGCCATTGACACAGAAGTTCACAGGTTGATCTCAATTTCTTTTTGAAACCATTTAAGCTTTGTCTTTGACATCTCGTAACAAAGCTTCACCACTCAGTGTGACATACTGCAAGATGACTATGAATCATCTAAATATTAACATTCTTTACTCACCTTCCCTATCCCCTTTGATGATTTCACATGCCTTGTTTAGCCAGCTCTTACCCAAGACAACAGACTAAAGAGAAAAGAACTCTTCTTGCAGGGAAATTTTCCTGTAACTTCATCTGTTGTTTGCTTTCTCTGTACCTCTAGCAGACACCTCTTTCGAAACTGAATGCTATGTTTTACCACTGGACTATGTGGAAATACAATTGCGATTCCCACAGCAATAATTTTGTTTCCCCTTTTAAGTTCCTCTGACTATTTTAAAGAAAATTTTTGACTATTGCTGAATATTGAACTGATTCAGAAAACCAGTGATATCAGTACCAATAGTTATTTTCCAGGTTGTAAAAAACAGTTTACAAATCTGCATAGATATAGTTGCTGTCATTTTGTACTTCAAGACAAGAAAATTAATATTAGTCACTCAGTGCCTCTTGATTCTTCCATAATAGGTCACGATCTCTTTGTTCATTCCATATTCCAGATAATTTCAAGATGTTCCTGAACATGTGTCGATAACTGTGATCTAGCTTTCCACATGTAATGCTCCTAAATTTCCATCAATCCTTTTCCCCTTGTCTTCTAACCATTCTATACAAGCCTTGTCATAACTATTTGCTTGTTAGATTTCCCTCTACAAAAGACAATAGTGCTTTTTCAAGTATTATTGTTATTGACCTGCTAACCACTTTGTTTGGTTTTTTTATTTTAAGCAGTACCAAAAGTCAGACTTATATATGAATCTCTAGTTTCTAGACTCAGCAGTCAAACACCTTATAAAAATGTGCCAAAAGTAGTAATAGCCCTTCTACTAAAAAGTAAAGTAGATATAAGCATTATATGGTCTCACACTACAGCTTGGTAATTTTACATTTTAGTTCCTTTAAAATTCTTGAGGCAATGCTGTTTGCTTTAGCAAATTTCTTATTCTTTGTTTTGAATGAGGTTTCAGATGATACATCCTCAGACTCATTCCTCACAAAATCTCTGGTACAATAACCTCAACTTTTTTATTTCTGCTGCTGGAAAAAGTTTTTAGAACTAACTGCTCTGCATCTAGCAATCTGCTTACTCAAGTTCTCTTCTGGCCTGTATTAAAATGATTTTACACTTAATTTGCCAGAATTATGCTCTATTCATCTTCCAGCTTTGGAAGAATCTCCCACTTTGTATGAAAAAAGATACTGCTCAAAAAGACTTTGTTGATTAAACATATGTTTTTTAAACTCTTCAGAAATTTTTTTTTGTGGTTTCAATCTACTTACATGTAGCAACCTACAGACTACTCCTATTATCATTGCATCATGTAAGTTAAAAACCTGTATTTTCATTTTAAGAACCGATTCCATAACAGTGTAGGTACTTTCCACTATGAAAGCATAACTTTTAATCCTAGTACAAATTAACAATATATCAATTCCACATTAAGCAGAGAGAAGTAATGTTTTAGGAGTAAATATGGGATTAGTCTAACATTTTAAATATTACAACTTTTAGTAGTTATCCACGTACAATTCAAAATACTGCAATTCTTCTCTTTTGTTTATGTTAAGATAAGATTAATTTAAAAGGACACTAAATAATTCACATAATGACCAAATGCACAAAATGAATGCTAATTAAATCCCTTACCACATTGCTCAAATACACACTGCTAGAGTCTAGGAGTTGGTAAGAGCAGTTTGGAAAATAAAAAAAAAAAACCAAATGCAAAAGCAAAGTTTAATCACGTACCAGTTAGCAATATCTTTATGAGCTACGAGGTTCTGGAGGAATGCTTGCAGTCCCAACTGTCGATCTTCCAAAAAGTCAGGATTATAATTATCCTTGAACCAGCGCTTTGGTGGAAGGGCCAACCGAAAGCCCGGAAACATATCTTTTAGCTGAAATCGAAATCAAAGCCAATTAAAAAAAAAAAAACAAAGCAACAAAACACCAAGAAAAGAGTCTTGTCAAAATACTCATTTTGACACAGAGTGCACTGACTTTACTCAGAATTACAAGACCTTTCTGACTTCCGCTAAGTTCAAGCACAAGGTAAGTCTCAACCATAAGTACAATTCAAATTACAGCATAAATTGTGGACACAGTTATGTCACTTGCTGTGTTGCCTTATTCAATCCAATGACCTCTCAAATTTACAAGATAAAAACGGGAATGAAAACCTTTGCTTTGTTATCACATGGGTAAGCATTTCAGTGGTGTTTCTTCCAAAGTACTCAGGGACAATAAGTACTATCTATCTATCTATCTATCTATCTATCTATCTATCTATCTATCTATCTATCTATCTATCTATCTATCTATCTATCTCCATTACAGATCTACAATTCTGCAACTTGTCTTTTTTGGGGAGCTAGCACACTAAATTACAAAACTTGCCTAAGACACTTACAGTATAAAGTAGCTCTCTGTACACCCAGAATATATTAAAATTTCAATATGCATGTATAGTTCAAACCCCAGTAGTAACATGCAAAATTGTACTGAGTTACTGAAATAGCAATGGGGTATAGCTGACATTAAAAATATCTAGAATTTTTTTAATTCAGAAATTAAATATTCAAGGGAATGGAAGCATGAAACTATATTATAATGGACTTATCCAAAGATGCCAATTATTTTTCTAATATGTTTAACTATCAAAAAAACCACTAACAGTTCCATAAAAAACAATTTTTGAAGCCTTTTCTAAGAAGGGATGCTTGACACAGAAAAATCTTGGAAGACTTACAACCAGCAGGAAAATGCAAACTAATTTTACAAAATCTGATATCCCAACTGCCACAAGAATTGTTTAATCTTTTTTCTAAATACAGGATCAAGACAACTTTCGTCAGAGATGTACTGCATACACCTAATATATTCACATGAATGTTGCAGTGGCAGGGATTTTAGAATCTGCCTTGAAAACAGTTCAGCACTCAGCATTTACGAAGCTGCAGTGTAATTCTTCAGTGGGTGTCCAGATCCTTGCTGAGCAAAATTTAAACCTTTTGACAATAAGTGTTATCTATTTAACTACTCTTTATGGACTCACAGAAAATGTCTAACAGGTAGCTTTTTCAGCAGATTAAGTTTTTACAGATACTGCATTTCACATAGAATCTCTCTACACAGTTTCAAGGAAGAACCACGTTAATGGATCACCTTTACTCATGTAAGTACCATTTCACAGCATAAGAAGGGTACCTTTTAAACATCACAAGTATTGTATATTGAAATATCCCATGATAAATACAAGTTTCTTATGAATAATTTACCATCAAAGCCTTGCTCTTTACTTCTGCATTCAATTATTTAAGTGTATGTTTTCCTCTTACTGAATTTCATCTCGATATTAGATTCCTCTTGATATTTTTAAGTTTATCTTTGGTCATCAGCAGTTCCTTCATCTATTACCAAGTAATCATAAATACCACATATATAAGTATCTTCTACGTTCCATAACAGCTCTTAAGTTGATAAAATACTGAAAAGAACTGAACCCAGAGAATATAACAAAATGAGTTCCTGTGTTAGTTGTACAGAAGACCGCAGATAACCATTGCTGGGAAAGCTTTTCAACCACACAGATTTCTGCTTAATGGTAATTTCACTTGTCTGGTCACACAGATCATGTAATTTATTTCTAAGGAAAGAGTATGCCTACCCACAGATTACTCTTGTGGATGAGGAATATGAGAAAGCCAGCTGCTGTCAGCAGACTAATTTTCAACAGCACGCTCCTGGGGCATTCTTTCTTGAACACTCCTCAGACACAGCAGGAAGGTCAGACAAGTTATTCTGGCCATGATTGCTTCCTTGTATCCAGCACCTTTCCTACTTGTCTCTCTCCAACATCATCATGTGATACATTATGCACCTCACATGAGGCAGTCTTGGGGAAAAGTGGTTAACTTTTTGGTTCTTAAGATTGATCATTTCATTATCTGTTCAACATCTCTACCAGCACAGTAACAAACTTTAGAAAGTTCTTTTCTCATAGTTCTTTGGGATCAAAGTACTTCTCACACTTCTCCAATCCAGTAGGTGCTATAAACAAACAAACCCTAAGCATCTAGCCAAATGTCTGCATTTTAGTCTTTGCTCCTAACCTCTCATTCTAGCATGTTCCAACAACCACTAAGACTAAATTTTTGTTAATAATACGGCAAAAGACACTATTACAGTTTTGCTGTAACATTTACTATTTGCTTTCCATAGTTTGCTGTCAAACAATGGATCTCTTATTTTATTGTCTCTTTCCATTACTTCTGTCTTTAATGATTTATAATACTTTTCTCATTGCTGTTAGCATCCCATGTCAGTCCACTTTGCATCTCAGCCCTTTCATCTTAGTCTTCAGAAGTCTGTACTACCCTCCTTGTACTAACCTTGTATATTTTTTAATTACTTTTGACTTTGAGATCATTATGTGGCCTCTTGTGTAACCATACTTATGTTTCCTTTGCCATCATCTTCTATTTGTCTTCTTTCAGTAGTTATGGAGTTTTCATAACCTTTTCATTGCCTGGAAAGTAGACAACTTTGACATTCAAAGAATTTGTTCCTCACTTGAAATCTGTTCAGGTCTTAACTCGTTGCTGTACTTACTGATTTCATTCATAAAAGGGGAGTTAATGATTTTGAGCTCTTTTACTTCATTTCTATTTTATTAGCTGTTCCCTACTAAAAATATTTCAGAAAATAGTTAAAGTACAAAACACTTTCTAGGATCCTACTGCTATTTTGCCTTCGTTATGTTCTTTAAGAGATCAGGGCAAATAAAGAATGCTATTACTATAAGTTCAGTAACTCCCTTTTTTTTTAGTTAGCTGAGCTGTATTTGTTCATCTACTCCTGATTTTATCTACACATGCCCCCATTGTGACACTGTATCTACTCTCACCTTTTCTCCATTTTTAGCAACTGCTGAAGTCCAACTCTCAGTTCAGTTTGGACTCATGAATAAGTATATACCTGACACATACAAAAAACTTAGTGCTCTTTGTCTTTACCTGGTTTTCCTGAGAGGCCATTCCTGCTATGTTAACCTCTCAAACTGATTCACACAGCAATCACAGTGATTGATTATTCAGTTCAATTGGCATTTAATGCCAAGTTTCTAGTACCATTTCAGGGAATTAATAACTTGCCACCAACCTTGAGAAGGGTGGTGGAGAAAAGGACTTTCAAGATAGTGCATGTGTTTTGCTTATGCTGGATTTCTAGGAGAAAGGGTACAGAAAATCTCAGAAGTTTACATGCATGCCACTGCACATCTATATTTGTCATTAGAGAACAAAGAGCTGCAAGTGTTGCTCTGTGCCTTTTAATGACTGATGCTTGCATACAACCATTTACTCTTTGGTCTGTAAGACACTATGCTTTTTCTAATACAGAAACGCCAGCTCTGGGAACTGAAACATATCATCATTCTGGACATTCTAGAGAATTACAGAAAAATAACATAATAAAACTTTAGATGTATACTGATAGATGAAAAAGCTTCAGACAGTGACCCAAGGAAAAAATAAACATTTTCCTTTTAAACAGAAATCCTCATACCTAGAAATCATGCTAGAAGCCAAACACTTTTGTCAAAGTTTTGATGTCAAAGACTAAGGACTTCACTTGTAAAATCAAAATATTTATTCTAAAATTAATACCTGTGGCATTTTAATTTTTCAAAACACTGATAACCACAATAGCATTCAATGCACTCAATTCTTGACCTATACTGGACACAGTTGATCAAGATACAAACTGCTGTATGATGTGACTTCCAAAATTTGAGTTGAAATACCAAGATCATCATCTCAACAGAAGTCATGCTTTTGTGATTACCAAGACATTCCTTCATTTAGGGCTATCTAAAAAGATGGAAATTTCTTCAAAAAGAAGTCTGTAAACTAATTAACATTCAACAATTTTGTTTCAGACTGCACTTATGTTTTAAAGGTAGCCTAGAAGATAAATAAGCATGTCAAACCAAGAACACAGAGAAATGTGTAAGTTCAAGTTCATGTTCAAAATTTCAGCTCAATTAAGTTCTTAGCAGAACGGGCACATAAATCAAAGCAGATAAGGCATGCAAAAAAATTCCTTACCATTGGTAAAGGAGTGTTATAAAGGTTACAAATTGAAACATGAAAGAACATAATAGCAGAAAATATGTTAAACTGGCAATGGAAGATTATTCTTAGGAGTGAAGAGTGGAAAAAGAAAACTGTAATTCTGTTTTTCTACTTTCGGTTGCCAAGTACAATTTAACAATAATAAAAACTTCTGTTTTTCAGACAAGAATTTTTTGCTTTCAAGTGTTCTTAAAATATTGAGTTGCTGACCCAGAATTCCTAATTATCTCCATCTTTAAAGTTCTCATATAGTATTTAGCAATTAACTTTGAAGACATTGAAAGCAACTGAAGACTGACCAACACATAAAGAGCTTTGTGAAACTTCAGGTTTATCATGAAAAAAGTAGAGTTTGTTAGGTAGAAATGGACTGAATAATTACTGGATCATTCCTGCAAGAGAATACAAGTCCCTAGTTCTATTGCCACGCAGGGGATAAATATTGAAGAGTTAATTTCCTTTACCACATAGACTAAGAACAAATACAAAGTCTGAAGCACATTAAGCTTCAGATGTAGCTGTTACACCTTCTTTATATAAGGTGTAGTGATTTCGGAAGTGACAAAAACGTGAGAGACAAAGAAAATGAGACATGAAAGGAGAGTAAGGCATGACAGCTGAGAATTTAACAGTGTATAAAATTCCCACCTTGTCATTAAGCCTGGAGAAGTCAGTGTATCGTCTGAAAACTACCCAACTTTCCTCTGGACTTCTTTTTACCAGTATTTTGTATACCTGTGTAGAAAGACAGGAATATCACAGTGCATTCTCTGGAAGGTTGAAATTATCCTTTATTTCTTAAGGAAACAAATTCATGGTTAAAAAAAATTCTTAATAGATTAAAAGAAAATCTATTAAAAGAAAATAACTTAATTATCAGTACAAACAGTATAAATTAATTTCAGAATTTAAG
The DNA here is from genome assembly GCF_022539395.1 of Myiozetetes cayanensis. Taxonomy (NCBI): domain Eukaryota; kingdom Metazoa; phylum Chordata; class Aves; order Passeriformes; family Tyrannidae; genus Myiozetetes; species Myiozetetes cayanensis. The sequence goes on along the minus strand of NW_026086604.1, from coordinate 27,106,658 downwards.
AAAGCGAGTTACTGCAATTCCTAAATATATTTAACTATTTTTGTCTCTAAGAAAGGGTCTGTGAAACTGTACCCAAATTTGTTCTCCTGCAAAACACAAGTCTCAGCTATCAAAGAGGTAAAGGAAGTATGTTTTAGGGATCTACTTTAACCTTTGCTAAATTATAGTTTTATTCATTGATTTATTCACTGAAGGCAATCTGTTTTTAAGATGACTGTTAATAATAAGGTACTGTGATATTGTTTTAAAAGGTCTCATCTGACTCACTTCACAAGGAAAAGTGAAGCAGAATAAAATTATATCCTCCTTTGGTTGCATTTGTCTCGAAAATTAGGTTTTGTCTTTCCAGGTAAAATATGATTTCATTCTGATAACTGCATCAGAATGATTATACTGGCACCATATATAGCTGAAGAAATGATCCTTTGAATCAGATTTAGCAACACAATAGCCCAGCAGTACTATACTCCTATTCAAAAGCAAATGGATAAATAAACAAAACAATAATCAAACAAAAAAATAAAACAATTACTTTTTAGGAGGACTAATACTCAAATGCCCGAACACAATGAATCTGACAACATAACTTCAACTAGAAAACATTAAACAGTGTCTACTGTCATAACGTTACTTTCTCCAAGGTAAGGAAAGAAAGGTTCTGCAACTGTACTGGGTTAGTGTTCCCAGTCTACACGTCTCTAGTTTAAAAAAAAAAAAAAAAAAAAACTACACAGAAAAAGATATTAAAATAGTAACCATAAAAAAATCCCTTACAGGCACTTAACCAAGTTCTATTTAAAATCTTATATTTTCTAGTATGAATATCTATATTTTCTAATCTGTTACACAGTAAAATATTTTCCAGTATTTCATGCTTTCACAGCAGGTTTTCTTAGCTGATAAATGTATTTTTCTTGTTGCAGTCGCAACACGATAACCCTTGTGGTTGCCAGCCTCTGTACATGTGCGAGACTGGTTTTAGCAATTTTGTATGCTATAATACATTAAGTAGCAAACAGTTACAGAAACTACAGATAACTACAGTGCAAATTAATAGCAATTTTTCAGCAAGTACTTATCTATGTTTTAAACACAGAATTTCACTTTTAAGTAACATCATCTCTGGAAGTCATGGATTGCGACTGAGGAGAGAGCTATTATCTTTTATAATTCAAGCTGTATGACATGCCTACAAAGAGCATTAAAACGTAATTCTTCTGTCTTGCATTTTATGTATAAAAGCTTGTCCAAATATTTTAGCTTTCCGATCACACTAGAAGTATAAATGGTTTTATTTTCATAAATAAAACAAATAAAGAAAGAAATGTAAAATTGTGAAGACCCTTTGCTAGTACACAGTAAAACACAGAACAAGAAACTTTGGAATATTATTGCAGAAGTATTTGCTAATCAGTATTCTATTACATCCTTTTATTCTACTAAAAGTTCTGTAAAGGCATTGCTTAAAAATTCACACATAAACAAAATTCATTTAGTCTGAGCTTCACTTTAAATGGTTTCCAAGTAAACATTAGGCAAGTTGTTTATTTTTTTTTTTTTAAAGTCTTCACAAATTATGGTCAACTGAAGTGTAATAAGGAGTGCAATCAGCTTGTGATTAATGGTTCCCAAAGACACAGTCAATCCAAACCAAACATGTTTGGTTTTCCCCCATAAGTTGAAAATAAATTTTTTTTTGTTTAGTTTTTATTTTAAAGATTACTAATCAATAAACCAGAACTAGAGTATTAAAAAACCCAGCTCTTAACTCCTTCATGTAAGATCTTGGAAAAAATTACAAATTAATTCAACAAATTTAGTTAATTCCAATCAATCATGAATTGCCTTATTCCACAAATATAAAATATTCCATGAAAATATGCCAATATTTAGTAGCAATCTCTGGCCAGTTCAGCATCTCATTATCATTTCTACTTGGCTTAAAAGAAAGAAAAAAAGTGCTAATTGAACATTCCAGGACTGGTAATCCACTTGAGACCAACTGCTTACAAAGAGATGTTTTTCAGCCTAGGTTTTCTGTCACATAAGCTTCAGCAGCCACGCACTCCAACATGCACTAACACCTAACTGTTGACGTTAGGACATCATCCAGCTTAGGTAGTTCAGATTCATATTTTTGGCAACAATGAGATGCTACCAACAGTGAAAAAACAAACTTAGCAATTAAGTCTCTTCTCATTTACAGGTGATCTCAATTTAACTTCCACTGTCTTCCATCCTATTGATTTAGCACTGCAGAAGCAAACCAAATTTTTAGGACTAATTACTTGCTGGCCTTAATGCACAATAGCAAGCTTATTTTCAACATCCCACTGAAAACAAACAGTTAATTACGTGTTTTCAGAAACAAACACAGCAGTAGAAGCGAATTCAGGAAGGGCAAAAACGCATTCAAGCATTTTAATCACTGAAGAGTGTTTCACTTGTACTGTCAACTGGCCTTATGTATAAAAAAAAAGAGTCATTGTAACTACAGCTGAAGGAGACCTTACATGCACACTGGAATATGCCTTGGCATATTTTTGACATATTCCTTCTTCAAGGAAGAGATGGAGGTGTTGGAGTGCGTCCAGAGAAGGACAATGGAGCTGGTGAAGGGGCTGGAGCACAAGTCCTATAGGCAGCAGATGAGGGAGCTGGGGGTGTTTAACCTGGAGAAAAGGAGGCTCAGGGGAGACCTTATTGCTCTCTACAACTCCCTGAAAGGAGGACATAGCCAGGTGGGATTTGGCCTCTTCTCCCAGGTAATGAGTGACAGGAGGAGTGAACACAGCCTCTTGCTGCGCCAGGGAGGTTCAGGCTAGACATCAGGTTAGGAATTCCTTCACAGAAAAGGCTGTTAAACTTTGGAATGGACTGCCCAGAGAGGTGGAAGTCATCCGGAAGTGTTCAAGAAACTACTGCACATGGCACTTAGGGCCATGGTCTAATTGTCAATTGTCTAATTGCAGTGATCAAAGGTTGGACCCGATCCTGGAGGTCTTTTCCAACCTAAATGATTCTGTGATATTTTCAGTCTAATCTTTGTCCATATAACAATATTAATAATTGCTTTAGTTTTAAAGGTTATTTTTTAAAAGGAATTTTTTAATCTACACGTGAAAAAAAATTCTGCTCTTCTCCTATGCTACCATGCATGAACATGTTAGAAATGAAAAATTTTAGGAAAAGACAGGCTATCATTCTCAAATACTGAAAAAGAAGCATTATTTAATATATTGCAAAAAGAACTTGACGTCATTAGTATTTTAACTGCAATAAAGGCATTAGATTCCACACTAATATAAAAGAAAAGAGGAAGGAAAAGAATTTTGTCTATTTCTGATTAATGTTGGTCATCTGAAGTAATTAATAATCACTAACAAACAGCTTGCATCAGTCCCACAAGCATTACTGAATTATCTCAAAGAAATGTTTCAGCCACATGTACAAAAACAAATGTAGAAATGCGTTGATATTTATGGCATGTAAAAAAAAAAATGAACTGCCAGCTACAGTACACTTTGAGAAAAATAAATACAAACCAGTTAAGCTGGTGTTCTGGCATGAGATATGGCATAAGTGACTTCTCACTCTGATGTTTGCAGAACAGACTTCCCCTTACTAGAGACTGAACTCAGCAGGGCAAGAAGTTGAAACCTACGTGTTTGCACTTCAATACAAATACTTGAAGCTACTAATAACTGTAAAAGGAAAATATCAGGGTTTCTTATAATTCGTTTCAAACAAAAACCTACATTTGATTTCAGATGTTTAGCTACTTAGAACTCCTACAAGTTCAATTTCACAAGGAATTGTATCTCTGCAAGGAATTCCTGACTTTTCCAGCAGAAATTGATACCTAAAGTAGAATGAATTCCTACTATTCCACATATACACAATTACAGGAAAGACTGCTTCCAAGTTCTAGTTTTTCCACCTGTGTAACGGGAATGATACTTTCCTGTCAGGTAGTACTTTGAAGCTAAGTTGTTAAACTAGTAAAGCACTCCAACATCCCCGAACTGCAGGATTAATTACTAAAAAAGAATGCAAAGCACATTCAATTGTTATCTTAGAGTTACAGGATGAACTATACTATCCCCAAAAACTTACAGTGAATTTTGCCCTTTCCTCCATCACCTCATAGCCCAGTATAGTAGGCGTGGACGGTCGATCTTCCCAGCTCCTGGAATCTGTATTCTGCTCTATTTCTTCCACAGGCTGAGTACAATATTCTATGGATGGATCCAGACCTGTAAATTTAGTCCTAACAAGTGGACTGCTACATGCAGATGACGTAGAACCAATCTGGTCAGGCACGCTCATCTTTTTAAAACTACCAATTGTACAGTCCTCCAGCTGTCCTTTGGAGGAGCTCGAACTTGTCGAGATGCTCCCAAAAGAAGAACTTCTTTGGTTTCTGTTTGTAAAGCTGGATGATGAACTTCCAATAGGAATAGGAACAGGAACATATGGTGTTGCCATTCTTCACGAAGAAACCCCTCAGTTTTCGGTCCAGGACTTTAAGCTTCATTCAGTGTATAAGCCATGTTTCCTCTTCTTTTCAGGAACAGTACCTGCAGTGAAAGGCAGAAAATACTGCTGTCATTTCTAAGTCAAAGCAAGAGTAAAATACTGATTTGGAAAAAAATCTGCATGAGTTTTGAGGTGGTATATAGCAGTATTGATGGCTAAACATTTTCACAAGGACTTAGGTTTCATATAAAATGCTGTTTTTAGATTGTATTCTACCATTTGACAGAGAGCTTTACCGCTCTTTCACAACTGTTAAAATTAAAATGACTAAAAGTTAAAGCAAGATTACAAAGAGAAAAATATTTTTGTCCTTCGTGATTTAAGTACTATTTTGTTTCATCCAAAGTGTCAGCAATTTTGTGGCATAGAAAAAGCTGAAGTAGCTGTAGAGAGTGTTTAACAGCACAAGAGGTTTTCTCAGAATTGCTTCTGTAAGACATCCGGAGCAGACTATATGAGCCAAACACACATGCAACAATATACATGACATGAATCAAAAAGACATGACAGTAAACAAATTAGGTGAAAAATATATTTGCACATTGCACATTCACTGAAGTATAATGGATCTGTTTTCAATGTTTTTCAAAACAACTCTGTTGCATATAATGCTGCAGGTATCTGTCACAATGTTAAATGGGCATATTTTCTGGAGTCTGAATTGCAGCAATTAAGTTTTACAAGCATGCACATCAGAAGCAGGGTTTTAACAGCAGCCAGTTTTCCATTCCAGCAGATTAAAATGGAAAAAAAATAGGCAAAAAAGATAAATACATTGCTTAATATTTTTTCTTCAACAAAACCATTACAAACCAATCATTTGTGTGCATGTGTGTACATTTCTTAAAAAAAGCAAAATAAAATTAAGACAGCAGTATCAAACTGCCAAAAAACTTCTTATTTTAGCAAAGTACCCAAAGAAGAACTCTTTTAAGACACAAATTAAATGTCACCTTTTTGGACTAACAGGATTTGAGACATCACCCAGGTGTATATCAATCAACTATGATGCCACAGGAGGCTGTGGAATGGGAAATGGTCAACCTGACTCACATCATATTATCAATCATCTACTGCAGCAAAAACCAAATGAGTTTGCTAATTGTGAGGGTAAAGTGATGCATTTATTCTCTTGCTCTAAATAAATCTTAAAGAACATGAATAAGGAAATAAATTTTAAATGAACCAGCATCAGCAAGACTGAAAAATGCTCTTGAACAAATTCCTTGAGTGAAGGAAAAACCAAACTCAGTTATCCTTTTAGTTGTATCACGAAGTCCTCACAGACTCTGTCAGAAAGCTCAGGTAACTTCATCAGCAAGAACAATTTCAAACTGGCAGTGATTCCTCAGGAAAACCTCCACTGTGGATAAGGCTGGACACTCAGCAGCATCTGAGGGAGATGGAACGTCAGTATCATAAACTCCTGCTGATTGACTTTGCTGGTCAGGCACAGGCTTTGGACTATCCAGCAGCTTCTGTTGCAGCACAGTCCTGTGCTTGCTTGTGTGACTGACGCCACGTGTCAGGAAGCTGACCTGCTCCAGCCTCCTCAGTATGAGAGAAAACAAGTCACACCTGCACCCGAGACAAGATGTTCTCCTGGAGCTCCACCAAGATCTAAATTCCCTTTTCCACCTGTATCTCAGTAAGCAAATCTCTTTTCTGCCCTGAACAGTAAGCTTTGCAATAAGTTTTCTTTATACAAATAGAAACATCAAGGTATGAGGTACTGTCTGGTAAATTTTCTCAAGCAGTATTCTCTAAATAAATAAATAAATAAATATCTAAATGAAACACTGAGAAAGGTTTTCACTTGCTACTTCAGTGACTCTTCCATGTTACCAGCATAAGGAATTGAGAACACACCTTAAAGAATGTCCAACACAGCTACGTTACTAGGTGGCGTGATATTAAATCCCTATAAACAGAAGAACCCAAGTCCAGATTGTAAGAAATCAAAGAATTTGTAAGTAAAAAGTGATTATCTTGTGCTGCATGACTACAAACCAGCAGAGGAAAGCAAGCTCACATCTCAGTTCACTTAGGAAGCTCACTGCTGAAGTTCACTTAGGAGTCTGTGGAATTTTGAGAAGAATAAAACACTTGTGCTTTTCAGCACTTCATGAAAAGAAAAATAAACAAACAAACACTTCCAAAACTCTGTACAGACATTTTCATCAGTTACAACATTTGTGAACAGTTTCCTAGAACAACTTTTTTCTTTAAAGTGAGATGCATTTCTAAACAGCTGTACCTAATATTGGCATGCAACATAACACAGATCAACCTGAGGATAAAGTACTCGGTGTTAAGAAGCCAACACCTACACTGTACGTGCTTCAGCAGCTTTCATATCAGACTAGCTGTAATTTGGTAACACTGCCTGAATGTTTATTAGCAGCTGGACTGCACTAAGGCTGCTCCCAGGGTATGATTTCTAGTTTAATTTCTCTGGTACTCTGCAAGGCCACCCCAAATCACAAGCCAGCACACATCACATGGTGATGATGACTCTGTTTTCTTCTAAAGGACATTCTTGACCCAATCTGACACAGTAACACACCCACAGATAAATAAAAGGGGTTGCTACTACCCATGTCACAGAAAAGTAGTATCTGAGCAACAGAAATGGCAGGTCTAATGAGCAAAGGGTACACCATGTCACTTAATTTGATTTTTTTTTTCAAAAGCAAAGAAAAAAACCCCACCACCCGAAAAAGAAACATACAAAAATACTATATTAGAACTTAAAAGACTCAAATATACACATATAAGTATGTAAATCGATATTAAACTGCAGAAGCATCCCAATTTCCAAATATGTAAAATATTTACATTCTATGAATTACAACAGTGTTTAAAATCACATTAATTTGCACTTTATGAAGGCTGAACATTAGAAAAACAAACAATGCTCAAACGAGGGTTACAATCTTAGGAATCAATCCTTTTGTATGAATATAGTTTACTGCAAATTCATGCAGTAAGAGGAAAAGCAAATAATTTCATTTCAAAAACCCTTTTACACAAACCACATCGCTCCTTGCTTACGTTTGTGCAAAAAGGAGGAGGGAAGATTTAGCTGCACACTCTGCTACTCCCCAAGCTTCACCGTAGACTGGTCTCACGTGTCACTGCACAGAACCAGTAGAATCATTGCACCACACCAACTTTCAGAGCAAACAGATCGCTCACGACACCCCTGAGAAAACCTAGAGACTGCACTTTCTTGTCTGGATATTCACTCTACTTTTGCAGGAAATTGGCTTCTTGTTTGGAAGCTGTATTTGGTTTAGCTTGATTCCCAACTCTAAGTTAAGAACAAAACAGAAGGAAGAGGACATTTGCTGGAAGCACTGGACTGCTAGATCTGAAACAGGATAGGACAGTCCCGGGAACCAAGCCGTCACATGCTACAGAGCAGCATGACACCAGCTTATCCCGGTGTTTACAGCAGCCACCTTCCTTTCTGCGGGTGAAGCAAATAGGCTGTAATAAAACCACTTAAAAAGGGTTCGCCTCCAGCTTGCAGCTATCGCAATTCCAAACCCTCTTAAGCTAATGGTTTGTACGTTCAGTGAGAAACACGTAAGCCACACGATTCAAGGATAATAGATTGGGAACAAAGCAATCCTTACTTAACAATTATAATTGGATTTAGAAGACTTTTAGCTATACAATACTATTTGTGATCTGGTTAGATATATTACGCCTCTGTTTGGAGAACATAGACAAGCCGGCCTCTGATGTTTACTGTTTAAGTACTACTGCGGAATGTCCACTGAAGAACAAGTGGAACATTTAGAGAAACAACTTTCTGGGCTAGGTTTAATGTTTGGTTTTTTTTTAATAATAATAATAATAATTTTGTGCCGCGTTCAGCCAAGTTACCTGACAACATATTTCACCTGGTTATGAATTAGAAACTGCGGGGGATATTTATCACACCTCGTGCATACACACACACAGAGGGGCAATTCCTGTTTCAAAGAGTCTGTGATGGAACTAGAAGCCACTGAAGGTACCCTGCCCCCAGAACCTGCACATCAGGATGCGCTGCCTCGGCCGTGACGGGACGGTTCTGAAAAGGGAGAACCACCCCAGCCCCGCCGGTACCGCCCGGGGTAACCCGGTCCGGCCGGCCCGGCCCAGGGGCCGCGCTCGGGCAGCGCCGCCGCCGCTTTACGTAACTCCCGGGGCGGCCGCCGAGCCCGCGGTACCGCCGGGGCCCGCGAAACCCGCGTCCCTTCGCACGGGGCTCGGGGATCGGCCGGTCCCAGCGCGGCGCAGGAGGAACCACCCCGAGGTGCGGCTGGTGAAGCGCCGCTCCTCACCCCCGCCCCGCCCCGGGCAATGGTGGGGGCCGTCCCCGCCGTCCCGCCCGAGCGCAGCCAGACCCGGCGGTGCCACCGCCCGCGGCCGCCTCCGCACAGGTGCGCGGGAGCTGCGCCACCGCCGCGGCGCGGGGGCGGCGAGAGCCGTCCTTGCCCGGCGTGGGACGGGCGGCGGCGAGGATCGGTTCGGTTCCGCTCCGCTCGCCCGGCCGCTCCCGCTCCCCCCATTCCCGGTGCCGGCGCCTCCCACCCCGCCGGTCCCGGCGCGCGCCCCCGCTCACCTGCTCCCGCCGCCGCGCGCTCGCCGCGCCTGCCGCCGCGCCGGCCGCCGCCCCGCCCCGCGCGGGGGCGGAGCTGCGGGGCAGGAGGGCGGGGCCACGAGCGGCGTGTCCCGGCGCGCGGTGCATTGTGGGCGTTGTAGTGCCCCGGCTGGCGCTGCGGCTCCCGCGGGGCGGGGCGCCCCCTGTGGGCAACGAGGAGCGGGAGGGAAGGGAAGGGAAGGATTCGCTTTCCCGGATCCCGGCCGCGGGACACCCCTCGGCCGCTCCCAAGTGCGCGTTGTTAGGGTGGTTTCCCGTAGGACCGCTACAGAGCCCCGCTGTACCGCGGGGTGTGGGCGGGGCGGCGGAACGGGGGTAATAGTGGAGTGCTGTGAAATTACACGGGTGAAAGTGATCAGAGAATTTCCCGAGGGACAGAGGGCGGTGGGTGTGGAGGGGGGGAGGAAATCACTGTGGTGAGAATAAAGCAGCATCTCGGTATCTCGTAGCGACCTAGGGTATGTAAACGGGAGCGTGGAACTCTGGAGGAAATGAACGTAGAACAGTTTGTGTTAAAAGTACATTATTTGCATTTTTTTTATACCTCATGTAAAAACAGAGTACCTAGAACAACTTCTGGAGGTTACCACGTACCTGTGATTTTCTGGGGTTGCCCTTTCCCCTGTTTTGAATCTCTTTTCTGGCAGGTACATGGGCTCTTTAGGATTTTACAGTGCTGGCAGCTGCTAGAGCAATCTCTGTGCTTGCTGCCGAACATCTCTCCTGTTTCGTGGCTCTGGAAGATATGGCAGCTCTTGTTCCTGCTGTGCAGCTCATCTGCTTATTTATCGTAAACTCCATGCCTTTTGCAGGGCATGGGCACACAAAAAACTGTGTTTTACAGCGAAAACTGTGCTGTAAGGTGATCTGGTCTGTGACTGCTGACAGGTGTATAGGCCTGAGGCACTGCCCATCTCACTATACTGCCCTGGGGACTGCTGTTACCATCAGAGTAGGAATTATATTCTTTTGAGTACGAGGGAGTTGGTGTGGTGGTGGGTTTGTTTTGTTTTGTTTTGGGTTTTTGTTCATTTGGGTTTTTCCCTGTGCCATATTATTTCAGCAGTACGCTGGGTTGTCTGGAATTAATTTTGAACTTTGTGGTTTTTATGGATGCTGGTCTTTTAAGCAGTTTCCTCAGATTTGGCAGGATAGCTGGTATTTGTCATGAGTAGAATTAATAGTTTTGAAAAGCATTTGTGAATGATTAGTTCAGAAGCCATACCATGGGGATCTTTTTTGGATCTAATTCCCTCTTTAACTTCTCAATTCTGTTTTAAGTATGTAGTACTCAGAAGAGACAATGCACTGGATTTTAGAAATGCATTTTAGTAATAAATATACTAAATCTGAGGAAACTTAATCAATTGCATTTTGAAAATTGTACTGCTGATCCAGGTATTCAGAGCATGTAACTATTATGAATTTAAACTTTATATCACTCAAGATGAAAATGCTGTTTAACATACAGCAGCAGAAAAGAAAAAAACTGTTAGAAACAAAATAATTCTAATTTCCACTTGTTCGGAATACTTTCTTCTATAGTAGTTGATCATGTCTGACCATTACAATAATTTTGTTGTATATTCTGTGTTTGAATTTTTTTAACTGTAAATAGTTATTTATAAAGTTCCCTACCTACACCAAGCTAGCTTTTGAAAACAAATGAGGGTTTTTTTTTCCACATCTAGATGCATTTGATAGTTATGAATGCATGTTTTTCAGTTTGCTGGTCTGCTATCATAAGAGGTGAGACATGATTTTATTGTACAGATTAACATAAAATTTTTAACAGCCTGCCCAATGATAGTGAAGTCAGTTTTCATTGTGCCACTGTCAATCGAATAAGAGTCCTATCCCAAATACTTCGAAGAGAACAAGATATATTTTGTAACAGTGAGCAGGTATAGGAACAAGGCATGAGGCTGCATTTCTTTTGTCATTTGGAAATTCCAAAGAAGTCCGTAGGATTTTTGGCTGCTGAGGAATATGGGCTCAGTGCCCTCACATCACAAGGCACGATCCACCCACAAAATCATCAGGAACGACTGTTGTTTCACTGGCAGGAGACAAACTACGCAGGGTTAAGATAAATTAAAACTGGGTCTGTGCCCTTCCTGGTTTTCTCTTTGTAGTCGTTCTTCCCTGTGTACTCCGGCTGCAGCAATCCGCAAGGCTTTGAGAAAGAACAGACTCGCTTTGGCTGCTTGTGTAAGCAGATAAGTCTGTTGCTCCCGTAGCAGGCGAGATGAGCCACCCTGTGGCAATACCTTGTAATTCACCTTCATGGAGGCGAAAGTTCAACAAAACTAGTTGCTAAATGTGTAAAACAGCGGAAAGTGTTTGCTGGGGTTTTTTCTTCGCGTATCGGTACCAGATGTCATCTGTGTTCTGCCTTCATATGCTAGTTATTTGATTTTCCAGAGGATTGGTGTATATATATTATAGGTCTGATCAAAATCAGTCTGGCCATTGTAATCCTTTGTGCCAAAGACATGATTTTTGCTAATGCTAGCTGGTTTGCTAGCTTAATTTAACCTTGTTTGGGGGCAAGGGCTTGCAGAATCAGAAAAGCCTATTAATGTAAAAGAACTTTATGCAACCTCTGTGAACTTCCCAGCACTTTCTCTACTGGGAAGAAGAATGCAGAAACTGCTAACTGTGTTTAACACTAGTGGTTCAGCAATGCCTCCTTCAGTTGTAAAAAAATAACCCCCCAAAAATAATCCTATAGGAGAGAACTCTGGGATAATGTTATTGAATTAAATGCAGCTTCTTTTGTGCTAGTTGAGGCATAATGGGATATGTTTTCAAAGTCCCACCTGCCCCCATGATCATGTGAAGGTAGACTTCCAATCAGGTTATGGGATTTAGGTACTCAAATCTCATTGCATTTCAATTGGATTGAAATTCCATTGTATTTTAGAATCCATGCATTCAATCCCATTATTTTCCAATGGGATTTGGGTCTTTCAGGATACTGTGAAATCTGTGACTTGGAGGATTTTTATTTTATGGCAAAACAGCCAGCTTTTTTTCTCAGCTGTAGAGTCTTAAGTGTTAGAAGAGATAGAGTTTCTCCTAAAGGCAATTATTTGTTTAATTCCTTCCAGGTGTAAAAAGTATGCAACTTTAAAGTACAGCTGGATACTTTACAAGTAGACGTAGGTGCTGAAACTGGGGATTTCATAAAATGTGGGCATCCAGACCCCGCTTTGTGATTGTGAAATACTTTCAGCAGTTGCCATGTCATTCCACAGTGTCACCACTTCATAGGTATTATATCAATGTGTGTCTGTGTTGTGTCTTAATGCTTCCTCTGTTTGTGTGATGCTGCTTCGGCACGTGTTCAGGGGGACCTTGTCTTTTGAAAGGCTAAAAAACCGTGACCTTTTTAACATATAATGTCTGAGAGCTCCTGCCCTTGGGAGGTTGTACTACTCCATTTCAGATATCCAGTGGTCAAAAGGGACTGAGGGAGAGGTAAGAGATGGGATTGAAATTCCATTGTGGGCTGGCTCATTGTAGGTTTGGTCTGACTTTCGGTGATTGACTGCTCTGTGGCTGACTCTGCATTCAGGTTTCCTTTGAAATCATCACAGGGCACCTCGTTTGTGCAGTACAGGCTCCTGGAAGCCTGTACTCCTTGTTTGGAGTCCAAAGTACCATACTAAGGACTAGGCTCTCCCAAAGTCCATTTCTTTCTTAGCTCTGGGTCTTCATGTTTGCTAGCTCAGGTTTTGAGTTTCAGACTTGACCCTTGACCAAGATGCTGCGGTGTGGGATACTGATTGCTCCTTGGGCACCCAACTGATTACTCTCAGCTGGTGACATCTGTATCTTCTGATGCCCTAACCTTACTCATAAGTTCATGTTACACCTAAGTTGGTTGCAGGGTGGTATCCTGATAATAGTCTTTTTATGGAATAAAAGTAGACTTGATAGGCTTTTTGTGGAATAGCAGGTTCACATGTGTAGTTCAGCTGTTGCATATTATTCTGGTGATTCACTGGGCTATGAATGGGACTTAAAAGTTTTCTATTCAGTTATGTCTATGGTGCTTCTCTCTCAGATGAGAGTCCTCAAGTAGGAAAGCAGAAGCAGCAGCCTCCAAGGAGTTAAGAAATTTCTGCCTTCCGCAGGCTAGGTCTACTTTGAGTTATAAAGAATATTTCTCTCAAGGATTGCTTCTGGATAGAGAACCTTATGGGTGTTATGGCTAGACTTTTCAGGGGAATAACCTCTAAGTGTGGGTTTTAAAATACTATGAGTAACAACATTTACTTTTGTCCTGTAACAGGATCCCTAGGATATTGTGTCCTTCCTTCTTTCTTCCTTTTTATTCTCACCATCAGCATTTTCAGCCCATGTCTGAGCTGGATATATCTTGCTTGAGCTTGATCATAGCAAGCAGTTAGGTTCACCATCTGCTAACAGTGATGTATCATTAATATTTTAGAAGTATTCTGGTAATTGATTGTACTGATGCTTGGGCAAAATTGACAACTGGAGACTTGTTGACATCTGGCTACCCTTCTGGAATAAGAACAAAACATTTAATTTTGACAATGGATAGATTTTGTGATATTCCACTGGGGTCCTGCTTTCCTTGCCTTCTTTGCTGTCTTTACTGATAAAATAAACTTTCAGGAATTCCTGGTCCCCTGAGGTCAGTGGGAACACCTGAAGCAAGGCAGATTTACTTTGGTGGAAGAGGAGTATGTTGGGAACATTTAAACAAACTGGACATATGGAAGTCTGGCGACCTGGTGGGATGTGTCCATGACTGTTGAGGGAACGGGCTGATGTCACTGCAAGGCCACTCTCAGTCACCTTTGAAAGGTCATTGGGGGAGGTTCCTGTGGACTGGCAGGACAAAAATGTCACATCCTCTTTCAAGAGGATCATGAGAAGGTGGATCTGGGGAGCTGCAGGCCAGCATATAATCCCTGAGAAGAGGATAGAGCAAATAATTTGGGAAACCATTCCTGAAAACAACAATAAAGTGATTAAGAGTAGTCAGCACGGTTTTAGGAAGGAGGAAGCATGTCTGACCAACATTAATAGTTCTTGTGATGAGATGACTACCTTGGTGGGTGAGGGAAGAGGAATGGAAGTTGTTTATCTTGACTTGTTAAAGGCTTTTGATGTGGTCTCATGTAACGTCCTCTTAGAGAAACTGAGGAAGTATGGTCTAGGTAAGTGGACAATAAGGTGGACTGAAAACTGGCTGAAAGCAGTCCAGTCACTAGTGGTGTATCTGAGTCTGGTCTTGTTTAACATCTTTATTAATAATCTTGATTCTGTCATAGAATACACACTCATCTGCTTGGTAGACAAAAAAACTGTGAGGAATGGTTGATATGCCAGGTAATTTTGATGCCATTTAGAGGGACCTCAGCAGGCTGAAAATATGGGCTGTTAAGAGTCTCATGAAATTCAACGAGAGGAGATGCAAAGTCCTGCCCCTGGGGAGGCATAGCTGGAAAGCAGCTTTGCAGAAGAAGTCCTGGTGGACACCAAGCTGAAGAGGAACCAGCAATGAGCCCTTGCTGCAAAGGCAGCTCATGGTATCCTGGGCTGCATTAGGAGGAGTGTTGCCAGCAGGTTGAGAGAGGTGATCCATCCCTGCAGCTTAGCAGTGGTGAGTAACGTCTGAGAGCTGTGTCTGGTTCTGGCCTCCACAGTACAGGAGAGATGGAGACACACTGAAGTAAGTACAGGAGAGGGCCATGATGATGATTGTGAACTAGGAGCATCTGACAATGAGGAGAAGCTGAGAAAGCTGGGATTATTCATCCTGGAGAACAGAAGGTTCAGTGGTGTCTTACCCATGTGCAGAAATACCTGATGGGACTGTGCAAAGAAGTTGGAACCAGGCTTTTCTCAGTGGTACCCAGGGACAGGACAAGAGTCAGAGGGCACAAATGGAAATACAGAAGGTTCTATCTGAACATAAGAAAGCACATTTTACTGTAAGGGTGATCAAACAATGGAATAGATTTCCCCGTGGGGTAGTTGCTTGATCATATTTAAAACCTGACTGGACACAGCCATGAACAACTTGCTCTACCTGACCCTGCTTTTAAGCAGAGGCTGGGTTAGATGTTTTTGAGTGGTCCTTTGCAACCACAATCCTTCTGTGATTTTGTGAGCTTAGAGCCTGCTATCCTGCTGTTGCTGCAGAACAAAAGGATACCAGGCACCTTTTCTATTTCTGTTTTCTTAAAAGTATCTAAAAGCATCTATTCTTCAAAGAGTATGGGAGCAAAAATTGCTCTCATTTGCTGTTTTGTGATGAAATAAAATTCAACTTGTGGCAAGTTGACAGGTAATCTTTGAATGTACTTTCTGATACTTTTTTTCCGAATAAGGGATTTTTTTATTGCCTTCTTTTTTCTTCCCTGTAATCATTGTGAAAAGAACATTGTAAGGAAAACCCAGGGAGCACAGAATAAGGAATTATTGTTAATTGAGTAGTAGACTACATGATTGCTTTTCAATCTAAATAAAATTATTATGGCAGGGATTTTAGGCATTTTGGTTGAGGAGTCACATTCATGTACAATAATGAGTTCTTTACATGCCTCTGAAGATTCAAGTTTAAAAATGGTTAGTTTGCTCTTAGCTAAAAGTAGTGATTTTAAATGGTCTTTGTTTTACATCACTGAAACATTCACTTGCAGGGAAGAGGTGGTTCTTTCCCAGTAATACCCTTTTGGACACAATGGTGCCCTAGGTTGTAATGTGATGTGACAGAGCTTCTAGTCCTTTGATACAGCCTTTGTTGAAGGTTTGTTTTTTCCCTCCTAATGCTCTACATCTTACTGTTTTGTATGGCACAATATATTTTATTCTTGATTTGTGAGAGGTCTCAAAAGTATTTCTTTCTCTGTGGGGCAAAGAAGAAACTTGTTAAAACATGAGCAGACACATAAGTGTGATAGACAGTTCATTGTTTCACAGGTTTCTCTGTGACCTTGGTAAAATGACTTAAATTTCACTTTATTGTCTATTCCCAGGTTTTGCTATAGGCTCATTAAGCAAGCTAACAAAGTTGCAGTGAATATAATCTTCTAATCTGAAAGGCATCACTATTACTTGGGCAGCCCTGTGTTCTGAATTTAAAGTGATGCTCGTCTTTCCTGCACAACACAGCTCTGTCACAATGCATTCCTTCTGCCCACAATCACTAATACAGCCCTACAAAGGGCAGTGTTCATTAACTGTATCCTGTGCACAAAGGATATGAAATTCATTGTTTTTTAACAATAACACAGAAACCTTTCCATTTATTTCCAAAGTTCAAATAGCAGCAGTGGTGTGAAACAGCTTTGTCTTGGAGAAACATGTGTCGCATTGATATGGAAATGAGCACACCCTGTGCTTCAGTAAGTGCCAGGGTGGCAATGTTCAGTACTGCCACACTTAAGTGAGCTTCTGCATTGTGCTCAGTTGTGTTGAGCTCGCCAAAATTCAAGTGGCTTTTCCTTCTCTGTTAGAAGTAGACTTTGAAGTACTGCTGTACCTGACTTCCATGCATGTAAAGTTGGATAGAATCATGCCTTGTGAAGTAGCAAAATGGAGTTTGTTCTAAATGAATATTATACAATAGTGTACTTCATTTATGGTAGAAAATTCTGCAGATAATACAAATTTTTGGCTTTGAAGAAGAACAAAATCTCTGTCCTTCAGAGAAGGACTCTATCCATTGCTTTCTGTTTATTTAGCCTTTTGGTGTCTTTCTATTTCAACTTTACCTTGTGAATTCCAGTTCAAGGGTATGTCGCACACTGGCATGTTAATTAGGCATTAACATTTGCAGGCTATTCTAAGGCTGGAGGCTGCTGTTTAGTGGTTATCATTATTGCTATCTTGCAGAGCCCAGAAGTGTGCTAAACATTTGCAGGCATGTAAAAAAGCATAATTATTTTTGGCTGGATTTGTAACTTTATATTGAACAGGATGAAACAAGTGATAAGAAACAATTCAGACTGAAGTTGATAAGATAGAACAAGAGTTATCACAGGAAGATCAATCACTCATCTGAGGCCTTGACATAGAATTTATTATTAGGCAGTGTTTATCGTGGTGGATGATTACATGGAACAAAGGCTTTTTTTAGGAGAGATGAGCTCTAGTGGGAATTCCTTAGCAGATCTGATCTCTGTCAAGTTTCACTGAGTAAGCGTGGTAGGAAACCCCTAAACCACAGAAACTGAGAGGCAAGTCCACTGCACAGTGTGCTCTGCACTACTTGTCTTGATGTCATCTGAACACAGTTCCAGTGTCTGGAATGCTGATCCTTTCCTTCTGGACTGCCCACATGTCTTATTTCACAGTGAATGTGAGAGTATGGGAGAGAAGCAGAAGGTAGGGTGGTGCCAGCATGCTGGTAGGATACAGCCATGTCTCACACCAAGTTTGGGGATGAGTCTCAGGTACCAAAACTTAGAGGTAGTAGTGGTAGTTTCACCTAGAAACAGACACAGATGATCACTAGCATATTGCAGCATTCCCCAAAACTCAATAATTTTAAATGAAGGGGAAAATTAGACAGTTGTATGAATGAATAATATCCTTCTATGTGCTCACAAGGAAGGCAATCTTTAGGATGTCTTTTAAATGAAAAGATTGCTGTGGCTGAATATAATGGAAGTGGCAGGTATTGCAAGTGTAGGGAGAGATGTCAAAAAAACCCCAAGAGTTGTTGTGAGAAAGGTAAGTGAGGCTAGATGGAGATTTGCTGTCAAAACTATTACGAGTACTTAAAAGGAGATAACGTGATGGAACAAAGTCACTATTAAAATGGTTAGGTTTCAATCTGTCCTAGTTAGAGCAGCTGAGACCAGTTCATCACTGTGTGGGTATAACCCAAACTGTGTATTCTAAACCTTCTATGTCATTTCCTAGAAACTGTTAACAATACTCCATTTTCAGCAGCTGCCCAGAGCACACCTGACACCTCAGGCTATAAGCTGGGTGTTAAGAGGCTTGTGAGATAGGAGGATGTTCCTGTCCTCACACCCACAACTCACAATCACCCATTGTGGAACTCCCCACCCTGGGGGAGGTGCTCGGCATTCCTGCCTGAACCTGAGTGTATATAATCTTGGGGTCTTGGGACTTCTGGTACCACTTGTGGGATCCAGAGGAGAACCAGAACCTTGACCGGACTGCGACCACCGCTCTCAACCAGACTGCGACCATCACTCGCACCAACAGGTGCTTCCTCTCCTTTTATTTTTGAAGTCAGAGGGCCCACGTGGGGCTCAACACGGGGCCAACAAACACCATTCTGTTCGTGCACCAGGGCGCTGGGTTATACATCTGGGTTTCTGTGGATTAAAACCTATTATTGATCTATATAATTGTATTTATTGTTTTTATTAAATTGTAATTCTGACTTGTAATCTCTTTTGTGTTGGGTTAATTTCTCCTGCCCGTTTGCCTTTAATCCAGCACACAATCAGAAATCAATATTGCCTTTTACCACTACAGGCATTAATACCCACATCCCCACAAATGCATGCTACCTGCATAATTAAAAAAAAACAAAAACAACACAAACCTTATTTTTATTGGTGTTACTTTCATAAGTGTTCCTAAATGGTCTCATCTGTTAGTCTGACTCACTGTATGATAGTAAGGACGTGAAGGTTCAGCATGAAGACCTTGATTTATTAAGTCTGCAATTGACACTGGCAATTGTTTTCATCTTTTAATAAAGATACAGAAAAAAAGAAAAAAGTAGTTATAGAATTTGAAGTGTAATTTATTAAGTGGGGATTTTAAATATACATTTTAAAATAAAATTTGTAAAAATACATAATAAAAAGTGAGAAGTTTTAATTTAGTCAGAATCTTCTAATTGCTTTCCTTTGTGTATGACAAGGTTTTAGAAGGGAGTTCTTACTAAACTGTATTATAGATAGTATTAAAGACTTTTTAAAGTGTGTTTTTTTGGAAAAAAATATTTAGAGTGGATTCAAGCTATTATATTTCTTAAGTTTATGCTCTGATGTCACTTCGTTGGGAACCAAACAACACAAGTAGATAAAAATGGAGAGAACAACCAAAACTAGCATTGCACTTTTTATTGTTGATGCTCATTTTTAGCTTGCAGTTTCATGAGTTAGAATGACAGGCACAATATGCTATTTTAGCATCCAACCCAAGACCCAGGCAAACCTGCATCAGCCACCTTTCAGAGCATGGATTGAAAATGAAATGAAAAGAGATTCTTTCTTAGTTGGCTAAATCAGATTTCCACCAAAGAAGAAAAGTGAAATAAGAAAGAACAAAAATAAGCCAGAGAAATAAAAAGAGGAATAGAAGAAATGTTACTTCTAGGATCCAAATCCTATGTTCTGGATGATGTTACAGATTAGTCTAATGAGCACTGAACAATGATTGGACAAAGGGAGCTGGACTTCTCTTATTCTATACAGTGTAAAATACAGGATTTTACACCACAAGGCTCAGTGTATGAAATTCTCCTTGCCTGGTATTAAATGAAGCTTCTTCAGTGTGGTGTGCTGTAATTTGAATGTAGCGATCTGACTATTGTGCAAGAGAGATGGTTGAAAGGAAACATAAATAATAACCTTCCTATTTCTTTCTGACATGTAGATTGTGCTGCACATTAGATGATGAAGATATTTTGTCCTTTGATATCCTGTGCTCCCACAACAAATTATGGTACATTGAAGAAATGAGCTCTGAGTCTAAATGATAGTAAAAGTGATGAGCTAGAAAATAATGTAAAGAGCTGGTACATATGAAATTACTGCAAATGTCTGAAGAAATGGGGTAAAGGAAATTGCTCACCAAGTTGTTCAAATGACTTAAGCTTCTGTCTGAAAAATAAGTAATCTGGGAGATGACTATTAAAAATGAAATGTGATTAAAAGCTGAAGTTTTTGAAGCACTGTATCTGATGCTGCATTACAAGCCATCTTTCCTTAACGTTCTTCCCTGATGAAAGTCTTAGAAAATTGAGGTGTGGGCAAGTAGAGGGCAAAAGGATTGCCAATGTTACAAAACATCTTTCTTATCTAAGTCCTTTTCCAGCCATGTCAGTAGTAGTTCGAAGTTGTCACTGCCAGGAGATGATTCAGTGGTCTATGTGATATGAATTGATTGTTTTGTTCTTATTCTTCTTAGATATTTACATGACAAAAAAAGATTGCCAGGATTGATACCACCCAACTGATGCCAAAGAATAAACAGTGGCTGAGGATTCATTGCAGAGAGAAAATTGCACTTAACACGACAGACAGCCCTTTTAGGAAAGGGTCAAATGAGTGATGTAGAGTGGTTGGGAAACTTGTCTTCTTTGCTGATTAGACTCTTGTGCCATCTGGTCTAGTCTCACATCAGTGGAGTGTCTTTCCCACCCACTTGAGGACAAGGCATTTTCTTGCTTATGTTTAGCTGTCTAAATTTACGTTTGAGGTGGTTGTCTAGAATCCTTATAGCCCATACTAAAAAAACAAAAGTACTTTTAGAGACATCAGTTTCTCTGAATAACCTTTCTTGAGACTTTTTTGATCACTTTGCACAGGTCATCTCTGTACAGAAATGTTGAGCTCCAAGTCGTCCCTTCCTGGGGACACAGCTGGTTCTTGGTTTTATTCATATGACCAAGAGATTCAGAGAGGAAATTCATGCAAGAACTCTTAAATAGAATGATATGTGGGTTAAACTTTTCCATGACAGCTACAAGATTAAGAGCAGAGATGAACAGAAGATATAATATGTATTCTGGGATACTCTTCCTATAAAACAAGAAAAAATGAAAGAGGAGAATGTGACATTTTTGTGAGTGTTAAATATTCATACGGAAAATGTTGGTGATGAAACTTACTCTGAAGGCAGAAAGCAGTGTTTCCTGTTACTTAAGAGCATGAACTTTCCATGACTTCCTGCAGTGTAAGCTTGTCTTTAATAACTTTTCTTTCTGGGGCCTCAGATTAGTTACTGAGCTGTCTATTTCAGGTTTGGAGTCAATAAAATTGGGATAACAGTACATTCTTTCTCCCTCAAACGAATTACTTGAGAATTCAGTGTTGAATTACCAGTGAACAGTAGTAGGTATGTGCTGTATGTGCTCAAAGGCCCAGACTAGCACCATCTTGAAGTGGATGTTATGAACTTTATATTATGTATTTAACTATCACATTTCTATCAGCAAACAGATGTCAGAAATTTTTCAGTTTCAGCTTTTGAGCCTTCCCTGGTGCTTCCTTTTTGGCCCTTTTTTTTTTTCTTTTTTTTCTTTTTTTTTCATTTTCAGAGGGAAAATACAGAGCAGAAGGGTTATTCTAAGCTGTGCTCCTGGTTATATATTTGGATGTTACAGAAAATTGAAAAACAAATTATTGCCATGTTTTATTAAAGATCCATGTGTCTGGACCAGATGTTTGCTCTACAGCCAGTGCTTAATGAGGAAAGAGGTAACTAACCATAACATGATTGATTTCTGGGTGAAGGTCCATTTTTGCCTCTACCGCCAGCAGGTAGTACTTTCTCTACTGCAGAGAATTCACATTTTCTGTAATGCAAAGAATATTATATAGCCTGTCTACTATCAGAACTTATGGAAGAATCAGATCAGTGCTCTTTCTTTAGGATAATATCCTTTCTTATTTATTAAAAGTATCTAGACAAGTGAATTTCTTTCATTATGCTTATTTTACCGCTTTTGTTGCCTTGAAGTGTGAATTGTGATTGCTTAGATAAATGCACTGAAAGACTTCTCTCTTTCGCTTACTGAAATACCTCATTATGTTTTTCAGTGAGGTACTGTTTTGTAATTTGCAACATCAGTCTCATTGTGTGAATCTCTACGTATATCTCAGCAACCTTTTCAGGAGTAATACAGTGTGGGTGCTGTTTTGCTGATGAATCCAGGGAGACACAGGATCAACTACATTGAGAGCAGAGCAATAATTCAAGCACCTCTTCTGTGTGACAAGATTTCTGTCTTCCTATGGTTGAGTTAGTGTGTAAAGGTGTAACAAGCTAACTCATATATTTTCAATTTTAATAAAAGGCAATAAATATAAAGCACCCAGCTGTTCTATAAAGTCATCATTAAAAAAGGGACATTGTGTAATAAATTACCCATCATTTATTTTAAAAAAGGGTTTCTAGTGAAAACTTAGCACTACCTGGATTTAATCACACTGGGAAAAAAATGAAAACTTCCCAAAACATTTAAATCTTGTTCACAGATATTCTACTTTAGGACTTTCTAGATTTCTATCTCATCTGCAGAATCTCCACTGATTTTGAAAATTACTTTTTCCCTAAAGACCAGAAACAACTACTTTCAGTATGAATTATAAGTGTTTATAGGCAAGATTTTAAATCTTGACTAACCAGTCAGATTTACAGAGCAAACTCTTCCTTTTTATGACAAAACCCATGTCATATTAGCAGTTAGCAATGTATATTGCTCTCCTTAATCTCTTTCTCCATATTCTCCTAGCTTAGCATAATTTTCCTGTTCAATAGAAAAAATTTTGAGGATTTGAAGTGTTTGTTGTTTGTAGTTTTTTTTTTTTTTCTGCTAGTCTCATTCTAAATTTATCCCCATTTAACTGCATATGCTGTCTTCTTGCTTGGGGATTTAGCTTAAAACTCTTCTGTTCTTGACTGTGTTTGCTATCGTCATTGGCTATGCCTTCAATTAAGTGTCACCTGAAAAATAATTCATTTCTCTTTATGCTTACTTTCTTTTCTGTTTTTCCTCTAACCCTTAAAACTAAAACAAATCAAAACTAACCTGATCTTTATTTAGATTAACATCCCAGAAAGGAAAGAGACATTGCTAAGTACGTGGGTCCATGTTAGTTCTGACAAAACTGCCTTCTGTTTCTACTGAACTTCAACATATTCGAGTCCATTAAACCATTTTTATTGGAGAACATAAAAAAATACATAGTTTAATGCAGATTAAGTACATTGATACATATAAATTTGCACTTCATGCAATTAAATTAAATACCCTTCACTTTTTTCCTCCATGCAAACAGAGGATGTTTTCAAGGACAGTGACAGTAAAAACTTGGCTCCAGTCAAATAGATGAAAATCAACTGGTTTACTTTTTAAAAGCCTTTAAAGATTTCTCTAGACACTTCTGTTCATATTGTCTGCAGGCTGAAAAGACATCTACCCTCAGAAACTTTCTGTAATGAGGTAAGACATCATTGCTTTTTAACACTGATAAAATAATACCCTGTGAAATACTTGGTGGAGGGATGGTTAGTTGATCACTCATCTGACTGACCAAGTCACAGTCTTAAGATTTCAAGGTAGAGGAAAAAATACTGCTTTTGTTAATGCTTTCTCTCATCTCCAGGTGCCAAGAAGTCAGGTGAAATCGATGTTTTTAGGAGAGAATTTTTCCCCGAGTCACTTATACATTTCTACCTTATACTTGGTTCATGTTTAATTCCTTTAAGTTGATCTAAATAAAGTGCGTATCATGTAGAAAATGAGTCACTTTTCTTCAGAGCTCGTCTTCTCAAGTGATGCTCCTTTTTTTAATGACACCTTTCTCTTACTAAGTTTTGAGCCATGGTTCTTTGGGCCCCAATTGCATCTCAGCATTTATGACAGACCAATATGACTTTTTATAAAGTTTGTAATAGAAAGCATTAGGAAAGCTCATATGGTCTTCCACTGGTGGTCTAAGGGCTGAAGTTGCTGCTGTTATAGGGTATTTTACTTCCCCCCTTTCTATGCAAGGATCTAGTATGGCCATTTGAACATCTGATAAAGCAGTGGAGCACTGACTGTTGGGATACTTTTATTCTTGACATTTGGCCATGCACACGCATTAGTCAGGCATTGCCTGTCTGCTGTGTCCATCATTCACACTCAGTACCTTGCTGATGACTTTGCAGTATGCATGCACAGCAGTGGTTTTGATCTAACATTCATATTTGCACTCATTTCAAAGTCCTCTTATAGTGCCAGAGCAGTGCAAACAGGCTGTAGTAGCCTAGTTGTACCTAAGGATAAAGCACTATTTAAACAGGGAGGATACAGTTCTGTCATCCTGACTCAGTTTCAGGTACAAGTACTTTCAGTTTTAGTGCATCTGTTTATGTGATAAAGTACTGTTTTTGTGAGAAAGGGCAGCAAAATTAGACCCTTGAGCCCAATGGGAAATAGGATACTAAAACACTCTGTTACAGAAGAAAATTGTCGTAAAAGAAATGTCTGATACTGGGGAGGAAAGCCCAGGTCAGCAGGATAACGCACCTTGAAGAACACAAGTGGTAACTATGTGCCATTATTTGTAAGTATTCCTCTGCTGTAATCTAGAGCTGTGTTGGCAGAGTTAGCTGCAGAGTTAAGGACTCCCTGTAGTGGGTTGTGGGCATACCTCAATGGTTTAAGTAATGCAAACTGAGTGTGATCTGCCTTTATTGGTAGCAAGCAAACAGAAAGGAAGTTGGTCAAAATTCCTTCTATTATATTTTCAAGGATATTCCCCATAGAATAAAACATTGCTTTGAAATGTATTTGTTTTCGAAGCATTTGCATCCACAGGGCTCATATTATCTCTGAGAACTCAGAAATAAAAGTTCAAGAAGAATCTCTGTGCATAACAGACTCTATACTTATAAGCTACATTTTCCCAGCATGCATAATTCTAAATATTCAATGATGGCAATTACTAAGGGCATTTGAAGAGTGAGACATTGAGGAGTCTTGTCATATTATATTAGTTATGGGTAATAGCTGCTGACTTTGGAACAGTGATGTGAAAATCAGATCACTTCAGAAGCTCAATTTGGAAACTGGGAGAGTCGTGCAAGGTGACAGATCTGCACTGTCTTGGAGATGGATAACTGCTGTTTGATGTATAAGTATTCAGAGTCCCAATATTTTTTCTATGCAAATCAGTGTCAAAATTCAGGTTAACCTGATTAGGATCGTCTCCTTGCAGGAAAGGATTTTCTGTTGCCACATCACAGATAAGAGTTATAATTACATTTAGATGGAGAAAAGTTGTGAATTTCATCATTTACATAATATGCTGAATCTAGCAGCCCTAGAAAAGTTCTTAATATCAGTTATTGTCTGTATAGAGCAATTCTTGTTCAGGGAAACAAATGAGGAATGTGTTTTTCTGTGAATTTAGGAAGGCAATTTGCATTGGTATGCATGGTATGCATTTGTGCTGATCCTGCAATATGCATTTCTCATAGATGTATCCCTAACTCACATTTGCTGAGAATACATCCCAGCAGACTGCTTGCTCATCTTTGGTACTTTGCCTAAAAGTGATCTCCATAGCTAATGATGCTTAAGGTTTTTTGTTGCCTCTCATCCCTCATCTACATGGGGTCACCTTTGCCATTTTTGGAAAAAGACTCCCACAAAAGAAGGGTGTTCAGGAGACATTGACAGAGATCTGCAATACGTCTCAGGGAGGAAGGAAGATTCTCTCTAATCTGTGCCATAAGTAATAAAATGTGGCCAGGCAAATCATTTTTCTTCACTGGAAAAGTTCAAATAAAGCATAAGGGAGATATTATGAACTCATCCAGCGTATAAAACCCCTCATGTTCTCATTCATTTATAAGGTGACAATAAAGAATTTATTTTGTGTCTTGCATATTTATCATTGTTAGATGTCAGAAGTATTGCATTCTGTTGTCACTTTAAAAGATTTTCTGGTAAACCCTTCACATCTTCCAAGGAAGATGTGTCTTATACCAGGAAAAGAGTTCTTTTGCTATCATACTATAATCTGTATTTTAGAATGGAAGTAAAAGTATTGAAAAAGAACTGGTTTTAATATCCGGGTGTCTTAATTAGGAATGTTGCCATTGTAAACAAAATTTCCATACGAGAAAATTTTGTAGATATGGAATTATCTTGTACTATGCAGTGGCTTCCTGAGTGTAATAAAGTATGTCCTTGTTAAGATTTTTGGAAGTTATGCCAAGTTAGGAAGAAGTATATGCTGCAGTGGGATTGGATTAGTAGGTTGTTTTGCTCAAAAATAGAACACTTAGTACTCTTGGCAAATATATAATTTCAAAGTTAGTTCCCCTGATTTGTCTCAGTTTGTTACCTCAGTCCACCTCTCCAATCAGTGAGACTCCTATTTCTAGCATGTGTCTAGTTCATCACCAACATTAGTCCTTAGCTGATAAATCAAGACATTAATCCATTTTTTTTGGACATTGAAAATGATAGAAGTGCTTTTCTGTGCTCTTTCTTTGCTTCCTTGTTCCAGTGCTACTTTTTGCTTGTGTACAACCTAATTTTCTTTAGGTTGTCTGACAGAAAAATACATGTGCTGCTGTTTAGGTTATTGCTCACATTATTTTAGAATTAAAAATTGGAGTGTTGTGCTGTGGTGTGTTATTGTGTATTTACAGCAATATGCATCCTTGATTATTAGGGTGAGAAGCATTGTTTTAAAGACTGTAAAAGGAAGGAGAAGAAGAAAAATGCACAAACTTTGAATATATGAATTCCTGTTGTTATATCTTGGAGATAGTTCCATTCTCTAAATAGCAATGATCACATTAAGTACATAAGAACTGTCTAATTTTTAGTGCTTAAAGTAAGGTTTGGTTTTATGTCTTTTGACAGCTCTGGCCTCTGTTTCTTTACATTTCAACCAAAGCATAATATAAGTATACCTAAAACTCAGAAATAAAAATGGAGCATAACATGCACTGAGGCTGAATCCATTATGTGATGGTAGGTGTTGCTTAGGATAGGACAGACTGTATTATTACCTGATGCATATTTTGTATAATTTCTGTATTTTTGTAATCTTTCCAAGTATTCTTCTAAAAGAGCTTTTAGAGTTTAAATAGTGGGGAGAACCTTTTCTTTTCAAAGCAAACACTTGGCTTTGCTCCTAGGAAGTGCTACTGGTATATTTATCTTTCTTTTTTGATAACTTTGGGGAAGAGAGGTTGAACTGCCGTAAATCTTAGTGTATACTGTGAATTGTATATTTAATTATGTCTGTTCCCTGATAAGACAAGTAAGAACCTTAACATTCCCAGTTCTGCAGTTTAAAGTTATTTATTGAATTTTTTTTTCATAAGCAAATGCAATGATAGTACAATGAAGCTTCTTTTCTGGGAGCAGGATGTTGATATTTGCTACCATTCAGCAAACTTTCAAACAATAGGAAACTCTTGAATTTGGTGCATTTGCAGATACTTGGAAAAAAAATCTACTTTTAAATAAGACAGCGCTGTATTGTTTTAAAGCACTGAAGAGTAAGTAATACAAAATCAACCAAGAGGATAATCTCTGACATTTACAAACATTTATAATGGCATTAGTTCTGAGTAAGTTAGCTGAGGCAATTTGAACCTGTAGACCTAAACAAATAAATAAGCATGGTGTGCCATCAGCTATTTCAGAAATGTACCAGTATTGCTGTGGAGTTTAGTGCATCCAAATAAGCAGGGAGATTTCTCTGGGGCTTCCTTCAGTGAAGACATTGTCTGCTTTACTATGAAGCATTTCACAAACAGGTAAAAATGTTGTCACAGAAATTGTTGGGCTCTCTGGAATTTCTGCTGAAGTGTTTTAGAGCTTGTCTAAAATGGGTTTACTCAGTGACAGGGCTTAAAGGTTTAAAAAGGTTTAAAATATTACTTTTGATGAAATGTCCCTGATTAGCAAGTTTGGGAATAGTTTCCCTTGCTGACCTGTGAAACGACTTCATTCTTTATGCTGTATGCAGTGATTAGAATATATTGTCAGTGTGGGCCAGAGCTTACACTTGTTGCCAAACTGACCTCTCCAAATTCTCTGAACCCAAGCCAATGCCAAAGCAGCTTTCCACAAGTTCTGAGAAGTGCAGGAGAATAATAACTGTGAATGAGCAAAGTCTGTGCTCAGCATCAGGAAGGAGAGCTAAGCATGGGTGTGCTGCTTTTGCTTAATGTCTGTCCCTTGACGTAAAGGCCACGATGACTTTCAGTCATGAAGTATGGCCATATGTAGATCAGAAGGACTGATACTGTGGTCAGCAAGTCGTTATGGGAAATAGGTCACTGTGGCACAAGTGACTGGGGCAGTATGAGTGTGCAGAGCATGGCTCAGGGAATGTGCTGTGCTTTATTCTGCCCTTTAGTTCTGCAGGCACTTAGCAGGGCAGGCATGGCTGCAGGGCTTTGCTACACTGCCTCACCACCAGTAAGTTTTGCTGTATGAGGGCAGAAGCACTGGTACTTATCTCTGGACTAAAAAGATAATTCCGTTCCCCACTTATTCAATTGCAACCTGTCTTCAGGGAAGATCTTATTTACTGAGGATATCAGCCACATTATTCTCAGGGAAAAAAAGGTGAAGAAGAGGTGTTCGAGTCAGCAGTTTGAGAGCCAAAGGAATTTGAAGACTAATAAGCAGACACGGCAACGACTTTTGTTCAGAGACTCAAGCAAGTGTACAGAGTGGGGCTGACCAGTAGCAGAGACCCTTGGTAGGACAATACCACAGAGTCACAGAATATGCTGAGCTGGAAGGGACCCACAAGGATCATCGAGTCCAACTCTTAGCCCTGCACAGGACCATCCCCAAGAGTCACACCACGTGCCTGAGAGCGCCATCCAAACTCTTCTTGAACTCTGGCAGGCTTGATGCTGTGACCACTTCCCTGGGGAGCCTGTTCCAGTGCCCAACCACCCTCTGAGTGAAGAACCTCTTTCTAATATCCAACAATTGGCCGTCCTGGGTTCCAGGGCACTGCTGACTCATATTCAACTTGCCATCAACCAGGACCCCCAGGTCACTTTCCATGGCACTGCTTTCCAGCATCTCATTCCCCAGGCTGTGTATATATCTGGGGTTGCCCCATCCCAGGTGCAGAATCCAGTACTTTCCTGTGTTGAACTTCACGTGGTTGGTGACTGCCCAGTCCTTTAATTTGTTGAGGTCTCTCTGTGGGGCCTCCCTGCCTTCAAGGTAGTCAACAGCCCCTTCCAATTTTGTGTCATCTGCAAACTTGCTTAGTATCCCTTCCAGTTTTGCACCCAAGTAATTCATTTGAAGAGCACAGGGCCTAAGATGGAGCCCTGTGGAACCCCACTAGTGACAGGTTGCCAGTCTGATGTAACCCCATTCACTATTACCCTCTGTGCTCGACCCATGAACCAATTGCTCACCCACCACATGATGTGTTTATACAGCTGTACTGGACATTCTGTTCAGAAGGATCTGAAAGCTTTACTGAAATCCCAAAAAATCACATCAGCTAGCTTCCCTTGATCAGCTATGGTAGGTTACCTTGTCATAAAGGGAAATCAGGTTTGATGAGCAGGACTTTCCTCTCATGAAACCCTGCTGGCTGTGAGTGATGACTGCATTGTTCTTCAGGTGCTTTTCAATATCTCCCAGAATAATCTTCTCCATAACTTTACCAAGCACTGAAGTGAGACTGACAGGCCTGTAGTTTCCAGGGTCATCCTTCTCTCCCTTCTTGAAAATAGGGACAATGTTCACCAGCTTCTGGTCAGCTGGGACTTCTCTGAATTCCCAAGACTGCTCAAAAATCATTGAGAGAAGTTGTGCAATGACATCACCTAGCTATTTGAGGATTCTGGGATGAATCACATCAGGCCCCATAGATTTTTGGGGTCCAGTTGGAGCAACAGATCCCACACAATTTCAGGGTCAACTGGGAGCTGATCATTCTCACAGTCATGGTTGTCCAGCTCAGGGCACTGAGACCCCCTCAGTCCATTATTGGTGTTGAAGACAGAGGCAAAGAAAGCATTAAACACCTCTGCCTTATCTCTGTCGCTGTTTGTGAGGTGACCATCCTCATCCTGGAATGGGCCAATGGCATTTCTACACTGCCTACTGCCATTAATGTATTTGAAAAACCTCTTTTTATTGTTCCTCGCATTTCCGGCCAGCTTCAACTCTAGTTAAGCTTTGGCCACACAAATTTTCTCCCTACAGTGGCAAGTAGCATCTCTGAATTCTTCCTGTGTCACTTGACCTTGCTTTCACTGGACATACAACTTCCTTTTTTGCCTTATTTCCAAGAGAAGATCCCTGCTCAGCTAAGTCAGCCTTCTACCTCTCCTGCTTGACTTCCAACATTTGGTAATTACCTGCTCCTGTGCCCTAAGGAGGTGATACTTGAAATATGACCGGGGTCCAAGTCTCTGCATCAGCAGTGCTCTGATAAACCTCTAGCTCTCCAAACTCAACTCCAAAAACTTTAAATATTTGCTCTGAGAACCATTTAAGACAATTAACCTGATGTAGTGTTCAAAACTAAAAGCTTGATTTAAAAGTAGGGAATTTACAGAAGCACAGCTGAGAGTTAAATTTGGCTTGTGAAGCCTTTATTTCTGGTACTAATGTTTAAGATGGAAATAACCCAGCTTGACTTCCTGTTCCCCAGAGTGAATTTGCAGGCCTGAGATTTAGAAGAAAAAGCCCTTTTTCTGCTATATTGAGATATTTAACCTGCAAATCCATAAAAGAAGGCAAAAATGTAATTCTCACAACGCTTTGATGGCTTTTTTTTTCTTTTTTTTTAGAGGAGAACCACATTTAAAAACTAGAAACAATGCTAAATGCCAGTTGTAAGATGCATGCTTTGATGCTGATTTCCTGCTACCATCTGTTCTATAAAAAAAAAGGCAGTCTTGGTTTCTGGGTCAGAAGCAAGGCTCTGGTGGTAACTTTGTACTTGGAGGATGTCATGTTCTTTAATCCAATTCACTCTTGTGGTGTTGTGCAGTGGGAGGTCGACTGAAAAGATAACCCAGGACAATTTAAATCACACAGTTTTAGCAAAGGTCTGTTAGTTTTAACACTAGCACAGTTTGGTCAAGGAGTATGGGTAGATTGATTCTTCAAAAGTTGGTACACATGTAAGTAAGACGTGGAGGCTTGCTGCAAATGGTTTTATGTTTATTCTTTTTCAAGCCTCCCTTTATAAAAGTTTCTAACTAAGTGACACTTTCTAGTTTATACCCAACTTTTGTAATGGTGAACTTTAAAGTACAGGATGATTGTCCTGTCTGCAGCTGCAACTACATCCTCATGGAATTTTAATCTGTTGTTCCTTCTCCATATTATTGTTCTAATAAATGATTACTTTTTGTAAAAGATGTCACACAAGTCATCTTCTGAGTTAACAATGTATTATATTTTTAAAATTGTTACAATCAAGTTTTTAGAAGTACCTGAAATAAGTGATTGACCACTAGTAAAAACTGAGAGGGAAAATTGTTCTATTGCCATGGTGTGTGATCTAGTGCTTTTATTAAGTATGAAGGTTTGTGGGAGCTGAAAGACTTGCTTTTTGTTACAAGCTTTCTGAAATTACTCATCAACCCTATTTTTTTGTGTTGTTTTTATTCCTTTTCCAAATGAAGTTCATATATTGTGCGTGAAAGAAAAGATACCAGTTGTTAAAGATTTTTAGTTGCTACAATACTGTTTTAGCAGGTTTAGTTTGGGTTGTTTAGAAGCAACCCAGGAGACCAATATTTTCAAGTATCACCACTTTGGAAATAATCATTAAGTATTTTAAACAAGTCTGGAAATGTCTTGAAATTGGCAAAAGCAAAGCCTCCAGCATTGAATGAGGATTTAATCTTCCTATCTCCTCTCTCCACTGGCAGCATAGGGAGTCTAGCATTTCCAGTGTGTGCTGGAGTTTAGTTAGACTGGGACCCTTCATCTGGGAAGTTAGAAAACCCATAGGACACACAGGGTTGTCCTAATTACCAGTCTGGTGTTGGCACTGCCACTCATCTTCTACAGAGGAGTCAAGGAGCACCCTGTGGGAAAACTGATATTACAGGACCTGCTCCTGGGGCATGGCACGTGCTTTGCATGGCTGGATTGCCAGATAAGCACAGACAGGATTCCCAGTGAATGGACTTCACTGACCCCTGTTCCCTTCTTCTGTGGAATAAGTGGGCATCTTGGAAGCCCCACTGCCTGTCACCAGGGTTTACCCTTTCTGAGTACCCAGTGGGCTGGCTCCCTGCCCCCATGCAGGGCAGCAGGCCTGTCTTCCTCCCATGCCAACAGCACTAAATTGCTTGTAACTTTTTCAGGGACCAAAGAGGAGTCCTCGTGCTTGTCTGCCTTGTTTTGTCTTGTCCTGGATCTTCACTTCGAGGTGCAGTGGTGGTTCTCAGTACATTTAGCAGACTGCAATGTTGATAGGTGGACTTCATCACGTAATCATAGGTTATGCTAGAAAGTAACTGCTGGGGTTGCTGTCTTGTACATTCAGTGGGTTTTCTGGAACTTTACAAATAATTTTCTGGCCTCTTTTTTCTCCTGTTAATCTGTGAATGCTAGTAATTGACTCCTCTCTTTATTCAGAGAAACGTGGGCAGTGGCCCAGCAAGGCTGCACATATCACAAGCACTTGTGAGTTTACATTGCTGTAATGGAAGCTGAGGACAGAATCCAAATGGAGAGATTAGAATTAATCCTTGGAAGTAAAATTAAGATAAAAAATTTTATATTTGACAATTTAGTTTACTTCTCTAGCTGCTGCTATCCTATATAGTCCACCTATCCCTTCCTGATAAAGTGATCATTTATCGTTCAGAAACATGCCTCAGTTTTTTTCTGTGCTGGTGCACACAACTAATGCATGTCATTAATGCGATCTGGAGGGAGCAGTTTGGAAGATGAGAGGATAATTTACTCACCATGTGCATTCAGTCCTCTGCCTTCTTGCTGAGATTCCCCTGCTGATTTGGATTCTGTTTTCTGACATAAACCTGCCCTACCTGTGATAACCAGAAATGTAGTGAGCCAACTAGTTTAATTCAAGGGTAGGATGGTACAAATTCTGGTTTTAGTCTTTGGAAATCAGAAAGCTCAATTCTGTTTTAATCTGCAGACACATGCCTAGTTCTGGCATTGCTACCTCTGTACAAGTTGAGAGCTACAGTAGGAGAGACTGTGAAATTAATTCAATCACTAAAATATGAACAGATTGTAATTTATATTAGAGAAACCAAACACTTCATACAGCAAGTAGAGGATAGTCATCTAAATGCTCAATTAAACATATCCAATAATACATGTGGAAAAAAGCTTAACAATCAGTATGGGTACACTGGTCAGTGTTAACACCATCATAAGCAGGAACAATCCGTAGGGAGTTTGAGTGGGTTTCAGTGACACATTTAGGATGAAACAAAGAGTTCTCTGCCTTCATCCTCATCACTGGAGACACTGTCAGGAGGATGAAGCTCACCTGGGACCCCATGGCTGTCCTTACTGACCTCCAGGGAGTTTTTCCTCCTCCTCTCTGCATTTTCCCCTCTCCTGTTATCTTTTCTTTGTCCTTCTCTGCTTTTTTTGTTTTCCCCTCAGATTACTTTGTCTATTAGAGTCAATGCATGTCATCGGCAGTGGATCCTGCTGATAAATCTTTGTGCACATTACTCTGCCTCAGCATCCTGTGTGCCATGAGGAAATTGGCGATCAAAGTTGAGGCGAAAAAGCTATAAGAGAAAGTGAAAGGTTGTAATCCAGACAGGTAAAAGCTGAAGGGGAAAGAGGGGTCAAGCTGCAGGCCCTTAGGCCAGTCATATTGCTGGTATGGATGTGCTGCTGTGGTTGTGCTGATCTCTACCATCAAAGTGCTCTTGCTGAGGGTATGGTTGGTAACAGGAAAATTATGGGATGCTTTCATTGTTCTCTGCAAAATTGTGGTTTTTCTGGAATAAACACAACTGTCCAAGGATGTCAGTGGCACTGATACATCAGACACAAGGACTTTTAGTGCCAGCGAATGTTTGTAGGACACCGGAGTGTGTCTCTGTGTGTTGAAGAAAGTGGGATGTGCACAGAGGCACAGGCTTGCATCCCCAGCTGGATGCAGAATGTATCAAAGTTCCTCTGCTTATTAAGTGTCTGTTAAATTGCTTCTCCTGCTTCCAGCTCCAGAGGGTGCTGGATACTGCATAATCATAGACTCATAAAGTCCTGTAAGTTGGAAAAGTTCTGTAAGGTCATGGAGTCCACTCATGGAGACAGACAAGCATCACAATCAGTGAGCACTCAAGAGTGAGCACAT
Source organism: Myiozetetes cayanensis (assembly GCF_022539395.1). Taxonomy (NCBI): domain Eukaryota; kingdom Metazoa; phylum Chordata; class Aves; order Passeriformes; family Tyrannidae; genus Myiozetetes; species Myiozetetes cayanensis. The sequence continues at coordinate 27,072,383 of NW_026086604.1, read as the reverse complement.
ATGGGCCCAAAGGCCGGCTCATCTGCAGGAACTGCAGTGCTGAAGTACCTATCACGAGGTGGGCTGGGCACTACATCGCACCAGCAGTGCCTGCCTCTGCCTGTCAACACCAGCAGAGCTCCCAGCAACTATCAGAAGCCTGTCTGCCGATCTATGGAGCCAGGAGGCCCTGTGAAGTGACCCATTTTTACATTCCTTACATCCTTTTATATCCTTTTGCTTATAAAACTAGATTTAGCTCGATCCTTATTTTGTTTTGTTTTTTTCTTGTGTGTATGCTAATTGTATATTCCAGGGAAAAATAGAACCGACTGACTTATTCACAAAGAGATACAATATCAAATTTAGTGTTATTTTTTTCTATTCATAAGTATGTGATAGAAAACAGCAGGTGTTATATTTTGTCTTGGAGCAGATAACATTCAAGGAAGAAGAAAAGGAAACCTCTCGTTTTCCTATGGGTAAGGGACTGATAAATTATTCCAATGATAGATAAGGATAGAACTCACCCAGGTGACAAAGCTTTGGGAAAGAAAGCACATAATAGTAATAGTGGTAGTAATAATAGTAGTAATAAAAGATGAATATGTGCTTACACTGCTAAAAGCTCATTTGGATGCAGAGCTCCAAAGCTTTGCATATTATTGTATCTAGCAGAAAAGCTTTTTATTGCCCCTAAACTAAAAGAAAGAACAAAACCAAACCATTGTACAAATGCAGTTGATTTGAGGCTTTGACTGACAATAGATGACCCAAAATCTTTCATTTTTACTTGCTTTTCTGCAGTTGAGCGTGTTACAAAATTGAATCCCATTCTATAAAGAAGAGCTCCTGCTGTCTTTGCATCTATTGAATAAGGAGAATAAATATGTAAACATTTCTAAAACCCAAGAAAATTCTCATGGGAGGAAGTTGAAATAAGAAGAGTCCTATTTACCTCCCTTTTGTTTCCACTGGCTTGCTCTTCATCAAGAGGAATATTCCTTCAGCACATTTCTCCCATTGCTCTTGAGCCACACTTAGTAATCTAATAAATGTATCATTTATCCAGTGAGTTCTCAAGACTCATTCAAGGTTCCTGGTCTATTGCACAACAACCCTAAGGTGTCACAGTGCTTGTCTGGGAACAAAATCACAGTTTCCATCCCCTTTTTCAGTCACACTGAACTCTCCTTATTCTGGTGCTCTTCAGTCCACTCTTGGTGACTTGCTGTGTGGTTTTGCCAAGGTCTGCTCTGCAGGAAGCTGTGTGGCAGGTTTGGGTCTGCTCTGCTGCCATGCAATTGCTGTCCTGTGCCCAAAACCTGCCGTGTTGCTGGGGCTGCTCTGGTGGGCCAGAGGGAGGGTAAGAAAAATCCATGTGGAGAAGTTCACGATGAAATGTCTTTTTGACCATGACAAAATTTTCCAGGTAGTCTAGGTGTTGGCTAGAGTCTGTCATTGGAATAAGTCTGTCAAGAACAAGACAAAAACATTAACTGATTTTTATGGACTAGATCACGGGCTCTGTGCACAGACTTAAACCATTTAAAAAGTCTTGTTCACCCAATTCGTCAATATGAAAAAAGAAATTATGTTAATGGAATACAAGAGAACTAACTCACAAAATGTGTCCACATTTCTTGTATTTCATGCAGTCCCTTGCTGATCACATCTTTTATTGGTATCCATCTGAGTTGGTGATGAATCTCTTCTGTGTATTCTTCACTCCAGTGTAATTGAGCCTTGCCTCTCTGAGGGATATTTAGATAACTGGCTGACTGTGGTGCTGTGCAATTGATTTAAAATTGATGCTGAATAGTGGAATAGTTGCTTGTGGTACAAAATAATAAATGGAGGCAGCTCTGAAGTCTGCTCAAAAGACTTTTAGAGATCAGTGTTAAACTAGACCTTGAGAAATGAGGCACAAATCTGTGCAAGTCAATGGAATTGCTTATGAGCTATGAGGTGGGTTTGCAAAACTTCTCTGGGTGTACAGAACAGTATCTGAAATGAGCTTTTCTTTTTAGTATTGAATTAACATAGGGAAAACTTTAGATACTTTGAAATTTGCTAGAAAATAATGAGCACAAAGATGGAAACCTGCTATATTGGAACAGAAACTATTCAGGTATTTAGGTATTCAGGTATTAAAAGTACATCATGGTAAATAAAAGTCTGAATCTGCTTTCCTTAGCCTAGAACAAGGACTTAAAGATAGCTGTCCCTCTTTTCAGACGTCAACACAACACTGTTTGCCATTTGGCTCTTTTGTTAGGTCATTCTTCACCTGCCATCTGAAGAGGCAAACAATTCTAAGATGAGTTTTCAGCACAAAAATACAAATGCCTCATTTTGGAAGTCTCTGCCTGAAAAGAGCTTTTGTCAGAAATTAGGTTAAGCTTAACATCATTTTCACCTAGCTTCTTAGTACATCCTTTTACCTGTGAATATGGCCTCTGACCTGTGTCTTTAAATCAATTGAATTTTTTGTTAGGCATCTACTGACTCTTCGGAGGTGAAAATGAGTTATAAGTTGTGATTTTTAAAGTTGGAAGTTTTCAGATGGGTGTTTAGGCTTGATGATATGGTATGTAGGAGTCATTGCAGCTTCACCTGTTATGTAAAAAAACTTTTCATTGTATTTACCCTGGGAAAATGATGCCTCTCTGCTAATGTCTGTATGTCGAAGACAAGGATGGATTTATTTTGAACTTAGCTTATTAGCAAAAAACTCAGGATCTACTCTCTTTCTTGGACTGATGGATTGTAAATAGGCTCAGAGTTGAATCAGAGATTTTGTGTTGTGTTGCCATTCATTAAGTAGACTGAAGTAAAAAGAAAGGGCTGAAGGTCTGACTTGCTTGGCAGGCAGCAAGGAAGAAGTCCTGAGCTTGCATCTCTGCCATTCAGTTTAAAAATGTTGAATGCATCTGGCAAAATGGAACATTATTCCTGCCTGTTTTAATTCTCTCTAAAACTTTTGCAGTCTGACTTTCATCAACAAAATGTGAAGGTTTCTTTCCTTTTCTGGGCATGTTGTGGAAGATGCTTATTGCTCCCAGCTGCCTTTGAGTGAATCAAGCTGCAGCTCTGTTAACAAGACTCTCAGTTTTGCCAGTTGTATAATTTGAACTGGTCAAGAAGGTAAGAAGAGAAATTAAAATAATTGAGCTAGAATTACATCTTTCGGTGGCAAAATTTGACATAAAGAAAATGCCCTCTTATGATTCTAGCTGAAGGGGAAGGTATACTTTATAAGTGCAAAGGAATTTTTGTTGAACTGTTCTTGTTCATTTTTCTTGAAGTGAAAGGATGGAATCAAGTTCAGAGGCAATTTATTTTAAAATCAAAAACTTAAAGGTTGCAAGAAATAAAAAAATAATAAAAGCATGTCTCTGGACTAAATTTTATACTTGAAAGGTTCTGTCAGTTTCCTTTGATGCTATTTTCTGTTTAGTGGAGATACTACACAGATAATAAGAATGTTTCACTTTCTTGACACAACAATAGTACATATGTTTAATATCATACCTTAGAAATTTTTAAATAGTGATATTCTTAGTCACATTTTGCATATCTTAATGATGATTTTGAATTCTTACAATCTTGGTCTGTTGAACGATTACACGGTAGTTTTTTCTATGTTGTCAGTGGGCTGAGCATTATAAAGAAAGGATGCTATAGTGTGAGAGCTGGCCAGGATGAGGAAGAAATATTTCAGCACTGGAGACAAAGACTGTAAGAGAACTTAGATGAGAGCCTAGCAGAAACAAGAACCCTGTAATACAGATTCAGTGGACTTTTATAATGGATTTGAGATTTTTAACATTTATTGTTAATTCATGTTTACTATTTTGTATCCATATACTTCATAATTGTTTACCCTCATCTTCTCCCTCATGTTATATCCCTAATTCCTGGTTGGTTATCAACTGCCGCAGTGCAGATTTACTATATAAAGTTACACCTCTCCCCCCATTACTTTACATATTTGTAGCCCTTCCCATACTTTTCCTATTAAAGATAGTTCCCTCCATATTTTTCCTTTTATGAAATGTACACATCCTCAGTTCCAGAAGGTTCTGCCCTTCCCCTATATAAGGGGTGTCATGGCTTTACTGGTTCTTAGAAACTAAGTAGGAATTTTTCCCTTCCCCCTGCCTACTGTGTGCAGAGCTGTTAAGTGGGCACTTAAAGGGGCACAAAATAATCTGGCTTCTGATTAATTGCTCAGATCTCTTGTGCCCTGGGAAACGGGGGGCTTGCTGTGGAGGCTGGAACAAGGTCGGAGTGGAGGCTCGGTGTGGTGTTCTGTTTTTCTCGGCCTGCATGCCAGCTGTGGATCCTGCTTGGATTTTTCATCAGAGAGGAGCTGTTTTCTGGAAGTTTTTCCCCTTCCCCGTTCCCGTTTATTTCCTGGTGGTGGTCCTTGTGCACATCAGGGGAGAGAGAGGACTGTGCCACACGATTCGACCAGCCGAACAGAGTGAGTTTGTGAGTTTTTTTCATTGGAGAGGATTTTCTTTTTGTTGTTGTTTCTCTCCCCCCTCTCTCTCTTCCCTTTCCCAGTGTGTGGGAATGGGAGGGAAACCTATTTTTTTTTTTGGTTTCTCCAACGCACCCCAGAGGGTGTTACCCCCACATGGCAACAACCAGTGATTCCACAGCGCCCCGTGCTGGTCAGCATAAAGAACTGCAGGCTCTGCATTTCCCGTGATCCAACAGCGCCACCTGGTGACTGGCACAGGACACTACAAGCTCTGCATCTCCAATGATCCAACATCGCCCCCTGTTGACTGTGGTTAGAATTGCACCAAAGGGCACAAACTGAACTGTTTGCTTTTTTTCTTTGCTTGTTTTTTGGTTTGTTTTGAAGGGGATTATTTGTGGGTATAGGAGTATTGTTTAATTGTTTTACTTGTTTTTTTTGTTGTTTCTGCCAATACACACATACTTTTTAATAAAGGGCTGTTATTTTTCCTTTTCCATAATTTTTTTCCTTCAGTCGGAGCCTCTTAATTTTGAATTTATAATTGCTTAGAGGGAGGAGTTTGGGTCTTTTTTCATAACTCATCCTCAGCAAAACACCTGTGTCTCATTTAAACTGGGACAAGGAGGGAGGCATTCTGATAAAGGACTTACTCACCCTGATGAACCCTGAGTGAGTTGTCACGTTCCTTCGAACCGTGACACTACAGTAAAACATTTACATTAGCTTTCACATTTTGTCGGTGATGGAGGCATACTTTCTTGTTTTTAGATTGTTGCATAGCTTTCACTTTACTGTCCATTCTTCTATCCATTTACATGCTAAATAATCTATTCAGATTGTTCCCTTGCACTCTGGACCTACATCAGTTCTGCTACCACGGCGTGTCTGGAGGATAGGCTGAGGTTGCTATTTCTCACACTAAAGGATTCGTTTATGGTCTATTTCCTTGATTTCATCATAATTGTGTCAGGGTTGCATGTGAAACTGCTCTGCAATCCTATTAAATTGGGAATGACTTTGTCCTACTGTCCTGAAAAGGAGGGGTCACCAGGTATTGTCAGACTATCTGAGAAATTGAGACAGTGATTTCTTGGGTGTTCCTGTCTTACTAAACTAATGGTAAGCTGAACAGCCCGGTTAGAAGTCGGGTCTGGTCTGGTGTCTGCCAGTCAGTGCTGACTGTAAATGCTCTGAGGAGTGCCAGCATTTAACTGAAATTTTCACTATGGTAGAAAGAGCCCTGCTGAAAAGAGATTTTTACCATGTTTAGTCCTGAAATGCAAAAAAAAAGTATAATTTTATTCTGTATTTTATTATGAGTATGAATGCTTCTTTATTAAAAAAGATGGTATAAATAACAACACTAGATGCAGTCCTGGCAAGCATTATTGGTTTAATTTTTGTGTGAAAGGAGGATAACTTGTTTCTTTGCAGAATTGGACTGTTTATGAGTGTAGTTCATGGAACGGAGGGTAGACTGTAATTTTACTGACTTAATCCCATGTTAAAGATTAATTTAAAACTTTTTTGCCCCCGGGGAGAAGATTATCTGTTTGTTTTAACATTCAGTGGCATTTACACTATGTTTGGATGATTCCCATAATTTCATTTTTAAATCTGAAACTAATTTTGCATTTTGAGCCCCCTTTCTCCCCCCAGTACTCAGAAGGGTTTTAAATTGTTTCAGCTGTCCTATCACCTATGAGCAGTTGCATTATGTTTGGTTTTAATCAAGTTCTGTATAAACAAAATACTTGCTCTTAGGCATTTCTCCTGAACGTTGGGGAGCTGGGATTCATATTATTCTGTAAGAAATATGAATTGATAAGCACACATTTTTCCTCAATACATGATTAGTTGGAGCCATGTCACAATTGTGAGGCTTAGAATTATCCAAATTGCAAAAGAACTAAAAAGAAAAATCTACGAATATTTTGGTTATATACGGAAGAGACTATAACAAACTCTCTATCCCTTCTGAAAAAATCTTATTCTTATTTGTATTTTAAAAAATCTGAGTTACTGAGTTATAGTCAACACAGTCAAGTGTTTTCTTCAGGGACTGTGTATATTGACTCTAATTTGGATCAACTCTGTGTGTGAAGCTAGGAATCATGGAAGGTAATAAATACACCTACTTTTACCTTTCTCATGGAGAATCACCCCCACACCCCCCAAATGGTCTGAAAGGTACTAACCAGCTTCCCTTTATTTTTTTCAGTTGCATCATTTTTTACCTGTGTGTCTTGGTGTTTCTTTTCCAGTATAAACTGTGTGTGATCAATCCTGCTGGGTTACTAAAAATTAAAGCATGATGTAACTAACTTTAATTGCACTTTAATTTGTAGCTCAAGCTGTTCTCTCCTTATGTCCCATGAGATCAAGATGCGGCATCAACTGTGAAGCCAGTTTCCATCAGACATTTTAAACAAGGCAGAGAGATTAATGTGTGCAAATCCATAAATAAAAAACAAAAAAGAGTTCCTCTCAGAGCATGAATTAATTTCTTCTTTTTTTTTTTTTCCCAGTCTCATGTATCATGTAGAAAGTATTTCATTCTAGATGAGTGGGTATGTGAAAGGGTATGTTGTCCCTTTAGACAGCTTGATTCAGATTTGAGTACAGATGAAAGCATGCCTGACATTTATTTCCAAGACTATATTGGGAGACAGACCTACTCTATTCAGTGACTGAGTTTTGTGTTTGTGCTGAGAGTCAGCAGCATGCTAATATTCCTCAGAATCCTTTCTTACAAGTCCTAGATAAAATGCACTGGGATTTCATTGACATAGCGTATCAGACTTCAGCAAGGTAAATTTTGTTAAGGACTTATGCATATTCCGTAGTGGATGTCAGTGAGTGGACTAATATAGTTTTTGTGGTGGTGAAAATGGAAGCTTTCAGCATGAGTTTTGGAGTTACTGTGCTCAGAAGCCCATAGAAAGTACTGGTTCTTTTTCATATCATACCAAATCACCTTTAGAATACAGAATTCAAAGGTAGTTAGTTTTATTGCACAGATATAACTTCAGTGAACCATCAAAAGCCCACATCTACTTCTAGCAAACTTTGTTTTTGTTCCTGATGGACAAAGGATCAAAACTTTCTGGTTTGGATTCTCTTCTGCTGTGTGGAAAGGGAAAAAAAGGAGGATTTCTTAATTGCCAGTATTGGTGGTAGTGCAATATGAAGGTTAAAATTAGGATGAGTGTTTTATGAGGTTGCAATAGCTTCTATGCCAGCTGGATACTGTCAGAAAGCATGTTCCTGTCAGTCCCAGTCACTGCTTCTAGAGCATTTTGTAACAGTGATGCCAAGGGTCTGTTCCTTCCTGTGCTTGGGGGATTATGAGAAGGAGGAATGTGGATCTCATTTCTGCACACCATGAACAGGGCTGTGGAAATACAGAATTTGGCCTCATGTAATGTAGACATATTAATCTGCTCCTTACCCTCAGAAACTGGGTAAGGAAAGAAACTGGGACAAATTATATAAATATCACAAAGTTAAGTTCCATGTCATTCTGACATCTGCCCATGAATACCTAAATAAGATATTGTGGTTTAGTCCCAGCTGGGAACAAAACCCCACGCAGCCTCTCGCTCACTCACCCCTGGTGGGATGGGGCAGAGAATCAAAAGGGTAAAAGTGAGAAAACTTGTGGGTTGAGATAAAGGCAGTCTAATAGTTAAAGCAAAAGATGTGCACAAAAGTAAAGCAAACCAAGGAATTCATTTGCACTTCCCATGGTCAGGCAGGTGTTCAGCCACCTCCATCACATGTAATGGCGACTGAGGAAGACAAACACCATCACTTTAGATGTTGTCCCCTTTTCCTCCTTCTTCCCCCACCTTTATATGTGAGCATGATGTCATATGGTATGGGATATCCCTTTGGTCAGTTGGGGTCAGCTGTCCTTGTTTTTTCCCCTCCCAATTCCTCATGCACCCCCAGCTTACTGATGTGGTGTGAGAGGCAGAAAAGGCCTTGACACCGTGTAAGCACTGATCAGCAATAACAAAACCAACCCTGAAGTATCAACGCTGTTTAAGCACAAATGCTAAACATAGCCCCATACTGTGAAGAAATTTAACTCTACCCCAACCAAAACCAGCCCAAAAAATCATTGTGTTGCTGACTCAATGTAAAGCGTGAGTCAGAAATTTCCATTCCCAAAAAACATTCAGGCTAAATCCGATAAAGAAAGAGACAAAGTTATGTGGGAAAGGCATACAGTATATATACCAGGCAGGTTGATGATAGGGATGTTGATGTTAGTTCCCACTCTTCATAGATATTACTTGAATAAATATGAATCACTTCAAACTTACCTCTTTTCAGAGCTCCAGAAACCAAATGGCAGCTGATTTCCATAATTTCTTCCAGCAAGCATATATGGTATGGAAACACATTGCTCAGTTCGTGCTTTGTGGTTAGAAATCCTTCTTTGGCCGATGTCCCTCTGAGGCTTTTGGCTACTGGCAGCTCATGCTGCGTGCAGCTGCTGTTACTCCAAAGTGTTCCTGCAGCACAGGTGTGACCTTGGTGTTTGTGTTTTGTGTCAAGACCAAAGGCTGTGGTGCAGGTATGTGGCTGGAAGGAAAGGGCTTTGCCATAACAGCTCCTCATTTTAATCCTGTGGGTCAATACCATTGCTCTTCAGTGCATGTATGAGCAGGCACTGGACCCAAGAAAAGTAGGCAAAGTGCAGATAAAAAGAAAAAAAAAAGCAGCTCCTTGCTTGCCTGCTGCTTTAATTTCAGGGACCCAGGATAAACAAACGTTCTGAGGTAGTTGCAGAGAAGTGGTATTTTTGCAAAGTTGATGTGTAATCCTCCTGGTAGGGTCTGGCAGGCTCTCACTGATGCAGGATCAGGCTTTGGTGAAGGCTTCAGCCTGTTCACTGCTGAGCACTGTATTCACTGACTGTCAGATAAGCCTCTAGTTAATTTTACAATTTTTACCAGTTTTTGATAAAAATCAAGCGGTAGGAGAAGGAGACAGTCTCGTTCTGGTGACTCTGAGCCCATACCTTGGCTACCCAAGACCTAAGTGTGGAGCTGTTTCCAGGGGCAGCTCTGTCATTGCTGGGACAAAGAGTCTGCCCAGCAGTGAAATATAGATAGAAATGGACAAATGTTTGCACAATACCTGGTTATAATGTGGTTGAAAATTTTCCCATTCAAAATTTTGAAGGGATAGAAAAGGACACTTGTTTTCCACCTCTATAAGCTTATCTGAGCATAAGCACTGAGAACATTTTGTCCTTGGAGTTGTGTAGGTTCCTGCATATGGAAATATTTTTTGTTTGTTGTGGTTTGGTAGATTGTCCCTAGCCCTGTAGTTCAGGGTTTGCCCTTGTACTGGTTTACACCCTCCTTTATCTTCTCTGAGCCTGAACTATGCTCCAGAAAATAAGTCTTCATGTGGGGGAAATGTGTTTGCAATCCTTTAGTTGCAGAGGCAACTTTTAAAGTGCAAGCAAGTGAAGTCTGTTTGAGTTCCCAGGCATCCTGGCGGTATCTAACATGAAGATATAACCAAGCTGGCTTTGAACCAGGTAGTGTGCAAGTAACAAGGACAGTGTGCTGAATTAAAGTAGCAAATTAGCTGTAATGAAAAGCTGACACACGGGGCTGGGTCAAGGCAGCTGCCTTGCTTCTGAACTGGCTTGTTCCAAGAAGCCTCAGGGTTCTCTCTGCAGCCCTGCTGAGCAGGCAGCTCTCCAGCAGTGAAAGGTTGTACAGCTGTAAACTGCCTTTACTAATCTTATTGAGGTACTGGCGGAGGTGCTGGTTCCTGTTCAGGCTGCAACCCTGAAGTGGATGAGGCTGCTTCTTCCTTGCATCCCACTGCTCTGATTTCTGCAGAAAGGAAAACAGAGCAAAGTCCAGGAGGATCCCAGCTCAGCAGTCAAAATCGTGGAGCATTCTCTTTTTTTTTCTTGGTAACTACGAACAGCCTTAGGCTGTAAGGATGGCGTTCATCTCATTTAACTGAAAGTGTTGGAAGGTTAGCTATCAGATCTGGACTGGTTTTGTGGGTTGTCTCAAAACGAGAGAGGCAGGTGCTTCCAGTCAATATTTTATCTCTTCTCAAATAGGTGAGATGAATCAGGCTCTGGAAATGCCTCTCTTTCTCCATTGACTGCGTAGAAGAAGCCTCAATGGTTACATTAAACTTGATGTTGGTCTTTTAGACAGCTGGAGTTTGGTGAAGTGTATCTTTTGGTATTTGAAGCGGCACCTCAGCCATGTGCTGAAATATTTGATATTCAGGGTTTTATAAAAGAAGAGGCGTGTTCCAAGTCTGAGGATCTGAACTATCTAGTATAAATAACAGCTTATGAAAGTGATGAGAAGGTGATATGGGGGAATAAACCATCTGAGACCATTTAAGAAAAAGACAAACTCAAAAATCCCACAAAGCCTAAGAGTTGAGGGGAATCAATATATGAATCTAGCTGAAACAATTGCATAAATAACTAAAACTCCTTATTAGATCAAGTAAGCAGGGCACATTTTATGGGTAGTATTGTAGGGAGTATGCTGATTTATTTTCCTGGGTTTGACTCTTAATCTAGACATACATATAACAAATGCCTTTCTATTAAATTTCCAGTAGATAGCAGCAGTTCACAGACAGTATTTTTTTGTTTTTTCCTTTTTTTTTTTCAGTGAATGTACATGTGAACCAATGAGAATCTTAAAGTGTTTCCTTTCCATTTAGGAAGTTCAGGCATTTTAGTACATGCAGCGCATGCTGATTTTGTCACTGTAGTTAATTTCTGAGGAGTATTGTTGAAATATTGAATTTACCTTGAGACTGAGCCAGTTAAAAACACTTTTATTTGCAACATCAAAGAATAAAAGGAAAAGAAGATGAAAACAGGGCTTTTCTTGGTCAGTTTTTGTTGGTTAAAGTTACATTAAATTCATTAGTTTAAAGAGAGCATTATAAAGTGTATTTTCCTCAGAAACTTGATTAAACTCAAAAGTTGTTTTAAGAGCTAGAAGTATCAATGACTTGAAATGTCCCCACAGACTATGTCTAACTTGAACAAAATTCTTCAGAGTTCCTGAGTTTGGTGCACACTCTGGCAGTGACAGAGGAATAGTTTCAGGCACCTGCCTGAAACATCATCATGCACCTATCAGGTATCTCTTGAAGCGTTTGTGAGAGCTGTGCTCTCACAGGAAGTGATTCTTTTTGGCTTCAGCCAACAAACAGACCATTCCTCAACATTTTTTGAATAGATTGAGAGCTGATTTTTTGGGAAATGCTGAGGAAAATGACATTGTTTCCAGATCGTATCTGTGATCAGATCCCTAGAGGGTAGGAAAAATAGATTATGAAACAGGAAAGTATTATCATTCTTGTGTGACACTGTACATTTATTACACCTAAACTTCTAATTATACTTAATATATTTTGAAACAACTAATTTCTTTAGTCTTGCCATTTGTATAGATAATTTTATCCGCTGTAAGTCTTTCAGTTTGTTCAGAATTAAAATTACTACTCACTTGTAATTGTCTGACATTCCTGCACAGCATTTTTCCTCATTAAAATCGGCTGCAGCTTGGTTTGGCAGAGGCAATATGCTGTGTCCCAGCACCTCACTTCCAGTAGCCAAAGTTAGTTGCATAAAAGTCAGGTTTCTTTTATATCTGCTGAACAATTTTGGGAATCTTAGTCTGAGTCTGTGTTCTGAAAGTATGCAAGATATTCAGTAGAATAGTGCCAGATGAGAAAGTTTAAAATAAAGGTCAATTCCTTAGATTTGTTTTTTTTATTATTTTTTAAAAATATATATAATACATTTAGCTATTGTTGCAGTCCCTGTTATGTATTTATTGCACCAGTGAGTTGAAAGCTGAGATTTTCTATTCATGGCTTAGATGCTAATGATTTTTTTATCTTCAGACTGTACACGAGTTGTGAGGAGAAAGATGTCATGTATGATGGAGTCCTTTACTTGGCAAGCAGTTCCACCGACATAAAGAATGACAAAATCTGACTGAGTGGAAATGACTGAGTTATTTTTGAATTCTGCTAAATTCACAATTGATGAAGTTCAATACAATAGATTGAAAAATGACTGAAATCTACATTTCTGGCCTTAAACTGTCTGAAGGCTAAAGGAAACAGCAGTTTAATTTGCAGCATGCTCAGGACTGAGCCTAGACTGAGATTTGCTTTGTGAAGATCTGACCTGCCTCTGTGGCATGTTCTCATTCCAGTTACCAAGAAAAAGGATTTAATTATTTGGGCTTGCTTTTTTTGATGTCTTTGAAAACACTAAATACATGACTTTGCAGCTTATTGGCATTAATCAGCTGTGTTAAAATCTTAGGAAAATGTGAACTACGTATTTCTTGTACAGCAATCAAATACTGATTTCATCAGTGCGTGAAACTACTGTGGAGTAAATTGATTAAAATGAAAAAATTAAGAATAAAGAAAATTAAAAATTAAGCTAGAGAAAAAGTGAAACTAAATTTTATATATAAATAGTAAATTTGATGTTTAGAACAGCATCTGGCTATCAACTCAAAATCCAATCCATATGGAATATGGGACCTTGAGAATTCAGAAGATTTTAAGTCCTCATCTAGTGATTTCTTTTCACATTTTCATCAACCCTGTCCCTGAAGATTGCTAAATGCTTCTTTCTTATGAAAGTCTTAAACCACAAGTGTTTACTGAGTCATGTGTATTGGCATGTAGTATCAACTAGTGATTTTTAGAATTTGTGTATACTCCTCTCAGAATGGAATATAAATCTCTGTTATTAGGAGAGGCAGCTTCCATGTATTTAAATGTCTGGAGTTCCTCACAGACAAACTTTTTATGATTATTTTGTCAAGCAGCAGCCACTGCATTTACTGAGCTGGCTCATGGATATGGGTAATTCAGCACTTATTCACCAAAAGGGGAAAAATAAAAGTCCTCAGCATAATGGGTAATGAAAATGTCTGACTTCAGTGACTACAAGGGGTGGATGGAGAATCATCTTCCTGCAAGACTGGATATAGCTTTTTTCCCCAATACTATTTGACATTTTTCATACTAGAGAATACATAAATCTATCTTTTTTTTTTTTTTTTCATGCAGCTTGGCTTTAACACCATCAAGCAAGTTATTGCTCCTCTCCTGACAGCTTCAGAATTCTTTCAATGTAAACTGTACCAATTTCTTCTGTTGCTGGCTGCTGGTTTTACTTTCCATGTCCAGAAGAGACCACTGTGACGAGATCTATCCCTCAGCAAAATACAAGCTGTTTGCTTAGACCAGACAATTTTGTATCAAAAACATAGCTTTGAACTACGATAATTTTTTTAGGATATGTCATACACTAAAAACTATCTTGGTCTGTGTTCTTGCTCTCTCCCAATCTTATCCTCTCCCTGTTTTGAACAGATCCCTTTTTTCAGTCTCCTTCTCTGTACTTCCAGTTTGCTCCAACGTAGTTCTTGGTCATTTTTGGATGTTTTTGGCTCTGCTGTTGGGCAACATGACTGCCAGATTGAACACTGTGCTGCTACTTGGCTCTGGACAGGACTGTGATGTGGACCACGTCACACATTCAGTGACTGCACATATAGGGTGTTTCTCTTGTGTAATAATGTAAAACTTAGTGTAATGGTTTCAGTCTCATTAGATGTGTAATTGGCATTATTACTCGTTAATCTTATTTATCTGGGATAATCTTTTTAGTTTAATGAATCATAACACCTGATGACATCATAGAGACCTGAAGACATCATAGGAGAACAAGTCTTATTTTTACCTCCCACAATACTTCTGTTTTTCAGTGCCAAACACTGTCAAGCTGCCAAAAATAAGAATATATAAGATATGTTAATTCATCTGCTTCTCTTGATTATCTCCAAAGACATGTCAGCCTTGAGCTCCTGAGTTGGAATCTGACCTGCTGATAATCTGAGTTAAGAAGAGAAAAAATCTTGTCTAGATGCATTGTCTCAGTAAAGGTGTGGGGCAGGAGCTCATGGGAGCCATGCAAGCTGCAGGACCTAACTGGGAATTCAAGCCTTTGTTAGCAGCTTAAATCCCTTTGATACCAGTTCTAGAGGCAACTTATAGGTGAGGGATAACTTGACTTTGGAAGTGTTCCTGAAGGACACAGCCCTCACCACAATGCAACCTAATAGCTCTGATCTGGGACTCTAAAAAAAAAAAGCTGTCAACGTGGTGAGAAATTGCTTATAGACAGAGAATTTTTTCTAAAGAAAATTGATATTTATTGATCATTCCTTTTACAGGAGGAAAAAGACTGTCTAGAGACTTCACTAAAGGTCCTTTAACATGGGACCAGGTAAAGTGGCTTTGTTCCTCTCTGGAATGTAAGCTGACTTTATCTTTTTTCTTCTTTATCTAAAAGCAGTTGTGGTTTCATTTTCAGGATTAGGGTGTAATAGGAATTTGTGGCTGAGATTTACTTTGATTCTAGTTTCCACTTTAGAAATAAATTATGTTATTGTCATTATATAATGCAGTGATCAGTTAATGAGTTCTCTAGCAGTAACTAAAAATATAAATTAAAACCTTAAAGAACTTACTAAGGGACATTAAAAGACCTGATCTAAATGAATGATTATTTTCTTTATTATCAAAATTTCAAAACACAGTCTGATACTTGATGGCAGATTTGAGTGTCTAGAGAATGACAAAAATTGTTTATCTCAGTGTTGTTGTTTTGTTTTGTTTTTATCTAAGGAAAAACTAAACATAATGAAGGGTAATAAAAATTATCATTAACCCAGAAATTGCATCAGGATTTTGTTAATTTGGGATTGAATATGAGACAAATAGGAATAGTTCTCTGACCACTTTCACTTGGAGAAGTCTGCATTCAGAGTCACACATGAGCAAAAGCTTCTCAAAGCTTATTACAACCAAGTATATATATACTAACACCTTTGAACAAATAGAATTTTACATCCAGAAGGCTGGAGGTATATAGAGACTTGATCTAACATTAGGAAGATCTTGGTTGATAACCTTCTAACCGTTTCAAAGTCCTATCTGTGACTGTATAAGGCAACAATGTGTTGCGTAGTGCTGAGTCAGCTGCACTCTGTGGAGATTACAGACCTTTTATCACCTGCAAAAAGTTAATCTACCAGTGCTCAAGGCCGTGTGAATCTAGCTTTTGTGGTGTCGCCCTAAAATACTGATCTGGGAAAGAACCATTTGGTACTTAGTCCGCAGCAATGCAGCTATCCATTTTAGCTACCATTTGAAAATGTAGTCCAAAGCATTCCATAGGCAAACATTAGTTGTGATGAGATCATTGGACATATTACTGATGTTTTCATAATTTTTGCATAATCTGTTCTGCTGATTTATGTTATAAGCAATGATTGGTTGGAGTGTTGGACTTTAGAGAGCGAAACTCTCCTTTTTTTCTGTCCTCCTGCTACACAGGACATGATTGTTTTTTCTCTGATTCCTTCTTGGCACTCATACTTAGATTATTCCTCTTCTCTTAATGTTGATATATGCTTTTTGTTTCTTCTTGACCTTCAGAAAAACTCTTTTAAGATGATTGAACTTAAGGCAAACGGAGCGTGAGGATGTGTCCTGTGTGAGCAGGAGGTGCTACCCAGGGGAGTGGAGAGGGTGGAAAGGCAAGACAGCCTAACAAAAACATTCAGTATATTTCTTAAATATCCTTTCACAAATTGTTTTTTAAATTGTCCAAAAGAAGACCAAATACTTTCGGCAGGGAACACTACTCTGTTAATTTTCCATATATTTTTTTTAAATTTCTCTTGAGTGAACTCCATGGACTATTTTCTTCAGCTGCGTTTTTGCGATCTTTTCTCTTTGAAGTCTTAAAGATAATTCCTTTACATAAAGAGCATAGTTGATTCACAGTGTATGATTATTTTTAATCACAATTGATCATATAGCCAGACACGCCTGCAGCAAAATAACATTGCTGCTGGCAAAAACCCAAGTAGTTAAATAGGTAGGTGGTAAATATCTATAGTAATTGCTTGAAAGCTATCAATTATTTGTGTTCCAAAGTTTAACTGTTACACTGAATATTTACCCTGCAAACTGAGGAATAGCAGGCAATCTAAGCAAATCATTTGCTTTTCAGTATTAATTTTGTTTCTTGTGCCAGGCTCTGTAAATGTTTCCTCATGTATCATTGTGATGGTGCCATACATTTGAAATGTCAAATTATGCAGTGTCTGGTGTCATAAGAATAATATTAGCAGCAAGGAGAGACAAGAAATACCATGCAGAGAATAAATACTTGTTTTCAGTATCTACTTTACCTCATATTGCATTTCTAAGGACCGAGTAATCTAAGGGTTGTTTGGATGTATAGAATGTACATCCTTTGAGTATTTTAGCTGCCCCTTGAGGAGCCTTTTTCTTGTCCTGAAAACAAATGATATGTGCATTTCAGCTGCAGTATTTCTATCTTTCCCTAGGCTCTTGCATCCAAAGTGAGCATGCCAGAAAGGGCAGATAAATGCTATTCTTTTTAGTACTTATTTTACAATTACTGTCAGTTCACTAGCCTTTTATGAAACATTATAGTGCAAAAGCAAACTTTCAAATTACTACATTTTTATACAGGGCTTTATTCTGCTACCCTTTCCCTCGCCTTTACCATGAGATTTATACCACACTAGCACAGAAACTGGAGATTAAACAGGGATTAACCTCTTTGGTTATCCACAATTTTTCATGCTATTTATAGAATTAATATAATTTACCACTGGGTTATTATTGTCCTAGTGGAGTAATACTTCTATAGAGGTTAGGGAAGTCAAGGCTGTGTAATAATCCATTTAAAATAATAAGAAAAAGGTGATCACATTATTATTCTCAAGAGGCTTCACATAAGGAGGTCCATGTTATGTTGTATTTTGTCATTCAGACTGTATTTCTACCCAAAGTAACATACTCTGTTGCTTCCTGTCCCTGGAGCCGAGCAATGCTGACTTACTTCCACTGTCCCTGAATCCTTTTCGTGTCTCTTCAGGAGAGATACAGAGGAGGAGGTACAGAGCTATTTCTGTCAGCATCTCCTCTTATGGTTGGAACATTTCAGACTGGTGGATGCATTGACAGGGCTGAAATCCAAATTAAGTGTCCTAGGTCTTGATTCATTTGCTCATGCTTGAACATCTAGAGCCATCTGAGCTACGGAGGGCATCTCTCCATCAGTCTCCAGAGGTGAATCAGTCTCACAGAGGTCTTGTGTGAAATATATACCAGCTCTGCAGGGTATCTGCAGGTCAGATAATCTAGTGTGTCTCAAGTGACAACAAGGCATTCAAATATGCATCACCACACTAGATCCTAAATAATCAGTTTGTAAATTGGAAATGCATCTTCCATTTTCTGAACATCCAGTTCTGTAGGAAAGCAATGAAGAGGCTGTGTCCAAATACCCCACACTATTGCTCAGGTCCAGGAAACACACAGAAAATTTTAGGCACTTCATGTGTAGGAGCAGGGATGAGCTGGAGCTGAAGCCCTTCTTGTTGTGTTGCTTCTAAAACCTTATACATCTAATACACCCTTGTAGAGAAACTCAGGAAGTGTGGGCTGGATGAGTGAAAGTCACGTGCATTGAGAACTGGCTAAATGACAGAGCTCAGAGGGTGGTGATCAGACTCTGGTTGGAGACCTGTAGTTAGCAGTGTTCCCCAGGGGTCACTACTGGATCCAGTCTTGTTCAAGCTGGATGAAGGGACAGAGTGTACCCTCAACAGGTTGGCTGATGTTACAAAACTGGGAGAGTGGCCAACACGCCAGAGTGCTGTGCTGTCATTCAGTGAGACCTCGACAGGCTGGAGAGTTGGGTGGAGAGGAAGATAATTAAATTCAGTAAAGGCAAATGGAGGGCCCTGTACCTGGGGAGGAATAACTCCAGGCACCAGTGCAACCTGGGGGCCAACCTGGTGGAAAGTAACTCTGTAGAGCTTATAAATCACCTGGGGGTCCTGGAGGACAAAAAACTGTACCTGAGCCAGCAGTGTACCCTCTTAGCCAAGAAGACCACTGATACCCTGGGGTGCATGAGGAAGACCATTGCCAGCAAGTGGAGGGAGGTGATTCTGTGCCACTACTCGGCACTGAGGAGGCCTCCCTTGGAGTGCTGTGTCCAGTTCTGGGCACCCCAGTTCATGAAGAACAAAGAACTAGTGGAGAAGGTTCGGTAGATGGCTACGAAAATGATGAGGCAACTGGAGCATATATCTTATGAGGAAAGACTGGGGGAGCTGGGCCTGTTCAGTCTCAAAAAGAGATGATTGAGTGGGGATCTTATTGATGCATACAAATATCTTAAGGGCAGTTGTCAAGAAGATGGGGCCAGACCCATTTCAGTGGTGTTCAGTGACAGAACAAGGGGCAACAAGGCACAAACTGAAATTTAAGAAGTTTTGTCTGAATATGAGGAAAAACTTTACTTTGAGGATGACAAAGCACTGAAACAGGCTGTCTAGAGAGTCTGTGGAATCTCATTCTCTGGAGGTTTTCTCAACCCACCTGGATGTGTGGTCTTGTGCTACCTGCTCCAGGTGAACCTGCTTTATAGCAGGGGGGTTGGACTAGATGATCTGCAGAAATCCCTTCCAACACCAATGCCTTTGTGATTCTGTTCATATGCACATAATTCCTAGTACCTTTTTAATACCATAAAGCCTGCAGTCTGAGATTTCCAAATAGCACAAAACACTGGATTTCATTCTTTAAACAGGTGGCACATCTGTTTTCTGTAGTCCTGTGAAACTTAAGGCCTCCAATCTGAAAGACATCTGTGAGATACTGTACACAATTCAGAATGAATACTGATGTGTTGTGATTCCTATTTTTGGTACTTTCACTGACTCCTAGTGTTTCATCTTGTGATAAATAATTTATTTTCTATAAAGTTGTCTATTTCAAGCTGTATGATTGTATTATATTGTACGTATCTAGTTCTCTGGATGTTTCTGAGAATTTACAAAAGAGCATCATTAAGTTAGATGAATTTGAAATATATTGATGTAAAATACTGCACATACTTAACACTACGCATGCCTTTGTTTCATGTATGTTTACCTATTAAAAAGAAGATGATTGAATATTTCTTCCTATTGATCTTTATTATTTGTCTTGATTCCAGTGTGGTTATTCTCTCAGTGTTAAAAATTATGAATCAAACTAGAAGTCATAGAAATAGCTTTGTCTTCATGAAATGTGAAAAAGAAATAATGCATGTTTGTTCTCATTTCGTGTCCACAGTCATATATTCATATGTATCATATTATAGCTGCAATATGGTCATGGCTTTTTAATGTGCCCATGACTAAAGAGATAGTGATAAGAAAGAATCAAGAGAAATCTGCAGCATCATTGAATCTCTTGAACTGACACTGTAAGAACAAGTTCAAATGGCAAGAGTACAAATAGTGCTTCGTTTGTTCTTAAGAAACTCTGAATGAAAGGATTTCTTAACTTCCCTGGCTGCTTCCGCACTTAACTGTCCTTATTAAGAGACAGATTTTTCATATACATTACAGAAGTCTTCTTTTTTACCAGTGTTGCTGGTTTCTTGTATACAGAGGGTACACAGAAAACAATTAATCACTGACATGTTTGTGACAGTTTTTCACATAATCTCATTATGCCTCTTCTCTCTTTGAAATGAAGCCAGTCCTATTGCTCTATATTCTCTCCTCATATACTGTGTTTATCAATCTTGTTGATTTCTGCTGAACTTAATTTCCTAAATTGCTGCTTCTGTGTCTAATGAACTGCACCCACGTCCCAGATTTGCATTTGTCCTTTTGCATCAGCATTGCATAAGTTGCTCCAGTGCAGTTTATAGCATCTTAGCCCTCTTTGGCTAAAGGCCCCACCAACTTCTTGCACTTCCTGTAATGCTGTTGTCCTTAGGAAAATGGGGTGTTTCTTTGCTATGCACTGCTCAT
Source organism: Myiozetetes cayanensis (assembly GCF_022539395.1). Lineage (NCBI taxonomy): Eukaryota > Metazoa > Chordata > Aves > Passeriformes > Tyrannidae > Myiozetetes > Myiozetetes cayanensis. The sequence continues at coordinate 27,051,938 of NW_026086604.1, read as the reverse complement.
GGCTTATTCAACTCAGCTGAGACTGTCTTATACCTACTCCTTGAAGCTTAACTTCCTGATGGTTTTTATGGATTGTATTAAGCCTTCTTCTGTTTCTAGTAGTTAGCAATAGTTAGCTGGAAGGAGCATTTCTCTGAAGAATGTGTGCAGATACTTCTTCCTTGTAGCAAGGAAACTGCTGCTGTTTTTATCCAGCACATCATCAGAAAGTAGTGCTTTCTACCCGTGTGCAGCATCAAACTGTTGGAGTTGCTTTCTGAAACATTCATTTTTGCCCTTGGCATTGACTCAATTAGAAAAAATCTCACATAATCATTGTATCCAGACTGTGGATATAGCAGGATACTCATATGGATCACTGAAAGCTATTAGAGAGCATCCAAGGGAGGGCCACGAGGATGTTGAAGAGTCTGGAGAGGAAGCCTAATGAGGAGCGGCTGAGGTCACTTGGTCTATTCAGCCTGGAGAAGAAGAGACTGAGGGAAGATCTCATTGCAGTCTACAGCTTCCTCATGAGGGCAAGCAGAGGGGTAGGGACAGATCTCTTCACTCTTGTGGCCAGAGGAAATGATATGAAACTGAGTTAAGGGAGGTTTAGGTTGCATATCAGGAAACAGTTTTTCTCTCAGAGGGTGGTTGAGCACTGCAACAGGTTCCCCAGGGAAGTGGTCATAACACCAAGTCTAAGTTCAAGAAGACTTGGACAACACTCTCAGGCACATGGTGTGATTCTTGAGGTGTCCTATGCAGGGCCAAGGAGTTGGACTCAATGATCCTGGTGTGTTCCTTCCAACTCAGCATATTCTATGATTCTGTGAAGATTCCATATTGTATATCATAAAGTATGTTTTATGTATTCCCTGATTCTCCTTCTCCCTGTCTTAAGCAAGCCCTGAAAAAGTATTCGGTGTCTCCAGGTGACATGCACCTGATTAGTTAAGTCATCCTGGGAAATTAGACTCTTTGAAAGCCAATTAATACAGTATTTCCTTTAAATCCTGTATTTTCTGTATCCATCTTTAAATAAAAACATCTCATCTACTTATATTCCTTGTCAAAGTCATTAAACAAAAGGGAGAATTTTAATTTCTAAAGTGGTTTATGTGCCTGGCATTGCCTGGGCCCTGACAATGTCACAGACAGGTTTATTGACCGTAAGCATTTGCCCTCTGTGTCTCGTTAGGCTGGGAGGTAACAGTGTTGCCTCTTCTCAGCAGTACAGGTACACGTTTATCACAGAATCATAGAATGTTAAGAGTTGGAAGGGACCTTAAAGATCATCTAGTCCCAACAACCCCTGCCGTGCATGGCCAGGGACACCTCCCACTTGACCAGGTTGCCCAAGGCTTTATCCAACTTGGCCTTGAACAGAATTAGGGGTGGGGCTTCCACAACTTCCGTGGGCAACCTGTTCCAGTATCTCACCACCCTCACCATAAAGAATTTCTTCCTAATATCTAGGCTAAATCCCCCGGTATAAGGGGAAGGCTGTAAAATACCTGTAAGCCCCACTACAGTTTCTGTTTCTGTAGATGCACCAGAGGGTTCTTTCCTCAAAGTAACCTTCTGTCTGGTTCTGGCAGGCGGGCTCTTTGCTGTCAAATCAGTCCAGTTGTTTCACTACAAACTCAAACACTAACCACATTTTCCAGCCTTGTTACCATAGTATATCGTATTCAGATGTCTCCTTCACCATTGACTTGGAGCTTATACGTTTTCAGTACAGTAAGAACATTCTGCAACACACTTCCTTTGTAAAATATGAGTGCCTTCAGCTTTAAACACTGTCAATTTTTTTCTCACAGAATTTTTTTCCCTCTAATTAAGCTGCTTTTGCAGCTAATAATGACACTTAACCTAAAGAAGCTGAAGCAGGCCACTCACTGAAATCTAGCAATCTTTATCATAAACTCCCTTACTCTTAATTTAATTTTATTCAGTTCATGTTTAATTTGATTAAAAATGTTTCCAGTGGAGCAGGCTGCAGTATTTGAAGTGCTTGATCTTCTTTAAGCCTTTTTCATTGCTTAAGGACAAAGACAAAACCCTTGGATTTTTTTTTTGCCTGTATTGTTTTCTGCTGGTTTTTGTCTGTATATCTTTGAAACTTTTGTAAGGCAAACAGTGACTGTGAGTGTGCATTGAGGCAATGAATACACATGGCTCTTGTAGTGCAAAGTCTCTAAAATGATGCCTTGTGCAACCATTTGTGTACACAAATGCAAAGGCTGCAAAGTTATTATTTCCAAAGAGAAACAAATGGCAATAAAGTAGATTTACTACTATAAATGCTGTAATTTGTATGTCTGGGTGAAAAGCTTGGAGTGTGACTTAAATTTTGCAGATATGAGTAGAAGGTTCAAATGTTTTCTGATGTAATTGCCAACATTTATGATTTATTGATTTTTATTTTCCACCAAATCTATGTACACCCATTATTCTCATTATTGACTTTAAAGTATCTAACACAGGCTGCGATGTAAATTGAAGTGAGTTATTTTAAACAGTTTTACATTATATTATACTTAGGATGGTGAACCCCAGAATTTGAAGTAAAATACATGGGGTTTGTATAATTTTATGTCTGTCTCTTTATTTCAAGGTACAAGCCTTGTTTGTTGACTTTTACTTTTGCAAAAGGTCAAATATTTTAGCCACTGTCAACTTTCTTTGCCACATTTAGATTGAATTTGTGCTTTTTTTCAAGATGATATGAGGTGATTAATGAATTGACTAAACTATGTATCTCTTTCAGGTTTGCTTTTAGAGTATCAGAAAGAAATTTGAGTTAATCATCAGTAGTCTATAAAGAATTTAACCAAACTGCTCTTCATTCTGCAGTGTTTTTATCACCTGTATCAAAACATATTTATGGTGTCCTTCTCAGACGTGTTCTTCTGTGCTCTCACTACAATTTATTAATCTGACAAATATGATGAACGTTCACGGCAGTGCTGAGGAAGGGCATTCAGCAAGGTTCACTCAATTTCAGATCCCTGACTTTACAGCAGCAAAGTTCCGCCAGAGAACTGCATTTTTGGTGATTTATTATTTTGTAGCCCTGATTCTGTGACCCATTTCTGCTATTGTGATATGGCTAGGGTTCCCAGGCATTGAAGGGCACACCTTATCGCAGTTTTGCCATTGGAAATAGAGGAGCGTAAAGATGAGAAACTCAGTTCAACCCTGAGTTTCATGGGTCTGTGCCCTGGAGCAAGGCACTGGACTAGAAGGTTACTGCATTGCAAGGAGCTGAGCATTTTTCATCCTTGAGAGACACCCGAGCATCTGATAATGATGTGCAAAGGCAGAAAAGAGCTGGGAAACTCAGGAGAGCCATTTGACTCAGTGCTCTGGCCAAAGCCAGAAATAGTATAATGTAGCACCAGACTGATGGTATCGAGCTGTATTGGCACTCTTAGAGATGGTGGTGATGCAAACCAGACTGCTTTAATCTGGTGGCATCCATTAGAGTGCAATAACCCCAAATAGCAATTTTGGCATCATTTTTCCCCCATTCATTTTAATTTTCTATTATTATGATTATTATTAAATTAATTTTATGCAGATTTTATTTGAACTTTTTCTCTACTTTCCTCACTCCCCTTGTTGAATTAAGCTATATTCGAAACTCTTCTAGTGGAGTATTTCTACCATCTGCTCTCTACAGCAATTATTCAAATTATTTGCAACCCTCTGTGCCAGCAGGGGTGAATCTAGCACAAACTATCTGACTGACATATTTTTACCCTGCAATAATGCTACAACTGGTAAAGATTTGTAACTCTGTAGGGTTGGGTGGAGGTGGAGTGTTACATTTCTAATTATTTCAGTGCCTGACTCATAGGAAATCATAATCTCTTGGTTTTTACAGAACAAATAAAGAGTGGTTTTGAAGGTTTTCCTTCCTTTACAATCTTAGCCTGTTCTAGAATCCTCCAAATCCTGAATACTTTAATTTGCTCAGAGCACTGAACACAGTTTATTGGCTATTCTGTCTATAATTGAGAATACAGGTCCCTTTTTGTTTTGCTATGATTAAGATGCTGCAGTAGTCTCTCCGATGTTTGTCCTGCCTCTGGTGATATTCATCAGACCTCGTCAGACCAAGGGAGGTGGAGATTGGCATCATCTGGAGGTCTTAACCTCCAGAACAGAAAACCAGGCTGAAGATACGTAGAAGTAGCAAGAACTTTCACTTTTTAGTACAAGGTTAGCTTTAGCTAAAGCTTAGATGGATAAGTCCAAAAAGCTAGTAATTCACATTTGTGTGGTTGTAGCTTCTGAGACACTCATTGACAATCTTCTTCTGGGAAGACCATGTGCTGGCTACTGAAGGAGTGTGAGCTCTGGCTCCATCTTCAAGCAGGCTGAGGCTGTGCTTAAGGCTTCCAATTACTGCCCATTGTGAGAACACTAACAAGTTTAGAAGCTTGGAGTTTGGAAAGTAATAAAAAGTGATTCAACCCAAAGAGAAGTGCAGGAGAGAGATGAAGCTAAAGCTCAACATAAATGGAACAACTTCTCTAATGGTAAATTTTATGAATCTTTGTGTAAAATGTCTCCCTAAAGAAGTTCATTGTGGTTGTTGTAATAGAAGGGTTAACTTTGTTCATAAAATCTTATGTGTATGAGGGAGTCAGAAACTTTTTGTTGTAATTAAACAAAATCACAGACAGCTTGCCAATCAAGCAAGTGTCAATAAACAACTGATAAGAACTGCACCTTTCATCTCTAACAAGTACCAGATGACCACTTAACAGCCACGAACTCAAGCCACAAACAAATTTACATCCGAAAAGCTGGGACTTGAGAATGTATAAAAAGAACATTTACTACATTTTCAGAGTGTGCCTTGGCGGGGCACCTGCCCTCCAGGCCACCCAGCGCTGTTTTGCTTTATTATCGCTTGCTTAATAAATTTATCAATGTTTAATTGGAATTGAGTTGTCTAAATTCTAGAGTTATATAATAAAGTGGAAAAGTTTCCTCCTGAGAATACTGGTAAAAATCATTGTCCTTGCGGTTCTTACCAAAACATTTAAAACAAGGTCATTGCCCACTGAAGTTTTCATGAGTGGAGCACTAAATTGGTATATGTAAACACAGTGTGACTCAAAGCTCAACTTCAACTATACCTGAGTAGCAAACGATTTTCTTATCACACAAAATTTTCTGAGTTTTTCTTAGAATATTTTTCACCTCACATCAGGGTGAGTCAGAGACTTTTCGAAGTGGCTGAAGGGGCGGAAAGATAAGAGAAATTCTGCAGTTTATTAAATGGCTTGTTGATGAGGAGAGCTATGTGAGAGATCAAAGATTAAGTTTCCATCACAATTTGAAATAGCAGTTAACTCTGGGTTTCAGATAGCCCAAATAAGTCTTTGTTTATTTGTAGTTGAAATGTTAATTGTCTTCTTATTTCTTATTTTTAGCAGAAATTTAGTGCTGAAGCCTTCTTAGTTATTTTTTTTTCTGCAGCTTCTCTATTATCACATAAATCTGTGCTTTAATCTAAAAACATATATGCATTTCTACTTTATTTTTTTAATATGGTGTACATTTACAGTATATTTTTTCCCTTTTAATTCATCCTGTATTTTACACCTCCTCCCTTGTACTTTCCAGGTTTCTCCTTTCATGATCTGAAAGTGCTGCTGAATAAAGATGAGCCAACAGTTAGTCCAATCCCAGATGGTCTTTTGTTCAGGTAATTACTCGGAACCAAACCAGCTCTTAAGTGCCCTGACTTCTCTGACTGAGACTGACTGATGGAAAGATTAGGCAAGGCAAAGATTTATAGCCAACCTAGTAAGAAGAAAGGAAAAATGTAGACTCATTTAAATAAGGTTTTTTGTTTGGTTTTGTTTTTGTTTTTTTTAAATTCTTTCTCACTCCACTGTATTGAGGATGGCTCCTGAATGTTATCCAAAGTCATGTATTTAGGTCAGAGCCAAGCTCATTTGGTTGGAGCAGAAATGAGCATCCCTCCAGCCACTCCTGAATGGTGCTGGAGCCCTGCTGGTAGTGTTCCCATAGCTGGTATCACACCCCACAGGAGGGCTTACTTCTTAAAGAAGAAATTCTACCTAGTTTCTCAGAGAGCAAAATGTAATTCTTCTTACAATAAAGCCAGTTATATAGATTTATACATGGTTTATTTGCCTTGGTTTATCATTAGCAAAAGACATTTTCCAGTATATATCAGATGACACAATCCATTTAAAATCAATGAAATTGTCTTTGAAACCTTTGTCCTCATCTGATCAGTATAGCCACAGCAGATTCTCAGCAAGTAATAGCAATATTTTGCAAAACAACCCACAAACATAACCTCATCCCTGTATGAAAACAAACTCATTGTAATACTTGCTAAAAATTATTTAATAATTAATATTTAAATGTTAACAGTCTAGATAAAATCATATTCAGAAACATGAAAAAATGTCCCAGGGCCCAACAATGATTCAGAACAAATGTTTTCACAATATTACCAGCAGTGTATTTTAAAAGAAAATTTTTTTAATGAAGCACTGAACGATGGAGAAATGATGCTATGTGTTGGCCTCTTTTTTAAAAGATTAGGTTCTATAAAATGAGTGGCATCTTTAGGGAGTCTGGAATAGCTACTATTACAGTGTTTAATGTAAATTGCAATATCCTAGTCTTTCCTCAGTTACAGACAGTATTACAGCTGTACAGCTCCTGAATCAAACACAGTTTATTTAGATAACTATTCCTGGTGCAGACCAATAGCAAAGCTCTTTTTCTCTATGGGGGTTGTCCCATGTATCAGCTAAACTCATCTGTGCTTGGGTGGGGGAGTCAAAGCTGCCCTCTTTTCTTGCCTGTGGACCTTTTGTGTGTGAGCAAGAGAGTAGAGGAGAGTCATGCTTAGAGGTGGTTGCTTTCTCTCATGGTTTCCATGGGGACCCTGGGGCAAGCAGCCTGCAAAATTCACTATCATTCATAATTCACAGGGTGGGAGGTACCAGTTGTGCCCTTTCCAACATGGCTGTTCACTGGCTAGAAGAAACCTTTTGTTTTGTCAATCCAGAGACATTTTGGCTTAAGAAGTCACAGAGAAAAAAGCAGTATATTTTCATGACGAAGCTTTTGATATCTGTTTTGTATGGTGTAATCATTGTGTTTTAATGTAAATAAGGTCTGCCCTCATATTTTTAATTTATTTATCTGTGAAAGATATTCCATTAATAAGCTGTTTAGTAATGATCTTGATGTACAAAGAGACAAATATTCAGAATTAAATATTGAAGGGATGGAAAGATAAAGAACACAGAAAACACAGAAGATCTCAGATTGTTGTATGTAGATGATTCAATAGAATCTGTTTCAAGAGTTAGAAAGCATGATTTATAATTTCCATTAAAAATATCAAAACACTGTTTGAACTTTATCTAAGCAAGTGTACATCCCTCAATCTTTGTTTTTTTGTTGTTCTAAGGAAAACAGTACAAGTTTACCTATGACTTCACCCTCTAGTCTTCACTCAAAGCACAGCTTTAGCTGCAATAACAAGGAGGAAATCAATCTTTCTTGAATCCTTAATTTCCCATGGAATTAAATGCCTCTTTCTCTTGAGAAAAATGTTTCAGCTTGTAGGTTGGGTAATCCCTTCCCTTTTCGCTCTTTAACTATGTTAAAAAAAGCGCATACAATGCTAATCTTCATTCTCCTCTACTACTTTATCCTCTGAGCTCTATTGTGAAACATATCTATTCTGTAAGAGTAATTCATGGTAAGATTTTTACTTAAGGGAAGTGTGGGATAAAAAGCAGTTCTGTTGAGATTCATATCTGGGAAACAAAATATCTAAACTTAAACTTTAAAAATCAGTTCACTAACAACCTATTGTCTAACTGTTGTACTTTAATAATATATATATTAAAGTAAAAATAAATTCTTTTTCACTGAGTATATTTAAAAAATTTTTTCACCAGATATTCTGTGGGAACAGTAGAGTAAATTCCAAGGGCTAATCCAACAAGATAGAATACTATTTTACTGTCTGAACAAACCTCAAGTAGAGTTAGATATGAAGTATCTTTCCTTCCAAAAAGTGGAGAATTTAATGTGCAAGAATGAATGGTATTAATTTTTTAAAAATATTTGGTCCAAGATATTAATTATGTAAAAAATTTTCATTTGTTGGGATTTGAGAATGTTTCCCAGTCTTTGCTTTGCCAGCTGAATGTTGCAGATCTCTCCGTATTAGTTTTTACTCCTTCTTTAAACCATGTAAAGTATTAAAGGCTATATGGAAAAACTGAGATTGAAGGAAAAGTTTAGATATATTTTGGGTCAAAAACAGTGATTGGGTTCTATAAAGAACAGTCAGAAGGGTCCTTGTCCTATGAACATGTTATCAGTTCTGTCTGTACATTTAGAGGTCTGGAGAAAAATGTGAGTGTAGTCCCATGTCTGCTGGAATGTCATTCAATTCATTTTGTGGTGAATCTGCCCTGGTCTTGGAAAAGGAAAATATCTACCAGACTCAAATTTCTAATGAAATAAAAAAGTGGAGATGGGGTAGTAAGTAGTATTTTTTACTCACATGATGTAACTCACACTTTGCAGGAGTGAAGCAGTATTCATGTTCTTATAGTGCTATTGAAAGCTGAAAGCCTGTTTTTCCAATTAGACATGTGTATCTGCATTTGCAGCATGCCACTGGCAGGGTAAATGGGATCAGCAATAAGCTGAAAGTGAAAGCTGCAGCTGGCTGACAGTTGCAGTTCTACAAAACTCCTTTTTCTCCCCTTCAGAGCATATGCAGATATGAGTTTCAGCAATACTTGCCTCCAGCTTCTTTCAACTTTCTTTTTAATTAAAAAGCTTAATTGGGAGTAATAAAAATTCCAATTAAGATTTTTAAATAAAACTCAAAAGCTCAAAGTGGCTGCAGTTGCAGATAACTGCTATTGCAACCCGTGACTAGCAATGCTATTTGAACAAGGCATTTGTTTCGCCACACTTAATACTGTGGTTTATGATTGTACCTCCACATCTTTCAAAAGTACTGTACCTTAAAAGCTCACAAAGTTATTATTTGCCCGTGCAATAGGGGCATCCTTATGAGTTTTGCTAAGCGCAGCACAGGGACTCAAGTCTCTGTAGGTTGCTATGCATATATATTTCCCTCAGCATCATGCTACATTTTCTATCTGTAAGCAGAAATAGCAGCAGTAACAAGTCCTGATCAGCCAATTTCCCTGTGAATTCATGATGTTTTATAGGTAGCCTGAAATTCCCTGGACTGCTTCTCCTACAGCTTCATAGGGAGTTTCTTCCCCCCCCACACACACTCTATTAATGACTGATTCCTAGCTCTTGTTTTGAAAGCCTACTTGAGTTGGCTGCAGGTATCACTGGCATTAGCTTCACAGGCTTTTCTCATCAGCTTGATGGACCCAGGTGGCCTTGTCTTTCACTGCTGTTGTTGCTTTCATTTTCCTCAGCCATCTGTTTCTGACAAGAATGAATTACAGCACTGGTTTCCAAGATGTACATTGATAGTTGTAGCTCAAATGATTACAGCAAAAAAAACCCCAGCCAGGATAGCTTGAAAAGCAAAATATTCATATAGAAGACATAAGTGCGTGTAAACACTCCTAGAACTTTCAAGAAAATAAAAATGTTATATTATGGTCAGCTTGTATTTAATTCATGAACAGTGTTGAACATATTGAGTGAAATGATGAATAGAGTTGGTTAAAGAATGGATACATTACAGTATAAAATGTACCTTTTTGCCCCCAAATTAAAAGCTCAGTCTAAAGATTTAAACAAAGTTTTTATTTCTTACTTCTTGCCCCAACATTTTGAAAAATAGAAGTATTTCCTCTAAGAACTCAAACCCCCTTGGCTATCATTAGAAGGGATCACTCCTCTACCTCTTGCACTGGAAAATATTCCTCCAACCCAATGGTCTTGTAGAGTAATAATGTGGTACATAAACTGAGTGATGTGCTTCTGACAGAGATAATGCCCTTCAGCACCACGTTGTATTGCTGTTCAGGAAACATACATTTGCCATAGGTCAAGGGAATTGAGTGAGACTAACTTAGGTTGGGCTTGCTTGGCTCATGCTCACTTCCTCTCAGCTGTGTTTTTTTCTGGCTGGATCTCGACTCTGACTAACAGCTGTATTGGCAGCTTGAATAACAAGAAGGTAGAAAAGATTATGTTTCAAATATAGAGCTTTCTTTTTGTTTGTTTGTTTCTGTTTTTGCTTTTGGTTCCCCCATCCCCCCCCCCCCCAGCCTTCTTTAGAAGCATTTCCTGGAACAAATCACAATATCTAATAAAGCAATGAGACTTCTTAAGTGGAGTTTTAAGCATGTACCAAGGTCTTATTGAATCGTGTTATCTGCCATTTCAAATCCTCTTGAAGTTAGTTACGATGAAGAATAGTTATATGTTCAGTCTGAAGAGTTCTAAGATTTTAGTGACTTTGGATTAACAGGAAGATTTCAAACTATTACTGTTTAAGCTTCACCTCTCTGTCAGTCATTCCTGACAAGGCCAGAATAAGGTACTAATGGCAGTGACTTTAGAGAGGGTGGTTTTTCATTAGTTTAAGCAGGATGTCAATTAAAAAGGAATTGAGATAAAGAATCATCAACTAGATTAAGTTTACACTTCTTCACGGATGATAAGAAAAATCCATTTACAGGTTCTATTTCAGACTGAATATACTTTCTAAGGCAAAGACCCCTTATAAGTCATAGCTTTAAAAGTCTACTGGCAATTTCTGAAAAGGTTTAATAACTATTGTGTCTGAAATGTTGAAGAATTTTTTTAACTGCTAGAAATAATTGTTTCTTACCTGAAATGAATATACCAAAATTAATTTAAATTTAATTTCACACATTTTATGACAGAGTGTTATCATCTACCATCATTTCTTTTCCTCCTGTCTGACTATTATTTGCATTCTCTAAGAACTGACAAAGCCTATTTACAATGGGAAGAGAAATCTATCTTTCTGTGATCTCTGAATGGGGGAGGACAGCCTGGATTATGTACTGGAGTACATATTGGAGTATGCCAGCTAAGGAATATGGGACACTACGTGCACTGTTTTTTTATATGATTTCTGTGATCCATTTGCAAGATTTTGAGCAACTTAGTGGGAGTTACCTACTCAGAATTTAGCAGACTGCACAGGAGTGGGTCAACACTAGTTTTTGGTCAGGCTTAAGGCAAAAGAAGCTCCTAGATGCATTTCCCCTTTATAACCTTGTAACTTCTTTTGACAACTTTGAACTTTGGGATTCAGAGGACAATTATTGTTTCAGGCAGGCTTACGTATGTATTTATTACCCTCGACTCACACGTTCAATATTTTTTTTACCTTCTTGCAGGCTAGAAATGTTTTCTCTAATGGAAACTGAAACTGTGATTTAATGTTACTGAGTTCAGAGCTGGGCTAGTCATGAGTTTCTACTATACCCAGAAAAGCAGACTAATCCAGAAAAGTATTTTGAGGGATGCTTCCCAGTGAGAAGTACGGTATGAGCCACAGTGTACGACAAAGGATAGGAAGGGAAGTTCAAACTGTTTGGGACTGTTGAGCATGATTGGCAGATCTTGTAAACACCACCAGCAGACCTACAGTGCCTTTGCCTTAATCCACTTGTGAATGCTTTAAAAAGGCAGCTTTTCTACCTTCTAATTGTAATCTGAATAGAGTGCTTTTTCAGAGCAAAGGCACATAAAAACTTGCATGGACTCCTGAAGTTGGGTAAATGATTCATTCTGAGTATTAACTGAGGGATTTAGTCCTCTTTCTGTTCCTGTGACTAAATCCTTGGCAGACAAGTCAGGTGTGGGTTTTTTAGTAGCAAAACAGCTTTCAGTTTTGGTCTCTTTGTTATAGAATAGTAAAATACTAGTAGAAAGAACCAAAACTTTCTATCACTAACAAAATAACAGGTAATTTGTCTTATAGGTAATTAAGTTTTCTCTTAAAGATAACTAAGGAACAGGCAGAAAGATACCCACCCAACTAGAGGGGAAGAGAACTACCCTTCAGAGACATCCACCACTAGGAGAGATGCTGACAAATGCTGATTCTCCTATGCTATTTATACTGCTTGACAGAATGAGTCACATTATGCTACTTTTTAATAGCTTTCTCACCTTCCTGAAATGAATTACATGCTTGCAGAGCAGTGATGGTAAACTAGGATTCATAGCTATCATTATTAGCTTTGCAGCATCCTTAACATTCAGTACCCATGAATCAGCTGTAATATATTGTGATAAATAATCTGTCCAGAGGGACATCAGCATTGCATCTGAAGTACAGCCCAGGCTAATCCTGTGAAATCTGCTTTGATACAGTCTGTAAAGTGAGGTCTTGTTATATCTCTCTGAGTCAGGGAGAGATTTGGTTTATTCCTCCTGATCAAGAAATTATTGAGCAGCTTTTTCAGAAGGACTTCAATGCTTCAGCATTAGTGATTTAAAGCTGATGTTTTTCCCACTCTCTCTATTAGCTACATATGCATTTTTATATCAAAACTGACCTAAAGCATGGCCATGATAGAGGGTATTCTTTTGAACACTATATTCCTAGATTTCTTTGTGGGTTTGAAGGTTTCAGCTGAATCAATTTTATGTCACCAAGTTATGCAGTAGATTTAGTTTCCGTTACAAAAGATGTGACATTAAAAGACCATAGGATGATTGTAGGAGCCAATGGCAGCACTAAGCTGAATCTGTAAGGCAACAGCCTGAGACAATCGCAGATTACTGAAAATTGCCCCAGAAAGGGCTCAGAGAAGTCGTCTACATAGTGTGCCTCCTGAGGCTTGGTTAGTGCTCTCTGAATTATTTTGAAAAATGCTTATTTAATCTCCTCTTACAAACTTCCCACAGCAGTGGGGGAAGATGCACATTAACAGCTTTCAGATACCAGTAAAAACCAGAAGTGGTAAAGGCTAGAAATCCTGGTGCTGGCTGTTATAAGTTACTTTTTCTCTGGAATTTTGAAGACGGCAAAAATACCTGCAGGACAAAGAAATATAGCAAGAGATTTTTATTGCAGTGCTGGGTACCCATTTCCAGCACTGGGTGCACCCTTGAATCATGCAAAGAGCACACCGCTGTTTGAAAACCGCGCTTTTTGTACCCTTTGATATCACTTGTTGAATATTCATTTTACTGTCCGCTTGTTGCCTTAAAAGGTAATTTCTCTGCCTTGGAAGTGGGTGTTATCTTTTGGCTGGTTGTAACATACCTCCCCTGGGCTCGTACAGGGGGGTCTTGCATCATCCTCACATTGCAAGGCATGGAGGGTCTCTCTGTGTATCCACATGGCACAGAGGAATACATTTTTATTCATAATTTGTTCCCTGTTCCCGGCCGCAAAAGATTCCCTGGTGAGAGGTCCAGATAGGACCCTTCACCTTACAGTCTCCACGGTACGCCTATAAGTTAGTAAATATACAGAAATAGTTCTTTTGTTAGTACCCTCTGTTCATTTTAATTTGCTTGGAATAAAATCAGTTCCTCAATTTTTCACACTGGCCAGACAGCACATGCTTCTGGGTTTTCTGTGCTGTTGGATGAACCTTCAAATTTGTATAGAAGGGAGACACATTTAATGTGCATAAGAAGTCCTTACCTTTCATTTACCAATGCCAGAGCTGTTGTGTTTCAATATCACAAAGATCTAAGAATGCTCTAAAAATCTCATGTGAAAACCTAAAGTAAATGAGATTAACATCCCAGCAGGGAACAGTGAATGTTCTAATGGTAACTAGTTTAGTAGTTAAGGCAGTGTATACTGATGGGGGACTCTCCTGACTCTCTCTTCATGACTTAAGAGTTTGTTGCTGACTAATGATCTTCAGCCCCTTTATCCCTAAATGCCTCTTCCTCTACTGTCCTTCCATTTTCTAGGTGGATAGTGAGAGTTTATTCCCTGTAGGACATTTAGACAGCAGAAGAAAGTGATATAGAGGGTCCTGAATGACCCAGGTGACCCACCTGAATTAAAGGCTGGAAGCTGCACAGTCCTAGAGCTCAACTGTGTAAGCACACAGTCTACCACTGAACCAGAGACAGCAGGTGTCTCCTTTTGGCAGCACTAGTTTAACTTGAGCTGTGTCCTTGTATTCCTGCAATATTGCCATGAAGATGTTCTGGCTTAGGATGGGACCAGCTCAGGAGTCTGAAAGACCCTTTGTATCAGCACATGGAGCTGCTGGGCTCTGAGCATTGAAGCTGCTCCAACTGGTAAATTGCCTGGTGCCACAGCGCACCATTGTTCCCTGTATAAGCATTCTTACTCTCTCATATTAAGGCCTTGTACCTTGTCTGGATAATACGTGCTGCCAGTTTATTAAGAAATGGGATCACATTGTTAATACAACTTATTTTTCAACCAAACCTCTATAGTTCACCTACCAATGAAGAAAGAGCTACAAAAAAGAAGGCTTATAGCCTGTCAAACACAAATTTTACAAAGAAGGTTTTATATTTAAGGTACATTTTTGTTTGCTGTAGTAGTACAAATGATGATGATGTGATTAGCACAATAATAGTCTGTGCCTCAAAAGTGACACAAATTTCTATCTTCCATTTGAATGCAGTGGGATTTCTTCTTCAGTTATCTATTTACCTATTGTCTTATGGTGAATTTAGAATTTTATGGATTTCAAATATATTTTTCTGAGTTTAACTGCTTTAATTGTTGACTTCCTTTTGCCAGCACCTGATAAATCAATACAAGTGGTTGATACAGGTGGCTCCAGCAGCTGCAAATGGCATTTAGCAGTTTGTGTCAAGCAGGTACATGTGTTCAGAACTTCTTAAATGCATCTGTAGAAATAGTAGTTTAAAGTGTTTATTATGAATCTTAAAAAATTGTGTTCATTTATTTTGCAATAAAATAAATGCTTATAGACTTGTTTGTTTCTTTTACTCTTCTTTACATTTTACAAAATTGTCTCAGTGGTCACTTTCAAACTCTATGCTTAGTAAACTCTTGTATTTTAGACCAAAGGAAGTATTCAATGCCACTTCCAGTATTTATTTAATCATGCTGATAAATTGTGTGTACCTTCCACAAATGGACACAATGGTCAAAGTAGGAAAAAAAAAGCTCTATACGTTGGCGCTAAAAGGTGAGGGGTAAGTGTGAGATGTGTGAATGCCTGGTTGAATACAGATGGGGTGTTATCTTGGTGAGATCAGCACAGACTTTGCAGTAGTTTAAAACAAACCATTGCGATTTGGTTTAAAACAGAACGTTTCTTTACAGGAGGAAGCAGATCTCCTACCATGCAGGGGGCAGTTTGTCTCATTCTGTAGTATTATGTACACATGAATTTCTTCTACCTACACTTTATTTCAGAACCAGATGCATGAACAGAACCATTTAGTGCCCTACATCTGTCGCATGTCTTCTCCTCAGAGGTTAGGTGCAGCCTTGGGAGAGGCTGCACGTGCTGGGCCTAAGGGAGAGGACTGCAGAAATCCATTTCTCCTGTCCCAGAGGAGGGCGAGCTGTGCCATCTGACCAGGAAGTCTGACTGGGATGGATAAACCAGGACAGCTCAGGTATTGCTCGGGAGAATGGGATCAAGACACCTTGTGATGGTAGTTTTGAAGTAAGATCAGCAGACATAGGTCTCTATCTGGCAGCCACTGACCCCCTTCTGCAGGTTTGGTCACAGGACTGGTGAATTTGTTTGCTTTGGGGTGATTTGACAAAGGATCAGTTGCTTTCATTCAGCCTAAGCAGTACTTTCCACTGCCAGAATGTGGCATTAGTGATATATACTATTCTGCCAGGGAACAGGCTGAAGCTGTCTAAATATTTGTTACAAAACATTAACTACAGATTCAGGAGCACTGTTAAAAGCCTTTTTAGTTTCAGAAGCTAAAGTAGTATTATTTATGGTGTTCATGGCCAGCTAGGAAAACTCAGTGTCATGGGAATTTCATGATTAAATTCCCATTACATTCAGCAGAAGTTGAGTTGAGGTGTCCTGAAGCCAGCCTGTGGAAAAACCTCATGAGAGACAGCCTGTGTACCCAACCTGTCACAAAAGACTGATTCATGAGACTTAAATTAAAAGCTTAATTTTCAAGTTATGTATAAGGATGCAGTTATTTAAATAATATCCTAATCAACTTAATAGTACTGTAAGAATTTGTAATTTCAACCACCTTTTATAAATTTTAAAGGCAGAGAGAGACTGACAAAGTACTCGCAATATTTCTGTGCCTGACTAGTTCACAGATAATGTTGCTGGTAGGCAGAGCAGTGGGGCAAGGAAACAAAATTTCTCTCAACAGCCAAGCAAGTATGCTTAATTTTTAAGCCTGCCAGCCCTGACATAATTCCTTTAATTTTTTCTAAAATCCTCTTGTACATCTTAATTATCTTGTATAGTCTCATAGGATGGATGTGATAAGGACAAACGTGAACTATTAATTTTCAGCTTTGGGGTGTTAAAATAGCCAATTAAGCTTGTACTAAGAGAAAAATGATATAAATCTTCTGTACCAGAATACAATGCTCTGTGTCTGATTAGCATTCAGTTTATATATTCCCTTACAACCCTAACCATTCTATGATTCTGTGATTCTATATACTGTAGCCTCTAGCAACCTTTACATTTTCAAACCACTAGGAAACTGACCTTTACAGGAGTACAGGATATACAAAAATGCCTGGGATGACTGACCTCCCTATCAGCAGTTTGCTATCAGCTTTTGCAAGGTGTGTTTCAGATATGATATCTATCTATAAAATTATGTACTTAAAAAAATTTAGAGATAAACACAGAATATGGCACATGAGAGAAACACTGTAGCTGGTTAACCTAAGGGGTGTGAGGATAGTTTACAGACTGAAAAATGCACCAGTCTTTCAAATACATGTCTTTTGAGATGAAGCACAAGCCAAGGTTATATGGTTAGAAGATCTGTTTTCTTCTAAGGTGCTTATATTAATAAGATAAAAGCAACAACAGAACCCCAAGGAAATAATTTCTCTTATGATTATCTCCTCAATTCTGGCAATCAGATAAACCTCTAGGTGAGACAAGATCTATTTCTTTACACTCAAAGTGCTCTAAGTCATATTAGTTAATTATTGCTAATTTACATCAAGTTAAAACCTATCTATAAAAGAAGTTTCATTGTGGCAATACTTTGAAATATCAAAAAACGTCCCATTATGTTGCTTAAATGCTGAGGTCATTGTTCAAGTCAAACATACTCTGAAGCTTCCTGATGTGCTAATCTAGTGGGAAACATGACCTGATCATCTTGAATGGCCAGCATGTAGATGGCACAAATGCAGTCAGCCTCAGAAATAAAAACCAACAATATCATAAAAATTAAGCTTTTCCATTCTGTAACAGTAAGGTTATGAGAGTGCTTTATTAAAATTTAGGAATTTTTTTTTGGTCTGTTTTATCACAAATTATAAAGTTGACATTTACAAGTTCCAGTAATGTCAGTCATTTCAGAGGTAAGAAGAAAGGATGCTGAAAGTAAGCAATAAATTCAAGGGCATTAGTGTAGAAACCACTAATAAAGGTGAAAAAAAGTGGGTGGTGGAGAGGGAAAGCACTGCACAGAGTTTTTAGGTGAAGTGAAATTGGTCATGACAGCATGATGGCAGAAACAAGTGACTTATTAGTTAGTAGTAAGAGAAATCTGTGATACTATCAGAATTGGGAAATGAAAAAGGTGCGAAATTTAAATGAGAGGGGGTGGGATGTCTGGTCTTCCCCAAGTGAGAAGGTCTACCATGCAGAACAACCAATGTTTTGTCAAGCATTCCCTCCTCAGGAGTGGTTGGGCAGTTGAGGGTAACAATGGGTAAGAATTTCTGTGTCAGGAAATGAATTTTAAGAGAAGAACAGGATCTTAATTTGACTGATTTGATTGCCTGGCCATACCTCTTTCTCCATTCTATGAAACTAGAAAGTGTCCTCCCTAGACAGAGATAATTTGTAAGAGAGTGCTTTGGGTCCCTTCTTATTTTGTGTAAACAAAACAAAACAAAACAAAGAATTGTATGGTGGGAAAATGGATCTGAGTCAGATCTAGAAGAATGTGTTTCAGGAGTCTAGTTATAAATATTTCAGCTAGAAATTTGGAAATAGTGGTTGTAGTTGCAGAACAAAGTTGCTTTGATCTAACAGTTATGTAGCTCTATGGAATATTCTTGTTAAGATGTTTATCCAGACTTATTGCTTTTTTTGTGATAAAAGCAATAAACTGAGCATCCTTTATGAGGTTTTTTCCAACTTGATGTATCAATGTAATGCAGAAGTCCCAGTGAGTCCTGTTTGTCTCTCTTTAATAAGTTTCAATTCAAGCATGTTTCTCCATGTGAAATGAATATTTAATAATAAAAATATGTTTTTGTTCAATGTTCCAGCAAAAAAAAGGTCACGTTCTTAAGGGGTTTTATCAATTTTTTGAATTAGGAAACAAACTTATTACTTAGGGATTTATTTTTATTTTCTTTGTAAACCTATGTGTTGCTATTTCTAAAAGAAAATACTGGAACAAACAACTGGTTTGATTTAAACAAGGCAAAAGAAGTTTTTATGTAGAAACTTTGTAAGTTTTCTCTTCTTTAAATGGTGTATATTTCCTTCAGGAACCTGAAATCAGCACTGTTAATTTGTGCAAGCTGGAGCCAAACCCTCTGATATTTCACAGAATCATCAAGACTGGAAGAGATTTCCAAGATTGTCTAGTCCAACAGTCAACCTAGTTACAGCATAATTACCCCTAAACCTTATCCCCAAATACCACAATCATCCACCCCTTGGACAGTTTCAGAGACAGTGACTCTACCACCCCACTGGTGACTTCATCCTCCACTGGTCAACTTATTCCAGTGCCAGTCTACACTTTCAGTGAAAAAAAAAAACAAAAGGGATTGACAACTTTTAAATAGCCATGGAATGTGTTATTTGTACCAGTGGTAATGTACAGGGAGATAGCAGATATTTGTGTAATCCATTGTTGGAAACTCTGCTCTGTCAAAAGGGGAATACATTTGCATACCCTTTAGAGTTTAGAAATGTAATAAACCACTAAAACATAAATAAATTAAATGGATTGTTCATATTCATAAGCTCCCTACATGGCTCTAGATTGTTTAGTTTTCATGGTTTATTTTGTTACTTTTAATGGTGCTATTAATCATACTTTCTCATTTTCTTTCACTGCCAGGATTTGACAAAGATTTTCTTTCACCTTGAAAAACCGCATGTTCTGAGGAGTTTCTTCTCAGCACTCTAGTACAATCAGCACTCCCTGCTGAGTGAAGGCAGCTTGTCTTCTATACTGCACTCCTCTCTGAATGATGGTTTCAGAACCGTGGGTTTGATCTCTCTCTTGGTAGTGAAAGATCATAAACAAATATGTCTTTCAAATTGTTTCTCCACTGGAAGCCTTTATGATTCCATCGAAGAGGAAACTGAGCTAACTCAATAAGCAATGGACCGTAAGGCAGTAAGATGATACACTGTTAATTTTTATTGCTAAAGTTTCTTCCTCTGACTCTGGTTCAAAATGCTATTCATATTTTAATATGATGATTTTTTTTATGTTTTCAATGGCAAATCCTTCTAATATTCCATTTAGTATTTTTTTGTTGAGATGTGCTGACCATAGTAAGCAACTAGGCAGGGACCATAGTAGTGTCTCCATCCAAATGAACAGAGACCAGATGCATTACAAACGGAGCTGCGAGTTGTTAGGCAGGGCTAATAGTGCACCTGGCTGGCTGGTCCAGGAACCTGCTCTAGAAAAGCTTTGGAAGAACAGCATTAGGTGCCTGATGAAGAAGGAAGCAAGGGCAGGAAAACATTAAGAATTGTTTGTGATAGATACTCAGTAGTCAGCTAAGCAAATATATGAAGTTTGTCAACTTCTTGTGTCCCACAGCTTTTTTCTGTATTGTAATAGTGGACTGAGAGCCCGGGGGGAGCTGGACCTTATGGACTGAAATCTGTAGGCATAGATTCTCAGTAGGTTACAGAGGTGGCTGCTCTGGTTCAAGTTGTAGCGGTTATTTTCTCTCTGCTTGTTCAAGTGTTTCTGCACTGTGTTTAATGACACACTATAAGTGCCATGTTTGTCTTCCCTCCAAGCTTTAATTTCTCATGTTTATTGATTACCTAGCCAAACAAGACCGCAGTCTTGACTAGGCTCTGCTATGATCTGTCTGGCCTGTATAAAATCCTGTTTAAAGGTTAGCAAGGTACTAATTTTGCAGACACGATTCACAATGTGGTTTGTTAAATAGCTCTGAATACAAACCCACAATCTACTCCACCAGACTGGGTTTTTGGTCCTTCAAGTCCGTTATTCTACTTCAAGCAGTTGCTTTGTCTAATGCTTCAGCAGAAGGGAGAGGACAGACATAAAATATCTTGCCAAAAGTATGAGAGTTTCCATAAGGGAAATATTTCATTTTTAATCCTGTGTCATCAGCCCCTGCCCATTATACACATTTGTCCTATCAGAAATAAATGTTATTTTTTTTCTGAAAATGATAACTTCTTTTCAAAGTCAAAAAAAAAATTCACAGACCATCAGCAAACTACCTGGAGAAATGTTCTCTTTTTCCTTAAAAATTACTTATTAGAGTGTTCTACTTCCTGTAGATAATGTGTATTTGAGTTTAACACAGATATTGTGGAAATCTAACCCTCCTTTGAGGGTACTATTGTAATTAGAGAGAACTCAGTTTATCCCTGAGTTTAGCTCAGACAGATTTAATCCCTTCTACTGGTCTCTGATATGGTCCCTGATTTCCAGACTTTGTTGTAAATTGGATAATATTCCTCAATGAAATGAGCGTATGAAGTAAAAATAGGCACATCTCTGCTACATTTGCTTGTGACTGTGGAAGGTTATTTTCTGTCATGTTCATGCAGGTAGTCAACATTACAGGTTTTTTGTGATTTGCAGTCCATAAACTTCCTAGTTGGCCTACCACCAGTGCCAGATCTAGAAAGGGATAAACAGAGATTTAGTGTTTAAGTGTGTCCCAGTTTAAATGAGACAAGGGTCTTTTGCTGAGGATGAGTTAGGAGAAAAGACCCAAACTTCTCTTTCTAAGCAATTATAAATCTGAAATTAAGAGGCTCCGATTGAAGGAAAACAAATTATGGAAAAGGGAAAATAACAGCCCTTTATTAAAAGGTATGTGTGTTTTAACAGAAACACAGAAAACAAAACAAGTAAAACAACCAAGCAATACTCCTATACCCCCCAATAATCCCCTTCAAGAACAAACTGATAAACCAGCAAAAGGAAGAGTAAACAGTTCAATTTTTATGCCCCTTGGTGCAATTCTAACCACAGTCAATAGGAGGCGCTGTTGGGTCACTAGAGATGCAAAACTTGTAATGTTGGGTACCATTCAACAGGTGGTGCTGTTGGGTCACTGGAGATGCAGAACTTGTAGTGTCCTATAGTAGCCACCAGGTGGAGTTGTTGGATCACTGGAGATGCAGAACTTGTAATGTCCAGTAAAAAACAACAACAAAACAACAACAAAAACACCCCTCAGTTCCCCTTCCCTTCCCACACTGGGACAGGAGAGAGGGAGTGGTGGGGAGGGGGGAAGGGAAAGGAAGGGAAGAAAACAGCAATCAAACAGAAAGTTCTCCCAATGGAAGAAAACTCACGATCTTCAGCTGGTTTGAGTTTGCTTTAAGCAGGGCCTGCAGCCAGCAACAGCTGAGCAGAGAGCAGCAGCAAAAACTCCCCTCCGACAGGAAAAAAAACCCCAGGCAGCGTCTGCAGCTCACAGCAGGTCCCGAGCCCACCGGCACACCAGCCTCTCCTCCCAACCTGCGTGCCAGCCACACCCCCAGCCCACCAAAAAATTCCTCCTCCCCTGTTGCCCTGGAGTCGAGAGAAAAAAGTAGACTTTAGATCCTTCATCTACCTGTTTCCTAGGAGACTGATCTCTCGGCCATTAGTGGACTGGCCGATTCTTTTGTTCACCTGTTAGCTACCTGATGGCCTATACACAGGGCACACACGGCAGGGGGAAGGGAAAGAAAAATTCCTTGCTAAAATCGGAACTATGACAAAGTGCTACAATGGTGATTGTAGTCTCACGGCTAGACCTTTCAAACCCTTGGTCAGTCATTGCCTAATTCTCAGAGAATCTAGGGGCTCTGGCTGCATCCCTGCTCGCACTGTTCTCTGGCAACATAAATCATAAGGGTTTTTACCCTGGTGGCTCTCTATTGGAGTTCAGTAACTGGGCATCTCCTTTCTTGACTTCTTGTTGTGCCCTGACAAGCTGACAGTTTGCAACACGGCTTTTCAGGCTACCGAAGGAGGAAGTGGTGTTTTCCTTCCCTCACCCCATAGCCTTAGACTTTGAGAAACCGCATGGGATGCATTACATGGACAAAACGCTATCTGGTATGTGGAGACTTGGATCTTCTAAGACCCAGCTTGGATCTTCTGAGGTCCTCTCTCACATCTCTGGATGAAAATATTAATAAATTGTGGGCATCTGCCTTTTTCTCCCCATCTTACAGGCTTCTGTGTTGAACGGGCTGCTCAGGTGTCCTACATGGGCAAAGGAACTCAGCTGAGAATATTACAAAGATGGGATTGTGGTGCTCAGGTTCCTGTGTGCGTCTCTCCTTAAGATGGAAACTTTTAATGTGGTCGCAGAAGTTTACATTAAGTCCTCCTCCTCTGACTTTTAAAAGGTTTACTTAGATCATAAGACATCTGTAGGGTAATATTGGGCCTCAAGACAACATTCACCCTTGCATTACTTGTAGAACTGAGACTGGAAGACAATTCAGTTTAAGCTCAGATTTCCTTTTGGTCCCCACTTCATTTAGACCAGCAAATATGTGATCAGTAACAGCATGGACATAACACCTCAGTTTCAAGATGAATAACTCATATTATTCACTGAATCCCAGTATACTGTTTTGCCAAGTTCCTAACAGGAAGTTTCCAAGGTTGGGTTCATTTTTCTCACAGCAAACACTGGGATTCAAATGTTGTTCTAGTACCTTCCTTACTGTATAGACTTACTTACACTGGAATAAACTGATATGAACAAAATGAGAAAATTGGAAAGTTATTTCTGCAGTGTTTATAATTTCATTTTATTTGGCTGGTGTGCAGATGCAGTGAAATTATTGCTAAAAGTTTAAAATGTACTTCTCATACTTTGTCATAGTTTACTGAACTTGTGTAATATTAAGAATCCTCACTCACAAAATGTTTAAAATTGCATGTAACCAGTTTAATGGATACCTGTTTGCTACTAAAATAACTGTTTTTTAAAAAGGCATACATGTCCTGGTTGCTCTCCCAGTGAGCTTATGATTAGGAGTGTGCAAAGAACAAACGTTAATGTTAGTTTAAATATTCTTGGCAGTGAGAATCTAGATATTTTTATTCTATTATAATCATAAAGCTGTGAAAATATGAAAAATTACAGTACTCTATCAAATCAAGAACTATTGAAATAATACCATAAAAGATGGAATTCAGGTGAGACAGTGTTCATAATTACCAGATGTTTCTATTCACTACCAGTGCTCACAGAGGGGAGTCCACTTGTAAAAGGTGGAAGCTGTCAGCTTAATTTGTGTAGCTGTGAAGAATAAAGGCTCACCCATACCAGTTTTGTTCTGATGACCTTAAAAAGAGATGGCTCAGTATTTCATTACCATTTCTCTGAACCGCCTAAATGCACTTAAAGTTTTTCTTATGTACTTTAAAATGGTAAATATGAATGAGGTCAATACAATAAAAAAATAAATAAAATCAGGACCTATTCTGTCTCTGACAGGGTGAGCTGAGCAACTCCTAATCTTTAGTCCTTAACTAGGCCAAACCACTTTTCAGCTTTTGTGCAGGAGGAGACAGTATGTAATTCAAAAGCTTGACTTTCAAGACTTAGTGAAAATTGATTTCAGAAGTAGTGGAAACATCATAAAACAACATCAGTAAATCTACACATATATGCTAAATGCAACCATCTATCAATTTACAAAGAATTCAGCCTATCGTCTCTCCCACAGAGAGGTAGATTTTGTCTATATGTCCAGTTCCAAGGACAAAGAAATAGAATAATTTTTTGTCAAGTCTCTTTATAAAATATTCTATTTCAATATTTTAAAGCTCTGCCCATACTGAATCCAGTGTTTTTTCCTGATCCTTCCAGTATGGTGCAGTTTTTCTGTCTCTTACCATGTTTCTATGCTGCCCACATGTCTTGGGGAGAAGAGAAGGGCTACCAAAATGACCCATACTCTCTGCCCCTGGTGTTATACAGCAGCAAAAAGGGAGTTGTCCTCCTGTGATACCCTTCAGAGGCGTTCAGTAAATAACAGAGCTGCTTCAGATTTGATGAAATGATGCTTGAACAGCACAGACTTTGAAAGAGAAGCTTAAGTTCAGATAATACTATCTATATACCCTGCCATCAAACCAGGTAAGTGCACACATCCTTAGAAAAGGAAGCTGCTGTTTGTTTTCAATAAGTATGTGCTGTTCAACTAATAAAGAAAACATCAGCTTTTATCAAATGTTCAAAAACTCTGAGCTCACAAAGTTCTTTTGCCCTTGAACATAAAGCTGCTTAATAACTTCCTTAGTAATAACTTCATAACATTTCAGAGCTCAGGTAAAAGAATGTTTTGAGCACATACAAACAAAACAAGTGTGGTAATGATACGTTGTGTAAAATGAGTTATTTTGTGTGTCTAGAATTATAAACATTAATGGTTTAATATATATTCTATCTCCAGACAGTTAAATTAATCCTCTCAGCGGAAGCAATATAAATTTAGAATATGTTTTCCAAATGATTTTGCTTACTTCTGATCTCCTTTAGTACATAATGTGCTGCGGCTCTAAGAAAATGAATGCTTACAAGTGTAAATGTTTATATGAGTCAGCAAAACTGGCAAAAAGTTGATGACACCTTGTATGCCCAAAGGAGCTGACATTCACTGCTTAATGAAAAAAATAAAAATCTGATGTTCAGGCTGATTATATTGCTATAGATTAATGTGCCAATGAGTCTATTTGAAAACATTATCTTTTGCTTACATAGCAACTTGTGTAACTCGGATTGCAAGAAAGAACAAATACGAACATTACCCATTAAAGACACAAGTCAAGAATAACCAAACTGAAGTAAAAATACTGCCATTTCAGCTAGTATTAGCTAATCTGCTTTAATCTTTTCTAGGTCTCTTAGGCAGCAGTTCCCTTGTGCTGAACTTGGACTTCATTTGAATAGGATGCTGATTGCAGTTTCTACAATGAATCTGTAAGGGATGCTCTCATTGCTGCTGTTGTTTTACTTCTTTATCTTAAAAATTTCCTGTTATATAGCAAGCACAGGCTGTGACTTCATACTATGCCTGTGTATTGCACCTCTCTCAGTATTATTTTTCTTTTCTTCCACCAAATCCCAAAGGAGAAATTAAGGCACAGTAATGAACAAAGAGAAAAAAAAGTCATTGCAGAGGTGTATTGTTGGATGTGTTCCTTCCATGATTGTCAGTGGGATTTCAACATTTTACTCTTGGTGCAGATATTGAGATATGAAAGTTTCAAATTAAAGGTATTTATCAAAGTAAGCCATTATTTTTACAATGAACGTAATTAAGGAATAGCTCTAGAAACTGCTGTATTCTGAGTAACTGGCTCAGTGTGGTAAAGAATAAAGATGAATCTTCTAAATGTTTCTAACATAAAAGCAGCAGTAATGAGCAACTATGATGGGAGGAATGAGAAACTAAGCATAGACTCAGAGGTAGGAGATGGATGATATCTAAGTAATGATATCTAAGTATCTAAGCAGACTGCTGTGAACTGGGGTGACCAATTTTTCATACAATGTCAGCAACAAAAACTTGTTCTTTTTTTCATTCAGTAGAATATTTTAGATTTTAAAAGTCATGCTTAGTAATGTCACATTTTTTAGAAGTCATGTTTAGTAAAACAAGCAATGTTCTATGTTTTATTATTATGTACTTAAATTATGTACTTAAATGACCCCTAAGCCTTCCCATCATACCTGTCTTTGGAAACAAATGCCTTTGCTTGAGTGAATAATTTTTAGTTTGTGAGTTGTTTAGGAATTGTTTGCTTAGTTGTTCTTCTTCAGTGTTTTGTATTCCCTGATGAAATAATCTTTTAGTTACCTTCTCTTTACTTAAAGAATAAGAAAATCTGAAATAATTACTTCTACAATTAAATTTTGAAGAATAATCTTGTAGAAAATAAATTATTTTTTTCCCAGTTATTGTCTGGAAATATGATCACAGATAACCTTTTCTTGCAGATTTCAACTGTGAAAATATTTCAGGTCTTTATCATTTAACAAGCTCTAAAAACCCTGCTATTGAAGTTGTGTAGCCTTCATATCCCATATTAGAAATACAATGAAATACAATCTTGTAAGTCTGAAAGATCACAATATACATTTAACTCTCATCAACAAAAATCAATCTACTTAGCCTTAACTCAGACCTAGTCTAAAATGCAAATGGTGTTTATCTCTTTCAAGGGCCAGAGAAACTAGCTTTTTCTAGGCAGGTACACAGCTTTGAAAGAGATACAGTACAAAGAGATACTCTGCCAAAGGTACAGAGAATTTTAAGCAGTTTGGCATTATCATAACTGTATTAAGCTATGTTTGGTTTTATCATGTCATGTTCTTTGACATTCTGCTCGGTGTGTGTATGCTGCCTGTCAATCACAGAGTCAGCATGTCATGAGGGAACTTGACTGCAGGAATGGTGCAGCTTGGAGAATTCAGATGAGTTTAAGGAAAAAGAGCAAGGAACGCTTGACAGCTGCCAGGAGAATTTTCGAGGTGAATCTCAATCTCATTAGGTGTATGGTTAAAATCATGAATAGAGATGGAATGACAGAGAAAAAGGCTCTGACATACTTACAAAAACTCCTTGTACTGGATATGTTGGTTTTTTTCTTAAATTTTTCTACAGTTTTTCACTGATGAGAAGCTTAGTGAAATGATTGAGTAGCTAAGAGTAACATTTTTTTTTTTTTTAAGTTAAAAAGGTAGTTCCTGAATCATTTAAAGGACTCATGTATATCTATGTAATATATACTTAACATGGGGAAAACTAAAACAGGATGAATTCAGCTAAACTTCCTTTTATGGACAACTTGTGGCAAACTCGTCCTGTAGTGTGACCTGGCTGTGGACCTGCAACAGTTCAGTGGTTCCAGAGCTTCTTTCCAGAATGCTACTGCATTTTGCTTAACATTTTATCAAAACAGATACCTGTCTGCTTTCTTGCCTGAAACTCTTCCTGGCTTGTTGGATGCTGCTATCACTGTATCCAAATGAGTAAATCAAGTGGTGACAGGGAATGTTCCTGGGGCCTGGAAGGTAACCAGCTATGCTGGTGACATCTTATGGCCATTTATGGAGTGATTTTGCCCTTGCCAGGCATCTCTCAGCCCATGCTGGGGCCCTGTTCGGGTGTTAGCAAAAGGGACCAGCCCTAACAGGAAGTCTTGATGCAGCAGTCCTGTTTGGGAAGGGAAAGGAATTAAGTAGTATGGACATGGACTGGTCCATGACTATTCAGTTTTGGTGTCATATGTCACTGGTATTGACATATTTAATTTAGTTTTATGTTGATATCAAGTTTTTCTATACCTACTGCTAAGTGGCTGCTCTGACTCCTTCAGTTGCTTCTCCTCAGCTTTGGGGATCAAAGCACAACCCTTTCAGAAGAACAGAGAAGAGAAATACAAGATATAGGCCACATTTCATAATTCTCTACAGTACAAGTCATGATAGTCTCTGCTGCACAGTTTCTCTCACAGTCTGGTAGTTTAGAAGCATTTAATTTTTACTGAGGATCAGAATGGACCTTTGGCTCAGTCTTTGTCTAACTTCACAGTGATCACACTAATATGGACATCGCTCTGCCCTGGTATGAATGGTTCCTGTAAGTTCTTCAGGCCTTTGAAAAGGAAAGAGATGGAAATTAGAATGTGACTGTAAAAGATGTACAGAGGTATGTTCAAGGTTAATACTAGAGGCAAGAACAAATTCTGATGTGGTTTATTTGGTCATAGAAGAATTATAATTTATTTCCAAGATGGTAATCTTGGGTGGTAAATACTTTGATGGAAACACATCTGTGGGAAAACAAAGCTCTGGTAAATTAAAATCTTTGTGAAACACATCAGAATATCAGATTTTTGGTTTTGGAAAATTCAAACAAACAAATATCCATGCAGTGTTGTAACAATCTCTATTCGCTCTTTACAGAATTATATATTTTTTTTTTAAATTTAGATATGACTTTTATTGCAACTTCTTTCTGTGTTTTATTGTTATGTACTCAAATGTGGTAATTTAAAACAGACAGATTGAAATCTCAGAATTCCTCAAGTCACAGAATTTCAGTCTTCAGTGGGGCAAAATTAAACCCCAAAGAAAGACTGAAAGGAAGATTTTTCTCCTAGGTGCTGCAAGTTCTTTCCTTTCCCTCGTCATACAAAGACTAGGAACAGCGAAGCTTTGCTGGTGAAAAATACTGTTCTTATTTCTTCCCCTTGAGGACCCAAGGCATACTGCAAAGGCTGTTCCTGTTCCATTTGACATGCAGATGCAAATAAGCAGGTTTGAACTCGGAGCTTGGAGCAGGCTCAGCTGCTTTCTTGTAAAGACTTGTTGGGTGATATACCTGGGAGCTTTCAGAAAAAAGAAGAGATTTTATTGGTAGTGAAAGACAGATGGCTACAGAAGAGTTACTTCGGAAAAGTGAAAGCAGAACTGAGCTCAAGAATGATTAATTTTAATCAGACTAGTGTTGCTTTAACAAAGCATACTGACTCTTTGCTGGTTTTGTGATATTTAATTAAATTTGGGAGGTTAGATAGGAAAGGTATGTTTTCAAATTAACCTTTACCTCATTAAATTTTCATTCTAAGTTTTAAGCAGTTCTTTAGAGTACATGCTGTTATGCACTATCTGGTCACTTTATTTCCCGGTATACTTGCTACCTATCTGAACCTAAACCAGGATATCTTTGTTTTAAATTCCTACCTTGGGAACATGTATTGCTCTACACAGGTCACCACTGATTTATGTCATATTGTATATTTAACACCTGCAGAATATAATCTGATTGAATGTGATTCTGGCATGATGTAAGGCAGGGTTTTCCTTTGTCTCTTAACACAACTTGCAGCAGGGATTACCATGACTCATAAAGAGCTAACATTTCAGAAAAGAAGGCTTTTGAAGAACTCAGGCACAAAGCTAAAACACTGGCACTGCTTTTCTTCCACCTGGGAGAAAACTGGCAGAGAATTCAGAATTTATTCCTGAGTTCCTGGGTATGGTATATCTATTGTGTTGAAATTGCTAAAATTGAAGAGAGAATAGGAGCTTTTTGTAATGTAGTTTGAAACTTTTATGATTTGTGGAGCTTTTTCCAGTTAAAGGAATTATTTTTTTAAGCTATTGGCAGAAGTAATCATGAGAAAGGCAGGTGCCATTTAAACAGAATTAAAGTTATGTGTCACTAGCATGATTACGAACTATGAGCTGCAGTAAACCTGACTAGAATTACGTGTGCTGCAGTAACAAGCAAAGACAGAAGAAGTCAGATCAAGATATTGAAAAGCTGCTAGTAAAGGGCAGAGGCCTATTAATCTACAGATCTGGAGGTGGTGCAAGATGATGCTTCAGGCCCTTCTCATAAGATCAGTGGGGCTGGTCTTTCCAAAACAATGGCATATTACCTTCTAAAATAACTTTGTTCATTCAAATCTTGTTTTGTTTCAAACCAAAATCTTTTGAAGACAGATTTAGAAGCTTACTGCCTTCTTCTTATGTAGACCCAAATCTATGATATAATATTATTAATAGTATTATGCTGGAATAAGGAGTAGCCAGTTCACAAATATTTGACTTGGCCGAAGGGTTACAAAGGAAAGGAACTAGAGGGTTTTACACAAGGACAAGGTAACTGTCTTCATCCAAAGACAGATATCTCAACAATCTTTATCCTTCATCCTAAAATCATCTTCCTGCTTTGAGAGGTATAAAATTAACTTGTTTAAATTTACTCATACTCTGAGCATAGCTCCTGTTAATACTGATGAGAAATATACTGAACTTACTGGGGATGAAGTTACTTAATTCTCCAAAGCAGCTTATATTTCTTTTTCATGGCTGTGATAATTTCCTTCCTCTACTGTAATTATATTCCCCACTATACAGATCTCAGCATTTTATCTTGGAGTTATTCTCCAGAACAAAATTCTCAATAACGTTTTTCCAGAAGTACTTCTGTGATCATGTCAGAAAATTTACATTTATTTCAAAACTGAAAAAGAAATAAAAAAAATTTAATTTTTTTAAAAACAATTCTATATTTTCTCTTCCCTGTTGACATAATTCATCTGTGTTAAAATTTTGAAAAATACAATTCCATATTCATAACTGATTTTGTTATGATCTCGGTTGACTATCATACCTAACTTTAACATTTTTGAATTTTTGGATAGCATTTTTCAGACAGGAGTTTAACAATTAGACATTTTAAACAAAGCAGTAGTAAAACCAGGCAATTGCAAAAGATAAAGAACACGTTTGTGTTCCCTTGAGCTGAAGATACTTAAAACCAACCTACTACTGAGTTTCTTGTAATGCAATAAAAATTTAAGTATTACACAAGCCTGATTTTCTTCTTACTGTTTTTATGTCTAAGAACCTTTAAATTTTAATCTGTTTAAAATTATACAAAACTCCATAAAAACATTTCTTTATTTTATGCTCCTTGTGACATTTAGGCAATATTTAGGCCTTTTTTCAGCACCTGTGAGCTTACTGAAAATAATGCTGTGCACCAGCCCCTGTGAGACATGAGTAGCTTGGTTTGCAGAGGTCCTTAGCACTGGGTGACCTCCTGGCACTGGCTCATGCTGTGAATTGTGCAGTAAGAAAAGGAAAGAAAAAAATAATCCTTGGACTTCTTAAGTTAGTTTTCCTTTAGGTTACAGTTTAAAGAGAAATTTCACATCTAGGTGGAATGTCTGGCCTTGGTTAATTTCCTTGAGTAACTGTGCTGCAGGCTTGGTGCAGGTGCACAGCCGCTCCATCCTCTGAAAGCCCCCTGGGCTTCAAAAATGTCTTCACTGCAGCAATCCAAAGTATCCCAGAAACCTGGAAGCACCTCTTAGCTCAAAAAGATTTGCTTGTGAGTCATTCTTCTCTAGAATGGTAAATGGGTAGACAAGACAGCATGTTTTTCATACAGGAGCTTTTCATGGGAGCTTTCTGGGCGGTTCTTGGCTGTCCCATAACTGCACTGGCAACAACTCAGCACAGTCTCCTCTAGTATTCCAAGTGCTCTCTGTACAGAAAGTGTCACAGAAAAGAATTTTCTTGCCAGGTAGGGTCACTGTTTAGCCAGCTTGCTTTTCTTCCTTGCTGTTCGGTCTGCAACACTGGTAACCTTCATGACTTCTACTGGACTTAAAAATACCTGCCATTTTTACCTGGAAATGTACCTCATGGTGTCTTGTGATATGGAAGAAATCAAGTTTCTACTGAAGAATCCCAGAAATCAGAAGAAAAAGACAACAAAACTTGCCATATGTTTAACCTTTTGAGGCAGAGAAATGAAATCTGGCCACTAAGAATGTTTTCTTGATGACTTCCTCAGCCTTACCCAGCATCTTGGATGTTGCTGAAAGATACAGCAGGACACAAAAAGCTTATAGAGAGCCTTCATTCCCAATAAGTTTTTGTAAAATGAAAACAGGTGAAGTCTGAGTAAAAAAGTGATGACTCAGGCCCATATCTAGACTGTTCGGATTGACTGCAGCACTCAAGACAACCTGCGTAATGTGAGTCCCTACAGAAGATCTCTCAGCATGCTGGCACCGTGCTGAGGGTGACTGGACTGCTGAATGCATTCCAAATGCAGCTCTCCTGTCAGCAAAACACATGCAGTGCCAATAGGGAAGCTATTTTATAGCTAGTGGTGGACCTAGCTGTTCCAGAGAAGGTTGCTCCTGTGGAGATGGGGTTACTGAACTATCCACAAGTATTGTTGCTGCTTACACTATGTAGTCATCAAGCCAAAAAAAAAAACTGTGTTGAGATTTCTGCCTCATAAATCCTCTCTGATTGTTTGTCTCCTTTCTTCATAAATCCAGGAAGGACTTTTTTTGCTTTTCTTTTTTTGCTGATATATTTCAATCCCATGGGGTCCTGATTGTGCTTCAAGTTACTGGAAACTGCAATAATGTAAATGCAGATGTTTTTAGCAGTATTTCTATCCACTAGAGACTAAAACATATCTGTAAACCCACATAATGTATTGTTTTAAGTCAGAATTATGTTAGAGGAATCCAATGTTGTCTAAAGCTTCTAGAAAGCACAGAATTTCTGTATTTTCTTGTATTTAGTAGTCTAATGGGATTCCTTGAGTGTTTGAAGTTAAATGGGTCTGTGATGATTTCTTAAGTAAACACAGGCTTTACTTTGGGATTGAAATTAGTTTTTTGGAAACTATAATATTAGAACTATGGTATTGACACTGACAATTAAGATAAGCAGCATCCTTTGCCTAGAAATTTAATGAAAAAATTACTATGATGTAATTCAAAATCGCTGTATGATCACTTCTTTTCATTCTTCATAACCATCACATGGCATATTTTTCCAGAGGTGCTACCTAATTATGTTGAAATTAAATGTGATTCATCAAACAGAACTGAAGACAAAACCGGTAATCAGTGAATCTTTTCCATTCACAGAATCTGTAAAATAGGTGTCTCTTGTAATTAGTTTACTGATGTTTACTTAAGAACAAGTAAATCAAAATTATAATAATTTTCTTCTCATTATCTAGTAGAATATTTTAGCATATATATGCAGCACATAACAATGGCTTTTATGGGTGGGACTAATAGAAATTATCAGCATAGCCACAATAATAATAATTATTCAGAGGATTAAAAAATATAGCCTCATACTGAAGGTAATGAATAAGACCATGTTTTAAGTCTAGAGGGAGTATAAGGAGCTTATTTCTGTTTGTGCACACTAAGCATAACTAAACATCATAGAATGTTTTGGGTCGGAAGGGACTTTAAACATCATCTAGTTCCAACCTGCCTACTGTGGGCAGGGAACCTTTCAGTTAGCCAGGTAGCTCAGAGCTCCATCCAACCTGGCCTTGCAGGTTGCAGTTGCAGTCAATTTTTTTTGTTTGTTTTTGGTGTTGATTGAGTTTATTTTTCTATGTAAAATTGAGTAGATATCAAATACTGCCTGACACAGGATATTGATTAAAAATGTACCCTCTTGGGAATATTTATGAGCTTCAGTTGTCGTTCTACTAGAAGGATTTGACTATGATTTAATTTCACTGGCTATAATTCGGCAGTGTTTGGGAAACTAAGGAAAATGGGTTGGTTTGTTCCCTTGGGTGCTCAGTTGCAAAAGTCTGAACAGATTTAAAGTCTGTGTGCTGTACACACGAAGCTCTAGTTTTGGCCCAGTGCTCTGCTAATATAGAAAAGAGGGTTTGTCTGTCACTACTGTTATGGGGATGTTCCTGGCACATGGGAGTGTGGCACACACACACACAGATACACAGTACTGCAGAGCAGGTGGGCTATGGGTCTGCAGGCTCCTCCTACAGGGACCCATGAGAAGGCACACACTGGGATATTTAATCACATATGACACCTATAATGTGGAACCTTCTGGCATGTTCTGGTAGAAGACTAACTCTTGGGCTTAGAGCACTCTTGGAAATAGCTATTGCATTTCTCTTCCCAAGGGAAGACCAAAGACAGAGTGAATGTCTGAGAGTGGTACCTGGACCCCGGCTCCTTCCCGTCCTCATGCCTGACACCAATTGAGGGCAGCAGAGCCTTACCAGAAAAAAGTAAAACTTTGTCTCTTGATCTGAAGTATTGATAGCCTAATCAAGCTTAAAACAGGTAATGATGAGCTATCCTATTTATTTATTGCTTTCTGCTAGAAAATAAATTTGTTTTCCTTCTGAGTACAGCCCCAAACTCATTTTATTTCCATCACTCACTCTGCTGCCCTACATTTATCCACCCACACTATCTGTTTGAAGCTACAACGATCTGTAGGACTGTCCTTATCTTCCCACACTTTGCAAAGGCTGGAGAAACAAAATATCTTAAGTAGGGATTGTTTAGGGTCTCCTTTTTCCTATTCATTTGTTTAAAGAACATGTGGCTGAAATCTAACTTTTGCTCTTTTATAGCTGTTTCTGCTCTTTTAATAGCAACAAATCTTTCATTTTGTGGCAAGCTATTTCCAGGACAACCCATTATGATATAACAGAAAATTATAGCTTAAGAGAGGAGGAAAGAGAAGGGCCAGATGATATCTCATAACCCCACAAACAATCCAGTTGTCATGAAAAGTATGCCTATTAATAGCTGTAAAGATGAAGGAAAACAGGTACCATTTACAACTCTAAAAGGATGGTTTCTAAACTGAAGATTTTTTCTAAGGACTTTGAGCTGCTTTTTGATAGGGATAAGCCACTATCAGTTCTGAAAAATGCCTGGCAATAGGCACTGAAGCAGAAAATATAGGATAGGCAGACTGGGAACACTCTTGAAGCTTAATCACATGCAAATTGGAGATTAAGAGATTACAACTGACTTCAGTGCACATGGGGAATATGATGTAATGCCTTCATGTATCTTCAACTTTAATTCCACATTAATCTCTTAGTGTGAATCATTCTTAGAAAGAAGGCCTCAGAATTGGGAAAATAAAGCAAAGAAGCCTCAACTTCTCTGCTACTGAGATCTGTAGAACTATTTACTAAGTTAGGGGTTTTGTTACATACACATCTTCCACTTAGAGGAGGTGTGCTGTAGGAGGTTAAAATGTATTTCTAGAGGTGACTTGCATAGGAGGGTCTAGAAGAGCTTGAAAGACTTTGGGGGTTATGATTGAAGTGGGATGTGCTGTGCATCCAGCTGCCCAGGCCATGATGGTATGAAACTCTGATGCACTTGCTCTGTCTGGGACTGGATGATCGTGCCCTTGCCAAGCACTCATGGCCTTTACTGATGAGCTGTGCCTCCCTATCCTGATATCTGTTTAGGTACAAAAGTAAAAATAAAATAATGTATTTGCAATGAATTCACTTCCTTTATTTTATGATTAACATGCACAGAAGAGAGTTGATGATTACTAGTACAAGTATGGACTACAGATGTGCGCAGGATCATGTGGGCTCTCCTTTATTATGTTATCTCTGCCATGGGTTCACAGGGATACAGACCTTTAACCAGAAAGACCCATGATGATAAATTGTCTATTGTACAATTTTGAAAAAAATGCTTCACTTCTTTGTGCCCTCTCTGCTCATCTGTGACATCATGGCAATCAGAGGCAAAGTTCAACTTAATATTTTTCAAGGAAACCTGCTGGAGCTATTACGGAGGAGGCCACTAATATGATCAGAGGGCTGAAGCACCTCTCCTATGAGGAAAAGTCTAAGAGAATTGGGATTATTCAGCCTGGAGAAGAGGAGGATCAAGAGAGCTGGAGAGGGGCGTTTTACAAGGGCCTGCATTTACAGGACAAGGGGAAATGACCTTAGCCTGAAAGGGATTTAGATTACATATTAGGAATACATTCTTTACTGTGAGGGTGGTGAGGCACTGCAACAGGTTGCCCAGAGAAGGTATGCCTGCCACATTCCTGGAAGTGTTCAAGACCAGGCTGGATGGGGCCCTGAGCAACCTGATCTAGTGAAGGGTGACTCTGCCCATGGAAGGGGGGTTGGAACTATATGAAATTAAAGGTTCCTTCCAACACAAATCGTTCCATGATTCTACGGTTCTTGGACTCAATGATCCCTGTGGATCACTTCCAACTTGGCATATTCTGTGATTCATATCCCCAAATACCTTGAAATGGATTTCTTTCATTTTTACTTGCTGTAAATATGAAATAATTAGTGAGATGTAGGTATTTAGTGGTTATAATAAGATATTAATCCTTGGTGTGAAATTCAAGGTCATCCTACTTTAAACTTTTAAATACAGGGACTTTGGCAAGGGCTATAATATTTTAGAGACAAGCAAGCTGTACAGACAGCCTTGGCCTGGATAAATATTTTTTGTGGAACCTTGGCCATATTATTTAACAGTCTCCCCACCACAACCTCACCTTTATTTCAATTTATAAAATGAGTTCAGATATTGTTTCTTTCTTGTATCAGGATGAAAAACATTTTTATGTCATAATGGAACATATGGGCTAGATCCTTACCTCAGGAAAATAAGGAATGTGCCATTGATGATGTATGCTAGCTAAACACCTATTTCCTGAGGTAGAAAATATTTATCCATAAAAACTCTTTCTTAATCACTGCTAAATGTATTCAAGGATTTTTCTGCTCCAGTTTTGTCTTCCTCTTCAACCAAAATATATATATAATAGTGTAAGTCCATATTTAATTTTATAAATTATTATCTTCAAGTTCCAGAAATTTGAAATTTCTGAATTCAGAAACAGACATATTGTCATAAAAAGGAAAAAAAACATAAAAAAAAGGATTCATTTAGGCCAACTGATCATCATTTAGTTGTCAAAGGGAAAGATTCTTATTTATACCGTATCATTTCACACATGGTTATCAGTAAATTGTTTTTAGATGACATGACTAGAACTCACATCATCACAAATAGAAGAATTGTAATTATTTTACCTTTTGTGCAAAAAACACGTGCAATGAAGGGATTATGTACAAATTCTTTCTTAGTAAGAATAATCAATAAATTACCAACCACAGAAATCTGTCAGCTGGATGCAGGAAGTAGCATTCCATTTTTGTAGACAGTTCACCCGTATGCCAACTACTAGTCTGACATCAAGGGAGATGAATAGCATTTCCCTCAAAAAACTTTATTCCCTTGAACAAAATCCTGGGAAAAAACATTATCTAGGAACTGTATTGGTAGGAAGGAAGATAACCTCCTAAAATAAGCTACTTTCAGGCGTTGTTTACAACAAGAAGCTTCTGTAGGAGAAAATTTCTATTGAAAGACAAAATGATACTGTGGTTATTACAATAGCCATTTCCTTCAGTATATAAAAGGATTGCTTAAAAGGCATCTTCTAAAATACTCTTCCTGGATAAAGAAATGAGTGTGTGGAGTTAAACAGGCCTACATTTTCCTCCAGTGTTGTGGACAGAAATGGTGAATATATGCTATTATTTTCATATTGCAAGCACGGGTTTGGCATAAGTGAGGAGCTAAAATGCTCAGAGCACTTACATCCATTTAGAAATGACAGGAACGTTAAGAAGGAGACCGATAGGAGTCCTCTGCGGATGTAACATGACAGAGTTCCATTGAAATAAGCAGAGTTATTATGATTCGGGCCAGCAGAGGAACTGGTCAATAAGTGCATTCCTTTGAGACTTGAACTTTTCTAAGATTATGGTAATTGTAAGTGCTGTGCATACTTTATTTTTCCTCAGGACTACATATATATTCATTTCTTCTGCAACCCACTTGGCATCTTACAACATAAAAAAATAAAAGAAAAAGTCTTAAAACGTCTAATCTGTCAGTCCTTTTTTCAGGCAAAGCTCTCAGCGCTCATATTTCAGTGAACTTTCAGCCTCATTACAAACACAAACACTCTGTGTGGAAAGGAGCCATTTTCTGTGCATATAAATGCACACTGAAGCTGGTCACTCCTGCTATTGGGCTGGACTGAATTTACAATTTCATTTTCATGTCTCAAAAGTGAAACACAGCTCTGCAGTCTGCCTAATACCTTATCACATGTTGACCTAGTAGGTGTGCTTTTAGCAACCTGCTGTACATTAACAGCTTTGGTTCTCCAGGAAAGCATGTAGCTGTATGTAATTTTAAAGTATTCTTATATCTCAGTTGGAAGTACCTGAATTTCTTTTGATCTTGCCTCTGTTCAAGAAAAAGTGTACAAAAAAGTATCTGGGCCAAAAGGTTTCACACAGAGCCTTATCAATGACAGCTATTAATGGCAGGTCATAATGGTTCTTTATGCCACTATCCAAATATTGTCTCAGTCAACCATATTCCAGTGAATACTGGCCACTGTAAGGCTGTGTTGGGGGAGATTTAACATAAAAAGTTTACATGTGTTGCTTATACTGTACATGCTTGTAAAATTTATAGAGTCTCAAACAATCCAAGTTGTTGAAATCCTGAGTAACACAGATTTCGAAAACTTTGTCATGGATAATGAACACTTCTGATTAGGCTTTTATACCTCTGGATGTCACTGTTGTTTTGCAA
Source organism: Myiozetetes cayanensis (assembly GCF_022539395.1). Taxonomy (NCBI): domain Eukaryota; kingdom Metazoa; phylum Chordata; class Aves; order Passeriformes; family Tyrannidae; genus Myiozetetes; species Myiozetetes cayanensis. The sequence goes on along the minus strand of NW_026086604.1, from coordinate 27,013,547 downwards.
TAATATAAACAATTTTATATGACAAAGTAACAAATGAAAATGGTATAATTGTCACCATATTATGTTTGTTAGAAACTACAAGGTTGATCACACTGGCAATGTAAGTTTTACCATTAATTCACTGTGAGGGATGAACTGCTGAACATGTAAAATAGTGCTCAACTTCAGCTTAATATTTGGAGAAAAGGAAAAAAAAAACCTACTGACTCCTCTGATGTCCCAAAATGCATTTCTTTGGAAGGATTTAAAACGGAACATGAGCCTTCATCATCCTGATGTGGTCCTGCCCAAATGTGTCCAGGATAACTATTGGTTTATGTGAGTCAGAAACAAGGGTGATATGTATGAGGAGGAGGAGAAGGTGGTTAAGTGTCAAGGACCATGCACCACCATTGCTGCTCATGGCTGCTCCAGAGAGGAGCTTACTTTTCCCAAGTGTATCTGCTATGCAAGTGGGAGCAAAAGGAAGGAAGGAAGGGAAAAATCATACCCATCTTCTTTTATAGTCTCTCACACAGCACACAGTTCTACCTCTTGAAAAAAATATATTTAATTAATGGAGATTTAGTGATTAGGAAGGGTATTTTTCCAATTCATAGATTGCTACAGTTGCCTCGGTTATTTACAATGATATGGGTTGCACTATGTGCAAAAAGTCTTCCTTGGAAGAAGGCAGATTTATCAGAAACTTGTAGGGCAAGTAGGGTGTGACAAGAAAATAAATAAAACAGTGGACAATTTTTTAAAAGTCTCTGATCTTTAGTTATTGTTGACAATTCAATGGATGAGAGTGGATGCCTTTGGTCAGAAATACAAAATATTAAATAACGATGGGAATAGATCACTTCCATGAGAAAGCAAGACACAGTTCTTTTTTTTTTAATTCTTGAATTTCATTTGATCTATATTTGAATAGTAAATTTTGCCTGAAAGAGACCTAGGACATAGATCAGGAAACACACTGGCATCCTCTATTTTGAAGTTAGTAACCATGGACTTCATTTTGCACAGTATTTCTTCTTTACAAATGGATCTCATAGGATCCTGCTCTCAGTTGGAGTCCACTGACTTCCATGAGCAATTGTTGTTTTAACCCCACCTGGCAATTAAGTTCAAAGAAGCTGCTTGCTCACTCCCCCTTGCCTTGGCCCCCATGATAGAGAGGAAGATTGGAAAAAAAGGTAAAACTTGTGGATTGAGATATAACTGAAACAAATGAAATATAATAACAATAATACTGATAATATTATTAAGGATAACAATAATAATAGTAATGAAAAGAGAGAGAAGAATGAAACTCAAGAAACAAAAGTGATGCCAATAAAATTGCTCACCACCTGCTGACTAATGCCCAGCCCATCTCCAGGCTGCAATCAGGGTCTCCCATTCAACTCCCCCCAGTTTACATACTGAACATGACATTCTGTGGACTGGAATATTAGTTCAGTCCGTTCAGCTCAGCTGTCCTGGCTGTGCTCCCTCCTGGCTTCTTGTGTCTCTGCTACTGTCAGAGCACAGGAAACTGAAAAGTCCTTGACTTAGAGTAAGCACTGCTCAGCATCAACTAAAACATCAGTGTATTATCAATATTGTTTTCATCCTAAATCCAAAACACGGTACTGAACCAGTATTAGGAAGAAAATTAACTCTATCCCAGCCAAAACCAGGACAGCAATGAATTAAAGTTGCCAAGCTACTTTAGAAGTATGTTAATGTGTCTTGGTAGATCCAAAGTACTCCTTGCTATCATACCTCAACTAGACCAGAGCAAATGTATTAAATCACTCATATACTGTAAAGAAGATGCTACTTTTAGACTGTAAATTCCTTTTCCCAGTAGTAGGGTGGGCTTTCATTCTTTTCTCTATTTTAAGCCTGCAGACAAATATCTTACACATTTATTTTATGGTTTTAAACTGCTACCATTACAAGGCTGATTAATAAGGTTTTATTAGCTAATTAATATGCTTTTATCTATATGAGCTTTTATCTTTATATGCCTGATTGCTACAGTAATTCTGTAACATTACAGGAAGCTATTTATTTTCAAATTAGCAATGTCATCATGACCTTTTGCCACACTGATAAGTCAAGTTTCTGGCCTGCCAGGTACATAGAGAGTAGCTCAAACTGTTCAGTGTTGGCTGTAAATTACAGGCTGATGAGTGGGTGGGATGATCTCAAGGAATGCCTTGATGTTGTAGTTTATTCTCCCAAGCATAAGTGATGATGGAATTGTCAATCACTTGAAAGGATGAAACAGTTAATTTTAAAAGTAGTGAGGGCAGTTAGGAATATTAATGCATGTGCTTACTGGGGACAGTGTCTATGTGCCCAGGCCAGTCTCTGCTGGTGTCTGTGGCTGTACGCACTGGCCACCCAGGGCCATTTCCAGTACTCCCAGTTGCTCTGTTAAAGATCCTGTGCAGGGTGTGTTTTGGGAGATCACTGCACCAGGCTGGTGTGAATCTCCATTTCTGATCTGTGGGTCCCTCAAGTCTAGTATCTGTGCTGACTAACTGGTCAAAACACTGAAAACAACCCACAGTAGGAATCTCTTCCTTCAAGAAACTTAAAATCTCAGCAGTAACAAAAAGAGAGTGGTTAGAATAGAGCCACTGAAGAAAAGGTTCTGTCTTGTAATGACTGTGACTTTAGCATTTGTTTGCATTCAAGTATATTCAAAGACACGACAAATTATTTAGAATTATTACTTTTCTGATCTTTAAACCATCTGGCTTGTTAGCTCTGTCTTTCCTTTGAAATGATTGGACATGGTCAATAGCAAGATGCCAATAAAAATATTTAGACTTTAAGAAAATGTGTAATTTTGATCATAACTCGTACTTTGATTCTCTGGAAAAATTTTAGCTTGTATTGGTAACTCAACTGATTTAAACTACAAAAATAATATTAATTAGAAAAAATAAAAATTACAATTATACTACTTGTATGAGAAAAACATGTTTTTTACTCTACTGTAGTTTCAAAGTTACAGATAAGTAACTTTAAAAAAATTCCATAAATTTGTTTCACAAGTAGTTTTGGTTTGGATTCCTCAAAAGTACATGGAGTCTGATTTCTGTTAGGGTTGGAACTGATCTGACTTCCTTCCATTAATGTTAAAATACCGAGTTCTGGACTATTACTCAAAGGGATTAAAAACTCTAGTGTGTCTAGGGGAAAACATTCACAAAAGGATGGGAATGAATTGATGTAGTATTTGTGTAACTATCATACATGCTTTCAAAAGGATTTCTATTGTTATTCAAGATTAGTTGAGCATAAGTTAATGGACTCTTAAAGTATTACCCAAAGCTTATTATGATAGACTATAGGAGCCTCTTTTTAAAATGTTTTTTAATAATATCAACTACAAGGTCCCTGAAGACATGATATTTCTAGGCTTAGTATTTCTTCATCAAATATTAAAATAGGTCAAGCAATTTGGTTGCAGTTCCTTTTCTGTTCATTCTCCTGCTGTAATATGCATACCAAGTAGAGTGCATTATGTAGATTTACCAACTGTTGAGTTCTCTGCTTTGTTCCATTATGTTGTTTATTTTGTAATCTATACTGAGAGTGGAGGAACTACAATTACACACTAAGGAAACCTGATATTTACTAATCCCATAAAGCTAAGGTCATCTTCTGTAGCAATGAGAGAATAAATTAATTTATCAGAATTCAATCTTGCAGAGGCAGCTAAGCTGTAGTGAAAAGACTGAGATGAGAACAAATGACTCAACAAGGTTCCTAGTTGCATGATTAAACTACTAATATCTTACAGTATGAATAACAGTGTATCTCTGTGGATCAAAATGTGTGTTTCCCAGGAAATATAACTTGTCAATTAGAATTTGGCTCAACTAAGGGCCTCAAAGTTTTTTTCTTAGGACCAAGTAGCCAAAGATAACCCCCAAAATGCAAATATTCCTGCATCACTTTTCCTCTGTTCAATTTTCCACACCTCTTGTTTTATTTCTGAGCAGGAACAGAGATGAAGCATCTTTAAATCTTGATCCCATCAATCAGCGTTAAGTTCTGTATGAAGTTTCACAAACATTAGGCAGGAATCAGACTGAGCAGGTCCTTGCAAACACAGTGAACCATCAATTATAAACTTAGCTTTGGTCAGGTATAAAGGAATGTGACTCTTCAGACTTCTTTTATTTAAAAATTGAAATTACAAAGTAGTGCACAGAAATGAAATGTTTAAGGTGGATATTTAGAACAGAATTAAAATCTTTCAATGTTTCAAAAATAAAGATGTACATATCTTTTACATATATTACCTGTCATGGAAAACTGATTCTTAGGGCATAAATTGCAGTGAAGATTTCAAAGTGTGTGACTTTAAAAGTTTGTAGTTCACTAGTGACATTGTTAAATGTGTTTCAATACCTTTTATTATACAGTAGCAAAATGCTCCTGTCACTGATTCATCTGGCAGCAGAACGGCTGCTGGGGAATACATAAGGTTAAGGAATAATTTGGTATGCTTGGTTTTGATTTTAAGCAATCTAGTATTTAGCAACTTAACAACTTAAGAAGATGACTCTTGTCTTGAAAAATATTTCTTGTACAGAGGCTTGTACAGAGCAATGTCCTTGATCCAGAAGCAGAATCCATGAAAGAGTATGTCAAGTGCAGTTTGAAGTTGGCAGACTGAAATTATCCATGAGTCTTTGATTTAATTTTGATGCCAGAGACAATCTTTGTTCTGGTATCTATCACAAAGCCTGTCAAGTCCTTGTCAAGTAAAAGTAAAATTGCATGTTCCAGTGTGTCCCTTTGCCAATACTAGCATATCATTACCTTTGTTTACCTTTCTTCTGTGTATTTCATTCTGTTTCTAGAAATTTAAAGTGCTTATCATTATGATTTCAAAGATGTCTTATTGGTAATTATATATTTCAAGATGAGCTGCTAGCTCTTCTGATTGAATTTCTCAGACTATCACTTTGAGCAAACTTAGGTTTATTTGTTTTAGTAGCTTACTGAGAAATAAACTTCATGATTATCCTCTTGTGATTCAAATCAGTCTCAGATTTATTTCCACACCAAGCACTGCAAGACAAAATAACGCTCATTTTTTGAATGGTGATTATGAGCAGCAAAATAAAAGAGTAATTCCTTAGGCAAATGCTTGATCCAACATCCCGGCAAGTTACTGCAATGTGTCTTTTGATTTGCAGAATTTGGGATCATGGTGTAAGTGTGCAGATTCAAGGACTCAACAGTTACTACAACTTCATGTCTTTTTATTGCCTTTCTTGTTACTTCTTGGTTACCCATTAAGGCCAAGATTACATATCAAGAGCTTTTGCGAAGGACTATAATTTTTCATGTATGTAAAGTATTTTTTCAAAATTCTGTTGGCTCTAAAATGATTAATGATTATAAGATAGAAAAGTGAATAAACTGAATGGCAATAACTGCATCTTCAGTTTTTAATCAAATTTTAAATATTCGTAATTTGCAAAACTACTTATGCAAATGAAATTGCCCCATCTCACTACCTATAATAATCCTACTCAGTTATGTTACTGCTAAGACATATACATTTATCAAGTTAAGATAAATGTGTGCAATTCTTCAAAGGCTTTGTGTAATTGCTTCTAGATTTGCCATCAGCTGTACTTGTCTTTGTGATTGTATCTGTACTTGGTAGGTTTTCATGTTGTAATTGTATGTTAATTGTTTGTGATCGTATCTATGAGGTTTTTATGCAGTAATTTTTAATGTCAATTGTCCGATTGTACCTTTGATGGAATTTTTAGTGTTACTTTTACCCAGAATGTACTTACTAACAAGAGATTCACAGAAACCAATATATATTAGACTGAAAATTATGTAGATGAAATGAGAGGACATTTCCACGAAGTTAACACATTGTGAATTATAAAGGTGAGTACTTTGATAATTTATAACTTTCCCCTTCAATTTATTCTGCCAAAGAAAAAGTGCTTGAGAAAGGCTGGTAACTGTAGTATGACTCAGTAGCTTTGAGAGTTTTCACAATCTTTCTGCTTGTTCCTTTGTGCAAATTCTGACATGCACTCTAGCTAATAAGATCAACTTTTACAATGTAATCAGGTTCCATTGATGTTTTTTTCAAGGCACAAACACAGCATAAGGGCAGAGCCACAGGCAGCTGCACTGGCCAGGCAGGCATTTTCCTGGATACCATCCAGTGGCAGGGACTTTGGTCGTGGGGTGGAGAGCCTTACTGTAAGCTTATTCAATCCAGGTGGTTTTGGTAGTGAGTATTGAGAATGATTTGTGTTGCCAGAGTATGAGGCTCTCAGTAAGCCCTGGAGCCACAAGAAATTTTCAAGACCCTATGTAAGCGTGGTCTGACTGTGCAGAAGGACAAATTCTAGGCATATTCCATAAATTCTAATATATGAAATAAAATTTTTTTCAGCGAATGTTTTTTTGTTCCTCCATATATTTCCCCAAAATGGCCTAACAGTAAATGGCAAAGGCAGAGGCTCCAAACCAAGTTAGATCTAGTAATTCAGTGGCTAAAATTCAGCAATAAATCAGAAAAAAAAAATCACTTCAGGCCATTTATGTTAGCAAATTCTATATGAGTGAACCATGAATAGGTGAGCAGGCAAGACCAGATGTGCTATTTAAATGGATTAGGTGGGCCAGTTAACTATTGTTAGGAGTCATTGCAATTGATTTAATTGAATCTGTTCTTTTGGCAGTTATCCCAAAAAGCAGACATTTAATTACCCAGGATGCCTGTGGTAGACAAGCAATTTCAGGCTAAATATGATATACTTCTAATCTATTGTGTGTTTTACTTAAGCATAAAGCATCCTTTACTCTTTTTTAAAGGTAGGAATAATTAAAAAAAAGTGATTTTACTGTTTTCCTCCAATCTGTGGAGTGCTCCAGGGTTGTCTGAGAGAAAGCATGAAGAGTAAGATGGCATATGAGAAGGAAGATGTGCCACTTTACCAGGGAAAATTTCAATACTTAGTTAAAGTAATAAGCCAAGCTGTTCTACTATAAGTCTTGCTTGAATAGAAATGTCTCAAAAGATTTAATCAAGGATGTCAGGATTTATAGTTCTGCACAGTTTAGAATATCCTAAAACCACTTGATCTCGTGAAGCTTATCATCATGATGAATTGGAAAGATATGGACTTCCTATGTTTCACAGATGCCCAGAGTTCAGTAAAAGGGAAAGAATTAAGTATTTGAGTCTTTCAAGAGAGAAGTGAATGCATAATTTAAACCTGTGCTTTCTGAGTTGTTCTTTAACACCAAAGAAGTAAAACCAAACCCCATAAACAGCTCAAAACACCTCAACAGCTCAAACACCTGGAACTGTTTCTGGAACCTCCGGAAGACTTCATGAGGTCATTAACCAGTATCTGTGTGGAGGCTGTGCCCCTTCCCTGATGCTTGTAGCCATTTCACTGGGCTGTGGGAGCTGTAATGGGTCCAATGGGACTCAAAAGAATATGCACAGGGAGGAAGACATGAGCGAAGTGTGCTGTTTTTCTGCCTTCTAGGAAAAGAGGTTTCTGAGTCTTGGTCTATTTTTAGGATTGCATCTGGTGTTTACATTCTGCTAGCAGACCAGACCAGACCAGAAAGCCTTTTACAGAAGCAATATGTATCTGTTCTCTCTGAGCAAGAGGATCTAATTGCTTGCTATCCCTACAAGATGGGTTACCTATCCTGTTGTCTCGTAAAATATTCTTCATGACAGGTTTTGAACTTTGTGTGGCTGAGGAAGGAACAAAATCAGTGTCTCCATTAATCTAAGACATCTCTAAACTCCTGACTGCTATGCAAAAGGCATGTGAGGCTCTAAAAAAATTATTAAGAATAGTAAGTTTTGCTTTCTTTTGGGTCACTAAACCCACAAACAATTTTTTGCTTGGATAAACAGATAAGGAATTGGTATTTTCCATTTGAACTGTATTTGAAGCATTTATCTCTCCTTAACTTAACTGAAAGAGCCCTAAAAATGAACCAACATGCCATGTACAGCATTTCTGTGACAAAAGCAGATCATGTCCATTCGTTTGAAGGTCTGGAACTCCAAAGAAGTTTGTACCATGCCAAGTAAAATCCACTCTTTTTCAGGGGATCAGCAAAAGGTTTTCTCATGCTCTGTTAGGTACAGATGGCCCAGCTTCCTGCTGTTTCTGCATTCACAGATCTCAATGTGTTCCTTGGAAAGAGGGTGATTTTGAACCTGAGGGAAACAGACTCTCCTTTAAACTTCACATCTGGCTGTGCTAAGAAGCCCAAGTTCAAAACAAAAATAAGCACCTCCTAGAAGAGTGTATATATATATATATATATATGACTGGTAATGAAAAAAAAAAAAAGAAAAAGAAAAGAAAGGTGTAGGTTTAAAGCTAAGCTAATTTGAGACTCAAGACTTGCAGAGGTTTGTGTGACTCTGACAGACTGTGCAGACAGAACTTCATCAAGTAATAAACCTTTCCAAGGAAACTCTGTCCTAAATATCAATGTTTGCCTTCAGTTTTTTATGCTCATTTACTGAGAATAACAAAAAATTTGGCCACTTTAAGTAGCAACAGTAAATTATATATTGTAGATTCATAGAATCATTTATGTTCACTGACACTTGATTACTTTATACTAATTGGTTTAGTAAGTACCAATTATATCCCTAAATGACTTTCTGAATGTTAATGTATCAGCTACATTTCTCATTTTTCTACATATTTGGTAGTTAGAAAATGAAACAGTAAGATTTCTCTTTCATACGTATTACTCATCATTACATTCTCTAGTAAAATGGTATTCCAGATGTAATGATATTTGCAAACACATTTAGACTGTAGTTCTTAGCATTCACATTAAATGTTAACCCATTATATTACTCAAGTTAGAATCAATGTGGCAAAAAAACATGGAGAGAAATTGTCATCTGAAGTTATGAACAGAATGTGTTTTGTAAATTTTTCTGTAAATAACTTTGGCTGAATAGTTAATGGAAATATCAAGGCTTTATAGTGACCCTAGATACTGATATGGCCTAATTCAACTCCAGTTTCATTTAGTAAAGCATCACATTAGCAATTCCTCAGAATAGAAATGGTCCCATGGGTGTTACTGTAGCTGTTCGGTTGGCTTTGTGTGCTGAAGATTTTTCTGCTGAAGAGTAATATTTTGCTGAAATGAAAAATCTTGAAGGAATATGTCAAATCCAATGAAAATGTAAGAAATTTAAAGTTTGGTTTTGAACTGACACTTGGAAATTAAATGGCAATCTTCATTTAGTTTTGCATGGAGCTTTGCTTTATTTTGTCTAAATTAAAGCAAACCTAAACCAATATTTATGTAAAAATGTTGATATGAAATGACAATTATTAAGTCTAGACTTCTCATGCCCATCTTCTTTTTAACTTCAAGTTAAATACTCAGTGTTCCCCATGATTGTTTTGGAAAACACTATAAATATTTAACACCCACACACAGATGAGAAGGAACAGCCTTTAGCTTATGCAAGTAGGTATTAAAAATCTTTATATATGGCAACAACATATACCTATTCTGCCCATGAAGAGGCAGATGAGGCTAACTGTAAGTGAACTCGTTTGCTCTCCCTTAGGAGTCTAGCTGCAGTAGAATTGAACACTATGTGAATTAATTTATCCTGCTTTCAGGCTGCTTGGCAGCTTTTGGCACTTCTGCTCCTCTATTTATGGCTGGCCTGAGGATGTACACGCTGCATGACAGTACACAGCACAGGCATATATCCTTAGTCAGTGTTTGAGCATGGGAGTAGTTGTTACTCTGAGGTGTCAGCTGGTTATTTCTTCGAGAAGCTGTCATGGGGATTGCATGCTCTGGAATTTACATTACTATCTTGAAATACTGTGCGATTTTTTTAGATTAAAGGACTCTGTCATGTTAAATGCACACCACATTTTGAATTTTATATCTTCCCTCCATCCTTAATGTGTTTTGAATTAAAAATTTTTAATTTGTTTTCCATTTGAATTACTCTCTGCTATCACACTTCTCTTTTGTGTTAATGTCTGGTCCTTTGTTGGTAAAAATGTGATTTCTCTTTGTTTAAAATGGCTGTGTTTTAAAATTCTGAACAAACAGTTCACATGAAAACCTATGCTAAGTGTTTGACAGGAGGAATGTAAATTCACTTCAGAATCACTACTTCAGAAAGTCCCATTGCATTTTGTTTTTTCGTAGAAAATCTGATATTACAACGCGGTGTAACTGTAAAATCTTGAGGTCTATTGCTGTTATTAATTGTTTTGGTATGGTAAGACAACCCGAGCTGCCAATCAGAACTGAGGCACCCATCATGCTAGATGCAAGGACTTTGACAGCTTATTTCCAGCCCATGAAGAATACATAAAGTGGGCTAGGTGCTAAACATGAGATACACGCTAAAGGGGGTGATTATTCAGACACACTACATATGCCTGTAAGCAATATCAAACCGTGAAGAGAGGAAAAAATAGCCTTCCTTATGTATACACACACTTTCAGAGCTTGATATAATACTAAGAACAAAGTTGTATTTTAAGGTTCTGTCCCCTGAGCTGGGGATCTCAAGAAATATGTATATTTAAGACATACCACCCTGCAAAGGTATCTGAGAGAGAGTTTGACATGCTGTAATATCTCCTTGCACCCTGTAACTTGGTTCTAGGGGTGATAATTAGCATTACACCATGGCCAGGTGGATTAACTGTGCTAGTGTAAAGCTCTTAGAGTCAGCTTGAATAAATCTACATGCAACTCCATTGCAGAGTATACCTAATGTAGGTTACTGTTGTATTTCATACAGAATTTAAAAAATATTAATGAAGGAAATTCCATACTGTGTTTGCAGCAGAATAGAGGTTGTTTAAATTGCTTTATACCCCTTTTCTATTGAATAACTCCAACATATGGAACTGTAACCAACTGGAATCCAATGCCAACTGTAAACAAGTGCAATCTAATGCCTCTCTCTTTCACTTTTAAAGAAACTATGGGATTTCTTTGGTCTACGGTAACTTAAAAATCATTGCTTGTCATAATACATCTGATACTACCTAGAAGTCCTATCCTAATTTCTCTTTGTCTCTAGTCTTTGAAGGTGCTAAACCCAACCTCAGTGGAGGAATAATCTCTTTTTCATTGTTTCCAAAAGATGGTGTAACTGAAAATTACTGAAACTGAAGGGGAGAAAAATTGATATCCTCAAAGAAAAAAAAAAAGTGCAGCAAAGTCTAAAATTAAAACATACTGAAGCAGATTTGATATAGAACATAGCAAGCTTGAGCTAAATGGATGGTTGCCAAAATTGGGTATTACTTTCCTTAGAAAAAGGAGAGTTTATTTTGAATTCTGTGTTCAAGCTGCCAAAAGCATAACTCATCATAATGTTAAAAATAATAACACCTTAGTGCAAGACAACAGTGCAGCAAGTGATGATTCGTGTTAACGTTCTCATTGGAGAGATGGTCTGTTTGGTAAACTGGGCATTGAGTAAGTACTTGCAAAACCTAAGATCTGTGGTGAATTCTGCTATTTGTTGCCTTTGGGATCCTGAGTGTGTTATTTCTTGGCTGCTCTTCCTACCTATTGTTCTGTCTTAGTTACATAGGTGGTAAACTCCTGGGAACAACATCTATCTCTTCTTTTCCAGAAAGCTAAGTGAGACACATGGTTTGTCCTCTCCCTCTGTTAATTTAAATTTCAAAATCCCAGACTGACTCCCCCCTCAGCAAATCTGTTTGTTCTTTCCCTTTCCCTACTCTTTGTCATTCTGCCTGTTCCTCTCCTCTGCTCTCCCCTGCTTCAAAAGCTGCAGGGATCTTAGAGGACCATGTTTATGATCTCCAGGAACTAATCTGGCTCGTGTCATTGGAAAAGTGCTTTGCTGTTTCAAGCACATATTTTGATGACTCTCTTCAAAACATATTTGTTTCCAGAGCTGAGTAAGTCAGAGCTTTTCTCAGTCACATAAATCAACAAACAATCAATGAGAGTCTGAAAAGAGAACACTCAGGTCTGGCCAGTTTGCTTCTAGTTTTCCTAAAGTGAATATTTTATGCCTATATTGTAAAGCTTAACTGATTTTTGACAGCTCTGAAACAAGACAACTGATTTCTAAGGAACTTTACAAATTAAGCAAAGCTTAATGAATTGTGGGGCATTCAAATATTTTTAAATTCAATCAGACTCTAACATTTCTGTTGCATCACATTGTTACAGAAAGGCTAATGAGTTTTGTTAAATTCTGTAGGACTTTTACATAAAGGGAAAAGTAATTTTCCCTTTCTGACTAAACAGCAACTGAAAAATGATGGTTTGTAAGAAGTATTTGGTTTCCCAATGGGAACAAAATCAATCTAATAATAAACTTATTTCCAAGGATATTATTGTTAAAAAAATATTCTTTAAAAACCCCAAAGATATTAGCTCTGCCTTTGAAAATAATATGGTTTTTAGAAGGAAATTCGGGATTTAATAACATTTTCAATGAGGCCTATTGTATCTTTACCATATCACATTCTATTTAAGTAGAATATAAACTAAGGGGTTTTGTTTGTTTATTTCTTCTGGGAAAAAATGTTGTTTTCTTCTGGAATTAATGGTAGGTTATTGGTAAGAGTCAGAGAAAGGCTAGGGAAATTATTTACAAGACCTCTTTATAAGTGCTGGTACTAGAGACCTTATTGTAGGGGATTTATATTAATGGGGTGTCATATGCAGCAAGGAATAAAACACATCCTTAATGTGGGTAAAAGCACTGAAATAAAATGGAGAGAGGATTAGATCAAGCTTGCAATTACTTTTGTCTGACAATAGCTAATTTTGCAAAGTACTTGAGGAAAACAAGATTGGATCATAAGGATTTAGACTAGCTACAGTTAAATGCTTGCAAATTAACCTTCTCAGTTTCAGTAACTTTTAAGGATTGATTTATCTTTAATTGACATATGTATACCTATGCATAAATGTACAGATACATGATTAAAAACTGAAAATATAGCCAAAAGAAAATGATGGGTGAGTTGCTTAAATAATATAAACTAAATTCCTTTGAAAAAGGATCAAAACCCTGTTTTGTAAAAAAAAATTTAAAAAACAAATCTTCTGAGATAATTTCAGTGGGTTTATTTTTCCTGAGAAAATGTAGCCAAGTATTTCTTAGTGAAGCTGAGAGGCAAAAAAAGCTTTAGCTAATAGTGTCGCCCACTGCAGAGAGCTCTTGAATTCTAGATGTGGTTCTAAAACTAAGGTTCAGAAGCTGATTAAGGACCAGAATCCCTGACTGAGTTTCTGATTAACATTTTGAACATGGAGTGAAATATTCAGTCTCTGCATAATTACAAAATATAGGCATCAAAGGAGAAAAATGCCTTTGAGTGATCTATTCTATCTCTTCCTTAGAGTAAGATAATATTTTTTAAGCTGACAGTTACAAGGGTTTTTCTGAAAGTAATTCTGAAGGTTCCCATTGATAGAATGCAAACTGTATCTCTTGGAAAAATATTCTATGACCTAAAAGGTCTTTCTGGAAAATTTTGCTGCACCACTGACATCCACAAATCTCTCTTTCTCTCTCAGGTGCAGTCTCTTTAACTTATGTTTGCCTTTACATTCATATTAAAATATTAGAATGAAAAGAGAAATGACCTAAAAACATAGAGAGTTTAAAAATATTTTAAAAGCCCAAACCTGCATACAAAGAAAAACAAATGCATTCAAAATTTTTCTGAACATTTGAATCATAGAAAGGGACATACTGCATTAGAAGCCGTGGTGGGTTGACCCTGGCTGGATGCCAGGTGCCCACCCAGCCATTCTATCACTCCCCTTTCCACCTGGACAGGGGAGAGAGACTTTCTTTCTTTTTTTACTTTCTTCTTTTCTTTTTTTCTTTCTTTTCATTTTCTATCTTAGGTTCCTATATTGGTATGGGGTCAAAGTTATATATCCAAATAAAATCTGTGATTGAATTTAAATTATCACATACGTCGCTCTTGTGAAAACTGTGTCCAATTGTGAAGTTTTCTTCCACTCTGAAATCTCTTCTTAATATTCTGTTAATCAGTTTTCTGATGCTTCTTGAATTTAAATGGTTCACTTCTTACACAGTGACTAAATAGTGTTTTTGAATTATGCAATATTACTTTTGTGTTATTTTTTTAAAAAATGTATATTCTAGCTTGAGCAATTGCATTTGGCCTCTCTTTATTTCCTTTGGAGCTTAGTAGGATCATTATTGTCTCCCAGTTGCTTTAATATAATATATGAGGACACACAATGTAAAAAGAAGCCAAACATACATCCAAAGAAGCAGTGTATTTTTTAACACATCTGTTCAGTACATATTGTATTTTCTTTTTGGGTTCTATAACATTGCAGCCATGACCAGATTGGTTTATATATTTAGGTATAATAATCCATATATGTACTTTCTGTGCATAGATTTCTATTTTTATTCTGGTCTGCCATAAAGGTTTGAAAGACCCCTTTTATCATGAAGTCATTGCTAGTTTGGTTCTTGGATTCTTTCCACTTTTCCAGTTGTCCCCTCAGTCTACATTAAATTTTCTTTTTTTTTTTTTCTTTTTTTTTTCTTTTTTTTTTTGAAATTAAATAGATAATACTCCATGAGAACTTCACACTGCGCTATACTTGCAATGTGATGTTAAAGAGCATTAGACCTGCTGTTTGTGTCACAGAGAAAGCATTGCAAATCTTGTTGTGGGGCTCCTGATGCAAGGACTCCCAGCTATTTTCTCAGACAAATAGTTTTCATTCTTATTTTTGAGCTGCCAATCTCAAGAATTTTTCAACAATCTCCTCAAACAGATATCTAAAGGTAAAAACATCAGTTGTTTTCATTGTGCTCTTTTGGCAGAGAGGTTTCATGAAGTCTGACACTTGGCTACATTTTGTTTTTCATTCTCTGTAGGTGGTTCAGTAAATTTGTTGACATAGACCAGGCAAAAGTGAGATCCTTTGAGTGCACCTTGAAGATGTCAGTTGCTATCCAGTATTTCTGCTGCTTTCCAATAGTGCCAGTGTTCTCTGGGAACATGATGTAAAAAACAGCCCTAAATATAAATGAGTTCGTGTATGTAATGTATACTTCTTCAAAATTTGAATTGTTTAGTCTTTAGGAAAGCTGACATACAATAAACATGCAAAGTTGTTAATGCTTCTCAGAAAGTATTGGTTATATTTTGTAGGACAATGAGTGTGTTAATTAGATGTTGGACTGGTGACAGTGCTATAAAATGACCAGACCTGTAGCCCTGCTCCACATGCAGTATACTCAGTGCTGATACCAGTATAGCATTCCTCCTGTCAAAAGTGAGCTTGGAATCTGTATGCTTTACATAGACAAAATCACAGAAGCTCCTGTCTCCCTCTGCTCTACCTGGAAGTCATGCAGATAGTAACTGACAGAAGGGAGCTCTGCAGCATTAGGCATGAAAGGCTCCTTCAAGAGGAAAGAGACAAATACCAATAAATTCTGTTTCAGCTCCAAGCACAAGTGCAGTCACTTGAAGGCAGCATCTGCTCTCTGTATCAGTGACTAAAATGACAGTTCATTTGCTAATAACTAATGTTATTTCTGTAGAATCCAGTCTAAATTCATCATAAGAACAACTCCATCCTAAACAGGTGATAGTCATCCATATTGACTGGGGAATTTTCAGTGATATGAAATTTTCTAAAACTTAAATGAAGGGTGTCAAAGCTTTCAAATCAAGGGAAACAAATGCATGACATCATGGTATAGATTGCTAAACTAATCACTCTAGAGAAAACTTGTAACAACTCCAGATGCTTCTTGCTTGTATGGGAAAGAGCGATGATATTTTGGAAGCATGGGCAATAATTGTCCAAATTATGAAGCATATTTTTTGTAGTCTTTGTTTTCCTAATGGTAATGACAGTAGGGTTCCCTTATTCTGCTCACTGGGGAGTAAATGGAAATACCAATCCAAATGATATTCAAACTCCTATCTTTCTTTGTTCCTCTCAGAATAATCTGTTGTGGATATGAAACATAAGACCTGTGGATCTGACTGAGCTAATAGGCATATTTCTAGCAGAATAATTCATTTCTTGAAGCACTTAGGTTTTATCCAGGAAAAGAATGCAT
Source organism: Myiozetetes cayanensis (assembly GCF_022539395.1). Lineage (NCBI taxonomy): Eukaryota > Metazoa > Chordata > Aves > Passeriformes > Tyrannidae > Myiozetetes > Myiozetetes cayanensis. Next base: position 26,997,397 of record NW_026086604.1, on the reverse strand, counting down.
ATTTCAAAATGACAAAAGCAAAATATTTCCTATTTCAGTTTCAGCACCAAGGAATAGATAGGCTGCTTCTGCCACAACCAAATCTAATTTTTAAAAAACAATGAAAAGACACTGTCACAAGTAACATCATTGTCAGTATTTTCTAGAACCTTGATGTATTAAACTTCACCTTTGCTGTGAGTATCAATGATGTGTTACAGAATTTTGGAGATTGGACAAAAGCATTTGTCAGGAAATAGAGGTTGAAGTAGTTCACTCATATACTGTGGAGCAGTATTTTTCAGTAGGTATGCTTTGCATTACTGTTTGTTTTGATTCACTACGACAATGTGCAAAACAGTAAGGGGATCAAAATTGCTACCTACCTGTCTAATATCTAAATGCGTATAAATATTTTGACACGAGGAGCTGAGATTTTAAAATGCTAAGCACTACTGCAAAATGGATTAGCCTTTAGTAAGGGGAGCTTCAAATTGCAAGTGCCAGGGGGTTAATAGAAAGCAGTGCGCCACATTTCCTGATTTACCCTTTCACTATCTTGTCCAAAACACCTGGGTAATGTGCTACTCATAAATTATAATTCAATAAGCATATTTTGAGTTTCAATCGTTATTATTTTCAAAAGTTTCAAATAAACTGTACTGGAATTCTGGCTATGTGGAAAAATGCTCTGCTTTGGTTAGTGCTATAGAAATACCCTATGGGCAAAATGAACATACGGTAGAATTGATCAGCCTTTTTGATAACTTCAGAGTAGCTGGAGATTTAGAGATACTCTTTTTCCCAGTGGACTCATGGGAACAAATGTATTAATTTTAAATTAGTTTTTTATCTTTATCTCTTTTTTTTGGCTGAGAACACAGGAATATTTTGTGTGAGACTGTAAGTTCAAAAAATATAGCAGGTTTATTATTTCTGTAGAGTTTACAAAAACATATGTGACATAATTCATGGGTGATGTACATCTAACTTGGATTTCACCTCCTTTCCTGACACTCTCTGACTGCAGTCTTCAGCTCTGATACCTGATGAGCCATGGAAGACTTTTGTCAGCTTTGCAGCTAACCGTGAATGCTGAACCCCTTCAGCCACAGCAGCATGTTTGTAGCCTTGTGAAACTGGTATATGATGAGCTGGAATCAATGGGTTAAAACATCTACATCTGAAGAAATGTTTATTAGGTTCTACTATCCCTTGGAGAAAGGAAAACCTGTTTGAAGTAGACGGGGTATTGCATATTGGCTGTGGTAGGTTGCTCTTTATATGACAAGGCTTTGTCAGCCTTTGAGGGTTGTGTCTCCCTCTCTCTGTACCTTGCCAAATGCCAAGGATTCCTAAAGGCCCCATAATTTATAAGGGATAATCAGATGATGCTCTGTGTCAGCTAGTGATCTACTCTCATGTCCTGGTTCTGGCCAGGACAGGGTGAATTTTTTACAGTAGCTGGGAGGAGGCATGGCTAGGACATGGAGATTATGCTATACCACCTTACATCATTGCTTAGGGTGGGGTTGGGACTCTCTTTCAAGCAGAAGTAGTTCCTTCTGGTTGAGAAAACATGGCAGAGGGAGCTGTCCAGTGTTGTCTACTATCAGGGAGTTTTTCTGTGTGAATCATTTGTTTTTTCTTATACCTTTCATTACTAATATTGTTGCTGTTCATTTTCATGTCTCATTACTATTTTCACTAAATTGTTCTTATTTTGACCCATGATCTATCTTTGCCTTTTGTGACCCATGATCTGTGCCATTGGAGAGGTGGGGGGGGAGCGACACATGGTTTCAGTGGGAGTACTAAATTTGAGAATACCATTCCTAAACCATGACATCTCCCATCTCATTCCCCTGGAATTTTTCTGCCTCTGCACTCATCCTGTTTCCCTTATCCTTTGTCAAGGGTCATTGTCAATTGTCACTCAATAGAGTGGTGTATTCTTTCCACATAAAACACCAAAGAAGGACTAAGGAAATGGAGCAAGGAAGTGTTTTAATCTATGTAAGTCCTTAAGATGAGATTCCCAGGAACATTCATACCAGGTGGTGTTGCTACCATCAAGTGGAGTGTCTTGTAAGTCACTGAACAGTTACTGTGAGTGAAATCACTTGCATTTCCAACTTCACATATTGTGTTACTCATGTCCTTTAATACTAGGTTTCAGTTTGGCTATTTGGTACTAATATATAGCACACAGAATTTATATATGATATTTTTGACTGCTTTTTCACTTTGTTGTTTTTTGATAAGATTATTAAAAGTCAATCAATGTCACTGATTTACTTTCTGATCTCCTTTCCATTCTACTCCTTTCCAAAAATGAATATCAGGATATTTTTCTTCAATGTTGGACTTTCTACCCTATCTCAATTTCCTCCTCAGGTCTACCAAAGCAAAAAAAAAAAAATTGAACTATTTTCCTGATGATGAATTCACTATATCTGCTCTGCTTCTTCAAAGAGCTTTGTAGTATAGAATGTACTTCTCAAAAGACACATAAAAAACCCAGGGTTTTCAGAAGTGAATTTAATAGTAGACATAAAGAACTCTGACAGTCTCCGTCCCCATGAAATTAATCGGATTTTGGTCTTTAATTTTCTGCAAGGACACTATTTTGCTCTGATACACAAGAAGTTCTGATCCAATACTCACCAATGGACAAAGCTGCATTCAAAATGAAACAGCAGTTCAAGGTTTCAGTTGCTACTGACAAAAATGTCTAAATCCAAAGGTTTGTTTTACCATTAAATTTTTGTTTCAAAATGCTCTTCATTTTTGTATTTTATTTTTGTACAAAGGCTATGATGATTATTTTTTTCTGTTTGGTTTAGTTTTTTCATTAATTTATATTTTTATATATATATATATTTGTACTTTTTTATATGTTAGGAAATATCATGTTATTAATCCATTACAACAGCATCTATGTCATAATATTAACTCTTGAACAGTCCTATTTTATGTTATGATTCTCCTGCTGTAATGCTTCCTCCTGGACACATCAGTTTGAGAACTTTGCAGCTCAGTTCTGCATGAAGTTTGCTGAGCTGATAGAAAAGGGTAAAACTTGGGAACATGGCAGCACATATGTTGAAAGAAAAACTAAAATACCCTCAGGATCAGTGCCTCTGAACCTCTCCTGACCTGTAATATTTAGAAATTTGAAATTTACATAATATGATAGCTTTAGTTAATTTATTAAATTTAAATGTGTCTTATCATGACTGGATGTTAATTCTTTCTCAGTATCTTGCAGCAAACTCTTCTCTGTGTATTTGTGATGTAAAATTTAATGGCTACATGCCATAAGTTTCCAACATTAGGTATAGAACAAGAATGCCCTCATCAAAAAGCTTTCCCATATTAATTTTTCTGATTGATTTTAGAGATAAAACCTTTATGTTGTGGAAAGTGAGAACATATCACCTTGTTAACAATAAAGGCTCAGTATACATGGTGAAGATATGCAACTGCACCAGGGAGTCAACCATGATGATGAGGCAGATACCAGTATGTGCTCTAGATAATTAAACACAACTAGACTGGATTTTGAATTATTTCTACTTTGGTACAGACCTGCCTTTTCTGCTGTTTAGCTCACAGGAGTGCATAGATCTTATTCCATGTTAGCCTTTACTCTTTCTGTTATATTTATGTTACTGATACTGAAAGCGTTATCAGAAACTGCATAAAATCTTTTTGTAGTGTTTCATATTTATTAAAAGAGAGCTGTTGTTTTTCTCAGGTATCAGCATTTTTGGTACAGCAATCAACTCTAGTATTTTTATTTTGTGCTCTTTCTAACTTCAAACTTTATTTTTTCCTTTTCTTTCATATTTTTCTGCCTCTGGAAAACTTCATTACATAAAAATTAAAATATGCACTGCATTTACTGTACAGTATACGTCAGCTTTTATTGGGCTTCTTATACCTTACTATGTGTTTTTTTTGATGATATATAGGAAATTCTTGTTTGTTTTTTCTAAAACACTTTTAAAGATCTTTCTGCCTCATGCTTCATGGAGTTTTAAAGAACATTTTAAATAAAAACAAAAGACCACATATTTCACTTCTTTCCCCCCAGTTCTGGCAAGCCTGAGGATACTTTTTAAAGAATGGTGAATAGATTGAGGCTATGATTGAGAAGTCTTCCTTACGCTGCAGAGACACACAGAACTTCACCAGAGCACTGTAATCTTTTTCTGAAGTATTGGAGAAAAGTAATTTTTTTGTAATACAAATATTTCTGATCCCACAGAGACATACGTAATTCAGTACACAGAGGAAAAATCTGTCCACCAAATCTTTTTTTAGAGCTTCTCAAGAACAAGATATATACCAAGACAACTTTTTGAACTTCAGTGTTAAAAGCAAGAGCACGTTATCCTTACAAGTTTTTTATTTCCTTTCTTTTTGAGAAACTGTACTTCCACATTCCTAATGAATAGTAGGTCACTGACTAGATGGAAAACCTTTAGTTTCTGAGGCCTTGTGGAATCTGTGAAGAAGCACACCAGCCACCATCCCTCCAGATGGGACAGGGCTCTGCTCTCCTCACGTACTTTGCAGTATTCAGGGAGGAAATCAATATTAAAAGAAGCCATGACTTTAAGGCTGGAAGCCAACATTTAATGTAGATGTTTCTCAGAGTTGAGGATTAGTATGTGCTTTGTTTTATTCATTTTGATCAAGGCCTCTCAGAACCTCTGCCTTGGATAGCTGAGGAAAGACACTTCCTGACCATCACAGTCATCTGAGGCTGGATGCAGTGTTCAGTGACAGTGAACCCTAAGGCTGATGTAACTGGCAGAGTTCAGTAGACTTAGAATAGTATGAAAAATATTTTTAAGCAAAAGCTGATATTTTCAGGAGATCATGTGAGACCTGCGCCAGTGTTTAAGGCAAAGTATAGCAGATATTGTGAATAAAGTAAAACAGAAATGGAAATGGAATTACGAAATGGTTTTTACTGTGCTCAGCATTGAGAAAATGATAATTTTTGTAACAGACAGAAAAAGTTACTGTAATTATCTGTCATGATGATGCAAATGGTCTGTGCTGACCACAGTATTCAGACTTGCATCAAGTTATCCTGTTCCTCACATTCATGTTCCAACATGATGAAAATCTACAGTGTAGGCAGAAATTCAGAAAATGAGACTTTCATTATAACCCCATGGAGATTAAATTTGTCCTGAAAAGTAATCACAGACCAGAACATTATTTATAGGTAGCCTGCATGTGACCCTAATAAAGGAAAATTACACTATGGGCAGAACAAAATTTGCTTTGAATTAGAGCTCAAAGATCAACATGATGTTCCACGTTAAATAGAGGAGATGGGAAACTGTTATCATAGTAATTTTGAGGATTTGAATTAAAGACAAATAAAACCAACATTTCAGAATTTTTACTGAGGTTGCTACATTACCCTCTACAGTGACCAAGATTATCTAGGACTTGGTGTTTCTGACTTCAACAGGTTTGAGTAGCACTGGGACTACAGCTATTGTAATGAAGGACAGCTGAAAGTGAAGTTCAAAATTAGGATTTTTCATGGTAGGTAAGATGTGTAGCATCTGTTGACAAACTATGGTAACAAGGTTTTGAAGTGTTTTAATTCCATGTGTCACCAAATATTGCTGAGATTAGATGGAAAAATCACTCTTTACATAAATCCAGCAGCTGATCACTAGCAACATCACTGTGTCTGTTAAGACTTTTTTCCTTATAAACAAAGGGAAGCCGTGATCCAGTCATTGTTATGTTAAATACAACATGCCTTGTCTAGCAAAGCATGTAACTACAAGTTTACCTTTCAAAATTCACAGCTCTATCATACAGAATCAAGGCCTCAGTGCACGTTTATTCAAAACTCCTCTGAAATCATGCAGCACTGGCATCTTGATTGGGGAAAATTTATACATGTCAAAGCTTCAGAGCTTCAAGGTATAAGTGTATGGTTTTTAAGGTAAAGTCTGCGTCACTAGCAGTTCACATGAAAAACCATTTTACTGCCATTGGCAAGTGCAAGATATCAATCATTCTACTTCACGTGAGGGCACAGGTAGGGCAAGGGTGTGCGAAGCTCAAACAACAATTTTTCTGCTTCTGACAGCCCTAGTACAAGTACAGCTGGAAAACTGTGTTGAGTTTTAACACTTTTTTCCACAAGGCATGGCTCAGTTAGGAAAGTCACAAAAGAATCATCAGAGCTCTCAAAAACAGTGTGTAAAAAAATATTACATGAAATGGGATTGTTCATTTCAGAGAAAAAGTGAGGAAGGCAGAGTAACCAATTTTCAAGTGTTGCTGCAGAATAAATTAAGATGAAAAAAATACTTTCCGTATGCAGGATGTTGGATATATAATACTCAATTCAAACAAAACAAAATATAGACTATTAACTAAGAAATTATAAAGACAGTTAAATACTAAAATAAGTTGACTGGGAAGGTTGTGGAATCTTCAGCCACTAAAGGTTTTAAAAGACAAACTGGATAGATGTCCCTCAGGTGTATATCTGGGGGAACATGGTGACCCAAAGGGACAGGCAGAGACTGGCAATGTGGTACAACAGTGGAGATAGGCTTGAGCTAAGAAAAGGAAGCAGCAGCAGTGAGGTTTTGGTTACAGAAAATGAGGGGCTACTGAACTAAATTGCATCTCATGGTCATATCTAATTGTATGATACTGAACATTTTCCACTAAAAAAAACAACTTTGGGAAATTAATTGGGAACTATACTAGTAAAATATTGATATTGTGTTTCCTTTCATTTGGAATTGTCAAGAAATGTAACTTTATATAACACTGCTATTTATGACATTTCTTTAAAGTAAATATTTTAAAAGTAAAAAATGGGCTGTTAAACCTGAAAAAAACCCCATAAAATTTAATAGGTGTTCTGGGGTTTTTTCATTCCATAATATCAGAAAATAAATTCTAACAAGAAATGGGCTTGCATAAATAAGGAATTCTGGCAAAAAATTGGGTTCACATAATTTTTAAATCTAAGCTGTTGATCTCTATAGGTATGTCCACAAATATTAATAGCAAGGGCAAGACACATTAAGTGGGTTGTTGGAGTAGTTTCTCAAAGTAATTTTACTCTAGTCTGACCCAAAGCCAAACAGAAATTTATCAAATAGATTAAATGGTAAAATTAATAGTAGCATTTCAAATCTCAGTCTTTAAAGGGAAATAAAGGTTCCACAGAAAAATGTAAAGTTCATCTATAAATGGTGACTACTTAAATATGCACTATGCCTACAGGAACTCTTTAATTTAACTATGATTAAGATATGAGGAGGGAAATGTATATTCATACTTTCAGAAAGAATCAAAATAATATTCAGTTGACATTTTCAATAAGTATTATTGGTCAGTGTCAAGGAATAAGTAGCAGACAGATCTCCTTAAAAGTAAGATGATGTACCAGAGGGTTATGAGACCAGACAAGCTCATCAAAGTTGATTCCCCCCCCCATTTTAGTTCACTTCTCATTTCTTAGGATTTCTCTTCTGAAGGATACCAGATATTTCATTTCCTTCATTTTCTGCTCTGCTCTCCATCATTCTTAGGTGAAGCCATTTGATTAAGTTTGTTGTTTGCTTTGCAGCTACTTCTTTGACCATTAAAAGTTGCCAGCAGAAAGTTCTATTACCTGTGATTGTGGACATCTTTTGGGAATGATGTACTTTATGGGTTACTCTCACGAGTGCCCTTGGGTGTAACTCTTCCTCCCTTTCAGATTTGTTTAGACTTGGCTTTAGAAGCCCATACTTCCCAAACAGAGGACTCCAGTCCTCGTTGGCCTCGTAGCATCTGCCCCATTGTCTTTTCTCATTCCCAGAACTCGGTGCTACTCTTTTGGCAGTGCTGAAAATCCTGTCAGATTTCCCTCCTGCAACACAAAGACTTAAGATTCCTACTCTTTGCATATTCAGGTTCCAGATTTTATCTGCCAACTATATTCTTAATCTTTTTAGATTTCTTTTGCTCTCTACTTTTTTTTTCTCCTTGTGTCTTTCTGATTCTTTATTTGAGATACTTTTTTTGGCAGCTGATTTCCTTTTATTGCATTCTGTTAATATTCTGATTTTCCCAGCAAGTCTGGGACAGTAAGGATCTTCAAACAGCATCTGATTTAAACAAAGCTGGAAGAAAACAGAAGTGATCAAGACAAATCTGATTGATTGTAGAGATCTTAGTACCAGGATGCTGGAAATATAAAGAACTGGTGAAAAATGTTGGAACAATATACTAAAAATATGACTGAATGATGATGATGTTTGTCAAAACTGGTTTTGGAGCCAAGTCAGATAGTACTGAAATTAATTTTGCTCTAGTGGAAACTGTAATAGACCACTTTCAACCCTACCATAGAAAATTCATTGGAGGTTTGGTGGAATACCACATATAGTGCAACTGTTTCAGTGCTGATAATGGATTTAGACTCATGTTCCTTATCAATTGTGCTATTTTCAGGGTGAGCTCAGGAGGGAAAACGAATCCCACAGCTGATGTAACATGAACACTTTTCAGGCACCTCCATACTGTTGTGGAACTGTCCTTAGCCAAACCTCAAAATGATTATCAACCAAGTTCTAGATATTTCAATCTATGTAAAGGTTTATCCTATTGTAACCTATTTCTGACACTAGTGTACCTTTTCCTGTAACCAAATATAAAAGAATATAAGATCTTCTATAAATGTTCTCAACATCAGTTTGTTAAAGACAGGTTTGAACTTAGTTCAGTGTTTAGCTTCCACATCTATTTCAAAGACATTCCCATTCCTATTTAGAAGTGTGCCAATTAAGTCTATTGAAAACCATAATTTAAAACTTCCTTAAAATTAAATGAAGTATTTAATCACATACCACAAATACAGTACGTTCTGCTACTTCCTTGTTTTATGTTCAGTTTTTAGAGTAATAGGAAAGGAATTTATCTAAATAAATGTCACTGTTATTATTATAGTTGTTGCCAACACTTACCTTTGAACAAGCTTTATCTTTTGTCTCATTTACCCATGTGTGATGATATATCATGGCATGTCTGTGATATATGGATATATACCTGTATCTGCTGACAGATGCAGTGCTCTTGAAATATTTCTTCTCTATCATAAAGGGGCTGATTTCAAAAACTATAAAAATCTCATAAACATTCCTGTGGAATTATCTCTGGGAGGCTGCTTTATTTTTATGTTCTGCCTCATGTGAGGCAGAAGCTTAGGTTTCCTTTGCTCTCTTCTGTTTGTATTGTAATCTGTCACTGATATTCTGTTGTGAATTAGGATGTCTGCTATATAACACCAGTCAGAATGCAGTGTGTTAATAAAAGAAGTAAAATGCAAGTTTGCTGTTCAGGGGGCAGTATGTCTTAACCAGAGACAAAGGCAGTGAATTCTGAAGGTAAGTTTTGTGTCAAAGTATATGGAGAAATTGTAGGTAATTTGGACATGCTACAAATGCAGACAAATTGCTTCATGGATAGTGCATAAATAAAATAAGAGGATCACTAATTATTTAAATGATGAAAGATACTTTGATCCATACAAAAAAAGAAAAATGAAAAGAATTGAAATTTCATTTGCTGTGAAATATCTTTTCTTTACCTGATGTTGTTTGAAAGGGTTTCCTTTGTGCAGTGTGAAGTTATAGTTCAGAGAGGTTTTACTTTCATTCTTAAGGCTTTATGTTACCATTGTGTATGTGCTTCTGGATCAATACTGGAAATATAAGCATTTGGGGAATGAATAAATGAAAAGTGTATAACCTAAAAGTGTGGAATATAAGAAGGGCTGTAAACCATGCAATGGGGTCAGTCACCATGAGAATGCAATAAATTTCATGGCATTCCTGGTTGTCTTTGGATGAAGTGGGAAGGTTTATTCAGGCATATTCCCATATTCAGTCAAGTCTAGTAAGAGAGTAATGATGAATAACTGCAAGTGAGTCATTTAGAGGCTTCTCATCACAGCTGTTGTTTGAACAACATAGCTCCACAACGTTTTGCCACAGGTTAAAATAGAAGGTGCAGCAATTGCTCTACCAGTGAAAAAGATATTCTTGATTATCTGGCAATTAATCAGACCTAGATAATATGATAGGAATAATTTAGATAGAGCTTAATGCAGATCAAGATAAAGACAGGCTCAGAAAAGTTTAAACCCTTAGGGTTTTTTTCAGTGGGAAAGAGACGTCACTTAGAGGGTGTTTTCATGCCATTGAGTAATACACTGTGTACCTATTGTGATTATGGGCAAGAATTAACAGACAAGTAAGGAGTTTTGGAGGATATGTATAAGTTAACATAAATTGAATAGGGAATTAAATACATGCAGAGGATCCAAATACAGTTTTTGATTCACTAAATATACCATTGCTGTTGCAGAAATACAGAGGAATTGGCAAGGTTAATTGGTTCAGAGATTGAGCAAAAAGTTTCTGCTTGAAATATGAGTCTCTGGATCAGCTGACTTGATGGTCAGACTATAAAGCCATAAATTTTAATTACTCTGGCTCCTATGGAGTTTGTAGAAGACGTAATCCCAATTTCTTTATGCACCAAAATGTCTAATGACTTCTGTACAAGTGGATGTGCAGAGAATGCACAATCAGGATCTGAAATGATTATACACTGTTGGATCTTGCCACTGTTTTCAGTGATATGAACTGGCTGTTGATGTAATTTAACCTGGAAAAATCGTGCAGCTGAACTGACTAGCTCTGCAATTTTCTGGACTTATACATTGGGTTATGCTCTTTCTGTTTCTTTCAGCTCTAATACTACAATACAGTTTTGTCAAGGTTTCTTTGGGATGACTTTTCTTGAGGACCAAATAATAAGTCATGCTAGAAAAAGAGAAGAGAAAAGAAAAGTAACCTAAATTCTGGTCTTTTTACCATTTTTAGATGAAAATTATAAGTTTTCCCTATGCCATCAGAACAGTTTATGTTAATATGACTATGACTGCTTTCATACCTGTGTTATCACCATTCCTCCTTGGATTTCTTTATCTAGGAACTTTTTGTAATGTATGCAGAAATTCTGTGCAGTTTCTAAGACTAGAACAGATATTGCAGATAACACACATAATGGAGAGCTGGAGTTAGGAGCTGTTAGGCTGTGCATCACCACCCAGCATAAAGGGCATGACGTGGTTTTGCTGGCCAAGTCATCACTCAGATGGCAGACAGGACCCTGCCTACTGGTCCCTGAAATATCTGTTTTGAGTCGTTGTCTACAATTCTCTGGTTTTTGCTTTATAATTTTTTTCATTTTCACGTTTCTTTTTTGCCTCTTGTTCCCTTGGGCTTGTCATGCTGTTGTGGGAGCTGGTGGCTTTCACAGCCCCAGTGAAGAGAAGGGCAGCTGTGGGGCTTCCAGGGCAGCCTCAGCCCCAGGCATCAGGCACCTCCACAGTTCTCCCTCACAACTTAGCAGTCCCCTCAGAGGGCAGTGCCAAGGCTGCACAGCAAGGCCACACCAAAAAAGGCCTTGTGTGACAGAGAGGCAAATGCTGGAAAGGGGGAAATTGCCATGCGAACCTCCAGGTCATCATCAGGTGACAGTTCTGATCTTCCTTCCTGCCACCTGCCCTTGAAATTTGCTTGCGATAGAACCTATTGAAACTGGAGACAGTTTAGAGGGCATTATCTGGAGCTGGATATTGGGTGTCACAACTGACACCCATGATCTGCAGGCCCCATGCCATCTGCATTAGGACACACTGTAGTCACAACAGGTGGGGCTTTTCTTTATAATATTTATAATATTTATATAATATATAAATAATAATATATAAAATATATAATAATACATATAATAAAATATAATAAATAAAACTAATATTTAAATAATATATAAATATTTATAATATTTATAATATTTATAATATTTTAAAAGTGGCTTTTGCATAGTAATGTACAGCAGCTTCCCCTCTGCATGGCATCATCTTTAGAATTTCTTATTTTTTACTTTTTTTTTTTCCCCTTTCTTTTTGTCAGGATCATTTGTATTTCAGGCAAAGCTAAGTAGCATTGCCTGTTCCTGAGGTTGCCAAGCAATTTTGTTGATACATACCTTTTTTCAGTTACTTATAACTCAGCCAGACTCTAGCTGTTTGTGATGAATTTTTCCATGCCAATTTCTGCCTCCAGCTGAATCTTTGCATCATAATGTTTCAAGCTTTCTGAGAATAATGCTAGGGGAAAATAGGTTGTTTTGTCCATATGATTCAGAAGCCTTGCTTTGAAGTACTCAAATATCTTTTATTTGGAGGAAGGGGGAGAGATGAGGAAGAAGCAGAAAGACTGCAAAATATAACTTTTGCTTTCCAAAAATCTGCTGGACCAAAAATTAAGGATAGAGACTCAGATTTCGCAAGGTAAAATCTTGGGAAGTCTGTCAGGAAAATGACCAAGGAGTGTGTGTGTGAAGCCTGACCCAGGAATGAGAAGGGCAAAATGTGACAGACCAGGGGGAGACCTGGAACAAATAGATCTGTTGCCCAAGCCAGAAGTAGGGTGTTTAGTCAAGGACACTGAGATATGAACAGCCTCTGGAGTCCTGGGAGACTCACTATGGGGCTGGGATTGTGGCAACTGGGGTTGAAGACACTATCTTGTGGGGTTTCACTGCATGATCACTTACTACTTTTCCATGGCATCCCAATGCCATTCATTGTGCAAAAGCATCTCTCTGCAATCTTACAGAGTCTTGTTTGCAGGATGCTAATCTCCCTACTTTATTTATGACTTTATTTTACATAAGCTGGAAATAGTCACAAATGCCACACGATTTGAGCAGAATCTTACAATCCAAATTTTCTGCAGCAGAAACAAGTTAATGTAACAAACAGTGAAAAAACCTGCCTCCCAATGTCATCCAGAGCCTGAGGTAGCATTAGAACTGGTGTTCAAAATGAAGGTGGTGCTAGAAATCAATCTAAAGCAATTGTAAGATTCTGATTAGAATTCATTATGAACAACAAGAACAAAAAGGAGAATTTTTTTTCTCTTCACAATTCTCTCATGTTTCCTTTGCCTTCTCAGGGATGTTTTCCTATTTTATTCCTTTGCCTCTTATTTAAATAAAGAGACCAATTTAACTAGCTGAGGTTTCATCTTTTGTAACACTATTGTGACCCGTGACCAGAAGGGCAGCTAACAGCACTGACTTAAAGAACTTGATTCTGGCTTCTACCAGGTCTTGAAGGGGCTGATAAGAATGTGTGGTGTGTTTGTCTTTCTTCAGCAGCAAGTTTGCAAGTAAAAATCTGCAGTTCCAATTAAAAACATTTTTTCCTCTCTTCTGTCCTCTTCAGTGTAAGTTTTTCTTGTTCCTCCTTCTAGAAATAACAGAATTATTTTAGTTTTGTTCCCCAGTAAAGAATAATATTTCTGTAAATTTATCAAGCAGCAAATTTTCTTTCTAAATACTCTTTACAGTGAAAATAAGGGAATAAAAGATACTATTAAAGAGAAGACTCTTGGTAAACAAGTACTCCAAAGCCTCTGTATTCATTACTTGGGCATTATTCAGTAATCTAATGCTGTCCTGTCATATGGTCCTTTGACACTTTTGTCTGTTTGGGCCCATTTAGTCCTTCAAAGCAACACAGGAAGGAATAGCAGTCAGTTAAATCATTTTAGTGCTCTAAAAACTGGAGGTTTTGTTCCTAGCTTTGTCAATTGACACTTTAAATTAAACAACAGATGAAAAAAACCTCCTTTTAATTTATTGTGTAGTCTTTGGTTTCTGAATGTTTGACTCTATATCCCAAGCCTGATCTGCACAAGGACTGAGTGTCTCCAGTGCAATTAAAAGTAATGTGAACTGCAGTTTGAACATTTAAACATCCTATGTAATATTAAATTGCTTTGAAAAATCATGACCTAGTTCACAATTTGCATTCTCTTCTTCTGTTCTATGTTTTTTCATTTGCAGGAATGAAGCTAATATTATTTCCTCTCTCTCAGATTCATTAATATTGGTAATGACCGGTAACGAAGACAGTAGTTAGTCAGAGGCAATTGTAATCTTGTGCAGCAGGCGAGATGGATCAGTGGGCTCTGTCTTTTTCTCAGAGAATGTGTCCTTTTTTCAATAACAGTCATATGCATCACCTTCCTTGATCATCCTGGCAGGCAAGTGACACGTTAAATTGGTCTACAGCAGATCTTTTATTTTCTGGATTTGCAGATACCCAATCATTTTCCAGCAGTAGTAGAGGTATGTGGACTGAACCAAAGCCTTTTGACAAGTGGAACTCTCTCTTCTTTTTTTACCCTTCATGGACTCATTAAAAATAGTTCACAATCTTGCAGAGGTCTCTGGGCCACAGGTTAAAACAATTTAGACACTAAACTTTATGACTCAGCTCTCTGCAGACATGAGGCTTTCACTGCTGTTATCTGCATTGTACAAGTTCTGGAGACAAAAAGGAGATTTCTATATGGAGCTCTCCCTCCTGGACGTTCAACCTGCTTAAATATCTCCATCTTTAAACTACATTTTCAGTAAGATGGATTACTTTTTATATTCATTAAGTGCATCTGGTTGTCCCATTAGAAACAGAAGCATGTAAAATGAATGGTGGGAATTCTACACAGTATAAAAAATCAACATGATAAATATAGCTTGATAGTGGAACAGCATTCATTCATTCAAATATGGTCCCCAAAGACTGTCCTGCTGATTACAAATATCAAAAGATGGACTACTAGGAAGAGATCCTAATACCCTATCAGTTGAAATGGCAGTCCCATTTGGGCATCAACTGCAACCTAGCTGGAAACCACAAATGTGCTTTAAATAATGCTAGAAGGGAAATAAAAAGAAATAAAAGAGCTATTGATGCTGCTAATTTGAGTAAGAATTGAAAGCCTAGTTAAACAACTCTATTTTGCAGTCTCATTTTAAATTATTCATTGTGCTGGACATGCAGAGAGAATGACAAAGCACAGGGGATATGGTTTAGTTAGCCTAAAACTTTATTAACTTCATTCATCTGGGAGTTATCTGGCAGTCACTTGTGCAGTATAGGTTATCGTGCCCTTTTCACTCCTTATCACCTTTTTTAAAGGGGGTTGTCTTCAGCCTCAGCCCCATTCACACCCACTGGTACTGGCTCATTGCAATTACAAGCAAGTTAAGTTAGTTAGTGGGAGCCCCTGGTGGTCTAGTGGTAAGGGCACGGCGCTATCACTGCCGAGGCCCGTGTTCGATTCCCGGTCAGGGCCACTCCCGGGCAGGTGGAGCTCGTTAGCCCTTAAAGGCAACCCATCTACGTCCTAAGGACCTCGCTGCCACCGTCCAAGCTCGCTTGGCCCCGGCAGATGAACCTTAGGATTAAAGGGTGGGCTCAGTTCCGCGCACACTGTGTCTCACCTAAAAAAAATCCAATGTGCAGGCTGGAAGGTGGAAAGACCTTCCCCGGATCTTCGCTCGTGAAGACTGGTCATTATTATTATTATTAAGTTAGTTAGTTCACACATTTTACTTCTGTCAAGTCATCTCCCTCATCATGCTGTCTGCTGCAACCTTAAAAACTCGTTTTCAGACTCTTTATTATGCTCTGTGGAAAGGCATAGGACTTTGAAATACAGCAGTCTCCTCAGTGTTATGCTAACCTGTTCCAAAGCCTTAGTGCATCCGACTGTCCTCAGGTATCACATTGTAGAAATGGAAAGAACAGTCTCCTGGGCCTCAGTTGGAATTGTTCACCAGAATTTCTTATTTGTATCCAGTCACACTTCCACACTTACCCTTACAATAAGTCCCAGCTGTCTGAAGAGGGTGCAGATAATAAAACTAGTCACTCTGCTCTGTTCTCTTTCCTAATGGTGTTGAGAGTAGACAGGTTCATGTATGCCCTGTGCACACTTGCTTCTCTGCTGTGTACAGTGCAGCTTTGCTTCAATCCTAAAGTAGACTGTGCAAACAGTACTGTAAGACTGTTCAGAACCAGAATTAACCATAAAGAATGAGATGCCCATTTTCAATCTCTTTCAGCAAAATATAATCCCCAAATGCTTCAGCTAGCACAAAAAATTGAATAGAAATCTCTTGTAGTATTCTGTCTACCTTCCCTGCTTTGTATTTCATATCTCAAAGTCAAAAGACCACTCAGATCTTGTACTTTAAGTCTCCAAACCTCCACATGTCCAGTCCTTGGCAAAGTGGTTACTTTTTCTCTGTGGTAAACAGTCCACAAATGTCACCTGGACTGTGATTGAGAGCAGCGAAAACATATTGTTACTCTGGCATACCTAAACTAACCAGGGACAACAGAAGTTCTTTAAAGAATACTAGGATAATTTTGACTTCACTAATTAACTGGCAGTTTAAAATGGATCTGTTTTCCATTTTCATTTGACTGTTCTCATATGCATTTCTGAATGAACCTTTGTGTCAACTGAGATTTTCTTCCTTAGCAAATAATTTTAAGGATCTGTTCTAGCCTAACATCCTTTAACAAGTTTTCCCCTGAAGTTGTGACACAGAATTGTGAAGATTTCTGTAGCATGTAACAAAGCTCCTCTGTGTTGCCTAAATGGCTCTGGGGAAAAAAGACTCCAAGCCAAATTAGGTAGGAGATAAGATAAGGATACAAAAGTTTTAATGAGCCCCCAGGCTCTCTGGAATACCCTCAGCTCACGCTCCCGAAATACAGATGTCCACAGTTTTTATAATGATTTTCACCCAATCCCGTCCAGCTACCACCCAGGCCATGCCTCTTGGGAATTGGGTCTGGGGGCGTTTTGGGACCCCCTCTTCTTCATCTTCATCTTCATCTTCCTCAGAGCACGTAATGTCCTTGGAGGCCTTCCAGAATTCTAGGCCTGAAGGTTGTTGGGTCTACGGCTATATCTTGTTCTGTAGGGTTAGGGTGTTCTTCTACCATACTACCTTGAAAAAGAGACTAAATAGGCTATGGAATTTAGGGAATTGATATGGGAATGGGTAACAGGGGTTTGAGCTGGTGTGTTAAGGGTAAAGGGATAATATGCTGCTACTCTAAAATCTACATTTACTACATAACTACTTCTAAGGTCTACAAAAATAAAAAAATCAAAACATCAAAACTCCAAGTTATCATCTGGATAGTCAGTGCTGTCCTGAAGGAGGGTTGAGAAAATTTATATTCACTAGGGAGATAGAAATCATTCAAAGTGCAGGCAACCTTAAAGCGTTAGGCAGCCCAGAAATATTTTTAGTTTTATTCTTAGGTAATAGGTCTCAGATTTTCCTCCAACTCATTGAACTGAAACTCACAGACAAACCTGTTAAATATGAAGAAATATAAACATTCAACTTGCATCTTTGCCAAGTGTAAGGTAGCTAACCATAAGTTGTTTGGATTTCCTCCAAACAGGTATTTGCAATGTAAGTGTTTTTCTGAGCATGGAATGGAACACTTGAAGTGCTTGATACTTTGTTTGAACTCTAAGCTTTTTGCTTGACTACATTGGATTTACCATGAATATTAAGAGTGTTGTTTTTACTCAGTGTGCAAGCAAGAAAAAAAGGTAAACTGAAGGGATGGCTTCTAACATAATATTTTATTAATTGGTAGACTTTTACTAAGTATAATACAATAGACTATTTCAGTTGGAAAGCACCTACAATGATCATCTCATCCAACTCCAAGATTAATTTAGGGCTGCCTAAAAGTTCAAGCATGTTTTTAAGGGCATTGTCCAAATGCCTGTTAAACACTGATGAGCTTGGGACATCGACCACCTCTCTAGGAAGCCTGTTCCAGTGTTTGACCAAACTACTGGTAAAAAAATGCTTGCTACTGCTCATAAGTCTCCCCTGGCAGCTTTGAACCACTGCCATAAGTCCTGTCACTGGATATCAGGGACAAGAGCTCAGCACCTCTGTCCTCATGTCCCCTCCTCAAGAAGTTGTAGAGAGCAATGAGGTCATGCCTCAGTCTCCCATTCTCCAAACTAGAAAACCCCAAAGTTCTTAGCCACTCCTTACAGGACATTCCTTCCAGCCCTGTGACAGGCTTTATTTTAGTCTGTAAATGTTCAAGGACCTTCACATCCTTCTTAAACTGCACAGAGCCCTCAAGGTGAGGCAGCACCAATAGTGAATACAGTGGGATGATCCCTGTTTGATGCACCCCAGAATGGGATTTGCCCTTTTGGCTGCTTGGGCATACACTGCTGACTCCTACTGAGCCTGCTGTCAGCCAGCACCTCCAGATCACTCCAGCTGATCCTCCACATGTGCCCAGTGTTACTCTGTCTTGGGTGCAGGATCCGGCATTTTGTCTTGTTAAATTTTATCCCATTAGTCATTGTCCAATGGTCCAGTCTATCTAGATTCCTCTGTACTACCCACTGTCCCTCAAGAGAGTCAACAGCACCTTCAAGTTTGGTGTCATCTAAAGACAAAAACATATCTGGCAGGTAAAATTTGAAGAAATAAACCTTGTCACTGCAATAGAACATAAAAAGAGAAGTAACAGGTTGCATTTGGTATGTTTTTTTCCCAGTCAGGAGAATATTAGCAATACAAAGTGTTTGAAGTTACTAGGATAGTTGCAGGTAACATCTTAATATTGGAGAATCCTTTGAACATCTTGGTTCTAACCACACCAAAAAGTGGCTTGCATCAAATCTATATTACTGCTCAGTAGACTCTCTCAATGTCAGAAAGCAAAAGAAGGCATTGCCTCTATATGATGCTTTATAGGAGGTAGCTTCCAACAAATGAGTACTTTAATGAGATGTTAGGAGAATTTAGGGATTTTAGACATTTTCCTTCTTTGGAATAAACGGAATCGATCATCAGTGATACATAGCTGAGTATTGTACTTTTCCTGGGCAATGAAGCCCCTCAACGGATTGCCTGGATTTTTTCCTCAAAGGTGTACAATTCCATGAAGTCTAATTAGTGTCTGGTTTGTTCTGAAATACTGAACACAACTGAGATGAGGAAGCTGCAAAACTGGTGAATACAAAGTGGGAGCAACATTCTACCACCTAGTGAGCCTTAAGCATTTGCCTTTAGGCATTTCAGTATAGTCAGCCTGTGTTTATGTAGCCTTTTTGAATACCACCAGGTTTGACTTACAACTCACATGGACAACAAGTCTATCAAATCTGGTTTCAAAATGTATTTGTTCTGAGTTTCAAAAAGGCTATGTGATGTTGAAAATCCCAAAACATGACTTGGCTGCAAATTACAGATGAGGATATGTGGCGTCCACGTCAGTCTCTTTGTTTAGAGCAGCAGTGCCTGATGAAAGTCCTGTTTACGAAATCCTCAGTGCACAGCAACCAGAAAACCGGGTACTTGAATATATCAGGCAGAAGAATTCTGATATAGAAATCTATGACTGACAGACACTCCCAAGAAGATATCTTACTTCAAGCATTTGAAGGAAAAAAAAAGGATAAAATAAAAAGGAAGGTTTACAGTTAGTATTCATGAGTAGACTTGTGTAAATAATAGATATTTTGGTTCAGTGGCCTTTCAGAAATGTATATACATAATATTTCTTGAGGTCTACTGAACATACTCAATCCCTGTTTTCTTTTCAAAATGCACTTATGTATTTTTGTTTGACAAAACTGAAATGAGGTATTTCATTTTTTCCACTTCTAATCCCTCTATTTTCTGCCTGAGACTATTAATCAAATAAAATCAACAACAGTTTTATTGCTCCAACACTATGTCATCAGCATTTTTTTTCTTCAGAGTACACTTTGAACAGCTCTGCTTATGAATATTGTGTGCATAAGCAAAGAATGAATACTTAAACCACTGTTTTAATAAAGAAATATCACTCAGCAACAAAACCTACAGATCTTGCAATATACATTCAAACCACATACATGCTAAAGTATGGTCCAGATTTAAGCATTCTCGAGGATGTGTGAAAATCCATGAGCTAGGACAGATTTAAGAGCAACTTTCCAATGAATTAATGGTACTTGGCTTTGGAAAGAGTCAGGTATAGACTAATAAGGAATTACAAAGAAGTAATGGTAAAAATTGTTGCTATATGGACTGTAGGGAAGCAGATATAACACA
Source organism: Myiozetetes cayanensis (assembly GCF_022539395.1). Classification (NCBI taxonomy): domain Eukaryota; kingdom Metazoa; phylum Chordata; class Aves; order Passeriformes; family Tyrannidae; genus Myiozetetes; species Myiozetetes cayanensis. The sequence continues at coordinate 26,977,333 of NW_026086604.1, read as the reverse complement.
AAAAGTAGATTTTGCAAGTGATTGCTGAAAAATTAGGGAATTTTTTAGCATGGAATACCCAAGATATTTAGTAATGATAAAGGATGTTATTTATATTGGCCAGTAAAAATGTGTAAATTCAGTAGTATCTGCAGAATTTTAACGTATCTCTACCTTGCTTTAACAAAAAGTCAGTATTACCTGACACATCTATCAAAACATAATCAAACAAAGGATTACTTGAACAGAAATGTTGGGCCATAGAAAAAGCAGACTAATATAGCTTATCATGTAGTAGAGCATACAGAGTCTGTTGTCTGCAACAAATACATGTTTGAAATTATTAACTGAAAAATGAATCAATGGTGGAAACCATTATGGTAAAAATGTAGAGTACTTGGAGCTATGATAATTCAGTCTAAAATTGTCTGAAATACACAATGATGTCAGAGATCTTTTCCATTCTTAACAATTCTATCAGATTTGAAGAGAAACTACATGCTTGCATAAAGTGAAAAAAATCCTCTGAAAAGCTATTTTGTGCATAGTATGTTCATCCACACTGGTGACTCACAAACTGATAATGTTGATGTGAAAAATACACAGGTTCAAAAAGATTTGGAAGGTTTGGAAGGGACCTTTGGTGCATAGCTGTCCTCTAGTGCAACCACCTTCTCAAAACAGGGGCAGTTTCAATGGGGGATGAGGTTGTTCAGGGCCTTGTCCAGCTAAGTCTTGGATGGAGCACACAGCCTTGTGTCATCTTGTTCCAGATAGGACATGAATTTCCCAAGGATGAGAAAAAGAAGTTACTCAGAATTAAATGACACAAAGTAGAAGAATGACATTCCCTTACTTACTCTGAGCATGACTCAGCTGAAGTGATTTGGTTTCTTTTTTTGAGAAGTAAAGTATCTCAGTGAATGCACTGGGATGGCACGTAAGCAAACAGGTCCCAGTAGGAATGCTGCTGAACACTGGGATATCTTAGGCTTAATTACACAGCTTGCAGAGCACTAAGAGGACCCCCCGTAGGTATTTCATGGAACTTTTGTTAACAGTATTGTAACTCAGGAAAACTGCATTGAATACTTTGGATTTATTAATCTGTAATTCTGTGTCACCACAGTTACAGACATTTGCACAAAATGGATCATCACTGTAGCTGTAGCTGTTAATTGGACATTGAGGTCTCATTCTGGCTAATTTAATTGTATCTGTGATAGATACAAATAGAAAAACTGTATTTAGAGGTTGTATTTTATTTCATATATTTATACAAGATTTAGTACTTTGGTAGACGTACAGTTGGACTAGTGCTCTTATTCTTTCCTGATTTGCCTAAATAAATGTCCTTTTTTGGCTTTAGTTGTATCAATTCACTAGATTTATTTTGTGACTTTTTTATGTCTCCTGCCATTCATATTCAGGGTAGGAAGAATAATTAGGAAACTTAAATGAGGAACAAAACTATGCAAAGTTATCAATGGCTAAAAGTCCAACACTAAAATGGGATATGCGCATGGCACCTAAACTTATGCACTGATATGAGAAAAAAAATAGAATCCTAAAATCCCTTAAAAAATGATGAGTGGCTGTAGATGCATTATGGAAGGTGAGTCAGAGCTTGTAAGTGAAATATTAGAGGTTATTCTTTACTCAGTGTTACAGTATCTTCTAAAGGGGATAGTTGGGACACTTTTCCTGAGATGAATCATCCATTATCAGTTCCTTCATTAACATACACCGTCAGTTCCTTTGTTAGTACTAATTTGTTCCTGTGCTTTTATCTGTACTAGTACTTACTAAGGTCTTTTATCTTCCCAGTTCTCTTCACTGGATATATCAGTGCAGCTCAAACAGTAAGTGTACTTCTGGCTTTAGAAATTATTAATTTTTTTTTTTGTATATGATTGCCTTTGCTTTTTATTTAATGGCAATCTGAATCCTGTACGTATCCCCTTTCTGATTAGTACAGAATAAATAGCAAAGATAAGTGACAGCATTTGACTTTGCCTATTGAAAAAGTGACACAGGGTAGGACACAGGAATGGATAAACAGCTGCTTGAAATTAGACACTCTGCATGTGAAAATGGAGATGTGTCAGCTAGGGAATAGATCACGATCAGGTCTCAGACCTCTGCTCCCTTTAATGGGGCCAACTTGCTTGTGGGAGGAAACTGGAGGAATATGAAGTGGCTCACGGAACAAATAAAAGCTTTTTGGATAACTGCTTTGAAAAATGAGTGCTCTCTGGCAAATGAAAGGATGCCTCAGTTGCATAATACTGCTATGTCTAGAAGGCTCAAAGCAACACAGTAAGGGCAGCAGTGGTATTGTACCAGGGACAGAAGATAAATGAAGTATTGATTTCAGAACCAGCAGAATACCACAAAAGGGACATACAATATTTTCATGGGGCCAGATACTCACTTGCTGTAATTTGGTATTGCTCCACTGAAGTCAAACTGATTTATGCCAGCTGTAGTTCTGGCCAGGTGTATTTATAACAAACAGGGAGGCATAAATAAAAGTTATGCTCATAGTGCTTGTAGGAGTTGGTTTCCTCAAACAGAATGATGAATACACAGGCATTACAGTTTGTCTGTTCTTTCAACTTACTGCAGTGCTCATTTTCAGATTATTTCTGGCCTGTCTTTAGCCTTTCCGAATTCTTGCTTCCTGGAGTCCTCCCTCAGCCTAATGTTCTGCAACTGAACTGATTTTCCTTCAGAGGCATAAAGACATTTGCTAACCTGTCCTTTGTAACCTCTCCCACTTCATGTCATTCTTTTCCTTTAGCCTTACAAAAAAGTTTGTTGCATTGAGCTCTGCTTTTTGGGGTTCCTTTGTAGATGGTAGAAGATGCCACCACAAGAAGAGTGGTCAGTGTTGAAACATCAGCTATGTATCTTGCTTGGATCAATGTCTGCCAGCATTACAGGATGTATAAGTCTTGTCTGCATGCTCAGAAAGAGATGGATCTTGGAAATAAATCACTTCATTTTAATGGTTTCAAGAAGGCTACATATTTGTACCTCAAAAAAAAGGTCGATGCATGGTTTGGTCTGTGTGCAGTGTTTCATGTTTGCAGTGTATGGCTTAGCTGAGACAATCTAAACTGCCTGACAGTCTTCTTTGGTCTGAGTAACTTAAACAAAAACAGAGACAACATTCTCAAATACATTTATTTGAAATTTAATTTTTCCCAAAATTAAATTAAATTTTCCCCCAAATTTTGGACATCTTTTTGAGATTTAATTTTTTTTTTGGTAAGTGACACATATTGTACTTTTCCTTGTAATTTCGTTCTGACTACTCTTGATTTTCTTTTCATTCATTCATTGTAAGTGAGATGAAAATTAAACATCAGATTACTGAGGATTTGTGTCACTGTTCAAAATATTGAATGCATTTATGTCACATATTTACACATGCTGTATAGAATTCACCCAATCATATACATGTAATAATCTTATGTAATTGGTGAATGAAATTTAAAACCACATTCCAGTAGATAGAATTACTTAAAAATTAATTACTGAAACTCCATGATTTTTGATTTGTTGTAACAATTTCTGTTTAACTAACTTGGGCTTAACTACAAGCCAACTGGAATAATATGTTAACATATTTTACTCAGTCTCTTGATTAATACTATTTACAATAGTCTTCAAATCAGAGCAGATCAAATGAAACAAAACCATGAGTCTTTTTATCTATGTATTTGAAAAAAGTCTGTCCTGTTAGTTGACTGTAATGTACAATATGGAGAACCAATAGAGAAATCTACCTAACCAGAACATAAAGATTCTATTACTGTGTAAAACAGACTCATAAATCCAAACACTTGTATTGATTGGTTAGCAAACATTTCTCCATAAAAACTATAAGTCTTTTCAGGTGTTTATAATCCATGTTAGCTATAGGGTCCACTAGGGCATACTGAGAAGAAAGGAGAAAAAAAGCTCTCTTCGCTATTTTAAGGGACAAAAAGTCTCTCAGTTCCATAGCTGAATTCAGAATAATATTTTATGATGAACAAGCAGGTACTTGGCGAATGGGAAATAAACTCTTGGACAAAACATTTTTTTTCTTTATTATTTTCCTCCCTATTTTGCACATCCAATGGAAATTTGGCCAGCTAGATTGCCTGATTTTATTCTGCTCAACCAGATAACTGTGTATGAATGGCTTCCTTTGTGTTTTTTTAGGGGCACAAAATATATTCTCATAGCTCCTTTTCATTTTGTTTACAGTATCCTTAAAGAAGTTGTGTGGTGCAAGAAGTCTGAACACATAAAAGACAACATTTTCCTGTGTTTCTTTAATACCCTGAACTGTGGAAGAAGGTTCCATACTTGCTTGGGTATGACATATATTTTTCTGGGGAAAATAGAAGACGAAAGGTAGATAATCATATATATATATATCAAGGCTCAGACTACAGTCACTCAAATGAAATCTCAGCTTTAAGGAGTGGGCAGGAAAAATAGCCTTGTTGTAGTCATTTACTCCAAATGGTACAGATTCATTTCCTGAAGGAGGAGAAATCCTTCTTGCAGGACGAACTAGTTTAACAACAGAGGCTGTGAATTTCCACAGAACAGAGCTAACCATGACGAAGCAAAAAATTGGCTCAACTGCTTTCTGCCAAAATCTGTATTTGGCTCTTTGCCATAGCCTACCACTGTCAAAACAAAATCCGTTAAAATGATTCCTGAACTTTGTTGGAAAGTCAGTGGCAATAGTTGTCCCTTAAATAATGGAAATATTAAAAGTGAGACAAAGAGTTCACTCCTTCAATGAAGGAAAGATTATTTTTCTACCTGATTATTTAAAAAAACCCCAAACATGCATATATACGTGGAATAAATAAATGAATTTTAGGGGAAGTGTGTGGGAATTTTTTATTCTTTTTTCTATTAGAAAAATAAGTCCATTTTTAAGAAATATATCTCAGTACTATGACAATCAGGAAATTTCAGCTTACTGCTTTTAACCACGCTGATAACTTTCTCAACTGAAAATTATTCCAGGTAATATTTTTATTTATTGATTTCCTATACAATTGTGATTAGCATTGCGGAATAGAGGTACCTGTAATATGATCTGAAGTGATAAAATTTAAACAGCTTGGTATTTTATTGGTATTTATAACTTATATGGCATCAAAGATGTCTATAAAGTTGTACAAACATGTGGAAGGATCTGTAGAAGCTAACAAACTAATTTAAAAAGACACAACTGTATAAATGAACAAGTGTACAGGCAGGGCTGATAGAGAAGAAGCTGTAATAGTAGCTGATGGATGTGACATGAATACTCACATCAGAAAGCCCTTGTGGCCTATCCACATCCAATCTATCATATTCTGGGCAGTATTGGGACGTCAGCCTCTACCTTTCACTGACCTAGGATATCAGCTCCTGTAATTGATTAGTTACATTTTCAGGCAAACATTTTTCTGCTTCCTCCTAGTTTTCTTGTAATTTGAAAGAAATCCTTATAAATATAGGTAAAGAAGTTCACTTTCAAATTTCTCTTTAAATGTTAGCTGGTAGTGATGTCCAGAGAAACATTGCAAAAAAATTATTCCTGCTTCTGTGCTGGAACTTCTGCTTATAATGTTGACAGCAGGTGTCTTGGCTTTTTGATGTCTGTTGTCTTTTTTTTCTTTAAAACTTGCAGAAGATGACAAGCTTTTGACGATAGACACTATAATTTTGTGATGTGTTTGTCCAGCAATGTTTTGTTCTATGTCTAGTATTTGGTGAAAAGAGAACTAAAAATAAAATTAACCTCCCCCAAAAAAACAACAGTGAGTTTTGAGGATGGAGTAGAGGAAGAAAAAAGAGAAGGGAAAAAAAGAAGGCAGGAAGACACAACAGAGAAAAATTTGTGGGCTACTTGGAGTCAAGTTATCCAGAAGAGGAGGCAGAGGATGTAGAGGTGATGAGATAGTCATTGTAAGAGAAAAATGAGTGACAATGTTGTGATCCAAAAGACTGTGTGTTTATCATCTTACTTGAATTGTACTGAGGAGAGAATATTTTAGTACCACAGAGTTGATAGGTACTGAATTACCAGTGAAACCTTTGTATTATATCTTCCCCTTTATAATACTACTTCTAAGAAGTAATCACAGATAATCCTAGTGTGTGGCTTTCCTTCCAAGGTGGCTCTGAATGTGCAAATTCCTGTAGTTGTGTTCCTGTGCCCTTGCCAGTGATGTGGGGATCAGGGAATGATAAGAGTGGGCAGTGGTGGAGCTCAGATAATGAGGTATTCAGCAAATGAAAAATTTGAAGTGAACTTCTACTTGTCTCTACATGCATAGTGCTGAATAATAAAAGTACTTTCTTCTGTTCTAATAGAAAATCTATGAAGTGTAATCCTTATGAAAAAGAACCCTTACTCCTGGGTTACTGAGAGTTCAGCTAGCTATTATGTCATTGTAAAATGGCTAGAGAAGTTGAGAAATACTTTAGTGAGTCACCAGAACAGAAACTGTTGCAGGAGAAGGACTGAAATGGTAATATGTCAATTCTTGAATGTGTTCCTGCCTGCAGCTTGCATCTGACGTGCCTAAGGCAGTGCTCTGTGAGAGGGACTGCAGAACTGGCAGTGCTGGTTCTGCCTCTGTCAGAAATTTGCTTTCCTTAGTAACAATTACATGAAAAGCTCATCTGTTTTACTCTATGATCTTGCTATGCTGTTGTAGCCTTTGGGAAAGGTTGTGGTACAAGGTGAATCCTGGCCAATACATCGGGTTGGGGTTAGACTGGGTTAGGCTAGAATGGCAGCATTTCCAGTGTTTGTGTCCATTCAGTTGTGTCACTAATCTGTCACTGACTCTGTCATAGAGTCCAGAAGCATGAGAAGACAGAAACTGCTTCAATGTTTTTGCAACTTACTATAGAAAAACACATATTTTCATGTGTCTATTTAAAATTTAGAAAGCATATGTATTTCTCTCCATAAGCACAGCTTGGAGTAATACGAGAATTTTTTTCATTTAACTTGAATATTTCTCTGTAATTATTCCTTGTTGATCTACCAGTACTCTGGGGTTTCTATTGCTCTGGAGTCTCCAACCTTCTGTCATTCTATATATACACACAAGTTCAGTGTGTCATACAGAAGCATCTCATTGAAGTTTAAGAGCCTGGCAATCATTTACCTATATCTTTGCAGCTTTATTCTGCACTGCTCTTTCTTTGTTTGTCATATTGATTTTGTATTTGCAGTCCTCTGTTGGCCTTGAGCAGGATGAATGATTGTGTATTGTTTACATTGCAGTAATGCCTCATGGCAATGACAATTCAGTCAGAGAGCTGGATCCTGTACAAATGTGCAGCTGGATGGATAAACCCTGAAAAAAACAGTCTTCCAGAAAAACCACAGTCAGAACAGGTAAATAGGATGAACTATCCCACAGAAACAAATTGGAGGATAAAGTCCCATTGGTTTTATTACAATAAAGAGGAAGTCAGTGCTAACATAGTGAAGTGGTGAGAGGTTAAGAAGATAATGATTTTAATGAACTTTAGGAAAGAAAATAAGCTATTTTAACTTCACCTCAATAAAGGAGCACAGAACTACAAGGGATTGGCTGTATCAATGAGTTTTGTCCCTGTCAATGTCTTCATGTTTCCCAGCAAGTCAGCCTTGGCACTGTAACCGCTTTGACTATGTGAGGCAACTTTCTTTCATAGAATCACAGAATCTAGTATGTTGGAAAAGACCTCTGAGATCACTGAGTTCAACCTATGATCTAATACTATCTTTTCAACTAGACCATAGCACTAAGTGCCACATCCAGTCTTTTCTTACACACCTCTAGGGATGGTGACTCTACCACCTCTCTGGGCAGCCCATTCCTATGCCCAATCACCCTGGCTTCCTCCATTGATCAAGTGTATTCCACATCACTTCAGTTTGCCTGAAAGCCAAGGACTGTACTCAGATTCTGATGCCACAAATAGTGTTGCTGTGTGGATGTGCATGTGCTCACCGATAGAGAAATGTGTGTGTGTATACATTTATTATAATGCCTCACTTCAAGACAGCCAAAGGACTCATTTGCAGTCTCAGCTGAGCAGAAGGATGAATAAACTATCTAACTGGTTCATGACAATTTTTATTGTTGCCCACTACAGCTCCCACAAGACAGCTCAAGAATATGAATAACAGCTAATGGAGGCAATCAGGTTACAGAATTAATTGAATCATAGAATCAAAGACCTCTAAGATCATTGAGTCCAACTGTTACCCTGGCACTTTCAAGTCCAACACTAAACCATGTCCCTAAGTGCCATGTCTGCACATCTTTTAAATGCCTTCAGGGATGGTAACTCAACCAGTTCCCTGGGCAACCTGTTCCAATGCTTGACAACCCTCCTGGTGAAAAGTTTTACCTGATATGCAACCTAAACTTCCCCTGTCACAACTTGAGGCAATTTTTCTTTGATTATCACTTGTTACTTGGAAAAAGAAACTGACAGTCACCTCAGTACACCCCCCTGTGAGGTAGTTGTAGAGAATGATAAGGTCCCCACTAAGCCTCCTTTACTCCAAGCTAAACACCCCTAGTTCCCCCACACACTCCTCATGAAACTGGTGCTCCTGAACCTTCACCAGCTTCTTTGCCCTTCTCTGAACTCACTCCATCTCCTCAATGTCCTTATTGTGAGAGACCCAAAACCAAAAATAGGATTCAAGGTGTGGCCTCACCAGTGTCAAGAGCAGAGGGCAGTCACTGCCCTAGTCCTGCCCACCACACACTCAGGCAGCTGAAATAAGCTATGTCCTGCAGAAACTGGTTCTGCTTTTGTGAGGATGTTTGCCCTTGGAAGTTAATGGCAGCCTGCAGTTTCTTGAGGAGTCTTTCATAACGACCAGAACTACTGGAAGGAAATTTCCTCATATTGGATCAGCCAACTTTTTCAGGCTGCTTTGTGGATGGAAAGCATGGCCTTAAAATGTACTCTGGAACTGTACTGTGCAAGAGCAAAGTGCAGTATTTAATTTTTTTAATGTTCTTTTTGCTTTCTCCATGTTTTGCTAATCTTTATCACCCTGCCCTCCTGCTTGTAGCTGAATCATCTGAGATGTAGTTATGAGACAGAGCCCTCACTGAATATTACACAGCATTTTCCCACCAGTTTTCTTAGATTCCAAACTTTAAGACTGCCAGCTGGGGAATCTCAATCTGCCATTTATTTTGGATGTGCCCTTCATAGTTAGTTAGCTGAAAAAGCAGCCAAGCTTGCCCTGGAGAACACACCTAACAAGAAAACAACAGCTTAGAGGCTGCTGGCGATAGCAAACTTGCCGCTTCTTGAAATGTTAGCTGTTAGTAACATAATATTGATGCATGTCTACATTTTTGGAGGATGGGGGTTAGTGAGTGAACTTTTGACTGTTTAAGCACAACTGCATACATATTCAACACTGTTATTTTCTAGTCTAGCTGGGCAAATTTTGTGTCTTAAATTTTCAGATTTTTTTTATTCATTAAATCAGAATGATTTTTCCCAGTGTGAGGATTTCTGCATCTCATATTCAGGAACCTACCTGAACACCACAATGTAGTGGAAAATCAGTCATCATGTTCAGATCGCTTTTCTGCAACTGTCATTCCAAAGCCATGTTAATTTCCCCAGCTATTTGAAGTTAAAAAAAATCTAGTTATTGAAAAATAATGGATTTAGAAACATACATACATGGTTTCTGTATATTCTGAAATCTAAAATGCCTAGAGCTGCCCTGATTTCAAGCTCATGAGTCATCTAAGCTCAAGCTGTAGAAATTCCAGGGGGCATGTTGTTAAATAATTCATAAATGATGTCATTTTACTGTGTATCTCATTAGCAAAGTGCTGCAGGAAAGAATTAGGGAAAAGAACCTAAAGCAATCTTTGTCCTATCTCTCTACTAATTTCCCCCCCCCAGATTTGTCATATCTAAAGAATTAATTTATAAGTGATAGCATAACGAGCTTGTGTTAAATTACAGCTTGACAATCTCTCTGTCGAGTAATGAGAAAAATTATGAGAATCCTTTCTGCTTCAAGTCCCATGCCAGAGTATGTCTTGCATCCTCTCCTTTTGTGGAGTATAGGTATGTATGTATGAATATGTATGTCCACTTACTTTAAAATTATATACGTATAGAGAGACTGGGAGAGATCTCTTTTGCAAGAAACTATATCATGTACCTTCTACAAAAAAACCCCAAAAAAAACCCAAAAAAAACCACCAAAAAAAACCCCAAACCACAAAAAACCAACCCTCTTGGTCTCAAAGTTATAAAAGCCTTTTTATTAGCTCTAGCACTCTGTAATATTCAAGTATGCAATCAGGTTATGCAAATAATAATCTTCTTTTATCTAGAGGTCTGCATCTGTAATTAAGAATGTCAGTCACCTTATCTTGTAAACAGTCTGTTCTTAGTACACAAATATGGGATCTGGTGCAGATGTGTCTGTGTATGCCAGAGCTCCAATATATCATTTTTGCTGCATCCAAAGCCTGCAATTTCATGCTTAGCATTTGGCATTGTAACCATGGCTATCTCCAGTTAGACGCAGAATACAGAGGCTTCAGCAGATGGGTTTTACTTCGACCACTGAAAATGAAAACACAGAAAAATCCCAGAATCCTAAATATATCTGCATAGAATACAATAGATATAATAGTATTATTTACTACCTGATACATGAGGTTTAGACTTTACTGGAGGTGCTTTTCCCTGAAATTTCTTTGCAAGCCAAGAGGACTGCTGTCATGTGTAAGAGAATGGATCTCTTTTGCTATGAGCGTTTTCCCTATTCAAAGAGTAGAAGCCAGAAGACCGACATTTCACTAAGTGTGAGGTCAAAGAAACACATTATCTGTAAGCACGTATATTTTCAAAGGCTTGGTTGCTTTATTTTTAATTTTATCTTTAGAGAATCTAGCATACTATTTCTAATGTTTGGAAAAGTAATAGAGGTTCACAGCTTTGATATTAGCTTAGAATTTTTCACATTTTTATAGGCCTCCATATGGCATTGTTTGTTGAGCAGAAAGAATTTACAGCAGAATAAATGAAGCAGATGACCAGTGTATCTTTACAGGTTGAAATGTATTATACAGTTTCTGAGGAGTGTGCACGATTGTGGTTTTTTCTTTCTAAAGACTGAGTGGTCATATGTATTGTCTTGAAGTTCTGACTTCTCAAATGCATAGAATTTGCTCTGTAAACAATGTTTTTTCTGTGGAAAAGTGTAATAATATCAATCCTTATCCTAGAAGAATTTCCTCTCTAATTTTCAGAAAATCTGTACAGGCTTGAGTGGTTGGGAGTCACCAGGTACCATGCAGTAGTTTACCATGCAGCAGATAGAAAACATTTCTTATCAGGAACAGAGAGGAGAAATAGCATCCTTCCAAAGGAAAATTGGATTATGCTCTTAAATGACAGTATCTACTGTAAAGAAGAAACCTGGGGTGAGTGTTAGCTCAACCTTTCAAAAAACCCCATTTTTTCTGTAACTGTTATTTTTATTCATTTGTTGGTAAATGGAGGTAGAATTTGACCTGGTAAATGGAGGTTGCTCTAAAAACTGTACTTAATAACTGCTGCTGTTATTCACCATACTCTATACTGAATGAGCAACCTACTGTGACAGCACACTCAGACTTACGGAGATTAGACATGTTAGAAACATGTCCCTGGAGCCAAGAGTAAATTCCAGAAGCATTTGAGACCCTTGGCATCAGTCTGCCACTGTCCTGAATTTTTGCAGGACAATTCAGAGCGTGGGCAGTTGTCAGCATTCAAAACAGATGGCAAAGTAGGATACATTTAATTGCCACAGGTCTGAGGAGGCAGCATGCAGCATGGGGAGGAGCAAAATGAGCTGGAGCACTGGAGAAGACATGGAAAGGCATTATACTAGCTGGAGCTGACCCACTTGCAATCATGCATGAAAAGAATCCTTAACTACTTTACATGAGGACAAAGAGTAATTGCAGTGTCTGGAAGGGAAATGTGGCACTGAGTTAAAAACCCTGCTTAAAGAAATCAAGCAGAGTAATTTTGCTGTTTCAGGTTTTCCCTTAGGGCTGAATAGTGATGGACAGAGTTTGAATTTAATGCAGTGTCAGGAACAACAATTGGAAATACCAGCTACAGAAGAGAGAGAGACAGGTTCTCCCACATCTTAGGTAGGTGCAAAACTCTACAGGGAAATGGAGAATTCTTTTTAGGTTTGACTACTTTTGTTTTAAATGTGGCACATTCAACAGGTCCAGCCCCACCATGTATTTCTGTTGTTTGTGTTATGGTGCAAAAGCTAAAGGCTTTCTTCACATCAATTCTGAACAATAATCAATGCTGAACAGATAAACTGGCAAAAATCTGGCCCCTTCTTTAAAAGCTTACAGACTGAAGACAAAATATAACAATAGATCTCACAAAATAAGGAGAGAACAACAAGAAGACAGGGAAGGTTTTCACACAGAGCACGGAGGAAATATTCAGGATTCCCCAAGGGTAACATTTTCATAATTCATGGAGTAATGGCTTTAAACTGAGAGAGATTTAGTTTAGACGTTAGGAAGAAATTTGTTAGTGTGACTATGGGGAGGCACTGGAACAGGTTGCCTAGAAAAGTTGTGGATGTCCCATCTGTGGAAGTGTTCAAGGCCAGGTTGTGGTTCAAGACCCTGTGTACTGGTTACTATATGCTTATCCTTAAAAGGTGCAAACTTTGTTGTGTTTCACTTATTAAAAAAATTAAATTATGTTGGATTTTCATTATAAAATTCAATAGTAAGCAAAAAATATTATACATTGTGTCTGAAGTCCAATGGTCAATATGTCCTGGAGCCAAACCCTCAAATTCTAGTTTAGACTAAGGTCTTTTCTTGGTGAAATTTTGTAGGGAACCAGCTCTAGACTATGCTTTTCTGTTCAAATACTGAAATCAGTTACACCTACCTCTTTCATGTGACCTGTCTGCAATGGCAAGGGGGTGTTGGCACTTTCAGATGAAGTTTGCTTTGAATTTTTGAATTTATCTGAACATAAATTTCAAAGCAAAACTCAGAGTGTGTGAGATCAAATGAATCAAAAGCCAAAAGACTGCACAAAACCCTGCAACATGAAATAACGGAGTTCTTGCACAGATCTGCTTACTATCTAAAAATAGTTTATTCTCATCTCTGTTCAGAACGTCCTGTGATAGGCAGAAGAAGTGATAAAAAAACAAGGGACACATGAGAAGCTAAGACAGTGGCTTGAAAGGAAGGCAAGGAAAAAGAAACACTATAACTGTGATGTGAACTTTATCCCTCCTTGAAATGGCATTTAAGTGCAGTACTTTCTGTAAATCAATTGTCACACACCCTACTAAAACTGTGTGCGTGCCCTCTGCAAGTGATTGAGGTCTGTGTGCGATACGGTAGCAGACAAGTTTTTTCCTTTATAAAAACCCAACAAAAATACCAAAAATCGTTACGCAAATATGGTAGAAAACAACAACAACAAAAGTAAAAGAGAAATGTTTACTAATTTTAATAATACTAGCAGTCTTCCCTAGACAGTTCAATACTGAAGATTTTCTATTTGAAATAGCTTCATTTCCCTGTGAGTCTGAGGCAACCACCATCAAATTATTTATCTTTTTCTCTGGTGGGTAATCCTTCAGCTGTTGTTATTTACACAGCAGTCTAAATTACATTTGTTGACTTGTAAGTGAGAAGACAGGTCACCTGCCTGAAGGGTTGCAGCCTGAACCCACCATGCACCCAGGAGAGAAAACACGAGGACAATACAGAAAAAAAGAGACTTTTTTGGTAACCAGGTCCTGCTGTCCGAATGCAAGAAATGCTTTCAAGCTGGTTTCTTTCCTCCCTTTTGTTAGTTCTTTGAATACATTTTAGTCATGTAAGTAGTCCCTTATTCATTTATTTTTGCTATTTTGCTCCAGACTTGATCAATACTTAGGCACTTGTTGAACTTTCAACCAGCTGACTATTGTCCTGCTTAAAGTTGGGCTGTGTGTAATTATTTGCAGGGCCAGGAACTTTTTACAGACATTCATCTTTTTCATTCTTCTTCTACAGTCAGTTGAACTAATTTCTCAATAATTGTTATAAAAAGTTTCTAGTATTTTCTGTTTAGAACTATTGACTAATTCCCACTTCTGTTTTGATGGACTTGTCTCTTTAGTTTACAAACCCCCAACCTCTTAATTTATCATTATTTTGCTATGAGTATACCCCAATGATTAAATATTTTCGTAAGTATTATTAAATTTGTTCTTCTGGATAGACTTTCTGGTGTTTTGATTATTTAATTTTTTTAAATTAGAAATAAAATGTCAAAAATCATATTCCAAATAAGGTATAAGCCAGATTTTTATTTTACTTAATTTTGCTGTCTGTTCTGTTTTTAATCTCTCCCACTTCTGTTACTCAGGGAATTTTTTGGTGTTCTGCTACACCTGGGATTCATGAATGGTTTTACTAACTTGCTAGCAGTGACAGGAAAATCTCTGCCACTCAACAAGAGACTATATTTTTAGTTCTTGCACACAAAATTCTGTACAGTACAACTGGACTGTACATACATAATTACTGGTAACTGTAGGATGAGAAATTCCACATTTATTATCAGTCTGTACATTCAGGTGTAAAATATCTCAGGGCTTAGCTCTTCACTTGAAATGCAGTTAATAAGATGCCTGGTTTTTTTTTTTGAGGATTCCAAATAGCCATTAAAATGTAGCAAAAATTTATTAAGACCATATGCAACTGTATAATCCCTTGGCAAACACGCCAAACAGATTGTCGTCCTTAGCTACACAGTCACCTGAAACTTATATACAAGGTGAGGCAGTTTAATGCTTACCTTATGTTACAAGCATTGAGAAATCAAAGCCACAAAGCAATGGGATGGACAAAGTCTTCCGACAATTTTTTGTTTTACTCTGTGTATTGAAAATCATCCAAAGACATTTCCTGTGGAAAAGAAGCAATCATAACTCAGGATTTATGGTCTTATAACCAGCTGGAAAATTTAGTTAATGTAGCCAGACTTCTAATTGCCCAGCAGATATCTTAGATCCTGATCCTTATTGTTATGGTAATGTTTTAACTGTAATGTTAAATCAGTTGGGTTTTTTTTCCCCCTCACAATTATATTTCTTTTAGATTACTATGGATTTTTCAAGGTACTGTTGTGATAACTGCATTTTTGTTTATATCTGAAGAATGCCTGACTGGCATTAAATACAAAAGACAACGACAGTGAAACATTAAGGGTACATAATGAAATACTCTTAACTGTTACCGGATAGGGGGGTTCATAACCCAGTGAGCCCCAGCTCATGTGAAGGGCGGTTCTGTCTTGGGCCAGGGGGCAGCACTCCTGCACTGAGCAATATATCACTGCAGTTCAGTGGTCCTAAATTTAATATTCCAATGCTAACAGCAACCACCAACTCTGGGCCCAAAAAACACCTTTTTTTTTTTTTTTCTTTTATTCAAAGAAAGTTTATTGCAAAATGGAAATTTCTTTTCCCATCAGTTGTGCTTTACATAGTTCAGATTCTACCAAGATACCTCTTGTTTTCAGTTTTTTTTTTTTAAAAACCAAGCATCCTGGAGGGAGCTGGGCTGCTACACTGGTATTGTTGCATCATTACTTTCCTTGGAAATCCTCACATGTCAAAGTCTGTACTTCTACCTGTAAACCTAAGCAGATTGAAGACTAGTGAGTGGTCAATTCTGCACAATCAGATAAAACAGGATAAGGAGATACAGTACTTATTTCTGTAAGAAAACAACAAAGTCCTAACTTGACTAGTCAGCAGTGGAGTGTAATTGGCTGGAGGATGAAAGCTGAATAGTCAGGGCTGAGCAGATTCATCGTTTCCCTTACTCAGAATGCTTCAAACATTAAAATTTTGATTTTTTTTTTGCTCCATTTCTGAAAGCAGCAAAAAAGGCAAAAGGGATTCTACAAGAAGCAAGAGCTGAATAGCTCTGTTGCCTTATTACAGACAATCCAAACCCTTTGCAGATGGGCACTGTGCATTTTACCAAATATATTAACTAACACATAACTAGTTAATGATTACCTTACACTGAAAACTGTGTGAAAATAAAAATTTAAAGCAGCGTGATACATAGACAGTTTTGACTCCCACTAGTTTGGATTAGCTCTTGTACCAGTACATTAGTCTCTGAACTTGTAAACAGGACTTAATGAAGGCAAGAAAATATTGGGAGAAAAAAGTATTTTTGTCCTATTTCATAGGTGGGAGATTCAGGACTGAGTTTCTTCCTGGTGACCAAGACCTGTGATTAATACCAGATGTCAAGGGGTTGGATGTGATGAACCTTGTAGGTCCCTTCCAGCTCAGGATTTTCTATGTGTGTAGTAGATGATTGAACCATGTAACAAATGGGGACATAGTACTAAGGTTCACCACTAACCCACAGAATTGATCTGATGGTTTTCTGAAGGTCGTGCAAAACAAATGAAGCAAGCTCAGAAACTGATCTCCAATGTCTCAAGCCTCAGCGTGTCCCGATAAGACCATTTCTTCTTTCTCTTGAAATTTTCAGATGATATCACAATTTGATAGTTATTTGTCCTTTTTTTTTTTTCCCCTGTGACTATATGAAATTGCACTTCTAATTATTAGTTAAGGGCACCTATCCACTTGATGTAGATGACTCTATACAAAAGAAGTGCCTGCATTAAAATGAGACGTAGGGCAGCAGCAGTGCCAGCACGCCTTGAACAAGATGAATGGTGCAAACTAAGATGCTAAGCAGAGTATTTGCCTATTGTTGACAGCAGCAAGAGAAAACCTGGAAATACCTATGAGTAGATGAACCACTTTGATACCTTATAGAAACAAATTAATTTAAAGATTTAGATATATTTTTTTTTCTGGCTATATTGGACAGTGAAAATTAATGTCATATGCAAATCCTATTTTCTAGTCAAAATATATTTGTGCCTATGAACATGTTTTGTATAATAGCAGCACTTTTGCAGTTCTGCAATAGTTAATAAGTTCAGATATTGATGCACATTTCATCACAAAAAGATTGCACTCCTTAATTACATTCTTATGGGGATGTGTAGATACAAAGGGATAAAGGTCTTATCTTAGTGTATCTATTTCCCCACAGGGAAGGAGACTGTACTGTTCTTCAATACATGCACTTTCACAGATGTATTAGAGCTATGTCACACTGAGAAAAGTAGTAGCATAAATATTTCAGTAGAAAATTACATTCATAACAGAAATAATGCTGGTACAACCACTGCATGTGTGCCAGACTCCACTGACAACAGCTTTTTCCTCATTCCCATGATAACAACATCAATAATTGTGAAATCCTTTGGAACTAATGTGGCGTATGAGTGTAATTCTGAAGGACAATCACCTCACTGGCCAAGAATAATCTGCAACAAGGTGATCAGGGCAAATGGTTGCATTAACAGTAATGCAAGTAAATGCTGTGGATAAAAATGGATATATCATCCCTGCTTCTGATTATTATGTTGCTCAGACATATACTGAAATTCAACATCAATGGGCTATTTCAAAAGTTACCAAAATTCATAGTGAATTTAAATGTTCTACTGAATCCATAATTTTTCAGAAGACATATCTGCAAAGGCTTCTAAGTTTTCATTCATGCTCTATTTCTTGTTCTGAAACTCCAAACAAATGGTCTAGAGTATATTTACCCTAATTTAGTGAAGGGGAAAAGAATTATAGACAGATACCTTCCAACATGCTTTTACTATTTTAGATATTTTTATTCATTACTTCTTATACTCCTTTTTTCAAAGAATTAAAAATTCCAGTCTTTTCATTCCTTCTTCTGAGATGTTGCTTATATGTTTTTGTGCTCATTACTATCATTCCTCTCTAAGTACAGTTTTATTTCACATTATTCCATCTTTTTGGACAAGGTAAGAGTAGGGTGTTTCAGATATTGCAACACTGAAACACTTCCTGGTACTGTGATTTTGCCTGCAATGTTTTCTATCTACTCCATTTGCTGAGAACTCAACTTTTTGAAATGTGATTAGCTATTAAATGGACATCTCTAGTGGGCTAGAAACTGACTCCATCATTTCCTAAACTACTCCTGTTAATATAAAACAGTAAGTGCAAAAGTAATTCAAGTTTCCTCTCCAACTGTTGAGAGTGTCTATATCTCTGGAAATTACTCTTCTGAGAAGAATCCTTGAATTTGATAGGATAGCAGATAGGCTGGTTATAACAATTGCATATTATCTTTTAAGGTACAGTAACCTTAAACTGTACTTACACTTAGGAGCAATTTCAGCTGACTACACTTGCTGTGTGCAAAATACTCCACTGTGGTCAGAGAAGACCCTGGTGACACATACATCTCCTGACAAACGTGTTTGGGGTTGACTTGAGATGGAATGAATGTAAATTCTGTGTCATCAGGAGGATCCTTTGAATTTACACTGAGAGATAGGAAATGCCTCACATATTCTATTGCTGGATTCTTTCGTAGGTTGTTCCATGAATTACTTCCTCAGAAAGTAAATACGGGCAGAAATCTAAATCCAAATTCCCGTTATTATTTGAATGATGGTTATGGGGTGGTGCATTGTTCTATACAAGGCTAAGAAGTTTCCTCATGAGTTTCCTTTGTGGTACGTTTAGCTAAAAAGTGTGACATGGGTGGAGATGGGTTAAGTGCTGCAATCTTGACTAAGTCAAAATTAAGCAAAATGAATGGTTGTCCCTGGACTAAGGGAGAGAGACGGGAAACTTGGAATATGGAGTCAAACTCAAGTTTGGTGGCAATATTAGTGAACCACTGTCTATACACGTTAGACATTTTGGTTGACTAGAGAATAAGCCTCAGCAATGATTTTGGGCAGATACTTTCAACAGAAATGGAAATCCATGGAAGAAAATCTAACACTTTCTAAGTATATCACTGGAATTCAGGTCATACCTAAAGACAAATATTCAACAAGAAAAGGAATGGATGATAGTTTACTAACTTCTTCATCTGAAATTCCTGAAGTCATGGAGTTGATCTCCAGACAAGATACAATAAAAAAATGCCAAATTCCTGAAAAAAAAAAATCTTTTTCATACTTGCTATACCAACGTTGGAACTGACAGATGACTGAAACTAAAAGCACATTGATAAATATTAGGAAGTGCAGAAGTTCAGCTTTACTAAGTGAGGTCATACTTAGTGCATATAGGACACATCCTAGACTTCTTCCCATCTCAGTGCTATCACCTACCTGCAAGGTGTCCTTGCTAAACACCATCAGTTTTTCAAGTATCAGAGAGTATCATCTTACCCATGAAAGATGAGACAAGCTTTGCCTAGTTGTAATTCAGGCAGAGCAGTGCACACATAGCAGCTGATGAGCTGCAAAAAAATCTTACCTGGCCTCACCTGAGAACAGAGATGACTTCATTTACAATTTATTCTGCAGTGTACATATTATATTGAAGGAAGGAATGGCATGGTTCATAAAGGAACAAATGGAAGGAGAACTAAGTTGAAAGTATTTGGGAGTTGGAGTTTGGGTATAGATTTCAGTGGAGTTAAAAAATATTGAAGACATGGGGATGTGGCCATTAGTGATGGTGGGAAGACAGCATTCCCTTTGCAATTACAGCTGTTGCATAGAAATATTCTCTCCGTAGAGGTCTGGTTCCTGGGAAGGCGAAGAGAGAGGAAGATCCTGAAGAAGTTGGTAGTGAGATTGGGAACCTTAAATCTAGTGCTTTAGATTTAAGACTTTAGGCTCTACAGGAGGTGGGAAAATGGCATTGCAGCAAAACCATGGCAAGGAGGCAGAATATTAAGGACAGCCCTTCAAGTGGAAGCAATTAAGGAAGGAGTTGTGAGAAGGTTTTTTTCAAATAATCTATGATCTGAGTGTCTTAGGTTAGCAAAATCTGATTAAACTGAAAATCTCTCACTGTTATATTCACCTCATGTATCCAGGACATTTCTCATATTTTCCCTTACTGTTTCCTGTGAGTTTACAACTGCAGACACATACAAGAAAAATTGGAGAATATTAATTCCTTTATGTGTTTAGACCTGTAAAAACATTTGCTTAGAGTCATTAGCCTTTCAGTTTGTCTTCTTTTTTCCTCCCTTTATTACAATTTCTCCCAGAAGGGTTGCCTGATTTTTACTGCTTTGCTGTGATCTTATAAATCTGATTGTTCTTTATTTTCTATGTTTCTGCTCTGGCAATAACATATTTTTTCCTGATGTGAGGTGTGCATCAATGTTTCTTTTTTTTTTTTTTTTCTTTTTTCTCTGGTATTACTCCTTCTTTGGTAAATGGGTTGTAAAAAACCTATCATTTTCATTTCAGATGCTAGGAGTGAGTTGACAAAGACTTTCTGCATACCCTGCTGCTCTGCCTGGAAGGTAAAGAAAAAATAATCTTTTTGTACACCACATGAAGCAGGTGAAAGTCTTTGCAACCAGAAGAATGTGAAAACTTTGTGAAAATGGTGCTGTTTAATACATTCCCATGGCAAAGGTTAGCTCCTACATGTGCGTGCTGGTTGAATTATACATTTTCCTATTAAAGTGATATGCTCCAGAATGATTTTGTAGCTGATGATACCCGAGGAAATGTACGGTTTGTCACTGAATTTATTAGTGACACATGCCACAGTCCTAGGCTGGCTGCTGCATGTCACAAAATACAGAGAGGCATGCATAGTCTGTTTGGAGGCTGTTTATTTCTAAGATGCAGGCATTTAAAAGAGTAGTAAAGGGCATATTATTATGCAGACTTTCAGGCATATTAAGTCTGGAGCAATATGATACAAATATATTGCTAGCAATCCACAAAGAGGCTATAGACAAGCCATGTACTAGATAATGTGGATTTTACAATATGGAAATAAAAATCAATTCTGTGAATGCTTAGAAGTAATATATGGAGTCTAAGGAGGAAAACTCGCTAAGTTTAATTAAAAAAAATGAAGAAATTGTTGCAACCATTTTGGACATTGAGAGTCAACGTAACCTTGTCATTCCTATGCCTCTCTGATGTCTATCTGATAGGAACATGGAATTTTTCATTTAATTCAGGAGCAATTACCTATATTTTCTTCCTGACAAAACTGAAATGGAAGAAACCTTTTACCCATGGGCACCTCATTCTTATTTCTTGTTAATTCTTGCTGGTTTGTGTCAGCATCAGAAACTATATTGTCAAAAATACCACAAAAAATAAATTCATGTAAAAGATATTTAATTTCCCCTGCCATACCTGTGACTTCATGGGTGTTCTTTATGAATCAGAAAAGAAATCTAAATTCTTTATAAAGCAGAAGGGACTCCAGTTTTTTTTTTTTAATTAAAAATGTGGGGGGTTGGGTTTTTTTAAAGGGTTTTCATTGTGTGGCCCCCAAGGGAATGGCCTGAAGTTGTGTCAGGGGGCGATTGGGCACTGGAACAGAGTTCTCAGGGAAATGGTCACAATACTAAGCCTGACAGAGCTCAAGAAGCATTAGGACAATATTCTCAGGTATATGGTGTTATTCTTGGGCTGTCCTGTGAAGGGCCAGGAGATGGATTTTGTTGATCTTACTGGGTCCTTTCAAACTAGAATGTTCTGTGATTCTGTGATATTCAAAATTACAGGTATGGATAAGTTAATTAAAAGAATTCTCAACAACCATCACTTTAAAAATATTGTCAAAGTTGAGTTCTTTCATATGAAAAATAGTTTATATATTGATTAGCTACTTTCTCATTGACTCTGGCAATTTTACTGAAATAAATCCCAGAGTAGGAGGGTAACACCTGCCATGAAAGAAATTTATATGTGAGGTGAATGAAGGTGAGAACTGCCCTTAAATCACACACACAGAGACACACAATAAAAGGTGAGATTGAGAGTTGGGCAAGAACCAAATGAGCTAGGAAATCAAAAGACAACATGAGCTTCACAAGGGCTCTTCAGATTTCAGAGAATTTAAATGCCTCATAACCTATAAACAGAGGAATGTGAGAACAAGAAGGATCATCTCCCTCCTTTGGTCTCCTACATAAACTACTTGAATTACATAAA
Source organism: Myiozetetes cayanensis (assembly GCF_022539395.1). Taxonomy (NCBI): domain Eukaryota; kingdom Metazoa; phylum Chordata; class Aves; order Passeriformes; family Tyrannidae; genus Myiozetetes; species Myiozetetes cayanensis. The sequence continues at coordinate 26,955,217 of NW_026086604.1, read as the reverse complement.
AAATACTTAATATACTTATTACGTAGCAAAAATACTTAACCTCATTATTTGAACAAAAGCTAATTGAACAAAAAAAATCTACTTGACAAAACTAAATACTACCTGCTTATCAACAAATGGAATAAAACCAAAGGAACTGAGCAGGAGAGTCACTGCCTCAGACTTGTTTCTTGAGATGGGGTTTGGATTATGACTGTTTCCTGGAACAGAACCCATAGTGGGCTTGACTCAAAAGTGCCATCCCAGCTCTGGAATGATTTCTGACATTTTGAAATAGCTATCACAGCGTATCATAAGCAACGGTTTATTGCTGTCAGAATCCACACTGGAAAAATAGATGCTTTATAGCTTCTGCTGCTCCATAAAGAGAAGCATCTGAGTAGGGATGTAATTAAATGTTTGGCACCTCAAACGCTATGTGCAATGTTAATCTGAGCAGGTAAATCAACTCAGCATCAATAATAGTGCAGAGGGCATGCAGTACAAGAACATACAGAAAAAACTGTAAAAACAAGAAAGCACATTCTTTTGCAAGCACTGAATAATAATCATCAAAATGGACTCTACAAGGACAGGTTACTGACACAAAACAAAAGCAACTGTAAAGCACACACCCCCCCAGAAAACCAACAGAATGGAGATCAGAGAAATTGCTTCTGCTTTCCTATTCCCAGACTTCCTAGGTATTAGTACTTCATAAAACAGTCCTTTAGCTATTTCCACATGATTAAATTTTGGTTATCTCAGTGCAGCAGGATAATTGTATGCAGATCTGCAAGAATTTAACGTTGTTATCTCCTTTTAAATCTTTAATACAGCTAAACTGCTTTCCTTTAAAAACAACAAAAATTGTAGTAAAACTATTTAGCTGGGTCTTCATATTTGAGTTGTGTTCTTGCTTGCTTTAGCAACAGAAATGAAAAGTTTTGCTGGAAAGATTGACAGATTACCAAAATGAAGGTCCTTATGGTTTTTAAAAATTTCCAGAGAGCTGAAAAATTCAATCAAAACTTTATGGCACCATTTGTTTATACAATATATATGACAGTATCAAAGCCTTAGATCTGGTCTTTTTAGTATAAGATTTAAGCTTACATAAATGAATTTTTAATACATTTTCTTCATAAATCTGTCTGATCTGTTGACTTGCTTTGTGCATTACCCAAAGGAGGAATAGGAAGTCAGGACGTGAACTCCACAGTTCAAGGTATCGGTCCAGGAACTATAATTGATTCTAACAGATCCCAATGAAATTAAAGCTGAGCTTCAGGTATTTCCCTCATATGTACTCAGATATTTATGCCTTTCCAGATATCTAGGTCACTCTGATTTCTATGCCATCGAAAAGGAAAGGTGACAAGGAACCCATCATGACCATAGGATGGGATGCCACATCTTATTTACTCACAGAGTATTCTGAGTTGGAAGGGACCCACAAGGATCATCAAATCCAGGTCTTAAGTGAATGGCTTCTATGGGGATCAAACCCATAACCTTGGCATTATTAGCACCATACTCTAACCAACTGAGTTAATCTCACTCTTTCCAGTCAGGAAGACGCAGATGAGGCACCAACTCCTTTGCCATCCTGTATTTAAGAACTTAAGGTCCTTATTCAACTAACACAGATAGGTAGGGGCCTCCTTCACTCACCTGCAGGTATGATCCAGAGGGTGCCTGCTTTAGAAACTCAGAGGAAAAAACTCTTCACACAAGTTGAGACGATGAGCTGAACACATGGATATACTTGTGAAGAGAAGTCAATCCACAAAGATGTTCACATTTGCCTGCAGGATCTATTGCTTTAAGTAAACTTCCTTATTGTCACAGCTGGGCAAGCCTTGAAGTGATGTTTCCTTGCATTTTGAAACTGGGTACAAAATCAAGAAAAAGAAACCTCAACTTCTCATTCCTAGTATCTGTACAACCAGCTGCTTATCAGAAATAACCCTTGTCAGATGACATTCTGGGTCTGTTTAGCTTCTCCATTCTTCTGATCTTTCCCTTCTTCCAAGGTAGCAAAACATGCAATAACTTGTGCAATTTTATTTTTTTTAAATTATTTTTGGTGGTTTGACATTTCCTCAAGTTTTGTATTTTCTCAGCAAACATTTAATATTTTTAAGTAAAATTTACTGAGAAAACTGCTGTACTTTCTTTTCAGCTGCATTTCTCTTCTTCCCTTTTCTTGTGTATTGCTACTGTACAAGATTCTACTTCCTAGCACAGAGAAACACAAATACTTGTGTAGTGTAAATGAAAAAGTGTTTGGAAGATGGCAAGGTGTTTAAAAAGTGAAATGTGAACACTTTGGGAAAACAGTTTTCTGATTTATCAACCTGAAAGTGAAGATTGTTGCTTGAATCATGAAGCTCTACAAAAACATGAAAAACAACACCCCAAATCTTTACATATAGTCAAGCATATGCACACAGAGCAAGCATAGATTTCAAATTCACAATTCCTTTAGTATATTTTACATTACCTTGACTAATAAAATAGTTCTCTCAAAAGAGATTGAAGCTTTCTGCCATATCTGATCCACTTTTTATCCAAGAAACCAGTATTCTAAGCATATTTGACTAAAAATTTTTATACCCGTCATCTGCTTTTAAACTTACAAGTTTTTTTAAATTACGTGAACACAGTAATTATCTCAGTCCTTAGCCACAGTCTGTCTCCACCCCCAAAAAGGTCTTCTGATGGTATATTTGCACTACATTTATAGTGTTGTCTTCAGCTATTTTGAGATTTTATGTGACCACACATCACTTCTCTTGCTGAGCACATTTTCCCTAACACGTTGAAAAATCATCCACAGTAAAAAAGAATTATTTTGGCAGTGTTAATTGATAAGACTACCCATATTCTATGACCCAAGTTTTTCTGGAGCAGTAGGGTCCTACACGGCAGGAATCTCTTTTATATATGATGAAAAGACATGGTATTAGAAAAAGTATCAGCTTCTTGTGGTTAACACTAGACACACTCACATGTTGTCTACTATGATTCTTTTTGTCCCTCTGTGTGTTTAGCTTCCATGCATTCATTTTGCCTCACAGCTGAAAATTAGATACTGCAGGTCTCAGATGATGTAAAGGTAACTAACTGGAAGGATGAAATGAATAATGTTCACAATTATAGTCAGAAAAGGGACCAATTTTGGAATATACCTATTGCTTTTCAGATAGGATTCAGTTAGTTAGAACGGAGGAAATTATCAATAATTATTTATACTCTATGATCATAACAATTTAAATAAATGGCTTATGGTCTGGGCATAATATAGTATCCTTCACATTTTTCCAGGCAATATGTATGCCTTTTGCAATATGGCATTCTTGTACTGCATGATAACCAAAGGGAGATGTTTTTTTGTTCCTGTATATTCCTTGAAATGAGGAAAGGAGGACACTAAAGTAAATAATTTTCTGGCTGGTTTCACTCAAAAACTCCTATGGAATCTGCTGATAGCTTGAAAATAACTTAATAAAAAGTTGGAAAAGGAGAGATTGAATAGGATAAGTAATAAGAACCAAGGTGAAGAGAAATCCTGAAAGATCAATCTACTGAAGCACACTGAGCTTCAGTAGAATCCCTTGAATTAGATGGCTCTCAAACCACTTCAGCTGAATGTGGACCCTGGAGTGCAATTTGCAGAGGTACCAAATTGATAGAAATTGTTTTTCTATAAAGCACCTTGGTGTGTTAGCTTTGATTAATCAGAGGCAATTATCACAGCTAACGGAGCATAGCTGCACAGAGAAACTGCATTCACGGCAAAGTTCACAGGTCTCTTGTATCTAGACATATGAAGTTCCACATGTGAATGTTGCCCATATGCAGGACAATTTGTGCATACTATTGTAAGTATCTTTTCTAAGCACCACAGTTATCATGTGTTTGCTTCAATACCAGATGAGCTCTGTCACAAACAGCTCTGAACTTGGGAATTTTGAAATAACTTGACCATCAAGAATTGAAACAGGCTTCCCAGGGAAGTGGTTGAGTCACCCTCTCTGGAGATATATAAAAGATGTTTATATGTGACCTTAGTGATATAGTTTAGTGACAGACTTGGTAGTGTTTTGTTAACGGTTGGATCTGATGACCTTAGAGGTCTTTTCCAACCTAAACTGTTCTGTGATTCTGTGATTTTGTGACTAGTTTTCTGTAAACATTCAAGCAACAAAAAGACGTATACAAAAGTTGTGTAAGTTTCATAGTGCACTTGGACCGTTGCTAGGGTCCTAAACTGGTTTATATATTTGGGGTAAATCAGTGCCAAACTGAATTAAAAATGAAATCTTCTTTTAGATGGAACAGTTGCTGGTATTCCAGGGGCCAGACTTTCAGTGAACTATTTAATCATTTTCCTCATTTTGCTAATTTAAAATATTTCAGGCTAAATACCACATGGTATAGAGAAGTAGGTTGGATTCATAATCTCTACTGAGTTTACTTGCAATGGACTTCAGTTTTTACTGTCCCCATCTTGGGGGGAAGTAATCTCTTCAACTGTCTCAGCTAACTCCATCATGGAACTGTGAATCAACGTCCTTCCCTCCCTATGCTAAACTTAGAGATGCTTGCAAACAAACTAAACTGATTGGTGGGCTCTATAAATACAGCAAGTTATGGTTGTGGCAAGTCGGGGTTGAATAGGAGGTTTATTCAGCCAGCTCTGCAATGGGAGCTGTGATATCTGACAAAAGGATTAGTGGTCAGATGGAGGCAGCAAATTCTTATAGCTCCTTGCTTGGTCTGACTGTGAGCCAAACTCTATGTTGGCTCTCTCAGGGCCAGAAGGGTGAACTGAATTCTTATTGCCTGTGTTCAAGAGAACAATTACATCACTTGCAATGCAGGCTGACAAAGTTCCCCTCAGCTATGCTTGCAACGACTCCCTGCATGTTCAAAACCAGTCGCTGAAATGCAGGAGGTAATATAATCACTGTTTTTTCGAAGTGTTATTGTCTGTATTTCATCTTTTCCCAGGTAACATCATAAACATTTAATTTCATGGGCAGTAGCAGTGGAATTTTTTGGTAGAATTTTACCACATATTACAGCTAGACCCTCCAAAAACAAATAAAAGAGTAATTGTTTCCTTATAAATGCTGTCACAGCAGCTCACCTTGAAGAACTATTTCTTTCTTTTCCTAAATGCTGTTGGAAGTAATCCAAATACACTGGAAATTATGCTTTCAATTTTGCAGTGAGGAAATGGGGACTAGGGGCATTAAGACTGCAGCTCAGAAAACACTTTGAGAGCTGCATAAATGATCCCTGGTTTACATGGCTGTCACACTGCAATCCAGAATCCTAGGCAAGGAGCCTGTGTGCCCTGTGCTCATCACAGGGTGGTCTGAGCTCCTCCAAATGGTGACAATTACAGCAGCTACTTGGAGGAAATACTTATCCTGGGGGGTGAACCTCAAACTCTGACACTGAGCATCAAAGTAACTTGCTGTCCACTGCAGGGAGGAAGCCCTGCTCAATGCTGAGCACATGTTTAAGAGCAACCAGTATCACCTGGTGATGCCACTACTTGCCTTTTCCATAATAGAAACAGAGAAAGGCATAGCTTCACTTCCTCTCAGCCTGAGGATGTCCTTTGCCTCTTCAAATCTGAGTGTTTAATTTGTTCCCTGCCCACCCCCCTGCCATCCTCCCCCACAGCTTCATCTCTAAGATTAGAATCTGGATTTAGATAGGGACTGCAACCTTCTTGCCTGTGGTGCTGTTCTTCCATCTGTCCAGCAGCAAGCCATAAACCTGTCTGCACTGTCCCCTATGGAGAAGGTTTCAAAACAAAAAGAAAGCCTCATGCCTTCCAGCTCTGCTGGGGCAAACAGTGAGACAGGGCTTTTAAGGCACGAGTAGGATGATTTTTTGGTTTGTTTTTCTGCGTGGTGGTAATGCTCTAAGGTTAATCTCCATTGTGTTATGAATTGTACATACTTGTAGCAGTGATGGCCAAGAGAATGTTGACTGTCACAGTACACTCTGCAAAATAAAGTAGTATGAGGCAATTGCTGAGCAAAAAGATGTAGAGGTTCCATTTCTTATTGAAAGGTATTCCCATCTCTGTAGAAAATTGATTCCTTCAACAGCAAAATCTACAAAAACGCATTAGGAATACATTATTTAAAAGTAAAACCATCAAAATGTAGTTATTTTGTCAGGTTTGCAAGTTTCATTTTTCTTTAAAAAGTAACTGTAAATGAGTATATTTTTAAAACTGCACAGAGGGCAAAAATGAGAAAAGTTTGGGATCCAAAAAAACCCTAGGGTCTCTAGCTCAGTCTGCCACATTAGCTATGGCTTAGCAATGTGCATTATGCAAATACAGCAAAGAGACTTTTAAAACACGGTTAAAGACCTGACCTACAGATTAAGTAGGGCCATCTTAATATTGTGCATGAAAGGAATGTCCTGTGTTGCAGACTAAGATAGCAAGGAATAGGAGAAGCTACTCTGGGCTTAATTTTCCAATGCTCATTCCAAAAATAAATAGATTTGTGGGAAAAATAAAGAAAATGAAATTCAGGACTGATGACCTGTATAGTCTTTGCTTTAAACTACACTTGTCCCTTATCTGCAGTTCTCTAAGTAGCATATTAAAATATTATGTAAAATGTTAATGAAAAATGACAGACTTTTAATTTTTTTTCTGTCTTCATTCTTTAGACCAAAATTTTATCTATAAGGAAGCTTTAGTATTTCTTTCTAGATAGGGAGACAAAGCTTTTTTTTTTTTTTTTTAAATGTTGCTTTTCATTCCATGTATCTTCTACAAGAAAAAGAATGAAGTACATTTATGGTATGATGAGATAAGAAAATGCAGACAACATGAAAAGATACGTGCTCAATGTTTATAAGAACATTTTTACAAGTAGCTTTTTCCTGGTTTTTTTAGAAAACTTGCTGCTGTATTGCTCTGTTTGTTTGTGATGTACGATGAGAATTGGTTGGAATGGAATGCTGCTTGCAGCTCAGGCTGTTGGGTTAGATGCCCTAATTTAATTTGCTTGTATAAGCTTTCATATCTGAAACTAGGCTGCTGGCATAAACAGTTGATCAAATTAAAATGCCTTCTTGGACAATAAGGAAACAAGGAAAATAGCTTTATCTACTTATTATTTTTAAAGCATCCTTTTGCCAAAAGAAAAAACAACAGAAAAAAGACAGGAAAGATAGGAAAGGTGAAGGTACTCTTGAGAAGGGAATTTTCTTATCATAAAATCGTTGTCAGTTAATAGAAGAATAGGTCAGTTGAACCAGCTCTTTAAAAATCTGTGTGACACTGGTTACAGAGTGAAAGTGGATAAGCAATTTACAGAGTGTAATTTACTCTATGAACATTAGTTTTACATTGAGGCAATATCCATGATCAGACTACAAATACTTCAGTTAGAGTTACTGCATTTGGGGATAGTTCTTTTATAGGCTGATCACAAATAATCCTGCTGCAGTGTATGTATCTCCTAGCTTTGAAATAGGATCTTTAGTGTTTGATTCACATCACAGATTTTGAATATCCTAAGTATAGCCCAAAAAAAAAAAAAAAAAAAAAAAAAAAGAGCTTGAAGCCAAAAGAATCTTAATTCTGTGGTTTAAATCTGTTTAGGAATGGTACTGCACAAAAAGGATTAAAGGTTTCTGTCAAGTTTATATCTCTTTTCCTTTTCTGATCCCCCTTAACTTTGTCCTCTGTGATACAATTAACCAAACTGTAACCCAAAAAGATTTGGGTTTGATTTACTTCTGGAGCTTTAGACAAGGTTTCTGTGCTATGTTTTAAAGGCTTGGAAGGTTAAGAAAAATTTTCAGAATGGATTTCCAATAACAAGAGATTGGAAAGTGACTAAGGCAAATTTGAGTAATGATAACAAAGTAAACCACTGAATATCCACTGTCAGGCACTGGCAGCTGATGCATGTTCAAAATGTGGTGAGTACTGCCAGTTCCATCAGACTGTCTCCATAATGGCATTGCTCCTAATGCTATATGTTGTCATTTTGGTCTGAGGCATGAACAATATATTTGTTCTATGAAAAACAAATATTCTCTCTGCTTTGTGTCTTCAGAATAACAGGAGACACAGGTCAAAACAAGGATGTTCTAAGTGAAAAGTGAAATAAATTGTCTGGCACTTTATTTTGTAAAGCTTCAAGATAAATAATGATTAGCCAATTCGTGTGTGGTCACCCTCTTGTTCCTGCTGCTAATAATCATACTTGTGGCACTAAACAATTTATATAGCCAGTAATATATCATCCCAGTAAACAAATATGAATCAGTGAACCAGCTGAAAATTCTGTCTGAAATGCTCTTCCTCCACAAAGTCAGCAGAGCATAACGCATCAAAATAAAGGTCAGCACAACCCTGATTTGAACATTGGTAGTCGTCTTTGATTGGGTTTGACTCTGAGCCTCATTTATCAGTGTTAGCCACTGAAACAATCTCTGTATTTTCAAACTGTTTCTAATTTGTTCCACTGCAGTCCTTAAAAAGGAAGGCAATAATTTCTCCCCTTCACTTTGTTCACCATCTTTTGCTTCCTCCAAATACAGTGTCCAAATTTACTTTTCAGCTTTCCAAGAAACAGACTAAACTTCATCAGCATTACTGCTACTGCTATTACTAGGTTATTAATTGTTATTATTTTTGTTATTACTGTGACTACTATTTCTGAATTTTTAATTCACCAGATACTCCAGATTCACCAGATACACCACAACAGAGATCAGGAAAATAACAGGGAATCCAAAAGACCATTGCTCCCAAATACTATGTTTTTCTTAACTGGAACCATCAGCAAAGGATAAAATTGGGAAGTTTATCAAGTTTTTTTTGCCATTTTTTCTGGCAGGCAACTAAGGAAAATAAGACAAAACATCTACAGTTTGTGCTTTTAGCTAAAGGGCCAGTAAAACTGATGAAAAGGGTAAGAATAGGAAATGACATGAGCTGAAAAGAAAGAAAAAGACAATAAAAATAAATAGATTTGGTGGGAAACCAACCCCCTTTGCTAGTTCACAGAAAATGGAAGTTACCTTTAGCTGAAGATCTTTCCTGAGTGGATGGCAGGTCACAAAGGTGTCACTGTGGTCCAATGTGTTTGATTAAATATTCATAGCCCAACTTAGGGCAAGATTTTCCCCTGGTTTAATCAATGGGAACATTACCATTGTCTCCAATGTAAACATTTTTGCCTAAACGAATACAATGTATATTCCTCCATGAAACATGAATATTTTCAGGCTTCAAGCTCACTCACAGTTCTGTTTTCCATCAATTTGATGATTCAATTGCCTACGCATTGTCATCTAGTGACATTTAAAATTCTGTGTGGTATCTGAGGCATCCAAACAAAGCTCATAGATATTATACAGGACTTAGTGGGAGCAGTGCCTCCTGGACTGGCAAAAGCTGGCCAGACTTTTTGCCCTAGGGAAGCTCAAATGACACTGCATGGCTATATTTGGGCAAATGTTTCATTTCAGATTTTCTGACCCTGTGCTTCCAGTCTTCCTGTGCAGAGGCAGCTTGCTGCTTAAGTCACAAAAATTAGTGAGGAGTTAATTTTGTTCACAAGGAAATGTGCAAGGCAAAGTATTGCTCTAAGCACTTGCTGGTGATGGATCCATCTCCTTTCATCATCACTCTTCCAAAGTGAACAGATTCTAAAGTTCATGAGTCTGACTCTTCTAGTATTAAATGACAAGGTATTTAAACCACCTCATGGTGCAAACCCAGAAGGGATGTACTTGCTCTCTTGACATCCATTCTCTAACCTAAATTACTTTTTCTTTCTCTTAAAGAGCCCACATAATGGTCATTCAGTTATGAATGCATTTTGGTAATAATGTGAGAGCTCTTCCTTTGATGCCTGTCAAGGGGCTGTGTCAGTAGCAATAAGGACACATCCTTTGCTGGTGTAACTTGACATATGTCCAGTGAAATCACCTAGTACATTAGCTCATCACTTTTACCAAAAGAAACAGAAAAAGAATGAATCTTTGCTTTTAGTGGGTTGCTGAAGCAGATAATATCCTTGGAAAGGAAACATAAACGTCTGGTTTTGTGCTTCTTGGAATTCTGTCTTTTCCTTAGCATCTCAGCTTAAAGGAGCAGGTTGGTAAACATCACTTGCATAGTTTGGTAAGGTCAACAGCAATTAAAACATGAAGTCATAGATCACCATGGAGTTAGTGTGAGTCTTTTTTCCCACCTGAATTATAATGTGATTTGACAGTTAAAGACAGATTTGTTGTTAAGTCTGAAATTCATGGTTGAATAAAGATTGATTATAAAAATGGAACATGTTTTCAAACATGTATAAAAGCAAATCTTTGAATTCCTACTCTGTACTAACAAAGGTTTGGAGCTGGAAAGAATATAGAGGGGTAGAGTGATAGACTTACAGGGATTTGTTTAAGGAGAATGTTGATAACTTGGCCTGACAACTTAGCAGGATAAAGTAACAGTCTTTGAGTACTTGAACAGGATAGGCATGAAAACATGCAAGGGATTCTTCAGGCTGACAAAAATGATATCAAAATCACCATGACAGAGAGTAGTCAATAGCACTGTATTTTGTACACAAATACCTTTATAATGAATTAAATCTTATGACATCAACACGAGAAAGCAAAAAAAACCATAAAAACCCCCAAAACCTCAAACAAACAAAAAACCACAAACAAACAAACAAACAAACAAAAAACAAACAAAAAGAAACAGAAAGAAAATAGTCAAAAGAATTCCCGGAAATGTTTTTCAAATATAAGATCTATTATTCTGAGCAATAATTTTTACAGGGAAAGGGTGTGAATCCTAGCATTGAATGATATATCGCAGAAAGCCATCTTGTGCTGACATTGTCAACGTGTTTTAACATAGGGCTTCCTTTTTTTCCCCTATCTCAAATACCTATTATTTTAAATTAAATAATCTCACAAGATTCATGAAATTTACCTTGTAAAAAGAGAAACTCTGAGCAATACTATAAATGTACCTTAGTTTTTATGACATTAAGATGCCTTGATTTACCGCAACATCTCTGCAACCCTATACAGCTGTGTTTGTCATTCAAGGCTGTTCATTGTAATATATAAAAACCATTTTATTTTTCTGCCTTCAGTGTGTATGAAATGAATAATTTATAAGAACCCAAGATGAATACTTGAATTTTTTACTGTATATTTAGTTATTTTTGTTAAGCTTGGCTTAAGTCCTGTAGGGTCCAGTCTCAGGGCTATGTAGAGAATTTTTCCCAAAGTCTGGTTTGTCTGCATGAGCACTAAAGCCTAATGTTCTTATTACTTTTGTTTAAATGTTATTGTTTAAATTGCTTGGACTAGCCAGATTATCTGACAATTTTAAAGAAACAAACATTTTGCAGTTTCCTTTGCTAATGGACCTGTGACAGTTGTACCGTGGTCTGTATAGTTCACTGTAATATAAATTTGTGCTTTAGACTGTGTAACATTTGGCAGCAGATGATTTCCTTCTTCATATGAAAATATGACCATTTAGCACAGGGTATTATTGATCAAAATATTATCTATTTGAATCTGTTAGTGAATTTAAAAATTAAAATCTTAGCTAATGCTTCTCTCTAATGTATTTCTAACGATCTCGATATGGTGATCTCAGTAGGGTGATGCATATTTTGATTTACGTCATTCCATAATTCCCACCTGATTTACATCTGTACAAATGCATCTACCTCAGGGGAGCTGTGTTGGAATAAGTGAAGAAGAAAAATGTGACTAAGATTTCTCATAAAAAGAATACTCTTTGTTGTATTGTTTCCTATTTATATGAAGGTTGTGGAAGTCATTCTGACCCTAGTTAATCTTAGTTTTTGCCTTGTTAATAATACTGATGATTTTAATATTTCAGTTTCAGGCATGAGACTAATCTTTTCTTATTTGGAGACACCACCTCATGATATGCTCTTAGGTCTGCCATTTGTATTAGGTCTGCCATTTGCATTAGGTCTACCATTTAGTCTAATAAGAGACTAAAAATTTTTATATCAACATCTGTTACTAGTGTTTTGTATAATTATTTGTTACCTGGGAAACTCCATTCCAACTGCAGAAATTTTTATTCCTAGAAATATAGAACCATGGAATAGTTTGGTTTGGAATGGACATGTAAAGATCAGCTAAACTAACTCCTCTGCTGTGAGCAGGAGCATCTTTCACTAGATTAGGTTGCTGAAAACCCCATTCAAACTGACCTCGAACAATTCCAGAAATGAGGCAACCATAACTTATTGGGCAGTGATGAACTGACTGACCCCATTCTTTATCCCCTATCTTGCCTGAGGGGAGAAGGCAGAGAAATCTGGGTGCAGTTGAGCCCATGAAGAAGGAAGAGGTCAGGGGAGGGTGCTTTAGGACTTCTTATCCTACTCTAATTTGATTGGCAAGAAATTAAATTAATTTTCCCAGGTTGAGTCTTTTTTGACCATGACAGTAATTACTGAGTGATCTCTCTATCCTAATCTTGATTTATGGGCTTTTTGTCATATATTCTCCCCATGACTGATTGAGGAGTGGAGTGACAGAGTGGCTTGGTGAGGCTCCTGTCAACTGGGCAAGGTCAAACCACCACAGCTTCCTTTAAGTATTAAAAAGCCACAATAAGGTCTCCCTGGATCCTTCTCTGACTATTTCAGTCTTTCTGTTCAGAGGATGTTCCATCCCTCTGATCATTTTTGTGGCTTTTCCCTGGACCTGGTCTAACAGGTCAATGTCTTTCTTGTGTTGGGGGCCCCAGAGCTGGATTCAGTACTTCAGCTGGGGTCTCATGAGGACAGAGTAGAGGGGTAGAATCACCTCCCTTGACCTGCTTTTGTGTTTGTTTTTACACAGCCCATGATCTGGCTTTCTAGTGAACATTGCTGGTTTGTATCTAGTATTTCATCCCCAGTATCTGAGAGACTGGGGCTGAGGATCTCCTGAGGAAGCCCTGAAAGGGCCTAGCAGGGTGTTAATTCCTTGTTGAGGATTCCCACCTGCCATTGTGCCCCATTCTCTTGGCTTGTTGAAATGGATTGTTTCTGTGTTGATGGCTCCTGTGGTAAGCCTGGAAGTAGTTGGGGCAGGGTATTGTTTAGGCTCTCCCCACCTTTCCCACTGTCTCTTTGTGCTCATTTGTGAATGTACAGATGAGCTTTTATCACCTAACCATCTCCTTTTATACCATGAGTATACCCATAAAAGTGTTTTTGTTTAGTCATTTGGATGGACAGCAGAAAGAAGAAGGAATTTAAGGACTGGACATTGTCTGGAAAAGCAGAAACCTGAGGTCTAATTCTGCTTTCCTCTGTGGTCTTGGAATATTGAATCAGTCTTCAATAATCAGAATTCTCAATATCAAAAAGAATTATGAGAAGACATACTGGAATCCCAGTTTAATTTTGAAGATAAGCACATACAAATCTGGATGATATTCAAATATCAGAACAATAGAGTCAGGGTAAGTTCCAGCTGTCAAAGTACTGGTCAAGTCAAGACCAAGTTCCAGCACCAAATACCCTGAAGACTGTTATTGATATTGTGATAGCCTTCAGAATTTCATATTTTTTGGTACTTGTTAGGGTTTTTTCAGTATTTTTAGCTAACAAGTAGTTTTTGCTATGTCTCAGAAAACTATTCATAGCAATAGAGAAACACACTCAATAATAACAAAAACATTGCCTTTTCCCATAACATGCCTTGCAATTATAAATGTTCTCTCTTTCCTACAAAGTACAAGGTTCTGCAAGCTAAAAGCATGCAACACAAAGAGCCAAGGGACCTGCAAGATACTATTAATTGAGTTGTATAACCTCACTGTTCCTTTGTCTATTTATTTCCTTAAATAACAGGCTTGCTTTACAAGGAAATGAAAAAAGATTCCACAGCTAACCCCAACAACACATTTTGTTCTGTAGCTAAATTACTCAACATCAATCATTTAACATCCTACTGGAAAATTCAGTCTAGGTATAATTGTGGTTTTTTTACTTTCTTTCAGTTAAAAAGTATTCCATTGTTTGGTTAATGCATGACCATTCTAAATTAAAAAACCCCAAACAACTCTCCACTATTTAAATCTGTTATGAAGCAACATAGTCTCTGGACATGAAATAACCATCCATAATGATTTACCCTTGAAGATACATTTCTCAGTACATATCCTAATGCTTTTGAAATGTACTTTACCTAGGAATTATACAGAAGTATTTAATTTCAAGTGATCCTTTTTCTCTTCCTTGCTCCAGAGAAGGGACTGCTGTTAGTTTCAAACATGCTTTTCCCTCATACAAGACATTAAAACAATTCTATAATTTATTATTAGTTTCACATTTTTTTTAATTTCAGTTTAAATAGAATGTTGGTATCAAGTTTAAAGTGTTAGGCTATGAAAATATTCTCTTTGCTGTTATCAAAGGCAACCTCCAGTCAAACTTCCTCTGTCATTTTTTCAACAGTGGAACTCTAAAGATGCATTGTTAAAAAGAGAGGGGAAAAAAAGGAGAAAAATATTTCTTCTTTGTAGCTTACAGCTTTTAATGCTCTGTGTTTAGACTGCTGGCAAAAAAAAGACAGTGTTATAAGCTCTGGAGGATATATTTGCTGTCCATGTGCACATTTGTTCGTTAAAGATGAAATTGAAATAGCATATCATGAGATGTACTTAATTTGAATAAGTAAACAAGTTGAGAAATCACTTTAAAGAGAGCTCCATTATATATATATTGTCAGTTGTAAAGTCTCCATCCAATCCCAACTCCTTCTGGGAAACACTTATGATAAATGTTAATTATAACAGAGTGCTTAAAGTTCCACAGTAAGGAGATAGCCGTTATTCCCAAAGTGATAATCAGCTGTAGCTGTCTTTAATCACAAACAGGAGAGGTTTTTACCTGCTTCTTGTACAAATGTACTGGCTAGCTCTAGCAATGGGCCAGAGATCCTATTTCCAGCGTGCCCATCTTATTTCATTGGACACACTTCTCTTAAAATTATACTGTCTTAAAAGCTGAAGGCCTCACTGAGATCTTAGATCTAAACTGAGAGAGGGTAGGTTTTGATTATGTATTAGGAAGAAATTCATTACTGTGAGAGTAGCGGGGCACTGGAACAGGATGCCAGAAAAGTTGTGGGTGTCCCATCTTTGGAATTATTCAAGGCCAGGCTGGATGGGGCTTGGAGCAACCTTCTAGTGGAAGGTGTTCGTGCCAGTAGCAGGGGGTTGGAACTAGATGATATTTAAGGTCCCTTACAATGCAAGATATTCTGTGATTCCATGATAATACAAGCTAAAGTGGCATCAGATACCCAAATAAGAATTTTCTTATCTCTTAAATGTGCACAGCCTTTCCAGAAGGCATCTTTAGGTACTACTTGTGGAGACTTGTTTATGCCTTACTCTTTCCGTGGTATAAAAAAGAGAAGAGAGGAGATCAAGAATAGGTAAATCTGTAATCCTGTAGCTTGGTATATCAGCCTTCATTAATTACAAGGCTACTTTTATAAGCTGTTCTACTGAGACATTTTATCACTTTGAAGCCAAATGAAACATTCCACACATTTTTTTTAACCAGCTAAGATAAAAGAAATATATTCTAAGCCTATCACTATCCAGCTCAGGATACCTCCATCTCAGCTAAACTTTGAATGTTATCACTGAAAAGCTTATTCTTCTTTGAGTTACATCTTTTTAATTGATTTTTCTGTATTTCACATCTATGTATTTTCAGTTCTTTTAAAGCTCCTTCATTTCCTTTTCCTATTATCCCTTCATTCATCAGGTCTCTTTGTATTCCCACATATAATTCAGAGTTGTAAAGACACTTCTCTCCAGATCTTTGCACTTCCATTGCTGTATAATCAAATAGTACTGAGAGATCTTGTTATTATTATTTCATACTGCTCATTGCCATGAGACTAATTTCTGCTCTCATGGATCTTCAAACAATCCATCAGCAATCCCATCTCTTAAGACTTAGACCAAATGTTGAGGATTTGTTATAAATAAGAATTAAAATCTCAAAGTGTTCATTACAAAGATCATTTTGTGAAAATTGTGCTGGGACTTTAAGGTAGTATGTAACCTCAAATGACACAACAGGCTACATTCAAAGCTGATCCTATTTTGGGTACAATTCTGCTAAACCAAATTTAGCTGAACCTGTTTATACAGGAACTCAATCCAATCTGAAGCTGAAATGTGAACATGAAAATTTATCAGATAAAGCACTGCTGTCCTGTTAACGAAGTTGGATGGCAACATTTCATTTAATGTTCTAGATAAACACCACAGACGTTGCCAAAGGCAAATCTAATTAGCTATGTGAAGAATTCCTATAGATCTGGTCTCACTTACTGAAATGTAATAAATGAAAGTAGATCTATGTCAATTTGCTATATTAACTTTTAAGTTGGCTACAGAATACTGCATTCAGAAGTAAAAAAATCCAACAGCAGTGGATGTCTGTAGAATAATAAATGCCTCATTTTCTGTACCAGGTCATTACTGACATCTTTATTAACTATTCTGTATATTTGAATTGAGTTATCTTCTGTGTATTTTATGCATATTTAAGTCTAAGAAATGCAAAAAAGAAGAGAGACATACATAAGCTTTGTAGACACCACACAGTCGTTTGGCCATATCTGATTACCCCATGCAATTAATTAAAACTAAATTCTGGCTCATATTAGTCACTTATCAGAAGTCCATTTGAATAATAAAGGGGATGACATAGAATGGGCATTCAGTCTGGAAAATATAAGTATTCATAGGGCCATATTAGGTCATGGCTGCTTGAAGGGTATTGAAAATGCAGAAGAATTTGAATGAATAATAAAGTATTCTTTTGAAGCTGATGTTACAAATGAAGATAATTGTTCTAAATAAACAAAACCACAAGTTCCATAGACATTAGTGTAAAATTCAACCTGCAGAAAACTTGAATTTGTTTCTGGAGATAACATTTTTTAATGAATAAACATTTTCCAAATAGTCTTTAAGAAGCAGGCACACAAAAGACAGTGGCAGACCTCCAACAAGGCATGAAATGTGTATGTGCGTGTTGACTTAAAAAATGAATGGGCTTACAACATTGCTTGAAGCACATCATGGACAGATTGAGCTTTTGAGGAGGTCAAAACGTGAATTATTCTGGGGAAAAAAAAAATTAATCTATTCTGTAGAAATGGCTAGTGACTACGTGTATATTGTCAAAACCAGGCAACTTTGGTGTCTCTTTGTCTGTATAAATACACGTGTATGTATAAGTCTGTCTATCTATCTATCTATCTATTTATCTATCTATCTATCTATCTATCTTGTTTCATTATAGGTACTTCGGGAAGAGTTAGGCAGACTAGTTACTTCTTTGTCCAAACTAAAGCAGAAGATTGGCTATTTATCTTTCCTTATGTAGTTTTCAGAAGCAGGAAACAATGTGTTTCTGCAAATTGTTGTGTCCACAGTGGTCCAGGGTTGAAGTTACCTTTTTATATTTGGCTGATACAGCTCTTCAGGTAAAATGGAATCTTTTCTCCTCTAAAATGTTCTCAGCTGATTCCTCCATTCTACCTACTAGACAGAGCAAAGAGTACTCTTTCTTTCACCTCTGCTGGAATCACTGAAATTCTTTTGACTTATTTAACGTACAGAAATGCCTCTTGTTCATAGGGTTCTGTTACTCTGGAAAACTGTAGTGTATAGGTATTTACTGCTCCTTTTCTTAAAAGATTCTTGAATAAAATTACTGGGTTTAGAGATATACTTCTTGTCTTGAACTACTTTGCATTGCAGGTCTACTGCTTCCCCAGTGTTTTCATTTTATCTCAGTAGAATGTTTTGTGTCTCTGATTGCATGTTCGTGCACATGAATTTTCTCAGCATTTCTAACTAATTTAGTGAAAATAAATGGTATTTTGAATTGTATATATTTCAAAACAGAGATTTATAATCGCCTTGTTGTAAATATGCATTCATCCTTCCTTGTCTGCTCAAACAACACACAACAGTGAAATTGCGAAAGAAAGCATTTAAAACCATTTAACACAACTCTGCCTTCTGTTAGACATAAAAAAGCAGTTTTCATATGAGACATGGCACTCTATTGCAATTATTTGATTTATTAGCTGGTTTGCCTTAAACCTTTCTTCCATGGTAACAAAAGTAAATGAGTTTATGTTTATTTTGAATATGTTAATCTGCTTTAATTACTTGAAATAAAATAATAATGGTAATTTACACCAAATAATACTGCAGGCATTAGTTACCACTTTGATTTTGGTTGAGAAATTAATGTTGTGTATGAAGTCTGGGAGGAACCATATTTGAGAATTCAGTTTTTTCAATCCACTTGTTTTATGAACACACACACACACACATGATCCCCTTAGACATCAATAATTTTAAATTAAATGTTTTCCTTAATGGCACCCTGCTGACTTTTAGTCTCTACAAACCCCAAATGAAATGTTAAAATATAGCTAAGTCTCTGTAGTTTAATCTAGTACCAAATAATCAAAATTTAAAGATTATATTACAAAAATTATAACAGTTTATTTAAATCTCAGCAGTCAAAGACACTTAAAAAGTACTGAAGAGAATTTCACGTTACCACAGACATTATAATTATCTAGGGTTTCTGTATAAAATGTCACTAGATGACCATTTCTTGTAATTCATGAAGTTTCTAATTTTTAAATTAAAATGGTATTTTTCATCTGGAATGGTCTATCTAGTATTTCTTGTCCTTAAAATTATAAATTACATAATATGAAGAATTGACTGAAATGGTATATTGAAGTAGGCAAGTGACTTTCTAGAGGAAATTTTAGTGAGTATTGTATTATTTTTCCAATACATTCCAGTCTTGTTAAATGCTGGAAAATTTTACTTTTGAGGAAATAACAATGAAAGCACTAAATAAACTTTGTGAGGTTTTTCTGATCTAATTATTTCTCTTGAGAGGTGATATGTTATTCCAAGTGCTAAGTTAACTAATAAATGTATCACACAGATTTCACACATATTTTAGTGATTGTGCTGAGAAGTAGTGAGGCTAGTTAAAATTCTACTGCACCTCACAGAAAAGGAATAGTTTTAGTATTACTCAGTCCTCCCACTTCCTGCAATAAATGGATTAAAAGCATTGAGAAACAGTCACTTGATAATTGCTAGAGTATATTATTAATTTCAGAAAAAATATTTTCAAAATAAAATATAGAAATCTCTTGTTTATCCTGGTTTTGTACCAATATAAAAAAAGGAAGCTAGTAGATAATTTAATTATGTCCACCACTTAATTTAGAAAGAAGGTTCAACACTCATGCTAAGAACCACCCTTGTGCAAACAGATATATAAAGGAGGAGAGTGATATATTTTGAACACTTTTTTTAAGGAAATGTGATTTTCTTTTCAGTAACAAATCAGATGTTACCTGTCTGAACGTATTATAAGTATGCAAGAGCTCTGCAGTAATCTGCTCTGCCTACTTTGAGGCTTGCTTCCTGCACCATTCTAACAAACATTAAAATTGGCAGTCTTGCCAGTTTGGACTTAGCACAGTAGAAAAATACCTTTTGTGATCACATGTTCTGAACTAACTGAACTACATTCTAACAAGCGTTTACTGAGTCAGCCTATTTAAATTTCTTTCAGATCCGTGACTAATATATTTTTGATTTTGGGCATTATATGGTTAGTATTTCAGTTCAATATCCTCTATAGCCTCAGTTTCTGTGTCTTCTTTAAATTATATTTAACAAAACTGATCATGCAGAAGAGGGATTATGGCATTTCTTTGATTTTAGAATGAAAACACCAGCACCATCTCTGTGCTGTAAAGGAGCCTACAGCATGCTGAGAACACACCCAACAGATACCACTTGGGCTTTGAGCAGGGTCGAGCCTTCTCTCCTTTCTGCATATGAATTGCTACAGATTATTAAGATATTATTTATAAATCTCTCAATGAGTATCACTTCTTAGGGATCTTTCAGATCTAGTGAGATTTGGAGCCTCTACTATTTAGTAGCAGCAGAGAGGGAAGAAGGAGTGTGAGTGACTGAGTAAGCTGCCCCTTATGCTTGAACCTACAAATTACACAGGATTCTCTTTTTAGGCATTAAAACAGACTTTGTACATCTTGCCCTTAGTGACATTCCCAAGGCTGTGAAGAATGTGTGGTGAGGAAAAGCTCAACCCAGCTCAGCTAATTCCTTCTCCTCAGGCCAGTTCCTTTCTCCATGTTTCCAGTGTTAATGCAACAGTAATTGCCTGCTGGAGGGTGTTTGCATTGATGCCAATACCTTTAACTCTTTTCCCCGCTCTGTTCTTTGTATTAGTCCAAAAGACTGAGAATGACTGAAACAGTTAAACTCATCTATGCTGAGATGGAAGGACTAATGTTTGCTGACTATTGGATGTATGCCATTAACAAATAGATCTCCATCCTCTAATATCTCAGTATCAAACATATATGGCTTCAGCAAGCATAGGTTTCCATTAGTAACCCTAAATGCCTTCTCTTTGCAACACTTTCACTCTCATTGCTCTTATCTATGCTTTTCTTGCCCTCCCCTCCCTGATGTATACATGCACATTCCTAGGAACATCCTAGAATTTTGACTGAGGCAGTTTTAAATTTATCTGGACCTCAACAGTTCAACAATTTGAAATAAGAAAACAAGAGAAAGTATGCATCAAGAAACACACTTCTGAATTGTATACAGTTTTCAACAGATGGCAAAATAGACAGAAAAATGAAGCATGAAATTTGATGATATTGAGTGGAAGGAAATATTTTGGTTTTACTGTCAGTTCCTCATGCTACTTCACAAAAGAAGAGGAAGGGGTCTAAAAATAAACTGATGTATTAGGTCTATAGAAAATGTGTAAGAAAGAATGACTTGCATCAAGCTTGTTCTAGAAAAATAAATAAATAAGACCGTTAAAGAAGATGGGTGCAGTCATCAGAAAACCTCTGACATTAACTTTTATGAAGCAGTTAAAATTCTCACTGCAGCTCCAGATTTGCATGTGAACTATGACCAATCATTCACTCTGAAAACAATATGAGATAAATTTACAATTTAGCTTGTGTTCTGTATGGCTCAGTACAAATGAATCAAACAATATGCAATAAATTTCATGGACTGTTAAGTTTTAACGCTGGTGATGTAAATCACAGGTGGGATCGTATCACAGAGAGTGTGCTGTTGGGTTGATGAAGCAATAAAGTACAGAGCCAGATCTTCTTCTGAGAAGCCAGGCTTCAGTATAGTGAAAAAACACAACAGATGTATAAAGAATTGTGGAAAAAATAAAAGCTTATTGTCTTAAAGAAGCACATAAATAACAGCCATGAAACCACCTGCTTAACCCACCTGGAGAGAGACTGCAGAGCTTCATCAGTGAGCTCCCTTCAGTGACTAAAAACGCTGAGAGACAATTTCTCCAGTAACAGTCTAGAAGTATAGCTGTTATGATTTCTTTCAAGCTCAACTAGTTATGTCAGCTAAAAACAGAAGTATTTTATTCTCTGGTTTTGAAACAGTTATAGATTTTCATTTCATGGCAGTATTTGTTCTGTATTTTACTCAGGTTTGGAAGATCAGGCTTATCATGAAGGAGAATAGGCTTAGATTTCCAATATATGCAACTAAGCTCTTGAGATGAGTCTGCTGTTTGCTTATATTTACATGAGGTTCTGAAATAATGCAGATTCCACAGTAAACTTCGAGTTTCTAATCGGATACTGATTCTGTGGGTATCATTTGTGTGAATTTCATTACAATTTTTCTTCTTAACATAATCTTTTCTATATACATATGCATAAAGTATCCAACTTAATTTCTTGTTTTGGATTTAGTCAGTTTTCACTTTAGATTTGCCTTCTGTTTGTGGAAGAGTCTATCCTTGACACACACATCTTTTTAGATGCTACAGATAAAGTAAACATCATTATCACAAACATTATATAAAAAGCCTTTGCACATAATACCTTCCAAATAGTCACTTCAGACAGAGTACGTAAGGGAATTGATAATTTTTTTGGGGGGGTGGGGCAAGGTGGTGGAGAGGGTGTTTTTTTCAGGTTGGATTAAAATGAGACAGTAGTAAAATTTTACAGTTCACATGAGTAATTTTGACATGTAATGAAGAATATTTCTGTTTCAAGATATAGGTGTGGGACATACCTCATTAGTAATCTGCTTGTGCTGCACTATAAGATTTGTTGTACAGTACTGAAAGATTACTGCTTTATAGGATTAAGCTTTTGAGAGATAGAGGACAAATGACTCCTTAGATCTAACTAGTGACATCAGACCTGTGTGGACCAGTCATGAAAGACTGTTGGTAGGCTTCAAAAGCAAAAAATTCACAATCACCTAGTCCTAACAAAGAAACAGTGGTTCATAGAAGAAGCTGGTTGTTGTGAAAAATGTTAAATTTTGGTCTTTTCCTGCTTATCTCTAAGGAAAGTAACTTCACTTCACCTGGAGGACTAATGGCCTTATTAACACAGTAAAAACCAAGCACAACACTGGAAAGAATGGACTCAAAATGATAACTAAGTTTGAAAATGAAACCAAGCTCACTTTGATTACACTGTTCCAGTAGTTGTTAAGAATTAAGTTCAAACATTTCAGAAAGACTGAATAAAATTAATTCCAGGGAACAAAACCCAAGAAAAATCACATGAACAATAAAAGGAAAACAGAGGGGAAAGAGCATTAAAAAAAAGTAAAAAGAGAGGAGATTAAATATGTATTTTAATATTTTTACCCAAAGTCTTACCAAATATCTTTCTTTTGTCACCTAGCAATAAATCCACTGACCACTATCTTTGTACAAAAACAAATCAGCAGCTGTGCTTCCCTGCCTATCATTAGAGAGCTCTCTCTGATGTTCTCAGAAGCAACTCATTTAGCCTGCCTTGAGCAAATGTCTTATTAATAATCTTCTTTGTTTTTGTGGGTTGGTTCATTAAGTTCATGCATGCATAAAGTTGCTGTTGCTGCAGATAATGTACAAAGCCTTTATAAATCTAGGCTTTTCAAATTGTTGAAACATTTAATAATTCAGGAAAATACTCCATGTTTCTAAAATCTTACTTCAACCAAGGCACTTGATTAGTCTTTTGTTTTTTTCTCTTTCAGAACATACATTTAGACTTTTCAAATTTTCTGTTTGAAATTAACTCTTTCCTGTGAAGACATCTTTTCTAGCAAATGTCTTTCTCTGCTCTTTCCCTGCCTATTTTTATTTACACCATATGTCCCTGCAGGTGGAAGCTAGGATACCAGGGTTCTGGGCATGGCTGTGCAAGTCCCTGTTTGCTTTCTTTGAACAGCATGCTGAAAATAAAACATCTGTAATTATATAACCAAAATAAATTTAAAATGCTTTATTATTTTCTGCATTGCAAAATTGAATCAAAATGGTCCTTTTTTTTTCTTCAGAAATGTTCCATCTGACACTTCTGAAAAGAAAACAAGGATCGTGAGAAAACGACTCTCCTGAGACAGTGGTCTAGCTGTAGGGACATCCTGGGAAAGTTCTTTCAGTCTCTCCTACAGAGTCTGTCAGACTTCAGATAAATTGTTAGATTTTGCTAGTGCATCGGCTGGAATCCATCAACAAGGCAAATGGCCTAACTGCCAGGCAGGAATCATTTTTGCAGTCTGGTATAATGACTATTTAAGGGGATTGAGTCCATCATCAGCAAATTTGCTGATGACACCAAGTTGGGAGGGAGTGTCAACCTACCAGAAGGCAGAAGGGCTCTGCAGAGGGATCTGGATAGACTGGAGAGATGGGCTGACTCCAATGGGATGAAGTTCAACAAGGCCAAGTGCCGGGTCCTGCACTTTGGCCACAACAACCCCCTGCAGCGCTACAGGCTGGGGACAGAGTGGCTGGAGAGCAGCCAGGTGGAAAGGGACCTGGGGGTGCTGATTGACAGGAAGCTGAACATGAGCCAGCAGTGTGCCCAGGTGGCCAAGAAGGCCAATGGCATCCTGGCCTGCATCAAGAACAGTGTGGCCAGCAGGAGCAGGGAAGTGATCCTTCCCCTGTACTCTGCGTTGGTGAGACCACACCTTGAGTATTGTGTTCAGCTCTGGGCCCCTCAGTTCAGGAAGGACATTGAGGTGCTGGAGCGGGTCCAGAGAAGAGCAACCAGGCTGGTGAAGGGACTTGAGCACAAGTCCTATGAGGAGAGGCTGAGGGAGCTGGGGTTGTTTAGTCTAGAGAAGAGAAGGCTTAGAGGTGACCTCATCACTCTCTTCAACTACCTGAAGGGAAGTTATAGCCAGGTGGGGGTTGGTCTCTTCTCCCAGGCAACCAACAACAGGACAAGGGGACATGGACTCAAGCTCTGCCAGGGGAAGTTTAGGTTAGATGTTAGGAAGAAATTCTTTACAGAGAGGGTGATCAGGCATTGGAATGGCCTGCCCAGAGAGGTGGTGGATTCACCATCCCTGGAAGTTTTTAAAAAGAGATTGGACATGGCCCTTAGTGCCATGATATAGTAATTAGAGTTGGATCAGGGGTTGGACTTGATGATCTTGGAGGTCTTTTCCAACCCAATCTATTCTATGATTCTATGATTCTAAAGAGGAAACATGCAAGCAGAGACTGTGAAAGCTCTGCATCAGAATAGCTAAATAGTTAGCAATTAAGATATTCATGCAAGAAGTTTAGTTCATATGTTCAAATTCTGGTCTTGTATTAAGCAGAGGCTTTGAACATTTTTATAATGAGACTACATACTATCCTTTCAATTTGCTCCATTCCAGTCTTTACAAAGTTGAAGTACAGGCTTGTATATGCTCATAGCCAGGGTGGAATTTAGTACAAGCCCAAGCAACTAAAAAAAAAAGCCTTCATATTATAGCCATAGTTATACTATCTGACATTTACGAATTTAACCTGATTGTGTATGCATTGAAAAGAAGACAGTTATTATCAACTCACACTCTTAGATAGATGTTCTCTGGTAATGTTAGCTGAACAAGAGATGGTTAATTTATTTCTGATGGAAGAAATTGTTACTTCATTGTGTTCCTGGCAGATTATATCCGAGTTCTTCCTCAGCAACATATAAGACTAGCAATAAGCTATCCCTCTCACTCTACCCACAGAAAGACCATCAGCACTGTGATAGCCCATTTTATTCAATATTTAGATTATTCAATTATTAAAATATTATTTTATTCAATTCATAATATATAATTCCATTATTCAGTTTTTATCATATTCAATTTCCCACTGTATTTGTAATGTGAGTCTGAAGAGACTAAACCACATAGAAATCCCAATATTGTACTGGAACTCACTAAATATATTATTTGAAATATATGTAAATATACATAGCAGAGATTACTTTCAAACTTCACATCACTTTTCGGTCTAGCAATTCATCCTTTTGTTCCTTCTGAATAGGAATTTTATGTAAAAGTTTCAAAATTGTCTGAGGTATGTGAAGGTTTAAGTTGCTTTGCTACTGATTTTAAATGCAATTTAACCTCCTAATTCTCTTAAATTATTTTGATAAAAAAGCTATATTTTTCTTCGGTGTATTTGTGGGTTGTATTTTACTGTAAAAAGAAAAAAAAATGAGGCTTTTAGTTTAAAATAAAAAAAAATCCTTCAGCACCTGAGAATTTGTATAGCTATGTTGGATATCATTATTTAAGCAAGTCTTGCTATTTTTGCTTTTCAGTCCTCATGCTCATTTAATGCAGTAGGAGTATGAGAAAAAAAAGTTGTGTTCTGATTTTCTAATTTACCAGTTCACCAGTGCAGACTTCATAGACTGACTGCTTTCAAAGTAATGGAGTGGAATTCAATATATATTGTATCTTCTTTTAAAAGGAATATAAATAGCATGAAAACTGTATTTTGCTGGTTTCTGATGCTTGGATTTCAAAATCCTGCGCACTGGGATAGATGGCATCAATTCACACAAGTAATGTAGCTCCTTATGTACTGTTTCAGAAGAAATAGACAGCTGGTATCCATCTCTTTCTGAATTTAAAACTAGGTAAAGTGATTTTTTTTTACAAAAGGTATGAACAAATGTGGGATAAACAAGTACAGAGAAGCACCTTGCAACAGTGCACAGCAGGGTGACCAAGCTGGTTCTGCATAACTATATGGCCAGCTCACCTGAGTTGTCTGGATGTTCTTGCAGGTCCTTTGGTTTTGTATTTTATATGGATGGAGTCAATGATAGGAAAGGTCTTTTCCAACCTAAATGATTCTACAATAACAGAGGTAAATGCCATCTCCATTCTGTCTCAGGGGAGAAAAGACTCAGGTTTGGTTGATGTCTGTCTTGTAATGTATGTTTTTCATTTCAGTGTTTCTGGAAACTAGATGTACTTATTTTATACAAGTATTTTTTTCTTGCCCAGATGACTTTGTTTCTTCATTATTTCCAAAGGTTCTAATACTGGGAGGTTCAAGTTTTTGTCTTCCTGAATCTTTACTTCTTAGGAAACAATGGAACTTTATAAAAGAATCTTCTGGTTTTAGGATGGAATGAAGGATTCTTACCATATTGAAGCATCTACTTTGAAGAAAAAACCAGTCAAAATCAATACATTTAATGGTAAATTTCCTCCTTATTTTCCAAAACTTTGGATGAGCATTCTTTACCTCTGATTCACAAAATGGCAATGAATGTTGTGAGCAGTGATATTTTTCAACTGTCTGTTGTCTTCTGGAAAAGTTTTTGTGTTTCTGAAATAGTAAGGTACAGGTACTTGTAGTAAGTTTGTGATCAGAAAGGAACACACATCCAAGTACTGTGCTGTGAAGCTCTTCGGTAAGAAAGTTGTTAAATGTACATTTGAGATTCTTAATCATCAGCAGTGACCTTGGCAATAATCACAATTCATTTGAAATTTTTACTTCATTTATAGTCTGGGATAAAGCTTTAATTAAATGACAGGTACAAGAAGAGGACTGACATAATTAGAATAAATATTTTCAGGGTGATGGCAGGGTGGTAATAAGGGAATTTCCAAAAAGAGCAATACCATATGAAAAAAATGGAAACTCATCATTATTAATGGAGAAGAGTGAGGTCTAATACATTGTGACATGATTTATTTAATGGAATCTCCATTGCTTCAGTGATTTCAAATCAGATTTACCAGGAGAAATAATATTATACTATAACACAGAAGTAATAAGTGAGAGATAATATTACGCAGATTTTTATATCTCCATTGCCTTTCTAATGAGCAACCAAAGAAACAATGCCATTATTTTCAAAACATCACAGAAAAGAAAAAGGGAAAAGTTCCAGTTCTCCTTTTTTACCCACATAAGAATCATAATCACATCATCAGAAACTCGCTCTGACTCCAGGAAATTATTCCATTAATTCAAGTACCTACTAATTGCAGCAGCAGTGGTTTGTATTAGCAGATTAGGATGATTTAGTCCTGCTTATTGAAATCTTCCCTATGATCTCAGATCCCACTCTCTTAAGCCTCAAAAATGTTTATTTTAAAACTCTTCAGGTACAAGCTTTTTCTGCTCAATAGCATCCGTTTCAATGACGGTTGTAGTAGCAGAGGGTTAATAATAATCTCATGTTTCTCTGCAGTTCACTGGTTTGACCTTCCTTCTCCTGGTTTCTCTACCCTAAGACCAAATTATTACCCTGTAATGAAATGAAAAGCCACTATTATTGCTTAATGTAAGTACACTTAAAATTATCATTACTAGTGTGCTTGGTAAGGTTAAATCACGAGGTCTTTGATGCTAACTTCAAAAATTACATCTCTTATTTAACTAGAATAAATGAGATGGTTGCTTCCCTCTAATTAAAGGCAAAATGTATCTATAGTACTTAGCAATTATCTGTCACTTAACACTGTATTACAGCAACATTTATTGTGTTCATTATATTATAATTACAATTACCTTACATTTACTGAGGGTCCAATCCTCAGAAACTAAGCACTCTGAACAAAATGAATCATGTTTGTTTGAAACCTGAAGGGAACTTATGCACCAAACTGAAGGTGAAGTTCATGTGTCTGGTAAATATTTCATTGACAGAGCCGTTTAATCCTTCCTCTATGAGGAGAATTAGGGTGATATTGCCAGCAGCTGTAAGCATCTCCTAGGGACCTGTTTGCAGGGACATGTGCTTCCCAAAAAATGAAGTGATTCCTTTTGGTTGATCCCTGAATTTTGGGCTGTCAGAGTAGTGGAAAAACTGTATTTCCGTTTCTTGTCTCTTTTTCAGGAGTGGTAAGCAGTGACTGGTGAGTGGTGAAGAGAAAGGGAACTCCAGCTGGTTTTTGTCTTGCAGGGAGTGAAAGCAGCACAGCATGGACAGGGCACCAGCTGAGCTGAAAGTTTAAGAGAAAGTAGAAGGGTTACCTTGGAGTGAACAGTGACTGCTATTCTGATTAAACAGAACCTTTTCTAAAATGATTTCCCCTTTTTATTTTTTTTTGTGTGAGACGAGTGTTATTTGCTCTTCCTTCTTTCTGTATTCATGTTTTCTTTTTTCTATTTTGGCTCTAAACATTAACACAATCATGCTTTGCTCACATGAATACTCCCTGGAAAACAGATTTAAAACTTAAAAGCCTGAATAATTATTATAAGAATTTTTTTTTATTTTATTTAATGGGGCATTTGATTGCACAATGTGGAGTTCATGCTGTGTTAGTTAGTTTCTTAACTCAGCGGAGATAAAAAATTTAATGCAAGCTAACTATCACTGTGCAAATTGTGAATATTCACAATCTACAAAACAAGAGCTTTAGTTTTTTAGTTCTTCAAGAAACCTGTGAAAATTTCAAAGTCCTCATTCCCCAGCATATACAGAAAAAAGATAATTGCTATGAATTATTATGTTCTTGTTTGCAGTGGGAGAAGTCGATGTTTATAAAAGGTGAAGTGACTACTTCTGTTTGTAGATTGAATACAGGCAAAAGCAGTGAATATAAACTATTGAATGAATGAGCAATATAATTCTATTTAGAGAAAATAATTCAGAAAAGAATTTTTCTACTGTTCAAACAAAAGAATGGGCCAATTTGTCTGTGAAAGGCCATTATATTTTGTGAATAATATACTTTCAAAACATTCAGAGCACAGCACAGTAGACATTTGTAGTCTCACAAATGTGTCCCTACTTGTTATTGTTGTAATTTACCAGACAGATCCTTCTGTTTTGCTAAGATCTCTGCCCTTGCCATTGAAATCAAAGGAAGCTTTGATTTTAATGGGAACAGGATCAAGGTTTAGCCACTCAACATGTCCTTGAGCCAAAACAAAACTTCCAAAGAGGTTAATGTTGAGAGCATTGTTTTGATTGCATAATGATTCCAACAGACGAGAGAGGAAAAATCCTTGGGCTGCACTGAAATTGAAAGTGTGCATGTCTATTTTAAAGTGCTACTACTTCATCTAACCTACTGTGCTGAACAGTCACAAAATGAACCTATGCAGTGGCTAAATTGTTGTCCATAAAGCAAAAGCAAGCAATAGAATGTTATTGCATTTCTATAATACAGTTATTTCTATGTTATTGCAGCAATAGTGAAAACCAGTATCTCTACACTGAGATACTGCATTTTGAGAATCATTTACAGATATGTTTTTCTAAACAAGCATTTCTGGTGAAACAGTGAAATGCAATCTTTACAAAATGAAATTATTCAGCAAGGTGTTCAAAAAAAATTTACTCCCTAAGTAGGTTTATTCACTAATTCATTAGGAAATATGGATTAAAGCCACAGTCTTACAAAAGATTAAAGTACTGGGAGTTAACCTTTAAATTAAATTCCTGTATAAGCATATTTATTGCATCCTCAGAAGCTCTCTGTGGCTTGAGATGTCACAGCATTTTTTAGGATCTGTTTCTAGTAAGTGAATTTTCCCGAAGGGGTACGGTCCTAGTAGAAAAGCTACAGGAGTATATCTTGCCAAACTCCAGGAAAAATACTAATATTCTGTCAAAATTTTTAAAAATATGAGGTTCTTCTAAACAATTTGGAGGTGTCGACAAAATACATTTTCTTTTTAAACCATACTTTCTTAATTCTACTCTTGAGAAAACATTGTGCTAATTGTAAAATAAGTTTGGGTTAAACATTTCCAGTAATACATACCAATTTTGTATTACTGACCTTGGAATATGTTGCTTTTCTTTTCTGTCCTCACAGAACAGTGAATGTAACTCTCTGTATTGCCACATTGCACATTATATCAGGAAAAAATTTTTTATGGGGAGAGTAATCAGACATAGGAATGGGCTGCCCAGGGAGGTGATGGATTCACCATTCCTGGAAGTTTTTAAGGCGAGACTGGATGTGGCACTTAGTGCCATGGTGTGGTAATCATAGCGGTGTTGCATCAAGGGTTGGACTTGATGATCTTAGAGGTCTTTTTCTACCTGGTTGATTCTATGATTCTATGGAATTCAAGAAAAAATCAGAATTTAATTTTTGATTCAGGACTGAATTTTTGAACTTAATTTATCAATATTGTGAATCAAACTCTCATATTCATTGTGGTGAGTCAATCTATATAATTACTGGTCAGCTGGAAATTATATTAAATATATTTATAAGCACATTTTCACTTCACTTGTAAAATTTGTCTTAAAATGCTATGTGGTAGCCTCACTGGAATTATTTTCTGATATTCTGTTAACTATTATTATTTATATATTTTAATTTTATTCTACAGTTTTAAAGTTGCTTTCACAATCTTGCTGAAATACTTCATACATCAACAGTAAATTTTTCTTACTGAGAAAGATAATAAGGATAGATAGGAAGATATAAAAATTTAATAGTCTTTTCAAAACTTAATGATGCAAATCAACCAATGCATCCGTGCATATTAATTCCAAGCAATCCTACAGTTATGAAAACAAAAACCTGTTTTCTAAAACAATGGTAAATGCAATTAACTGAATGTTTTAAGGGAAATTGCACTCTTACTTATTTTATTAAACAATTCACAAAGCAATGCTAAGGTATTCAGTGGGTGTAAACATCTGGTGTTTACGCTTCTTCTGCACAACCATAGGTGACTAATTATTTTCCAGGTGTCATGGAGAAAAAAATTAGTTAATCACCCAGTCAATTTAGCCTAATGTTCTACAACCGAGAGCTGCTGCTGTATATGTTTGTGTACTCATATACACACACGCCTGCACCTGTGCGTGTTATCATATTCTGGGCCTTATTTCACTTCTTTTTACAAGGTAGAGAGGCTCAGGTTTTGGCAATGAAGTTACACTGATGCAGATCCAGATCAAAGGCTGAATGGCACAGAGATGAATCGTTTAGGTTTCAAAAGACCTATAAAAGTCCAATCATTAACTTGGCACTGGCAAGTTCACCACTAGACCATTTCTCTAAGCATCACATCTTCATGTCTCCTAAATTCCTCCAGAGCTGGTGACTCAACCACTTCCTGGTAGCCTGTTCCAGTGCTTGATAACCCCTTTGGTGAAAATGTTTTCCTCCCAACCAAGCTAAACCTCCCCTCATCCAACTTGTGGCCATTTCCTCTTGTCCTAACTTGAGGATATAGGAGATGAAGGAGCAGATTAAAGCAAATATAAGTTCTTCACTGACAGAGATCGGAGAAACAGAAAAAGATTGAACCATGTTGAATCTCTTCTGTAATTTATAATTGCCAAAATATGCTGAAATGAAGACATAGGATGAGAATGAGGTTTTGGAGAAGTGGATGATCTTGTCTAGTACTGTTTATTACAAGCAAGATCATTGCTGCAATTTACCCTTATAATTAATGTGTCCTCACTGCTGTATGTGGGGAGGGAGGCCACAATCAAAAACCACGATTAGCACTTCTCAGTGCCTTTTTCTCAGTATTTGACTTTTTGCACAGTTCAGTTACTCAGTGTCCCATGGACACCTGCTGTTCTGTTTAACAGAGCAGGTAGATTCATGGAGATACCTTAGGAGGTACCTAATGGAGGGCTTAGAAACTGGATTTTCTCAGGCTGATCTCCAAAGGAGAGTTATTCTTCTGAAGTGAAGCCTTCTTTTCATCCCATGTGGCTGTGACCCAGAATTCATGATCCTGCATATCATTTACACAGATATATGTTAAACATGCGTATTTTGAGAAGAATCTTTGGAACTTTTTCTGAGGGACTCCCAGCCAACAAAAAAACTCCAACTACAAAATAGTTTAACATTTAAACAACTGTAGTAGTTTAACATTTAAAAAACCGTATAGAAAAAAAAAAAGTTTACTAGAGTTCCAGGTTAATAAAGAATAGGGAAAAAAAAAAAAAGAAATGGAAAAGTGGTCATAAACCAGAGAGCAGAAGCAGGTGGAGTAGAGTTTCTACTCTACTATGGAGTAGAAAGACAGTTGAAGTGCGTGAGTTGGCTTGGCAGTGAGCTTCATCCCCAAGAAATGAAAATTCCTCAGCTCCTTCCTCAACTGTTCCCTATTGCTTCTGTTTCTCTTGTCTCTGTGCAGCCCCACATCTGAGCCCTTTTACTCAGATGTTGTGCATCCATGCTGTGTTTATTTAATGGCTCTTCTTGGACTTCAGAGCATGTATGCAATGTAATCACATGTGTGAACACAGAAACTTCAGACAGACAAACTGGGTGAAATTTTTCTATGCAGGATGATAAGTGGGATGACAGTGCAGAATTTCTCCTATTTCGTCCCTTTATTTTAATATTTGGAATCTGTGGCTTCCTCTTTTTCACACTGAAATTGTCTTCTCTCAGACAAGTTTAGTTCAATGTGATCAGTATTACAGTGATTCAGCTACCCACCAATTTTCATTTCTTTCTTTCTTTCTTTCTTTTTATGTAATCTCCATGTGTTATTACAGTGTAGTTTTTGCTGTTATAAAACACATTTTACCCAAATTGCTTTGTTTCTGCATTATGTGTGTTTGCTTCTCTTTTTTTTTTTTTTTCCTTTGCATTGATTACCTTTTTCTTTTCTTTTTGTTTTCTCTTCCCTGTCTTCTAAATAATTCTGTGAAAAATATTTCTTGGCAGGTAGTCTGCTTGCGCGGGAAATACACAGTCATCTGGATTCCTTACAGATAATCATGGTCTGGATTCTTTACAGATAATTAATGGATCAAATTGTAGTGACAGGTGAGTGGGTGGGGGGAGGTAGGTAACCATAGCAGAAGGAGGAGAAGTAACACACCATCTGGGTACAACTTGTCTCAACTTGGGTGACATTTCTGATGGTCCTCAAGCAGGTCGTCTATGTAACTGTTTCTTGATACTATGTTAACTGCAATGTTCCAAAGGCAGATTTTTAGGCTCAGTTGGTATGCTGATTACTAAAAATACTCATTCAGGGGATCGGAATTGGATGAGGGGATAGAGTGCCCCCTCAACAGGTTTGACGACGATACAAAACTGGGAGGAGTGGTGATACCCCAGAGGGCTGTGAGGCCCTTAAGGTAGGAGAGATGGACAGAGAAGAACTTTCTGAAATTCAACAAGGGCTAATTCAGGGTCCTGCACCTGGGACAGAATAACCCTGGGCATGAGCAGAAACTGCATAGGAAGTTCCACCTGAAGATGAGGAATAGCTTTACTGTGTGAGTGATCTCTCACTGGAACAGGTTGCCCAGAGAGGATGTGGAGTCTCCCTCACTGGAGATATTCAAGAACTATCTGGATGCAAACCTGTGCCATGTGCTCTAGGCTGACCCTGCTTGAGCAGGTTGGTTGGATCAGATGACCCACTGTGGTTCCTTCCAAGCTTACCATTCTCTGATTCTGTGATCTTCATGTCCAACTAAATAATTGGGATCATAGTGGCCAAATCGTGGTCCAACTGAATGAACATAGCAAAGCTACCATACTTGTTCAACTTGAAATATAGACAGAAGTCATCAGAAAACTTTGTAATAGTATGTATTTCCACACAGCCCCTGGGAGAAGCAGAAGCACCATGTCAATCCTGGGCCTGAACCTGTGGTCATGGGCAGACTCTGCCCACAGCCTTTGCTAATGCTCCAGAGAGCAGACAGAGGGATGAAACAGATGCAAAGTAGCTGTGCTGATTAAACGAGGTGCCAGTGGCAGGCAGTCTCAGCAGAAGCCTTAGCAGATGGGTTTTAGTGCTATTTTGCTCTCACCACCACACTACATGGACAACATCTGTCCTGTGCTCTGTAAGGTCAAGCCAGAGGGAAAAGTCAGTTTAGTCCTGAGTCATCTTCCTTCAGTTGCATTGTCCCAGTGCAGAGAGCAGTCACAGCTGCTTCCCAAACTGATGCAGCATGTGACAGTTGCACCATTCTGGAAAGCATCCCACAAATGACCTCTACACCTGACTTTGGTCTTGGGACAGCACTATGAGAGAGTATAGGATATGCAGGTCATCCAGTTATTCGTTATCAGCAGCCTACAATGGAAGGCAGGTAGATCTTGGTGTCCTGGATAGTTAGAGACAAGAAATCACAGCCTTAAAATACTGAGTCCTCTAGGGGTAAGCATGTACTTTAGGTATCATTACAACATGTGACGTCTGTCACTATAGTAGAAATTCTGAACACAGAACCCTGTTTAAACAGGACAAGGCAGAAATCAAATTTGCAATGCCTTTACATGAAAATACTATGAACAAAACCTGGATCTAATGATTATTTCTCATAGTCTGACATTAATGGTCTTAGCATGTTGAAATTCAAGACGTGTTATGATATTACACTTTACTTTTTACTCTCTCAAAAACGCTTTAATGGCCTTTAAAACCGATATAATCAAGACATGATTTTATTGTCAACAGTCTAGCATAAAACTTGCTCTTTGGCATTTAGTTATTAGGTAGCACAGTCACGTTTCTTTCAACTGTGCTGTGAACACAGAATAAATGGCTTGTGATGTTTAGCACTCTTGGTTAAAATCCCATTTTTACAGTTCAAGAAAAGTGCTATGACCCATGCACTGCAACTACTGATTTATCTGCACGGCAGCTTGGGTACCAAACCAGTTTTAAAATACTTCTGAAAATATCAAATGTGTTATGACTTAAAACCAAACAACAGTAAAATAACATTGTTGAGTTCCTGGCAAGTATAAAAATTCAGAGAAATTTCTTAATAAAAACTGAATGAAAAAACCCCAGTGTATGTCATCTTAAAGGCACCTTGCTTGAGAGAGAATTTGTAAGCAGTATGAAAGGACTATCATACAGTCAGGTCAGGGAGCAAGTTTAGACACTCATAGATGAAAATGTCAAAGATAATTACATATATAAATTATTTTATGCCCTAAAACATCCTGAAAAGCTTTCCTAGTGAGTTCATACTATGGAAAGGGCTAGGAACAGATTGATGCTGTTGGCTATATCACTACAACCAGTTCAACCAACATCAGGCAGACTGCAAATGCTGGCACATGGATGCCCATGAAACTGTGGGTTTTTGTTGTTGTTGTTGTTTTTGTTTTGTTTGTTCTTTTATTTTTCCAAATTACAGAGTATATGAAGCTAAGCTATTGTACCAGGAGAGCTGCTACTCTGAAAATTTTTTATGTGTGACTCAAAAGGAGTCCTGGACTCCTAAACTTTTCCGCTGTATAAAGTTCACCTAGGTAGGTTTGAATATTTTTTCAGGAATTACTATTAAATTAAAGCAGATATGAGCCCTCCATCACCAGTCTCAGCCCAGCACTATACTCTTCTGTGGTACAGGCAAATTCATAGACTTTCCTTTGCTCCACCCCATTCTAATGTATTTCTTTATGCAGTGGGGAATACATTGGTAAAGAAATGTATTTCATTAGAGAAAGCTAATTTGCAAAGTGAAAACTCTCTGGCTGTTTGATACGTGGAAAAGCTAATTTAGACCTTGGATATCTTTAACAGGACAGAATTTTACCAAACCTGCAGCAAATTTTACCTAGATCATTTAAGCAAGGTCTCTAGAGTCCAAATCCATGTATGTGAGTTAGAAGAACTTTTCTCTAAAGATACGCTTTCCAGCAAAGTCAAAACAACACCTTTCTGTTGCTGGGGTAGTCATTCCTTTCTCTTTTCCATACCTCCCCTGACGAGCTAGAGGGTTCACCTTCCTCAACAGTGATTCACTCTTCAAAGAGGATGGTGTGGTCTGCTGTGCTTAAACCTGTGGCTAGTCCCTGACTGCACTATGAGAATACAGAGGAGCTGCTCTGTCTCTGATCCTGTACCCAGGAGGCTTCAAAGGAGATAAGGGTTTGACCTTGCCCCTATGCTGGCCAGCAGACCTGGCTGGCTGAGCTGGCATTCTTCCAGAAACAGAAGGATTCTGCACTGCCCAGATTCAAGGTCATGTCCAGTAAGCTAAACTATCCTTCAGTGTTTATAGACACACACCAAAAACTCACTCACAATGAATATTGCAAAACTTTTCTTAAAAACATCATGGAGTTGCTAAAGCAAAAGCATTTAATTCTACAGTGTTGTTTTGAGGAGGAACTTTGATAGCCAAAATACTACTGAAATAAGGTGAGAAACCTAAACAATTACATTTCAAGGCCTTATTTACATGTAGAAATTGCCTATTTAAACTTTTTTTCCACCGTCTTTGTTAAAATATTATCAGTAGTTGATTACAAGAACTTATACAATGTATTCAATGTCATTCTAGGACCACTTAATCAAGTAGTTTGGAAGGGACTTCCAGAGGTCATCTAGTTCAACCTCCTGCTCACAGAAATTCTGGTTATGGCAAATTGCACAGGGTCCTGTACACTGAAATATTTCATGTCTCCAAGAATGGAGATTTCACAGCTTTCTGAACAACTAGTCCAGTCCACTGTTTTACTACGCTCATTGTGAATGCTTTGTTTCCTTATCAAGTCAGAGTCTCCCATATTCCAAACTGTAGCCATTGTCTCATATACTGCTAAAGTACACTTCTGACCTCTGTCTTCTCCATACCTTCCCTCAGGGAACTGTTACTAATATAATAAATATAATATAATTAATATAATTAACATAATATAATACAATATAACATAATACAATATAATATAATATATGACCTATATATGTGCCCTGACTCTCCTGTTTTTAAGACTGGACTGAACAGACTCTGTTCTCTCAGCTTGTATGCCACGAGCTCCAACTCTCTAACCATCTTAATGCCCTTCTGCTAGACTTTTTCCAACCTATCCATGCCCCTCTTGTACCGTGGAGCCCAAGAATGGACACAGTACTTGATGAGATCTCACGAGAGCTAAATAGAGGAATAAACAGTTTCCTTGGCCTGGTAGCTACACAAGACAGGCTTTGCTGCTGGAGCACATCACTGTTGAAAATATGAGTTGAATCTATACTTCAAAACAGAACTATCTCAGTAATTCCAGACAAACATTTAAAACATTTCTATTGAATTTTCAGATTATTTTTTCTTCTTCGAAAGGTAGAATAACAAATTATTTTTGAAATTCCTTGGGAATGAAAATGAGATTTCCCATAAAATCTATTAAATAGACTTTTCAAAGATTCCAGTTTATGATAATTAAAGAGCTGTAAATAGGAAAATATGGCAAATAGATACGACTGCAGAGACCTGTTCAAATTTTTAGGTACCAGTATATATGTCTCATTGTAAACCCGAACACTTAAGGAGATAACATGCCTTCTAAACAACATGATGTCTTTCCAGAGCTTCTACTTGAAGCATGTTCACTTGTAGATTAAGATTTTTAGGTCAAAAGGATTTTTACATAACAACAATACATAAATTCTGCTGTGACATTTTAATGGAAATATTTCCTTGATACTTTACTTTTACAGTTTTGATAACTCAGTCAAGCCTTCTAATCACCCAGAATGATGTGCAGCATATTTTATTAAATCAGCTACCAGGTCTGCTCTGTACAGGCCAGGAGTGTACAAACACAACATGCAGTAGACAAACAGTTTTAACAAGTTTATAACTACACATATGAGCCCCACCACTGGGCTAGACATAGATAATGGGACAAAAAGTCATACAGGAATAGGTCACAGATATTCCCTTCTCTTTCTTGAGTATCTGTGCAAGTGGGAAGCATAATGCCAAATCAAGTGCTTTGGTTCTGCAAGAGTACTGTCAAAGCGCTGTTTATCTCCCATGACTCTAAATAAGCAGATCTGGGATCACACAAGATTGTCTAATTCTTCTAATTCTTCATGTGATGATACTTGAAGTATGGAGCTGAAGCAAAACTGTCCATCACATGCAATGACTGATGTTTATTTGTTTGCTTTACATTACTGTTGTCATCATAATTTGAAAAAAGAGGAATATATTTCTGAGTCTCAGTTTCTATATATATCTAAAACAATTATTCAAATAACAGATGTAAGTCTTTTTAGACTATGCAGTTGTGTTGATACTGGGGCTCTGAATTAAAGTGACATTTGTTCGAGTAGACAATTCTGTAGTGTTTACTGTCCTCATTCACTTTTTTCATGGCAGCGTCTGTCCATATGAGAGAATATTACTGGTGCTGGACTGTTTGTAAATCTTAAGAAAGTATTTTTCAGTGTATGCCATTTTGAGAATTGGGTCCAAGGAGCAAAAACTGGTAGAAGGAGGAAACAAAGCAAGCCTCTGTTGAAAACAAAGATTTATTTGTCTACACAACAGTAATATTAAAGTTATTTTTGCCAACCAGCTATGGCTTTCCTTCTGGTCAGCAATCCTGGTGAGGCAATTGGTTTATAGAACCTTTGATTTGAAGTGAATCAGATTGAAAGGGACAAAGACATATATACCCAATCCCATTCTGCGTCTTCCTTGCTCTTCAAGGAATTTGGTGAACCATTCCCTAGTCCTTTACCATTAAAGAGTTTCACAGATCCATCACAAGGTGGTATTTGGGTCCCTTAGTGTGAAATCTGAACAATGTCTTCTCAGACAAAGAGGCAGAATTGAACTTGTGAGATGGTGAACTTGTGACTGAGATTTTCAGCCTGCTGAGAAGTTTTGATGAACCTTCCCTCCCTTTCAGAAGCACAGTAGTTCTCAAATTACTGAAAGCCATTTTTCCTAAGCATAGCAGAGTCTTACCTTGGGTCAGCACCAGCCTTTGTCAGCTCATTTTTCTTCTGTTCCTCTCCTAATTGCTTCATCTACACTTGGCATATTTGGCAGGTATCTCAGGAGGAAGTCTACATGGGTCAGACCAGCAGGCTCTTTTAAGCTGTGTCCTGAGGTAGGGTTGAGACACCTCCTTACATCGTTCATGTTTGTTTTCTTTCAGATCGTAGAAAGGTCACCTGTACATTAAGTTCTCGATGAACTAAAAATAAGGAGGAAAAATCCCCACAGCAGAATATTACCTTATGTTTCTTTCTCAGTGTTCCTGAGAAAAAAAAAATCTTATATTTTCATTAGATTTGTTTAGCTCATGGGAATAAAATTGATTTTCTGAAAAGCACTGGTGGAGTAATTGCAAATGTCTCTAAAAGTGGACTCTTCTCCACTAAGGTTCTAAATAATATTCTGATAATCATATATTTTCCTTTGTTATCACAAACTCCTTGAAAAGAAGATAATGTTATAAGAGGAAAATTTCAGAGACTTTTAGTTCATCTCAGATACCATGAGATTCTCTCTTTTATTCATTTGAATTTGTCAGACCAACACAATTATCTTATTAACTGCATGTACTGTCTGTACAACACCCACACTGTGACTTGACAAAAGGATGCTACTGAAGGCCCACAAAAATACTCAAATTATTTTTGGATATCTACTTCCTTCCAGAGATATAAAAATCTTACCAGATGGCCTCTTCCCCCTGCCCCCCCCCTTTTGTTGTGGTTTTATGATGATTTGTTTGTTTGACTTTGTTTGTTTGTTTTGCTTTAACTGCACAAACATCAAAGAACAAACCTGGGAAAAAAAAGAAAAAAGTGATATTGCAAACTTTAATTGTCCATGTGTCTCTTTAGTCAGGTAATGAATACTTTGGATATTGAATGTCATTCTGTACATAATCCCTTGTGAATCTTGTCAGAATGTCTTCTTGTCACAGATCTTGTCTTCTGGTGAAGATTTTCAAACTATCAAAGCAGTATTCCTCTGGTTTTAACAGGAATCCAACTCCTTTTTTTCTCCAGGGATTTGAATCTCAGTCCTCCATCTGTTAAGCGTGGTGAAGGCATTGCTTTCTCATACAGAAAAGTTTCTGAAGGCAGTGACACCAATTTTTAGGTGTTTTCAGATTCTTGTGGCAATGGGAGCTACATATACAAATAAGATAATGAATTGTTTATACTGCAAAATGCAACATCGTATACCAGGAAGACATCAATACATCCTTAAGCATTAAAATAAAATGCTTGTTTTGGAGCTTATGTACATTATAGCATACACTTCAAATAGACCTAGTGCTCTCTTACACTGGGGCAAAAGTAGATGCGTCATGTTAAAGAAAATCAAGTGTACACTGACCATGTCAAGTGGAAATCTTAGTGAATCATACATCTGAGATTGTGCCTTTAGGGCACCAGAGTCATAAAACTCATTGTTAGTTTCCAAGAATACATGTATCTGTTGCACTCTTCAACAAAACCAGGTAGTCACATTATATCACAGCAAAATTTAAGGATATATGAGCCAGTCCAATTAATTACATGAAAAAAAGAAAAAGAATCATAATAGAGAGATTAGTAAAAGGAATTTGGGTTATACCATCCTTGCCTTTGCTTTTTTTTACTCACAAGGTATCATGTACATTTTAGCTGATGTTTCTCTTTTCTTGTTTCATTGTAACACAAAAGATAGTGTCTTCTTCTTCCCTGAAACAATTTTTATTATGATTTTGTCATAGTTCCGATTTTAGCAAGGAATTTTTCTTTCCCTTCCCCTTGCTATGTGTGCTCTGTATATAGGCCATCAGGTAGCTATCAGGTGAACAAAAGAATCAACCAAGTCCACTAATGGCCGAGAGATCAGTCTCCTGGACAACGAAGAGGGAGGAGTTGGGGTGGGCTACAGGGTGG
Organism: Myiozetetes cayanensis; assembly: GCF_022539395.1. Classification (NCBI taxonomy): domain Eukaryota; kingdom Metazoa; phylum Chordata; class Aves; order Passeriformes; family Tyrannidae; genus Myiozetetes; species Myiozetetes cayanensis. Next base: position 26,914,172 of record NW_026086604.1, on the reverse strand, counting down.
CTGGAGGAAGGTGGGAGGTGTGGTTGGGGGCGGTCTGGTCTCTCTCTGCTCTGGGCTGGCAGCTAACCACCAGCTGGAAGCCTGCCTGGGTCCTTTGTTGGAGTGGAGCTGCTGTGTTTTTTTTTTTTTCTTTTTTTTTCCCTCCTCTGGAGGCTTTTCTTTTTTTCCCCTCCTTTGCTTTTCCCTTTTCACCATTTACCTGGCTGAGGAGTTCCCAGGGGGAAGAGAAGGAGAGAGGGGACTGAGTGGAGAGGAGACTGACTAGCTGGAAGACCAAGGATCTCACAGCGCCGCCTGGTGACGGGCAACCAGACATTACAAGTTCTGCACCTCCAGTGATCCAACAGCGCCACCTGGTGACTACAATAGGACACTACAAGTTCTGCACCTTCAGTGACCCAACAGCGCCACCTGGTGAATGGTACAAGACATTACAAGTTTTGCATCTCCAGTGACCTGACGATGCCTCCTGCTGACTGTGGTTGGAATTGCACCAAAAGTTACAAAAATCGAACTGTTTACGCTTCCTTTTGCCAGTTTATCGGTTTGTTCTTGAAGGGGTTATTTGTGGGTATAGGAGTGTTGTTTGGTTGTTTTACTTGTGGTTTTTTTTTCTTTTTTTCCCGTGTTTCTATTAATACACATATACTTTTTAATAAAGGGCTGTTATTTTCCCTTTTCCATAACTTGTTTTCCTTCAGTTGGAGCCTCTTAATTTTGGATTTATAATTGCTTAGAAAGAGAAGTTTGGGTCTTTTCCTTCTAACCCATCCTCAGCTAAAGACCCTTGTCTTATTTAAACTGGGACAGGTTTAGCCTTTTTTCCCACTTAAAGTCTCTTGGTTGTCACCAAAGTAGGATATAAAGGCCAGTAGGCCAGTAAGGTACACTCCAAATGAATCTTTTAATCAGCTGTGAAGTGCTGCTTGCAAGTTGCTTTAAGGATATTGCTTCCAAACTCAAATGGATTGTGTTGACACACATCTCTCTTAATTCCTCTTGAGAATGAAATCAAGACAAGAAACAAATTTGCCCTCGTCCCATCAGTAGCAAAGGGGTCTACCATAGCATACCTCTAGATTTGCCTCCACTTTTGGAAGTAAATGTCTTTAAAGCATCTTTTCTCAAAGATCAGATGACTTTCTGTAGTGTGTTGACCCTGGCCAGATGCCAGGTACACAATAAAGCCACTCTCTCACTCTCCTCTGGACAGAGGAGAGAAAAAACCCACCCAGCTAAGGATTCATGAGATAACAGTTGGGAGAGGTCAGTTACTGATTACCTTCATGGGCAAAACAAACTCAAAGTGAGGATAGTACTTAAAGGATAAGATCCAAAGAGTGAGAAATAAGATCCAAAGAGTGAGAAATAAATCTTAGAAACACTTTCTCCCCATCCCTCCTTCCTCCCATGTGCTCCCTCCTCCCTCTCAGCAGTGCAAGAGGATGGGGAATGGGGTTTGTGGTCAGTTGTTTTTTCTGCTGCTGCTCAGGGAGAGGAGTCCTTCCCATGGGAGACAGTCCTTGATGGACCTCTCCAGTGTGAGTCCATTCCTCAGGCAACAGTTCTTCACAAACTGCTGTCCTGTGGGTCACTCCTCCATGGGGCGCAGTCCTTCACCGATGAGCTGTACCGATGTGGATTCCCCACAGGGCCACAAGTCCTACCCAGGAAAAATCTGCTCCATCACGGGCTCATCTCTCCACAGGCTGCAGGTCTCCAGCAGGACCCTGCTCTACCTTAGGCCTCCCACAGGGTCACAGCCTCCTTCATGCGTCCACCTGCTCCAGCAAGGGCTCCTCCATGGGCAGCAGGTGGGTCTCTGCACCCCAGTGGTCCTCCATGGGCTGCAGGGGCACAGCTGCTCCACCATGGTCTGCACCATGGGCTGCAGGGCCTCAGCTCTGGTGCCTGGAGCACCTCCTGCCACTCCTTCTGCACTAACCTTGGTGTCCACCTTGTAGTTTCCATGTTCTCACTCTGCTCTTCCCTGGCTGGAATTCGTTCTAAGCCACAACTTTCTGTTCTTAAATATGTTATCACAGAGGCATTACTATTACTCCTGATTGGCTTGGCCTTTGCCAGCGGCAGGAAGTCCATCCTGGAGTCAGCTGGCATTGGCTCCAATGAACAGGGAAAGCTTCTGGCAGCTTCTAACAGAAGCCACTCATGTAGCCCCCCCGCTACCAAAACCCAGCCACAGAAACCCACTACATTTTCATATAAATGTTCTTCTCCAGACAGGGACCTGAAATGCAAGTTGTACTCTCAGCACACTGACCTTGCTGCTACAATACCTTGCCTGAAATGGATTCCATACATTTGGAATTATGTACCTCAGAAGAATTTTTTTCTCACTATTCTCTTAGAAGTTGCTAGATGAAGTTTGAGTTTATCAGCAACCACGGGGTATCTATTAGTTTTTGATAATCAAGTCTTTACCAGTTGTTTGTTATTTTGCAGTCTTCTCTGCAGGGGTACTTACCATGAGTTGAAACAGGCATTTATCTTCAAGGCATGTTGCATTTTGTTACTTATGCTTTTCTGCAGTCTAACAGCATTACAGCTCTCACAGCTTTTGTGTACTAAGCCAGTCCTATAGGATACTGTATGCATTTATTTTACAGGTAATCATTTTATGGCAGAACTCAAGCAGATATTAGAACTCCAAATATTGAATCTGTGGCAACTGATTTCAAAATACATAGGGTAGAAAGGCTATAAGCCAAAGCAGTCCTATTACTCAAGGACAGGGAAGTTTACACTAAGACACAGTTTGTGATTAAAACACTCAGAAAACAAAAAGTATTTTGCTTATAATATAAACTGTCCATGGGAAAAAACCGCTTTAGAGCAATGTGGTGTTTGTTGTCTTCTTATGTTTTATATTGGTTGTTTGTGTTCTCTTTTTTTTTGCATTTAAACTTCCAGATCAGCTTTGATTTTCTTGAAAGAGTCATTAAACTCTTTGTTGGAGATTCACACTTGCATTTCTGTGGAACCAGATCTTCTCATCTCATCTCATCAAGAAACAACCAGTGTTTGTGCATAAAGGCGTAGTTCACTGAATATAGGAGTATTTCTGTCTGATCACTAATTTAGACTTCTTTGTACTAACCATCATGTGAACTTCTGTTTCATGTGTTTAATGATAGCAATGAATCTTTATTCCCTTTCATTCAGACAACTTGTTAATAAAAACCCTCTTTCTTATCAGAAAGGTAGTAAAAAAATCCAAAACTGTTGGATTTTTTTTTTCCTATTTGTATTAATTTCCTTTCTCTTTCTGAAGCAAAAATGAAATTAGCATCAGTTCTTGACTTGTGTTGTGGTTTTTGTTCTTGTTGCTTAGCAGCAGTAACGCAGGCACATGGGTGGGTCTGCTTCCAGGACATTTCTGCTGGGATTTGAGCTCTTCAGGGCATTTTTCACATTAACAAGATAATGTTGAATCTGATGTTCTTTAAAAACCCCACAACAAACCAAGACCCTGAAGCTCAGACTCTGTTACTTATTTTAACTGTAACATGGTTAAAGGGAAGGACAGACAATACCTGTAAGGTGATGTTTGTCTTGCAAGACAAATACATATCCTTTGGTGGCAGTGCAGTTTTTGATTCATTAATTGCATATCGTTTCTTCTGTGCCTTGTTTTATACAAACAAGACAAATTCTATAAACTGAAATTATTTGAGTATCTTAGAGGACTAGGAATTAAATAAGTAATTTTTTTTTTTTTTCTGAAAATCTACCATTGTGGTTGAAGTTGTAAGTGATTAACAGTTCTCTTTTCTATTAAAGTCTAAACTCCTGGAAGAGTAGAGAATTCAGACCTGCTATCTGGTCTTTTCATGTCTGCTATAAAGGTATGCCTGCAAAGATGACATGAAATCAATATCCTTTCTCTATGATTTCTGGACTTTGAGTCATATTGATATGCAACATCTGGCTATGGCAGATCACAGAAGATTTGCTTACACCCCTTTCGCTACAGATCAATTGATTCAGTGGGTTTACTACAGGAAGAAACTTCATATGTGTGTATTGCATATACAATTGTGTCCTTTGGAAAAGAGGAGTATGCAGGAAAAGATACTTAGGTAACTAACCAAATGAGTTTATTGCAGTAGAAATGGTTGTATGCAGGGTTGTGAACAGCAGGCTTTGCGAACGAAGATTTGAGAAGGGCTCTACCCACGCTTGCTACAAGCGCGCTGATGGCTAAAAAGGCCAACGCGAGATAGACAAGTCCGGTTGCAGAAGGCACAGCAGAAAGACTCCCCAGGTGATATCGACGAGATGCGATTCTTTCTGCGTTGTCTTTTCTCCTCGAGAGTGATATTTTAATGTTGGGTATAATGTAAAACTATTTTGGTCCCAGTAGGGACATAAATATTTAAACTATTTTAATGAACCATTAAGTTAAATAGACCATTTCTGTACATTTAAAATTAATTTAAATTATTATAAATTTTTTACACTCTTCTAAACTTTTTTAAAACCCACTTATTTTAAAGATTAAAAAAAAAGTATTTGTCATAGAGATACTTTTCCAGTAATATCAATTGTGATCCTTCAGGAGGCCATGTTTGGCTACTTTTAGAGGACAGCTAGTATAGAAAGTAGCTAGTGAAATGATCTACTGAGTTCTGCAATTTTTAAAATGCATATCTTTCTCAAGACCTTCTAAACCACTCTTGTTTTTCCCAAGATTTAAGCGTGAGTTTGAATTCCACTGACTGAGCTAGTTTTTAGATTTTTATGGACAAAAGACCTCTTATTACCATCCTTATGTATATAAATTCTGCATTACTAACCATCTGTCAAAATGGACTCACTTTGTTAGTGTAAGTATTTAAGTCTCTAGGAAAAATATTTCAGACTCCTGTAAATGAAAAAAGGTAGTATACTGGAGAGTGATATTATGCAGTGGTTATTACTTTGTCTGGAAAAGAAAATCAATACAAATGGCATGAACCTGTAGGAAGTAGAATAAGAAATACATTTAAGGCCAGATGATGTTTATTTACCTGTCAGTCCTGTATATTCATATGGATTCTCTGGTATGCTAAGGATTTTATGGAGTAGCTCAGGTCCACACTAATGGATGATCTGTGGCAGGGGGAGCAAACAAATGTACTTTATTTACCATTAGTGCCGTTATAAATATTTAAGAAGGCTGAATACTTTTTACTTCTTTGGTAATTTTCCTAACTTTCTTTCAGCCTTATTTTAATCCCTGCAAAACTACTTCTTTACCTAGCTCTGGTAAACAAATATTTTTTGAGCAAAACATTTGTTATTTGTAACTTTTCTACATAAAAGTCAAACTTGTTACCAAGACCTGACTTTTGCAAAGATGTTGTGTAAGTGAAAGTCAAGTACACTGCTAAGACAAAAAGCACTGACCCATGCCAAGTTTTTCTGCCCCTAGTAATGAATTTCTTTCTTGATTGCTAGACCAATATGTTATGTATTGTTTCTGCATTTCTGTTTCTAATACAAATTAGAACCAGAGTTGCTGTGAACTGTTTTTAAAAGTTATGAACTTTCCCAACTGGTAACTTTCTTAGCTGAGCTTGCTTGGAAAAATGGGTAGGTATTCAATTCTAACTGACCTTCTTCACAAAGTTACCTTCCTTTCCATATCAAAAGATGACATGCTGATCACTGCAGTATTTGGTTAGATCAAGGAAAAGTCACTTTTAATCAGAATGTGTAATGAAGGCTTCCTTCAGCTTCACAAGACAAACTGAATGCTTCCCAGTGTCAAGGCTCCTACATTGCAAAAGTCAGTCTCTGGATGTGAGCTGAGGATTCAGAGAAATTCACAGATCTAGCCAATTAGTCTGGCAAGAGTAATCACTGACATCAGTCATATGAAATCTCTGCTTTCATGACTCATTCTTTTAACCTTCAATCTACTAGGTGCCATGCTGAGTCCTGCTATCACATCATTATTTTTATGAAAAGAGGAAATCAGTGAAAAAAGGTAAGACAGGTAAGGAGATTGTGTCAGAAAAAGCAACTATTTTGTCTTAAAATGAAATGCACTCTTCTGAGTTAGTTGACTTTCTTATTAAACATTAATTGACTAAAAACTACTTGTCATTGCTCTGATTACTCAAAAATTATTTTATATGGTCAATCCCTTTGATAGATGGCCATGTAAAGACTGCAGGTTGAATATTTTTTTACAACAATATATTATTGAATTTCAGTCTGTGCCATAAACATTTTGTTTCTCACCAGTCTTTAGGAGAATTCCACCTTGAGAGAGAGAAATTCTCTCTCCACACATGCCCACCAAAATAAAGTCTATATCCAGAATTCATACATGGTTTTTACACTTTCCCACAAATGTTATTATTTCTTAAAAGTTTGTTTTTATCTTTTTATTCTTCTCTAATTCATGGCACGGGAGATTCTCAACAACCATGTTCAAAACATATTCTTTAAATGGGATGTTGTAAAGATGCAGGAGAATTCTTATTCCATTTTAATTAAAATATAACTGTGCCAAAAATAATTTCCAAATGCAAAATTAATTGAAAAGCAAAGATAAGCAATATCACTTTAATTCAGAAAAACTAAGTAATAACAACTCATTTTTATTCAGTGACCAAACAAGAAATTTCTTTTGGTTCAATAGTGACAGTTACCAGTCTTGTAAAATGCTGTCTTACAGACAGATCCAAGAGTATTTTATTTTTAACAGAATACTTAATACTGTCCTAGTGTATATAATTGGAAAATTACAGTAATGATTTAATTTTCAAGCCCTATGTCTACTTCATTTTCGAAAAGAGAATACTTTTTCTCTGTAGGTTTCCTGAAATGTGTTATAGCTGTAATAAGGTTTTATGGGCAACAGTTGCTGAATCATTCAACATCTTCAGTTACACAGTGTCTACTTATCTCCTTTGACAACTCTTCATTGTGATAAAATGTATAAGAATAAACATATACAGTGAATGCCTGTCCTAATTTGTCAGCCTTAAATGAATCTTATTCACTATCAGTTTTTTTGTAATTAAAGCGGGCACAATGTTATTGGAAATAATGGCTTAGTTGGTAATTTTTATTGATTACCAACATACATTAGAAAGAGATAAATGACCAGTCTAATTGTTTGTGGATTATTGTTTCCTGTGCACTCGTTACACTGGGTCACACTGAAATAAGGGATACATTTCTCAAAGAGAACAAATATTGCTTTTTATTAGCTGAGCCAAGTGTTTTGGAATGCCAACAGAAAAACATGTGGATGCAGGTCTTCTATACACAAAGACTCAAGGTCAGGAGTGGAGTTGGAGTCCCAAGAATACTGAGATATACCCAGAGGACACGTTCCTCAGTAACAGAACATTTGGTTAGAAGGGACTCTTGACATCACCTGGTCCAACCAGTGACTCAAAGCAGGGGATCTTCAGTATCTGGTCAGGCTGCTTGCATGGCTGCCTTTTCTACATCTCCAAGAAAGAAGGTTCTGCCATCTCTCTGGGCAATCAGCTATAGTATTTGACTGCCCTCATGGTGACCTAAATTTCTTAATATCTGGTAGGAATTTATTTTATGATTGTTGTCTCTCCAAATGGAGTTTGACTTTATTTTGTCTGTAACTATCCAATATATAGTTGAAAACAGCAGTAAGATTATTGACCTTCTTTTCTTACTGCTAAACAAACCCAACTGCCTCCACGGGGTAATCTCCTGTTTGTCTGCTTTGTGTTGGAATGGCTCCAAACTGGGTGTTCCACATGCTGAGTGATAAATTCAGGCAGAAGGAAATAACTGTTTTGCTGTATTTACAGGTCCATACTGTTACACTTTCTAATTTTTCTCTTTTATACTGGAAAATTAAAGTGAAAGAAGAGGTAAATCTAAATTCAGACATTCTGAATATGTAGCCACTACCTTTTTTACCTAGCATACTATGTCATGAATGTGCTATGTATTACATGTATGACCTTATTCTTCTGTCTTCTCTTGTTCAGCCAAGCAAAACCAAATAGAACAACATAGTATATTCTGAATCATTATTTTACAGGCATCAAAATATGAGTTGGAAGGGATTTATGTAGGTCACATATTCCTGCCTCCTATTTTAAGCAGGACTGTTGCTCAGTCTAGATCAGTTTAGCAGTGGTTTTGCATAACCAAATCTCAAACTCCAAACAATTTTCCTAATATCCATATAGAAGCTCCCAAGCAGGAATTTGTGACTGCTGCCCTGATACTATGAAGATTGGTGAGGCTCAGCCCCAGTAATGCTAAGTAGACTTCTATCCAGGCTTTGGTCATACTATGACACCGTATCTGACATATATCTTGCGAACACTACTGACTCAAACTCAGCTTGATATCAGCTGTGATTCCTGAGTTCTGCAGAGCTGCTACTAAGTCTTAAGTTTTTCAGCTTAAGCCTCTGTCAAATGGCATGGCAACCACTCCTTTCAATTTATTATCATCCACAAATTTTGTAAGAGTGCACTGTCTTATTTCTAGACCATCAACAGAAAAAAAATTCACATGCAACATGGCCAGCGCTCACACTTCTTATTTCTTTCAACTAATTGTAATCATTATAATTTTTACTTCCAGTCCATAGAGTAACAACAAAGTCAGATCCAGAGTAATTGACATGCTCACTTCTGGTCACCCACAACAGTGACTTTTTTTCTGTGTGTTTTTCAGCTACTATTGTCTAATGTCTAAATCATCTAAACATCCTCTCAGCTTCTTACATGCTCACTAGTTCTTGGTGGGAATGAATAAGTTTCCACTATCAATACATCTCAGAGAATTTTCACATTTTATGGATAATGAAAAGGTTTCCTGAATGGAGCAGCAGTGTGAAAAGCAGAGGGTTTTCCCAAACCAATACCAGTGTTGTCACTCTTCATAGAGTCACAGAATAGTTTGGGTTGGAAGGAGCCTTTAAAGATCACTTACTCCAACACCCCTTTGCTGTATCAGTTTAATGCATTTACAAAGGAAAAGAAACTCTCAGAAAAGAAGTAACTTTATGCCTTGAATCTAGGATAAATACAAGTACAGTAAATCCTAAGTAAAATGAAGACTTTTATGGCAGCAAACTCTGGGAAGGACTTAAGATACTTTATTTTCCATAATTTCTGTGCACATCCATTGTACACATACCTTATAAATGACTGCATATTCTGATAGCATAAAGAGTACTTAGAAGTCATCTTCTGCAACTTGGAGCATTGCTACTCAAAATATTTTCATGGATCCAACCCTTAGAAAAGGGCCACTGAAATCAGTGAAAGCACTTTTCTGGAAATCCTTAAAATTGGATGAAAAGAAAAGGTTTATTATTTAACATTTAGTCCTTTTGTAAAATGTATATTTGTCATGTAAAATCATATCTCTTCCTGAGCTGAATGTTTCCCCAGGGATGTTGGAAGAAACCAGTTCTTCTGATGTTTTCTCTGAGGCCAGATTGTTCTCTTTAAAACAAGATAGGAGTGAATACCAACTACGCACTTCAGTACAACAGCATATGCTGATCAGAGGAGCTCAGGATGTAATTACATATGTTCTTTTATCCCATATTATGCTCTTCCAGGTTCTTACATTTTGTGTTTCAGTTATAAGTCAAAATCAAACATGTAAATCAAATTGTTGGTATTCCCTGTTGGCATTTTATTCTTACTATTCCAAATCAACTGTGTTACCTAGTTACTATATTTCTCTACATTATCCTTAAATGATGGCACTCAAACACTGGCTTTATTAACAAGTATTTCACAAAACCTTTTTTATTTTCTTAACCCTTAGCCTAATTTGAAACATGAACAGAATTTAATCTGAGTTGAAGTCTAATAAACTATTTGGAAATATCCTGACTCCTTAATTGAGTTATGTCGTCAGTAAGATAAAGGATACCTGGGCTAGAAGTGAAAATGAGTAGTGCTTACTGTACTCAATGGAGGATGTGAGTGTTTGACCCACTGTGGAGCTGCAGAGAAACTGAGGTTAAATGGCACCTCGGAGGATGATCTAGTCTAACCTCTGTTTAGAGTAGAATCAGCTAGAGCAGGTTGTCCAGGACTGTGTCCAGCTGGCGTTTAAGTATCTCTAAGGATGGAGAATCTACTATTGGACTGGGCAACCTCTTGACTGCCATCATACTGAAAAATTTCTTATTTTAAAATGGAATTTCCTGTAATTCAGTTTGTGCCTGTTGCCACTTACCCTGTCACTGAGTACCACTGGGAAGAGTCTGTCTCTGTCTTCTTGACTCCTTTGCACCAACTTTTTTTTACAGACATTGATAAAATCTCCCCTGTGCTTTCTCCATTTTTTTATACTGTGAAAATCAAGGGGTTGTGCAATTGGCTGGACAGAGGAATAAGATAAATAATGTTCCATATAGCAAGTATAATATTTAATTTACAAGTCTCTTACCTACAATACACATTCACTCACAAACAACACCTTGGAAGTGCTGATAGAGGATATTTCCATTTTAAAACTGTGACTTATTATATGGACCTCATGGCTCTGCCTTTTCCTCTGTGTCATCCTCTCTCATTTACCTTCTACCTCTATCACCTCTATAACTCCTGCCTTTCCTGTAACTCCACAGGCATGTGACACTTCTTGTTTCAGAAAATGATACAAGACCTGAGGCCTGGATGACCATGACTTTCTCCTCTCTTCAACTTCTTAGTACCACACCACTGACACATGGCATTGCTCTCATCTTTCTGCACCCTACATTTATTTAATAAATGGCAGCACTGCAGGCCCAGTACAGCAGCTGAGCGGCCCTGTGTGTTGTAGTCAATACCAGCCCATAAAAGACATCTGAGCTTGTTATGTGGGGCTATTATAATGATAATAATAACAGGGTTCAGAAGTTTCGATACCTGAAAAGATAAGGCTGTGTCAATGAAGGGTTGCTCCCAAGCTAATTACCTCTTCTTTTCAGTAGCAGTTAATTAGCTTTGACAGAGAACTGTGTTTAGGAGACTCCAATAATTTGAGTTTTGGAAGTCTCTGAGGAATCTGTGCATGATACAGACATACTCTATATACATATATTCTATGTATATTTTTTCATCACTTCTTTAAAGAAGAATAAAATTTTTCACTTGCAGAATAGACTTATGCTGCATACCTAGTGTAGGAGAACACTGGAAGTCCTGAGGTGTGGATGATGACAAACTAATATCCTTACAGGTTGTTTTGGGTCACTAGACAGGTTCTGCAGTTATGTACGCTGTAGCATCTCCAGAATGTCTTTGCTTTCCTTCCTCTGGCTTTGCTTCTTGCAACCAGTGATGTCTGTTTGCTGATATTATTTGTAAGTTCTATATTACACTTTAGATAAACCTTAAGAAATGGAGAAGATACTTGTACATATTATTCTGAACAATTCTCAGAGGTGGTTTCTATACTTACAGAATCATCCCGCACCCCGTTACTGGAGACAAGTGGAAGAAATACTATCAGCTTCAGGGGCTCTTTGTTTCTAGAAACATTCTAAGCATCAGAATCCCATACGTTCTGAAGCAGATTTTTTTTTTTTTTAATTACAGTATGATTGAAAACAAAGCAACAAAACAATTGCAGGGCATCAATACACTAGGCATTGTTCAAATTTATTGGAAAATGAGAGTCCTTGTCCCACAAGATTATTGTGGTTGATGCTGATCTGGCAGTAAGAGCCATCTCTCAGCCCTTAATGTGAAATGTTGATACTTCAGCTTTCTGTCACAGTCAATTCAAGTGGAGCCCAATACAGATACACACATCTGTGTAAACTGTTCTTTGTTTTCCTTTCTAGGATAATTAAGTAAAAGCCTACTAGATGAGTGCAATTACTCAAAATTAATCACTTTTAGGGTAGCTAAATCATGACAGATTAATTGCTGGTATCTATTCCTACATTAGAATTTGTTTTATCAGCAGAAATACCTAAGTAGCTGTCCTGTTCTAGTAAATCATTGCACTTTATATTAAAAAATTGTAAATAATTGTTTATTATAATCAATTATACTTTTAATTAATCTTTTAAAATAAGTTGGTTTTGACTACGTTTTATATGGCTGATATTTGGCTGTGCTTATGCCAAGCAAATTATTAAACTTGGAAATGTTCAAGACCAGGTTGGATGGGGCTTTGAGCACACTGGTCTAGTGGGAGGTGTCCCTGCCTGTGATCTTTACAGTCCCTTCCAACTCAAACCATTATATGATTCTGTGATTATTCTGATATCACTTAGTTTCTTTCTGACAGTCTGGGGTATGGAATGTCACTCTGAGCAAAACAGTCTGACGTTAATACTGAATGCACTTTGTCACAAAGGCTAGGACTCCATTTGTAGAGGCAGTTCAAGAATTTAAATACATTATGATGTTATATGACATAAGGAAGAAATTCTTTACAAAGAGGGTGGTGAAAAACTGCAGCAGGTTGCCCAGAGAGATGATGGATGTCCCAGCTCTGGAAACATTCAAGGTGAAGTTGGACTCTGAGTAATCTGACCTCGTTAAAAATGCTCCTGCTCAGTATAGGAAACTTTGTACTGGATTACCTTTATAGGCACCCTCCACTCTAAACCAGTGTATGATCCTGTTTCAAACCTCTGGTGACAACATTTCACATTAATTTTTGTAATAGTCAGGAATGCAGATTCTGTGTATCACCAGCACATGAGAGATCCATTACCTATTTGCTTTAATCCATGCAAAGTTTGCTCCATAGGAAGGACACCTATAGTTGCCCAAGCTTTGACGTCACCTTAATTTTAGCCATCCAAATGTTAAGCTTATAAATTATTCTGGTTATCTGATTCTGTAATGACTGGAAGGGAAATGAGAGAGGCACTGTCAAAGCATGATCGATTCCACTCAGAAATCTGTACTGTGGTCGCATTAATTAATTATTCTTAATGGCTAAAGTTATGTGAGATGAATTTAAGCACTTGTTGCTGGTACCAAAGAAGAAAAAAGAAAGACTACCATCTACTGAGCAGATCTTTTAAGGTTGGATAAGAAATACGATATTCTGTCAAACTGGCATTATAGGGTAGCCTTTTGGATATCCAGTTTAGTAAGGGAGGCTCTCTCTTCTGCAGGTGGATCTCTCCCTGTTGACTCTAAACACACCCTGGACTTCTTAGCTTTGATGTCTTACTTTAACATAGCTTCTGTTAAATAAATGCCATTCACAAGATCTAGAAAATCTGATGGCTATTTAGGTATTACTGTTGCTTTTGTGTTCAAGGCAATTTCTTATTGGTAGAAAACAACTAAAAGCAAAAAGAGATGCCTGAACCTGTATTTTTTAAGACATGACTTTAAAGTTTATGATTTACTTTTATGATTTTCTGGATTTTAATATTAAGAATTTTCACAACTCCCTAATACATGGAATGATAATAACTATCAAAAAACATAATTCAAATTAATGACAGACCCTGTGTGTCTGTCTGTCAATGCACAGTAACACTTCACCGCTTTTGTGCCAAGAATGTACAATTACTGCAGTGTTGAAAATGGATTCTTTAAAAGAAAGGAGCCAAACCCTTGACAATCTCAAATTTTATTTTGGGGTTCAAGTAGAAGTCACCAGAAAAAACAAGTTTAGCTCCTGTATTACGGAATGAGTGGGAAAAGTACAATGACAAAGAAGAAGAAATGGATATCTTAAATATAGATTAAAAATTCTCAGTAGAAGGTAACAGGATACTGACCTAGAACAGATTGAGATTAATGACAAGTGGTTCTGCTATTGTATTGATCAGTGCCTGAGGCTATTTAGTAGATGATAAAACACACAGCATTGATTAAGGTTACTGGCAAAATGTTTTAGATGTCAAAGCCGCCGTAGTTTCCCTAAAGCTCAAAAAAGCGCCTTTAATTACATGCATACAATGGAATATATGTATAAACACATACATACACATACCTAAAATACTTAAGAACTGCTGGCAAAGCCATTGCTATAGTAGTACAAACTCATTTAGGTTTACTGAAAGAAAGGATATTGAAATGTCTGTTACCTGAGAGATCTGTTTCACAGTTAGAATCTTCATAGGGGCAGAAGTGTAGATCTGAACTAACTAGTGACACAGTAGAAATTGCTGAAATGTTGAAAATATTAAAGAGAAGATAAGTAAAATAGGAAGAAGGCATAAAAAAATTAAACATCTTCACCATATAAAGAACTAATTGTAATAACATTGCACACTCTTTGGTAAAATACTGTTGGGATTGTAAAACATAATTGAACTTCCAGAAAGCACAGCAATTGCCTCAGAAATGAATGTTGACTTTGCAGAATTCACCAGGAAGAAAAATTAGTACTGGTGCAAGTATTGTGAATTTCCTTTGGTTTGTTTTTATCTGGTTTTCAGAGTTCCAGAAATATCTATTCTATTTCTTCTTGGAACAAATAGACTCCTGATGTGGTCACGGTCAGAGCAATAATCTACCATACACTGAGTTAACTCACAGATTGTATCAAAGTGTGCAAGTTAATCAAAAGCTCAGGAGAAGTATATTCCACATGCAGAAGCTGTTCCCCAGTGTAAAATGGGGAACTGCAACCTCCTTAATTGTGTGACTTATGTTCAGATATCTTTTTCCATTCACAGAGATCCTGCAAGCAGGATATACAGCTTAAATGTTCAAAGCAATTATTTATTGTCACGTATACACAGACGATAGCAAAGTCACGCTACCATGATTAGTATTTGCTCACCAGCCCTGAGGAGACACCAGATGAGTCTCTACTGGCCAGGCAGTCATCAGTCAGCTGTAGAAGTGCTGCCTCAGTTCCTTGCAAAGGGCTGATCCTCAATCTTACTAAATGACTATTTACTGATTTTCTATGTTTTTGTCTTAGGACTGTATTCCTCAAGAAACTGTTTTTCCGTTGTTTTTCTGGTTTTGTGTTTGTTTTTTTGCTTGTTTTTGTTTTGTGTGTTTTTCATTTATTTATTTATTTTATTTTAATTTTCCTTGAATCTTTGAATTACTAGCTATTGTTGTCTCAATAGTTTTACTTCTGTCTGTGTTTTTGTTTTCCTTATCTTGCCTGGATTTAACTTTTGTACTTTGTCACACCTCAACAGCAATTTTCTGTAACAGAAAGCTGCCCAGCTGTGCTACACAAAACTGGGCTTTTGATCACGGAGGGATGAATCTCTTGGCCATGGGTTACAGTGTCTTATAAATTTGTCCTTACCTATCTGGTATGCTTGATCAAGGTTGTGTGCAAAGGTCCATCTGTAAATATACATCTGTAGCTGCATGGAAAGATACATATATATTCCTGAAATTATCTTCCAGCTCCCTGATCCTAAATTTACTATCTTACAGTCAACCTGGCAAAAATCCAGACAAACATCTACATAATATTTTATAATAAGTGTAATCTAAATAATAGATGGATGAATAAAAATTTGATAAAAGATGTTGTGCTTCCTTTGTATGATTTTTGATTTGTTCCATGCAAGGCATAGAAATTATAGATGTCAAAATCAAAATGTCAGCAGCTGCTCCTCCTGTATCATTTTATTTCTTCTGTGCATATCCACTGAATGAATCTTTCTACAAAAGCATTAGGAATTTTTTAGGTTAGTCTGTTCTGTCCAGTGAAGGGGATAGAAGTAAAAATGTACTTGTTTCTGCTATGGAATGATAACTGGGCTGTTTGACCAGTTCTCCAAGTTTGAATGCAAATAAGAGGAAAGGAATAATTAAAAAATAAAACTTGATACTTTTTGATCATGAAAGATACTGGTATGGACCAGGGAAAAACCCAGTTAATTTATGTGTTTATGTTAGAATGTCTATGTCTGAACTGTCATCCCAAAGTCCCTATTTATTCTGTGCGAGAAATTGTTTCATATAGGACAGGTTACTTGTGCCCTGTGGCAAACATTTAAACCAAATCAGATGGATTGCACCCTAGATGTAATTACTACACTATACTACATCATATTAAAAGCCATGGCATTCAGGTGAAGGCCCTAGTGACTGCAAAAAAAGGAAAAATCACACGTATTTTAAAAAGGGTGAAAATGAGGATCCTGTAAACTATGAAATGGTCTGCCTCTCTTTTGTGCTTATGGACCCTACTACTTGAAATTATTTCAAGGTAAATGGAAGATAGAGTTTAGAGACAGTGAAAATGCGCTCATCAAGGGCAAGTCATGCCTAACTAATCTCGTGGCCTCCTGCAATAGAGTGATTGTGTTGGTGGATAAGGGCAGAGCTACTGATGCCACATGCTTTGACTTCTGTAAGGCCTTTGACAACATGGTCCCATACAACATTATTACTTGTGAATTGGAGAGATATAGGTTTGATGGGTAAGGAATTGACTGGATAACCACATCTAAAGAGTTACAGTCAATAACTTAATGTTCAAGTGGAAACCAGTAACTTTCAGAGGTCCATACTGGGATCAATACTGTTCAATATCTTTGTTAATGACATAGACAGTGGGGTTGGAATGCACCTGCAACAGGTTTGTGGATAAGACCAAGCTGAGTGGTGCAGTTGATACACTTGAGAGAAGGAATGCCATCCGGAGGGTCCTGGACAGGCTTGAGAAGTGGTCCCATGAGAACCTTGTGAAGTTCAACAAAATGAGTCCTGCACTTGGCTTGGGACAATCCCCAGTATAGATGGTGAGATGAATGGATTTAGAGCAGTCCTTAAGAGAAGGACTTGGGGATATACGGGCAAATGCAAAATTGGACTTGAACTAGTTATGTGCACTTTCTGCCCTGAAAGACAACCCTATCTTGGGCTGCAGATAAAGAAGTGTGGCCAGCATGTCAAAAGAGGTGATTCTTCTCCTCTACTTCACTCTCTTGAGAGTCTATCTGGAGGACTGCATCCAGCTCTGGCACTGGCTGGCATAAGAAAGACATGGAACTGTCAGAGTGGGTCCAGGAGAGGGCCATGAAAATGATCAGAGGTCTGGAATACCACTTCTATGATGAAAGGCCAAGGAATTGTTCTCCAGGTTGTTCAGCCTGGAGAAGAGAAGGCTCCAGAGAGACCTTATAGTGGCTTTTTAGTACTTGAAGTGGGCTTATAAGAAAGATGAAGAGAGCCTTTTTACCAGGGCCTTCAGTGGCAGGAAAAGTAGCAATGGTTTTAAACTGAAAGAGAGTAGGTTTAGATTGGATATATAGAAGAATTTTTGTAATGATGAGGGTGGGGAGACAATGGAACAGGTTGCCCAGAGAAGTTGTGCAACCACAACTTCCCCATCTTTGGAAGTGTTCCAGCCCAGATTGGATAGGACTTTGAACAACCTGATCTAGTGGAAGATGTTTCTATGCATTGCAGTGGGGACTGAACTAGGTGACCTTTAAAGGTTCTTTCCCATCCAAACATTTCTGTGATTTTAATATGCTGCTTTGTCTTTGCCTAATGTAATTGAACTAAGTACTTCACATGGAATTCTTCAATATAGATGTCTAAAGTCAGGTGAAATGAATCCTATCCATGGTATTTTTAATGACTAAATTAACAGGTTTGATGTTGGAAAAAGAGAGATTAACAAGGGAATAGAAGAAATAATTAACTGTGGAATTCCTTTCAATATTTGAGAGCGCTGTTCAGGGAAGTGGAGACCTGGCATGCATAATTGTTTTATTATTTCAATTTTATTTCAAAGGAACTTTTGGGAAAAGTGTTCTTTTTAAATATAAAAATGCTCCTGAAGCAATATGGCAAGACCATAATGTTTTTATTATAAAAAAATGGAAACAAGGGAGAGTGAGAAGCATTTTGTTAGCATTTAAAAATATGACAATAAATATTAAATAGGTTTTGAGTTGGTTTTTTTGTTTGTTTGGTTTGGTTTGGTTTGGGTTTTTTTCCTCTGAGGGATAAAGTACTACACAATACTTTAAAATGGAATAGCAAAAATAGTGTTTTCTCCCACTTGAAGAATTTAGAAAGATTTTTCACTAAATGAATAAACAAAAAAAATATTAATGGCACCAAAATTGATTGGGAGCTCTGGAAATGGCTTGAAGCTTGAAGTCGCAAAAATATATATTACTCCCTTCATCAGACTGAGGAAGGCATATTTGGGAGACTATACGATTTGTAGATGAGATTAGTAAATATTGTCAAATCTTATTTTTGTTAATCTGAGACATTTCTGCAACTAAAAGAAAAATGAAAATAGTGATAATATAAAGAATATAGAAAAAAGCACCTTCCAAAATTTTTTTAAAAATTATTAAACCTCCAACAATGGAAGGGGAAAACAAAGAAATAGTGGTTTTGATTTATGCAAAGATGTGGGCATCAAATCCTTGTTAAATGCAAGTAGCATATTGAACTAGAGATATTCTTTGAGGAAATTCATAGGATTTCCTGTCTTTACTTAAGTATGTCAA
Organism: Myiozetetes cayanensis; assembly: GCF_022539395.1. Classification (NCBI taxonomy): domain Eukaryota; kingdom Metazoa; phylum Chordata; class Aves; order Passeriformes; family Tyrannidae; genus Myiozetetes; species Myiozetetes cayanensis. Next base: position 26,895,763 of record NW_026086604.1, on the reverse strand, counting down.
AAATTTGCACCTGTCTTTTCATTACCATCATCTTAGATTCTATGTATGCATCTGAATACAAGATCTGAATTTTTAGCTTTTATTAAATAGAACTTTAGGTAATATGACAACCATTTGTCAGAACCTTTGCTTCAGCGTTTTCAACTATTTGAATATCTCACTTTTCGGAAGGAAATTCTCATGAGTTCCTCTGCATTTCAGTGTGTCATTTGAGAGACCTTTCAGAATGTATCCAATTGAGGATGGCAGCAATTTCTGATGATGATGTTGATGGCCAGTTTCCACAAAAAATCTGACTTTGGTGACTTATTTATTTTGCAGCTGTTACACTGAGTTGCCAGGCAACTGTATGGTTTCCTCCAGTAAAGAGAGAATATGCCACAACTATGCCACATTACAGAATCATAGAGTGGTTTGGGTGTGGATAGGACCTTAAAGATCATCTAGTTTCAACCCTGCTATCGTGGGCACAGACAACTTCCACTAGACCATGTTGCTTAAAGCTCCATCCAAACTAGCCTTGAACCCTTCCAGGAATAGGGTGTATTCTGCAACTTCTCTGGGCATCCTGTGCCAGTGCCTCAACACTGTCACAGTAAAGAACTTCTTCCTAATAACTAATCTAAACCTATTTTCTTTCTATTTAAAGTCATTAACCCTTGTCCTATCACTACATTCCCTTGCTTCTGGGGCTAGGGAATAAAGTCAAATGCAGGAGCCGTGATAATGCAGGACAGCAATGATTAAGGAACCCTGAAGCCAGCAGCCAGTTTAAAACTCTCCATACCAGGGTAACTATCATGAGGTTCACTTTTTTTCCTGTTCTATAGGAGAATGGAGAAACAGTGAGTAAAATGCTAATTTCAGCCTTAAACTCATATTATTTATCAATTAAACAAATATAAACAAATAGGTTACCTTTCTTGGAATCTCATAATTTTCTAAATCAATTAGCAATCCTGGGGACTAGAAAAGTGTATGTGATATGAAACCAAGTAGATCCATTGTTTGGTACAGTTATGCCTACTGGATACACAAGCTACTGACATTCTATTTCACCGATTCTTAACTTTTTAACCAAAACTTGCAAGAAAACACTAAAAAATAAAATATTGAAATATTGAATTTTCATTTTTTCCCTTTAAATTGTATTCTATATATTCTTGAAGACCCTTAAGTACATCATGAGAATTTTCAGATCTTGAGTGCATAACATAGGTATTAATCTGTTCTGTTCAGTTTGTATTTCAATGCAATTACTCTAAACATAATTCCAGACAGTGAGTTTTTCTTGACTTTTTTTCATTTGAATGGGATTTTTTTTAGAGAAAGTGAAACAAAAAAATACAAATAAAAATATTGCCATATGGAGCAAGGAAAAGATAACATTTAAACATGCAAGTTACTAGAAACCTTGATTGCTGAGCTGGAATTTAAAAAATAATGTTGTTTGTCTAAAATATGACATCAATATAGTGTTAAGCAATGAAAAAGGAAACACGATACCTAAACATATCAGAACCTTTCAGATGTATGTAATGAAAAAATCTTTAGACATCTCTGAAGCTTACTGTTGGTTTAGTTTTGTATCTGTGAAAGTATTCTGTATTGTTTAAGATAGCATAAGAGATTTTGTGCAGATAAACATCAAGCTGAGGAAAATATATTGTTCCTAGTTTTGTCTAGCCTTACATTTCCTGGGCTGAGAACTGAAGCAGAAAAATCTGTAAAACTCATCCCTGATAAAACTATTTGTTGTGTTTGTCTTGTGTGGTCTTTAGTGCATCTGGAAATGTGGCAACTGTCCTGTTCTATCTTGACTTGACTCCACAAGGGGAGAATGAAATAATTTTCTCTCCTGTTCATATTAGCACACCTTGTCTTTATTTTCTGTCTTGGATAGTTTAGTGTGCATAGACATTATGATATTATCTGTGCTGTCAAGTCATCTCGGAGCTCATATTCAGCATTTAAGCTCAAACTTCCCGACTTTCCATGTTGCCTACTTGATACCTCAAGTTCTGTCTCCCACAAGGGGCAATCTGAGATTCACTGATCTGCAGCAGTGTCTGAGACTTCACAGGAGACAGACAGAGTATGTACGAGGACAACAGGGGCTGTGGAGGTCTCTCCGGAACAGACAGAGAAGCAGAACACAGTGGAGACAGGTGACACTGGGACTTGGAGCTTGGAGTGGGAATCACACACAAAAATGACAAGAGGTACTTCTCTTTCATAGTTGCGGAAGATCAAGGGATCTGATAGATCCCAAAGAGAAAGATTTTGGAAACAGTTTTGACTAATTAGCAACAATGTCTTTTTCCAGGATTTGTGTATCTTGTATCCTCACACTGTTCCCCAGTTAGAACCAGGACAGTAAATTTCACATCAGATATAATGTTTACCTTGTAAACAAGTACAGTAAAACAATTTTTATGTAAAGAGGAAAATTCAGACAGGAAGCTTTTTATTTGTCTGTCGGAGAAAAGTTCCCAGACATGGAAACCATATTGAACCATCCATAATTAAAAATAATTTAGTTCTCCTACTTTTGCTTTTGTGATTTCAAGTGGGGTACTTTTTCTTCAATAATTCATTTTTTTAAATTCCCATAGCATATTTATCCAATGTCAAAGTATTTACCTAATGTAATACAGCAAGTGCTGTATGATAGAAAAGCGAAAGAATTAAGTTGGGATTTCAGCTTTTGAACAGCTCTAAATATAGTTTCTAATACATTTCTTATATTTTTACATAGATTTTATAGAGTAATTGAATTATCTGTGAACATCCTTTGTTAAACCATGAAGTATTTGCATAAATATTTGCTTTGAAGACTCAATAAGAAAGAAATATAGGGGCTACCAGTGTGTGATAACATGACCATTTCAGGATCCTCACAGCAACGACACTTTTTCTTGGGAACTTTTTCATCATAGCATTACAGAATCATTTAGGTTGAAAAAGACCTCTAACACCATCGAGTTCAAGCATTAACCCAGCACTACCAAGTCCACCACTAAAACTAACTGTCATATCTACATGTCTTTGAAATATTTCCAGGGATGGTGACTCCAATATTTTAGAAATATCTTGACTGATATCCACAGGTTGCTTCATTATTTTATTAACCTCTAGATGACAATACACGTTACTCATGTATTTCAGAATTTGTTGAATTGAGGCCATGAAAATAAGAGTACTGGAATCTAGATCTTTGTCAAATTGCCATATTTAAAATAGGAGCAAATATAAGGTAGCACAACAATTTTGTTTGTTCAAATCACTACTGTCTGTTCAACTTATTAGGAATGAACCAGTGAGTTTATTGTCTGTTTAGAATACTTTTATGTATCTAAATGCCTCACTTATGTTCTCAAATCCTTGTTTGCTTTCCTTGAGAGTCTTTTCTTGCATGGGAGAAGTATACTAAAATTAAACAAATATATGGCCTTATAGTGACTCAAAAAAAGCAATTTTTCTTCATTTCAGTACTAGTTTTTTATGAAATATGCATGAGGCACAAAATTGGCATCTGCAGATGTACACACATTTCTGATCCTACATCTGTTGGTTAAAATCAAAACAAAACAACCCTAACAAGAATTATTAAAAACAACAAATGGAAAACTTTCCTTTCAGAAACTCTTCAGTGAAATCTTGGGGGACTATTCAAAGCAATATGTTCTTTAAGTTTTGGTTGTTTTGTTTGGTTTTATTTTCTTTTCCAAGTTTTTCTGGACCAGACACTGGAAAGGAAGATTTAGTTGCATCCTGTGACAAACAGTTGTGTTCAATGTTTGTTGAAACATTACCTAATTGTCTCATCACCATGACTTCAACTGCTTCAGTGGCTTTGTGACTTCCGTGGCTTTGGTTGTTGACACAAGCAGAGTTGCTCAATCTCTGATATAAGTTGTGATGATTTGCTTCTTAATTTGATGAAGTTTGTAGAAAAAAAACAAACAAGGATATTTATAATCAAAGCATGCAGAGGTATCCCTCCACATTTGCCACAACTTATGGCATTCTTTTTTTGCTAGTATGATTTCATGATTAACCTGGTGCTGAATATCAAGTTAAAAAAGAAGGATATTTCTCACTGCAACATCTGGACTACTCTACATTAGGAGGCTGTCAGGCAAGAAGAAATGAAGGGGCTGATGCTGCATAAACATCCAGGACATGCTGCACTGTAAAATTGTATTGATAATTAAAGTAGTAATAGAGCTTAATGAGACAGTATAAAAATTGTGTAGCTATTTTTCAGAGTTGAGTTTTTAAACCTATTCTAGCAATTTGAGATTGAAAATGTATTTTGCACATTTAATTACATAATTTGTTTAAACAATTTAAAGGGTGCCTAGAGGTTTTCATGAGGATGTTTTCTACTTCTGTACAAATTCAATTTCCTTTCTGTTATTCAAGAAATTCTAATAAGATTAAGTTGAGGTTAACCAGAACCTGAACATTTCAGATCTTATTTCTCTGTCAAGATGAAAGAGAAAGGGATCTTTTTACAAAAGGAATCAGCAAACAGAAGGCAACTGCTCTTATCAATTTTTGCTGTATCCTACAACTTTTCCTTTGACTCCTCTTGTCCATTGCAGTTCATTTTTCACTGATTCTGAACATATTCAAATAGATGCCACTAGAGAGACAGACAACAATGACTGCAGCTTTGGTATGATGGTACGGATCTAAGAGGATATTAGTGTTTCTAAAAAAAAGCAGAAGCAAATTGTTTCTATATTTAATTATTTCAATGTCAGTACTCATGCCTTTGTCTTTTTTCACTTTGTAAACTTCGGGTAACGTAAGCTGACTATGGTGACATCTTGGAGTATGCACGCAGGCCTCTGTATTTTGGTAAAGTTTATGAAATGGTTAAAAGAATCTAATGCTACTGTGGAAATCTAAGTGTGAAGTAGCTTGCTCTTTTTGCACTGTGATTAAAAATCCCAAGAAAACATTGTGACTTGTTGCATTTAATTTTATATGTGAAAGGATATCAGAAGTTAGACAATCCAATTGTAACCACTGCTTTTTCTCTTCTAAAACCTCAGGTTGACATATGGGTTAAGAATTGCAGTAGCCTGAGTTTTCAAAAAAAGCCTATAGGAAACATAAACTCACTACCCGCTGAAGCATGAGAACACCTAGCAGCAGCTAAAGCCTCCATGGAGGACTGGGAAGGCCCAAAGGCATTTTATTTCTCTGTTGCTATATAAGAATTCTAATTTTACATTAGAATTAAAAGGTCAAAGAGTTTCTGTGTTTATTTAGTTTTAATATAATAGAAGCAAGTTGACAAGGTCTAGGAGCTCTACTATTAAGTTGAGCAAGTTTAGGATGGAACTTGGTTCTGTCCAAACTCGTCATCACATCTTAAATAAACAAAATCATAAATCCTGACAAAGTTATAGTGCATCAGATTTTCTTCACAATTTGCCAAGTCTTTGGTATCTTCAACTGGCTGAAATAGTTTCACAGAACCATAAGGATCTATTTAAACAAGTAAGTACTGTAGAAGCCCAAAAGATAAGGGGCTAATGTGTATGTCTTAAATACCGATAGGCAGATGGTCATGGAACCAGCTGAGGTCTATTGGTAAGTTATCATCATCATCATGGCTGGGCTTTGCAAATGAAGATTTGAGAAGGGCTCTACCCACGCTTGCTACAAGCGCGCTGATGGCTGAAAAGGCCAATGCGAGATAGACAAGTCCGGTTGCAGAAGGCACAGCAGAAAGACTCCCCAGGTGATATCGACAAGACGTGATTCTTTCTGCGTTGTCTTTTCTCCTCGAGAGTGATCCTGCGTGTGTTCTCAAAAGCAGCAGCAGCGTTATAGATGGTGTGTCTCCAGGTCTCCCGATTGGAGGCCAGGGCAGACCAATGGTGATGATCAATATGGCTCAAGACTGAGGGATTGTTTCAGGCAGTCCTTGTATCTCCTCTTCGGGGCTCCTCTCTTGTGGTAGCCAGTGGCAAGTTCCCCATAGAGCCCAATCTTAGGGAGGCGGTAGTCCTGCATCCTGGAGACGTGCCCTGCCCAGCGCAGCTGTGTTCTCAGCAGCATGGCCTCAATGCTCGTGACTGCTGCCTGTTCAAGGACAGACGTGTTGGTCACATAATCCAACCAGTGGATGTTTAGGATTGTATGGAGGCAGCGCTGATGGAAGCATTCTAAGAGACCCAAGTGGTGGCGGTAAATGCTGTGCAAACAGGCAAGAATATGATCGGAGATGGAGGATGTATGGAGGTAGGGCAGCACTTTTCTGGGCAAACAATTGGGCACCTGGAGTTAAGCACAACATGGTCAGTGCAATTGCAGGAATGAGGTAAAGAAGCAGTCATGGAGTGATGTCGAAAGGTAGGTCCAGTAGAGAGGGGTCAAGACAAACAAAGACCACTGAAGCCCTTCAACTGATTTCCAGAAAGGTCTAGAAAAACGAACTGCACATGACAAGTAATTAGCATAGAAAATACGAAACTTAGCCCAGGGTGTGGAAAACCTATTTATGAAAAGGTACACCCACAAAGCACAGGTGATGTTAGGACTGATGATCTTCCTTTCTTCCTTTCTTCTTTCCTTTCTTTCTCTCTTCCTTTCTTCCTCTCTTTAATCTCTGTGTTTTTATAAAGGACTAACCTATACCAATTTCCACATAACAAAACTTCATAAATTTTTGTGGACCTTCTAACTTTTGTTTCTTTTTGACTATGGGCATCTGTGATTCAATGTTGCTAAATTATAAATTGTATCTATCAAATATGTATGCAAATGTCTGTGTATATGAAATAAAAATATTTATTAAAACTGAGGAAAGAAAAAGGAATTAGAAGTACCATAAATTTTACAATCCTGTAAACGACTAATAATGGACCCATTTCCAATTGTAAAGAATCATACTTAGCTTACTGATGCAATTTGTTCTGTTGAAGTTAAGAAAACAATCCTTACATTTTAGCAATAACATTTGTTGGAAGCTTGTCTTTCTCTAATCATCTTTCTTCTGTTGTTTAAGATCCCAGACATCTGGACTCACCTGTTGTCACTCCTTTGGCTATAGATGCCAATAGTTTCTAATCCTTCACTTCTAATAAATTTATCTCAAGCATGTTAATATTTCTCAGTGATAACTTGACTAAGTTGTTTAGTAGGTCTCCTGTTACATTTTTTTAACTTAACGCAAAAGCCTATGACTTAAATGAATTAATTTCCTGGCCAAATCCTTATCTTAAATTATTTATTTAAAAATAGAAATGTGGTTCTATAAACTATTCTAGAAAGAACAAAGCATACTTTTAGCTCTGGTAGTATGTTGGAGTCTTCAAATATTAGTAAATATGGGCTTTTATATTTATTTCTATGTTGGCTTAAATTAAAATTCTACAAAAAAACCCTTATATGGTTTTTTTTAAATGAAAATATACTGAAGGAAATGTTGGCATGAGATATCTTAAAGAAATTTGAATTTGTGGTATTTTTATTTAGTGGTATATTTTACTCAATTTTCTTTTCAATATTAGTGTATTTCAAACGGTAGCAACCTGTCATATTAAATTCTGTTGCAATTGTGTATTTTATCACCACACTGAAACAGCAGACTTTCTTCTCTCAGAACTGGAAGGATTCCCTGGACAATCAATGCAAATGCCTTATCACTTACTTATAGAGCTCCATTTATAAACATATCAAGTACATCTTTCCAGAACAAATCATACACTGCTTGCTTTGCAATGAGGCAGTTGGAAGCCTGGTGTCTTGAACATGAGAATGAGTATTATTTTGAAGAGCCATTGTTTTCAGAATTCTAATTTTAGCATAGATTTCTTTTACTAAAGTATAATAATGTATTGCTCGTGCTGTATTTTTTTTCCTCATGACTTGGTTTTGTAAGTAATAAAAGGCTTAAAGTAGAAATCTCCTTGCAAGATACTCTGAAGAAAGATGTAGCAAAAATATCAAAGGTCAGAAAGAAATTAAAAGGACTCAATATTTATCATTTAATTCAGGAATAGTAAAATTAAGGAAAATAAAATTTTGTAGCTTCTTGTTCTTGTGCATGATCTTTGACACTAAATTTGGCAGCTATGCATAAACAACCAGAACACAAGATCAGAACAAGGCCTTGAGGAGAGAAAATAAAATTCTCCTCAATGTCTTACCTAAACTAAGTTCTCTGATCCGATCCATCAGTTCAGGGAAGATGCAATCTCTACTTACTTGCTAAATTTTCAGAAATCATTGCAGTCCTTCGAAAATTAGCATATAGGCCAGACATATAGATTCTTCCTATGGAGTTTTAGTCAACCTCCTATGGCATGTTGTTTCTTATCCATCTCATGTATGCTTTTTGAAAAAGAACCAAGATAAATCAGTATTTTCAGAAAAAGCTAAATTTAAAAGTTATCAGCTGTTACCATCTATTACATTTTTCTAATTTCATTTAATAGCATACACTTAGTTGTCACAAGGACAGGCCATAGATAATAGGTACAAAGAAACGAGGGTTTTTAGTGTTGAATGACATGCAGAAAAAAGGATTTAGCAAAGATTCTGTAAGCGAAGATCTTCCCCCTAATGTGAACTCAATCTCTTTACAAATCAACTTCAAAATATTTGTTCAACCAAGAAAAGGAGGATTGACAGATCACTTCAGCACTGTTTTTGTGACAGTTTAAAGCCTTTTAAAGGACTTTCCTTCTGCATGAAGGGCAATACCCAGTCCAACCCACCCCTACATTAGTGCAATGGTAAGGCTGTAAAGCAAATAGGGATAAAAGGTGAAATGTGAAAACAGGGTTTGCAGTAGGATTTTGAAGAGCATCCTGTGATAACTTAATGATACAGAAGACTTGTACATATGGGTATTTTTCATATGGTAGATAATGTTGCTAGAGTTGCAGGGAGACATTTTTAGCTCTCTGAGGCATTTTTAACTCTCCTCTTTACTTCAGGCACCTCCTAACTCCTGCCTTCTAACTTTCTGCCTCATACTTGCCAGACCTGTGCAACTGTTCTCCCTGGACTGCAACAGCAACTATCAACTTGAATTAGGCAATGCTGCAATTTGATGCCACTTCCTTACTCTGAGTTTGCTACAGGTCACAGAAGATAAGATGGACTCACAACAGAACACAAACTCTGCTTGCCCTAAGCTAGTGCAATCCCCTGGGCATCAAACATTTTGAATCTGATATAGGCTCTGTTAAGCATCTATTGACGTTTGCGTAATTCTGCAGTTCAAGAATCTGACCATTTACAGCCTTTATCAATTAACATGAACTAAAATTTCAGCAGGAAGAAACTATCTAAATTCCAGAGAATGAATGTACTATCCATGGAATTAACAGGAAAAGGTTTATGGATAAAAATAGCATATTTCATTTAATTTTATTAAAGGTTACTCTTTCTGCTTACATTTTTTTGCCCTATTTTTACGCCCAGACCATATAGAATTCAGGATCTATTTTTCAAGACAGATAGGAATCACAGGATCCAATCAGGTCCTTGGTATTTATTTAGGAAATTATTGTCTTTATAACAGGGACCAAATTGTTTTCCTTTCTTGCTGGCACATGAATTTCACTTAAATAGGGAAGAGTATTACTCAAATTTGTCCTGTCTTTGTTCAACCTACAACCTATTCTTCAAGCCTTTGTCATTTGATTAGCTTGATTGAGGTGATTAAGGGCTTTATGTTTTGCCTGTCCAGTTTTACTGTCCTTGTGAACTTGAAAGTGATTCGCACAACCCAAATTCAAACTTCTACCAACACCACAGGGCAGAAAAAGCAAGACAGTGAGACTGAGTATTTCTGAGTCTTTTCAGGCTTTCTTTCAATGCTCCCCAGAAACTTGGGTATTTTCACAGGACAAATGGAGGAAGCTAGATTTCTCTGGCTTTGCTCATTCAATATCCAGTTCTTTATGAAGAAAGAGATTATTGAAGAAAGTTGTGATATGTCAATGCAGAACAAAATTGCACTGAACTCAAGGATGAATGTACACAAACCATGCACCTCTTTTTTCCATTGTAGCATTTATATATTTATGAGAAAATGAGAAAGATATTCATACAGTCTCTTTTAATGTCACTTAGCAGTATTTCAGCATTTACTTTCCTGCTGCAGGCCACTGACAGCCACTTTTTATATATTCTCTTTCAGAAGAATACAATACTAGATGACCTTCTGATCTTATCATAATATATTGTTATTATGCTGTCTTGTGATCAAATATAAAAATTTAAATGTGAAGCAGCCTTAGACTTTCCTAGGGAGAAATAACAACAGAAACCATATTTAGGTGTCTGTCCTCACATTTTTGTCTTTTGGGCAGAGCAAGAATATAAGAGAGAAAACACATCTCCCTTTTAATTTATTTCAGTTTAAAAATCACTTTCCATGTTGTAGTCTTCTATAAGCAAAATCAAAACATTTTTCTTAGGAAACAATAGTGTGCTAGGCTAAATATGATGCTATGCTGAAATATTTTTTTTTCTAGATATGATTATGATCAAGCTACAAGGTTTTTCAAGCTGCTATACTAAAATGGCCAACAACATGCAAGATTGTGAATTTAAGCTCTGCACAAAGCACAAAATTTTCATCTTTGGTGAGGAAAACTAGAATTGAGTAGTTTGGATCGGCTGTAATGGTTGTGCTCCCTCACAGCCTTTTGTGCATCTCCTTACTTGCAGATCATGAAACACTGAAAAGTCCTTGACTTAGGGTAAGCACTATTTTGTGACAAATGGAACATCAATGTGTTATCAACATTATTCTTATACTAAATCCAAAACACAGCACTGTGACAGTTTTTAAGAAGAAAATGAATGCTATCTCATCTGAAACCAGGACAATCAGATGTTTTAGACTAAAAAAATGAAATATCTTGACTTTCAAAGCAACTTTTTTAAACTGTTTAAATTACACTAATTTCAGCATGCTTTTAGACATGCATTCAAATCAGCTTGAAAGGAAAATTTTCAAATCCTGAATTTACTTTTTTACTAACTATTGTTCATAATCTTTTATGCAACACTCTGAGGACTGTAAGGCTTGTGATAGATATGTTTAGGTGTGAATCACCTAACTACAGGATGGAGTATTAGCTGACCAGAACTGATATATAGAGCACAGTGCATGAAAATCTCAAATGAGCATTTTAGACTGAGAAAAAGGCAGCACTGAAGGGTTCCTCATCAAGCAATACTTCCTTCAGTTGAAGAAAGCAAGATGAAGTCAAGCAAGGCATTTTACCACATAATTAGAGTTCAAAATTAAAGTTTCTCTAAATTATTTAGGTTTGATTTTAATTTTAGTTATTTCTCTGAAAGCCTTCCTTGCAAATGTTGTCCAGTAATCACACTGATATCTCTCATGGAAACCTTTCCATTGATCAGTCATTTCTTTACATGCTCTCTAGACTCTTTTCAGTAGAACAGCCAACAAGTGAATTTTACCAGTAACTCTTTTGTCTCTCCTACTACTTTATTAAGCAAATTTGTCACTGTCCCAGTCTATACTAGCCTTCTAACTTAGACTGTCATAGTATTGACCCAACTCCCTAATGCATTTCTTAACAGACCTACTTCCCTTAGAGAACTCCTGCACACATTGAAACTTTACATCTGATGTCACTGTCCATTTGTCAGGCTAATATATAGACAATTTGGACTTGTCATATCAGAGTTTGGTCATCTTATTTTAAAAAAAAGACCCAGGTATAGGAAAATGTATAATCTCAAATAAATGCTTTAAAGAGTAGGACAAAATAGATTTAATCTAAATGTAAAGAAGGTTGGATTTAAAAAAAAGTAGGTGTTAAAGCTAACAATGTATTAAATGGGGAATACAACATTTAACTCTCTAAAAGAAGCTAGATTTAGAATGATTTGTGTTAAAGATCATCTAGTTCCAACCCCCCAGCCATATAGAACAACTATTTTTATTTTCTTTTTTAGATGTTTCAACTGTAGTGTTTTCTGAGTATATCAGGAGACATAACTGTGCAGGTCAGCTGTTTGTGACCAGCTCTCCTTCTTTTCTCTTTCCATATGAATTGCTAGATCATTTCTTTTGTGCTATTTTTAACGTCTTTGTAATTTTTTTGTTATTGTTACTGAAAATATAAGTGCATTCAACACCTCTGAGAATTTCTTCCTGGTAGGCATTGTCACATATGACATAGTGTTACACTTCATAAAGCTGACATAAAACTCCCTAGAGTCTGTTTAGATGATGTAATTGAATTAATCACTTATAGCAAGCTGCCCATGAGAGGGGTATAAAGGAACAAATGTCAAACATTTGCCAGGACAGAACAAGATATTATTGGTAAAGAGAGGATTTGTATTATATAGAGTGACAACTTTTGGAACAATCTTCATATTTCACATCAAATTTTTCTTTTGGTCTCCTGAAGTTGCATATATGTTGTGGGGCTGAAATTAAATAAATTTCAAAGGTTATTAATGATAATACCAACTGTAAAAACATAGGATTTAACAGTTAATTTCCAAAGATTCATATGTGTTTCTCTTTTGCTTGATTATCCTCTTTTCCCCCTCAGTTCTTGTAATCCACAAGGTGGATAGGAATTGAAAAATTCACCAGGATAATTCCGTCAAATGTCTTATGACACTGCATATCCAAAGCTATTTTCACATAGCAAAAATGCTAAGAATCTCTCTCTCTCAAAATGGTCAAGTGTCTCAGCTGAACCCTTATCATACTAATGTAAAAATGAGGCTTACAAAGTAAGTAGAGGGAGAAAAGCTAATTTCAGTTGCCATTACAATACTGTGTTATGTAAATTGACAAAGAACTGTGTATTCAAGTAGTTGAGTTGTGTAGTCAATTACTTTCAGAGATATTTTAATTATTTTACTAAGAAAGCTTCATAGTCTTTGGCACATGTCAAAGCAATGAATTGGTTGAATCCTTTTGCTAGATGATTTGCATCAGGTCTCTGGTTTTAAACATTTTATGAATGTAGACAATTTTATGCAAGCCCCTGATGGCACTTAATTTGGCCTTCTTCGATGTCAAATATGCTATGAACAAGCCTTTTCATGGTAGAAGATGAGAAATACCCAATATGCTGTAAAATATTTGATTTATACACAGTAGCATGAATTTACTATCTTTAAGAGTTAAATTCTACTCTCAGCATTCTTTCCTCATTTTTAATTCTTCTGTAATTGTAGAAAGCATTTATGAGCAAAGACAATAGTTTTTACTTTACTGCTCAGTGCTTACTATGTAAGCACAGTAGATTAACAGATTATATAAAACATAAATACTAAAATAATTTCCTAGAAGTTGCACAATCTGGTCTTTATTTCTTGTTCTAAACTACTCTATACCATATAAAAATGTATGTGCAATAATGTTAACCCACTCCTACAAATGCTATTAAAAATATGGCAAGTTATGGAAGTTTCCTACACACTATTAAAATACTAAACCCTCAATCTATCAGACTTCCTTCTCATCAGATCCCATCCTTCCTAAATCAGCCACCACCACAATATGTGTGTCATTCTCTTTCTCCCCTACCTGCATATCTCTCACTTTTTTCCTCAATAACATAAGTTCAAGGAGAGATTTCCCCTTTATCCCTATTTTGTCTGGTATTCTACAGGTTCCTGAGATTCTGTTCTAGGTTATTTATCATAAAGGAACCTGTTTGCTTTGAGTGACTGAGCTATTAAAACCTTTCTTGCTAGTTCTGCAGACAAAACATCTTTAATTTAAAGCTATCTAAGTGCATTTGTGGCTGGTTGTGATACCATGGTATATATTTGATTTTTCACATCATAGCTTAGGTCTATGCAATGCACATGCTAGAATATATGGCTAAAAGTCCCAGGAACTGACTGCAGAGGACAAAGAGGCAAGTGAAATATCCTGCATCAATCTCCATTTCATCTCTTCTTTGGAAGTGTGATTCTTAAAGATGACTATTTTTCTCAACTTCAACTTTCTCAGGAAGCATGCATCAAACTCCTGCCCCAATATCATGTAAATTGTTTTTTGTTCTTATGCAGCTCTCCACGACAGCAGAATGCTCTTCCTGGAGCAGAATGATGGATTCTCTTCTTCTCAAGTAACATGACCAATCTTTTGACAGTCCAACACTTTGACAACTTCTATCAAAGTCATCTATTCCTATCATGAAAGTAAAATATCTTCCCTGGTAGTGGCAAGTAATGTTCCTGCATTTTCATAGGTAACCTTCGAGTACTGTGTTCCTTCATTTTTCAAATGTAGAGTTTGAGGAAACTCTAAAGGTCTGGTTTTCAGAGAGTAGACACTCAGTATTTCACTCAGTTGTTTCACTTCAAGTACCTCAAACCACCAGTCACTTTTGAAAGCGTAGACTGGAGTCTCTAGAAAATCACATTAGAAAATGCAAAGATAGCTAATTATTACCTCCCTGGAAAGAGTTCACTGCAAAGCAGATCTCTACTACTCTGTGATAATGAGCACAAAAAAACTGGAAGATCAGCTGTGACAGCCACACGCTGCTAGGAATCTTCTATCAAGATATTATGCTAGTTGAATTCTTGTATTTTTCCACATACTGTTTTAGGGACTACCTCTGTACTTTAGTTGCTGAACAGTTGTAGCTGAATCCTGAAAAGATTTTAACAATCCTGTGCAGCAGTTTTCTGCTGAGTTTAATTACACTGATTATGATCATTTTCAGGTACCAGTACTTACACGGTACAGAATGATGCACATAGAAAACAGCAGGACAATTGACAAAATAAGGTTGTTGATGACTTTGATAAGCCTAGTTGTCTCTTCTATTCTGCTTCAGTCATTAAAGGAACAAATTCCTACAGTAGTGTGATTGTTTCTGATGAGAAAGAGTTCTGCTGTCTGAAGTTCAAACCACTAGATTGATAGATTGATAAAATCACAGGATACTAAAAAATATTCCAGTCCTGGTCCTTGGAATTCCCTCTCCTCTTCAGATTAAATATGTCTTCATTAATGTTGTGGAAGATGAGCGATAATAGTCAAATGGGAATAGATACATAAGAATATATACATCTATGTTTATAGAGGCTTATAATTTCATACATCAGCCAAAGGTTTCAACAATACATGATTCTGCAAAATGACAGGAACTTTAAAATTTAAACTATAAAGAGAAATATTCCCACCTGTCTTCTGATGGACTGGAGAAGAAATACATGTTTATCAATGTTGACGGCAATTATCCAGAAAAAAAAGTTATAACCTTTATCATGTCAATCTGCTTAAACTTAAAATATACAGTTTCTGAGGCGCTGTCAAGTACAGTTAGCTAATAAGAGCTCTGCTAGAATGCAGTGACAGTGTCCTGACAAGCTCCAAGTCTGTGCAAGATCAAGGCGACTTAGAACCTTGTACCAATTATCTGTGGGATATATAACAGTCTCCTACAACTGTCATGTTTGCAGACAGAGAAGCGAGAATGAGGAGAGAAGCCTTAATGAGACATACGGTACCATGGTCTTTGGTGCTCTGAATTAGGAGTGTATCACAGATAGTGCTGAGGACAGAGAATCACTTCTACCTTCATCCTTCATGAGGTGCCGTGTATTTGATTGGCTGAATAGGTTGTCTGCAGGTGTGCTAGCTCAGACCAGTTACAGAGCTGACAGAAGACAGAGTGATGTTACTTGGTACAGAAGAATCTATCACCAAACTGAGTATGAATGCCGACTGGCATGACATGGATCATTCTTTACACAGCAAATAAATAGCAAGAGGAAAAAATGAACCCAATGTGTTGCCTCGCAGTCATCTGGCGGCATGATAGGAAACTGTTGTAAATATTTACAGTTATAGTCTTTGGCACTGAAATCACAGTACGTGCTGCTAGCAATACACAGTTTTTCAGGTCAGCCAGTTGTAGATATTAATCTGGAGATATTGACAAAAATGATAAAAGAGAAAAATGTCAGTGAAAAACTTGAAAGTTTGGTGTTATCTAATATTCCAAAGTTTTAAGTCTTGGTTTTAAAACTTTTTATTAATTTCATTTTTTACCAAAACAACTGAATTTTTTTAGCGTTGAAATATTAAACTTCTAGGTATTTCAAAGGAAATATTAAAGTTAAACAGTTATTAAAATATCAAGAAACTCTTTTGAAAATAAATAGTGTGACTAATGTTACAACTAATAATTTGTATTGCCAAAGTTCTTCTGGATTAAACACACATAAATCCTCAAAGCTATCTGTGTACAGGAATGGCTAGACTAAGCTTTTGAATAGCTCATTTAACACAATAAAATTGAAATAAAGAGAAAGAAAAAGAGTTCAGGATATTACTCCTGTCCCTCAACTCCCAAATTCAAACTAACCAGAAAATGAAATGCTTTCTAATTCCAAGTAGAAGTTCAAGGAGGCAAATGGTCTCTTTTCCTTTATCTAAGAATTAATCCCCATCCCCTTCTTCTCAGTTTCTTAATTGCAATCAACTGCTGACATTTAAAAATAGCATGAAACAATCCCAGTCCTAAAAAATAAGCTGATTAAAAATTATTGCTCAAATCAAAACACAATTCTTTAAGAAATTTACAACCTAAGAGTGTTCCTTATATTCTTTTCGCCATTGTTATTTCTCCTACCTTGTTTTCTAGTAAAGACTTGTATTTAGGAGAGAAATTATTTATTGATTAAAACATAAAAATAGACATTAGAAATACAGAGGGAAAATACATTTTCCCTTTCAGAGCCCACTAACAATAAAATTGGTTTTACAAATTGTAATTTGGTAATAGTAATATAAATATGAATTTAACGTGAAATTTTCTTGAACAACCTGACTTATAAATTGCCCAGACATAAATACTTTTTCACTATTCTATTTCTAGAATTATCTAAGGGGTTCTAAAATTTATTCTAAAGTGCTGAAAATGTTATGGGAAGTTCTTTTTCACAGGCCAGGTACAATAACTGGGGAAGACTAAGAATTTTGAATGAGTTCAACCTGACAGAGAAAATTGCCTTAATGGTGGTTTACAGTATTAATGAAACCAATCCCTGTTGAAAAGTCAGCTCAAAATTCTCCTTTGTTTCATTTTTTTATCAAGTCCATTCTTGGAAAGTTTCCTTAACTGTCTTTTTTTAAGCCTGGATATTGAATGGAATTATATTCACTAAGAAGATAAGAAGGAAGTTGAATACACTGTAATATTGTGTTACAAATGCTAACTTAAAACAAGAACAGTGTATTTCTTCTTGACAATAGACAGAGAAGATAAACCAGCCTGATAGAGAAAGCCCATCCTTCAACTTCTCTCTCAGATCTGGGAGTACAAAAGAGCAAGCATCTGAAAGCATAACTCTAAAGTTCTGTCTTAACTCTCTGGGAGAATTTGATGCAAACTTTAGTGAGGCTGAGCAGTGAGGCTAAAGAGTATAAAAGCTTGAGTTTGTTTGGCTTTTACATATTTTATGAAAAATATTGGAACAGAGATCCTGAGTAGACAAAAATCAGCTGATTAACAAAATCAGCTTATTAACTAAATTTGATAAATCATACTATGTCACAAGTTTAGATTCTCAACTTTCATGCTTTTTCCTCTTCAGTATAAGTTGTAATGTTCCATCGCAGTCTTCATCAATCATAATCAAACTTATTACCAGACTGAGATCTCAGAATGGATCTGGTTACTATAATAACTTTTTACAGAAGAAAACTCCAAAACAGTATCCCCCAGAACCCATCACCCAAAAAGCCCCAATGGAGAGAAACAAACTAAAAATGAGTATTACTGTAATGCACAGAACTTGAAGGCCAGAAAGTTACACTCTTGCCTTTAGGAGTAGCATTCATGGGTTAAACTGACTGCACATTCCCCAGGTAGCTGATAGTACCTGTGCTGGGGTCCGTGAAGTTGCATTTAGAACATTGCTGAAATGCCAAAGACAACCCACAAAAATTCAACATTTTGTCTAGACTGATGATAATCAAAGTTTCTGCATGACATCTTGTTCAGTTGGGGTACTGAATGTGAAATCTTCCAGAAAGGTAGACTATGACAGCTCAGAAGATTCAATCTTTTACTTTATTTTAGATAGTCCAGTTTTTAATTCTTCTTGTAGTATAGCCCTGGTTGCATTTCATGTCATAGGTTGCCTTTACTAATGAATTGAGCTTTGAATATGACTCATCTCAACTATAGAGTACTTGAGGTATCCTAATGTTAGATGATTAAAATTAAAAAGCTTATTGCAAATGATTGCATGTCTACTCTTCCTTGATACTCTTCTGTGATATATAGGTGTTGCTCCCTTGAGAGGTGTCTGCATTTAAGCATTTTTCCATTTTATGTGGTAAAACACAAATCAGGCCCAAGAAAACTAACAGACACACTCAGGGGTGAAAATCAATGTAAAATTTTTTACCTGGGATGTAATTTTTAATAGGGAATAAATTTCATGATATTGACGTGACTGAAAATAATATTTGTTAAATGTGTTAATGTCTTTTGCACAGACATGAACCTTTTGTGGAATGATGCAGTTAGAAGACAAGCAAACCTACAGCTTCATTGATGTGCAAAAAATGGAAAGACACCTTCTCTGCAGTGAGAGAAGTCAGCAAGAAATTATAAGAATGACTTTAAAAGAAAATAAGAATGTGAAAATGGATGGACAAAAATCAAATGGGCAAAAAATAATTCCGCAGCCATCTACATGTAAATGAAAACTTAGTGACAATGTATTTAAAGGACATTCATGTATCTGACATTTTGACTTTATGTTAAAAATTATTTCCATTTAAATAATGTTGACATTCTGTTTTTCTATACTCTTACCTCAAGTAAATAGGAGTAAAACTAGAACTACAGGTGCTAGGTGATACTGTTGATACTTAAGAAACCCAAAATGGGCTCTTGTTTACACTAAAACTTTATTTAGCTCAGTATCACGACTCTCTGGCAACGGTCCACAGTGGAGGTCTAGGAAAAAATACAAGCACAGTAATAGCTGTAATAGCTCCTGAGACCATCTGTCTAGTCTCAGAAAAATTGCAGTTCTGGGACTTTCTTACTCAATGGGGATCTTTTCATGGTTAATAGGCTGCCACAGATCTTCTTCCATGATTTAAGTAAGGCACTTCTTTAGCCTCTGTGGCTTTTTAACATGCACTCTCTGGCAAGGAGTTCCAGAGGTTAATTACATGAAGAATAGCTTCCTTCTCTTTCTTTTGAACCAACACCCTAAGCTTATTTTCCTATCCCTTAATTCTTGTACTTATTAAGACAGTGAACATTCTTGTACTTAATAAGCCCATTAACCATTATCAATTATTTACATTCTTTATATCACTTGAGATTTTATAGATAAAGTCCAACAGGTGCAAATATAATACTTACTTCACATGATTAGAACAGTTTTGGTGCCAGCCTGTAGAATGATGGGTCTTGATGTCAAATGCATCATGATAATGCAGAAATGTAGAGAAAAGTGTGCAACAGAAATCAATTGGTAAAACTAGTTGGTCTACCTGGTCTAAATAAATTAGTAGTTTTTAAATAATAGTTTTATAATTAACTATTAATCTGATATTCATGAAATGTCACAAGTCATACCCTGTTGAGAGCAAGGAGTATTTGCTGCTGCTTTCAGTGCCTTGTTTCATAACAGATTTTCAAATTTATTTCTAATGATAAAAATGTGCTACAGTGATGATGATGATGCCAAATTAGCAGTCCAAGTGCCTTTGTTTGCACATTGTTCAGGAAAAAAATTCACACCAGTGCTTTGATTTGTATTTATTAGTGGCTCTACATGTCCACTGTGGTCACAGAATCTTAATTTGTGCTACTATACTTTTTGCAGTCTTCTGGTGAAGTCTGTGACTAGAGTGAACATTTCCGGTTCATGGTGAGTATATCTTAAAGGATATTTTTACAGGTTTCAAAGTTGTATTAAACAGTTTTGTGTTGCCTCACTAATAAATAGTAGGAACTAAGATTCTAATGAATCTTTGAAGATTATTGGAAAGAGATGTGGACTTTAGACCTAACCCAATAATTTTACAAGGCTATAGAATGCATTAATGTAAATGTTACTCTAGTAAACATATCCGGCATTGACCACATTTTGCCTAACAGATCGATATTTTTCAGCTAGTTAATTATCTGGGTGACTGCGTTTGCCAATTCAAACATAAATAAATGTCTTACCTGATCAAATACTTTACTGAGATGAAGAGAATTCTATAAAAAAAATATGTTGTAGTCTTAAGAACTCACAATATTTCCTGCAGCACTGATGACTTGACTTTTTTGTGTAAACTGATTTAATTTTTTAAAAAATTTCTATTCCAGAAGCAACATTAAGGAAGAGTTAGCCGTGTCAGAAGACAATCACTCAAAATGGTGTTTTGTCTAGGCTTATTTACAAATTCCCTTGAAGAGAATTTAAACACACAGCAAAAATGAAATGTTGAAGCTGGATAAATATAAAATTCAGGGCTGTCTCTGCAGGTGATGTCATTCCAAAGAAACTGGAATATGATAAATTAACCAACAAAATAGGAAAAAAAAAAAAAGAAACAGAAAAAAAAAAGAGGACCAGACCTGTTTTTTCAGCAATGCAAAGAAATTTTAGCAAAACTCTTTCTATTTTCTCCAGCTAAGTAAAGCAAATTACATATCTCTAGAAATGAAGGAAACTTGCTTTAGGGATATTTAAAATCTTAATACAGGTCTATATCTTTATTTTATAACAGATTCTATGAGAAAATAACCCCAAACTCAGAGATTTCCTAAATTTTTTTGTGTTTAAACAGAGAAGAAGACTATTGAGACTGCCGTCACCACAATGTTGTAAAAAGCAAAGAGTGTCCTGGTATTCAGAAGTAACTGTTTTCCATCCTAGACTAATTAACTTTTTACAGGAATCCATTTCACATTCAAATCTTACAGTAAAGCCTACCAAGGCAGCACATTGTTAATAGAAGCACAGAATGCACAGGAGCAATTTGTAAGCTCCTTTCAGAAAATGAAAATCAACAAAATCTCACCAGGAGATGTTAGTTTTATGCAAAATTACAAAGACTAGAGAAATTCCCCTGATGTTGACATATCTGCAAAACCAAAATGATACTTTGTACTTCAGGTATTCCTTTCTTCCATGTCTGAATTTGGTAGAAATACCAGGCACAAGGTGCACACAGAAAAGAGTGACATTTCCAGGTTTGTGAATCTCTACACTGTATCTTGCAGAAGAACTGCAAGACCACTGCTGCTACGTACCCATCACACCATAGCTCTTATTCCATTAGAAGTGCTTACATTTTGATGCACTGTTTGCTATTTGTTAAATCATGATGTGTAGGAATTATTTTTTTTATATTTACTGTTTCTGACATCGTGATCAGACTCCTCCACCTACTTTTGCAGTCTGTTTTAAAGGGCAAAGGTTGGAAATTGTTCAGAGGAGAGTTACTAGAACAATCTATAGTCTGCTGTGGGAAACATGTTAACATCTAAGAACAGTCAGCTAATAGATTTATCAAAAAATACAGTTGCAAATTAAGCTATAATAAGAATCAATGCCTAGAAGATGAACCACTGTACATTTAGGGCAAAAAACATTGAAAGAGTGTTTCAAAGAGACTGAATACTTTTTCTAAAGTCAATACCTCTCCTGACTGTGCAAAGACATGAAAAAAAGCCTTTTGTACAATATTTAAAGCCAAGGTGAAAAGCCTAAGCTGAAAATATTTGCTAGACTTACGTCTTATAACAGAGCAAACTTCAGCCTGGTATGGAGAAAAAAAAAATCTTAATCTTGTACTGAAAGACTTTAATCATCTTCTGAACATGCAGAAAAACTGGACCTGGGAGGAAAGCAGAGTTGTTGTAACACATCCTTGCCTCTTTTAGAATTAGAAAGCACAGAGTTCTGTATAAGACTGAAGAGTGTTACTCGGGTGTTTTGTGCCAAACATCACTTTTGAAATCTCCCATTCTCCACTTCCCTATCCTCCCACCTTCAGGAAAGAGACACTGAAATTGCTTAGCTATGCTGAATATGAAATAGGTTTGGCTTTATTTTTTTCCTACTGGGAATTTCCATAGACACAAGTCTTTTCCTGTTCTGCAGTATAACCAAACACAGAGAATTTTGAGATATTGCATGATTTGAACACAAACCAATGTTTATTTCACTCAAACAACAAACAGTATTTAAGTTGAAAAAAACCCCAAATATTAAAATTATTTTCAGTCCAAAAAAACTATTTATGAAAAGATAAAATTTTAAAATTAATTAAAAATGTCTCATCTAGCTATTTCTCTGACGATAACTGACATATCAATTCAAGATTAAATACTTGTTTGAAGTATATGGAAAATTTTGTTCCAAAAATAGCTGTATAGGATTCTTCTGACTTGTTTAACAACCTTTCCACTGGCTGAAGATTCATTGGCAAGGAGCTATGACAGCCGAGAATCAATGATTCTTTTCAAAATACTCATGGTTTTGAATTTGTTTTATAGGAACCCAATAGGCATTCATCACTTCTGACCTTTTTTTGTTACTCATTTCCCAATGCCTGACAAGGGTAAGTTTGTAAATTGAATAAGAAAAGGAGAAAAATATTATGTTTCTCTTTGTGAAAGTCCAGTGGTTGCAGTAGATCTTATATACTGCTTCTTTTTAGAAAAATGATGTGTATTTTGTGATGTTATATATAGAGTTGAAATTTTTTCCTTCCTTTGATCTCTTCACTACATATGGAATGTAGATTTGTGGAGTATTATTCACAATTGCAATTGCAAGAAGGTTTGTTTTTTTTTTTATTGTAAGAGAGGTATCCAAGAGGATCCCTTAAAAAGTTGTATCTTCTGCTGAGGTCCCCAACAAACTACAGATATTTTAAACTTTGCTTTGCTTCACTTGATTGGATGCACCTGCTCTCAATAGCCAAGCACCACTAAGGACAAGGAAACCAGAACCTACTTTAAATAAAAGAATATTATCAGTCTTTTAAAATGAAATTTATTCTACCATTTCGTTTTTCTCCGTCAACTGACTCATTGATTTATGATTGGATTTACCACAAACTGTGATTCTTAACAGTCACCTGAGATGTTGCGTGCTCTCTCTCTCTCTCTCACACTCTCCCTACCTCTTTCTGTGTCTATCTGTTCAAGTATCTCATGGTATTGGGTATTGCTTAGGATTATCAGTTTTCTTTGAGGGTAAAATTCAAATGCAAATGGACTGTTTGCTAGTGTCAGTACTTATAGCCCTCAAAATTACTCTGCCTATTAAAATATAATGGTAGCTACTGTGTCAGGTAAGCAAAGTTATAAATTTTGAAAACTATGAAGTGAGAGAATGTGGAATGTTTAAAAATACCTATGCTACTGGGGCAGTAGTGCTCTATATATTCTTTCATGGTAAGCCTAAGCTTGCAGTACTGAAATAGAGCACAGGGGAAAATATTATGATTGACATGGAGGGCTCCAGCTTAGGTCATTGTGCCTCAGACAACTGAAAAGACAGTCATGTTACTCAGTGCATAACAATCCACCTTTTTATTACAGGAGGGGACAGAGACATAACACGTTGTCACATCACTCAATAAAAGTTATCCAGGCACAACTGCTTTGTTCCTTTCTGAATGGGATCGTGGAGTCACTGCATAATTTTATGTTTGTGCTTTCTGGAGTTTTGAATACTGAATAGCTTTGCTACTATAATGGTTTGTGTATGAGTGTTAAGCAGCTTCAACTAAAATGTATTTATAGTGAAATGAAAACAGGAGAGCAGGCAATTGGATGGACTTTATTGTTAGGTGCAACCCAGATTTATGAGTAAATAGTCTGGAAGGGGACCCATGAGGTGCTATGGCTCTTGTGCTCTTCCCAAAAGGACTATTACCTGCCTGAGGAGCTTATATTCTCTCTGTAAAATAAAAATCCACAATATGAATGTTGTGCATCCAGTCCAACTCACTTAATTTAAAATAGTTTGTGAGTTAAGATGGATGAAATTTATGAAAATGAATGTTAAAAAGATTCTGAAGGTTCATAAAGACTCTAGCCTTTGAACATCCAAATGTTTGAAAATTCACACAAAGACACACCCAAATTCCATAGATGTGCATACATGTCAATTCAGTATCTTGTTCTTGGGCAAACTTAGGTTGGTAAGTACATTTTGCAAAAATCAGTTCTGTGCTTTTTTCATTTTTTTAAACTTCAGCTTCCCAGACGTGAGTGTATGTTCCTTGACAGAAAGTCAGCAAGCTGTCACACAGAGTTCATTTTATGAGAGCTATATGGTTTCATTTTGCAAAAACATTCCTGAGAATTTTAAAGAGCTGTCAAAAGGAATTCACTTTATTACTGATTAACATTAAAGTCAGAACTAAAGTCACATAAAATAAGTCCTGGAAATAAAAAAAAACAGCAGTACTCCTGTCTTTCATTTTGACAACGTTGTGGAAACACACCATATTGCTTCTCTTTTGCTGTGGCAGTTTAGACTCTTAGAGAAAACCTGTAATTTTTTGGGTAGACTGATAGTCTACTTGAAATTTAGCGTATTCAGAAGGGGAAATTTAGATAATATCAGTTATTGATTATAAGAAACACATGATCCTAAAAATACAATGTGATAGTTATGTACATGGAGTAAGCCTGTGTAATTATATGTGCTTTATCACCTACATTTATATATAAGTACACATATGTGTGACTGAAAAAATAAATCCCAAAATAAGTGTAGGAACTTATTCAGAATGCTTAAATTAATGATGAGTATAAGATGAATGACCAAATAAATAAATATTTGCATTTTCTTTATATGTGAGTATCTGATATTATTAAAACATCTATGGAGAATATAAACTAACTAAGAGGATGAAGCTGACTCCATTTAAATTCTATGAAGTCAGTATCAGACCTATGAGAAGTTTATTTAATAATGTTGATGGTGTTTATTAATATTATTGTACAAGTCCTAGTACACATTAAAGAAAAAAGCAAGTGCATAGGAGAAATATATCAGAAAGTATTCTAAGGCTCAGTTTTAGGTCAGATGATAATTTCCTGGCAATTCTACTTTTTAAGTAATGTTCAACAAAATTTTGTTGTTTGTTCTAGTTTGTTTCACTTAATACTCCTGTGCATTTACAGAAATTTAAGTTAAATAGATTCTGCCATTTCTAATAATCAGTTTAAAAATAATCAATATATATTTCCAAGGGTTTTTCTTAGAAATGTGTTTATTATATATTTATGGAGATAAGGAAATTATTTTTAAAATTAAACAACAAATACTAATGCAATTCTATTTTTTTTAAATTCATACTTAACTTGGAGAGGAAGTGATGGCTTGAAACAACAGAACAGAACTATACAAAATAAAAAAAAAAAACTGTATTGGAAGTTTTTCTTGCTATCATAGTAACCTAGTTATATATTCATGCCTATAGAGACCAAATAGAAGCAGTAACATCAGGGACTGTCATAGGTCGAGGTGGGATACGACACAAACCCTTATGGATCCAGAGGCTGGAACACTTTATTGCACAATGCCTGCTATTTTTACACACTTTTAGGCTACACATGTTAACTCTTTATTGGTCCCCAAGTTACATAAATATCCCTCCATTGGCCGCTAACAACGTTATATAACTCTTCTCACTGCGCATGTCAGTCAACTATGACTCAGCACATTTTACCGGAAAATCATATTCTTACATCTTCCGGGTCCGGGCGTAATTCTCCCCCGAACAAAGGTTCCTACTTAGCTTTTACTCTTTTAGAATCCCCCAGGTCAGCTGGGGGAAAACCACCACAAGGGACTGTCTATATAGCTACCATTTAGATCTCATTATCCCTGACTCAAAGGGTTTTCCAGTACTGAGATAGTAATTTTTTAAAATTTTTTTAAAATTCTTTTTTTTTTTTTTTAATGTATAGTTGGTATTAAAAGACAAATATTATGCTGTGTTGTTTTGACCACAAAGAAGGTAGTAAGATTAATTGACTGCATTGTGATCCATAACTTCTTAGTAACACAGAGATTTCAGTGAAGGCTAGAGCTTCAAACCACCTACAGAATTCAGTAATTTTATGTTCTATTAAATGTATTTTCATAGAGTAATAAAAAAAATAAGGATAAAAATCATATGCAAAATGTACTGAAAAATTGCATTGAGAAAGACATTTTCATATATTAAACACTAATTACGTTAATATAAAATATTATATATACAAATATTATATAAACATGTTTTATTTATAAAATATAGTCTTATATATTATAAACATATATCTTCAAATATATATAAAAATAAAAGAAAAATTGCATCCATGTGTAAAATGATGCAAACTGTTGATCTCATCTAGAAAACAAAGAATTTGTATTTCTGCCTTGGCAAAGACAAACATGTGACAGTCTACAACTTCCTCATGAGGGGAGGAAGAGGGACAGGCACTGATCTCTTCTCTGTGGTGACCAGTGACAGGACCTGAAGGAATGGCCTGAAGTTGTGTCAGGGGAGGTTTAGTTTGGATATTCAAAAAAAATTCTTCACCCAGAGGGTGGTTCGGAGCTGCAACAGGCTTCCCAGGGAAGTGGTCACAGCACCAAGCCTGATAGAGTTCAAGAAGGATTTGGACAATGCTCTCAGGTACATCTTGTGACTCTAGGGGATGGTCCTGTGCATGGGTAAGAGTTGGACTTGGTGATCCTTGTGGGTCCCTTCTAACTCAGTATGTTCTGTGATCCTGTGAATTAAAAAAATGTGGCAAGAATTGTGTACGTTATTTGTGCCTGTCCTACGAAAGTCCACACAGATCACACTACCCGGGCTGTTTCAGACATGAAGACAGCCAAACAATTCCTCGTCTCAGACCCAGACAGAACTGTCTGGGACCACGGGTGCTCCTGGTGTTCAGCACTACGGACAGCGCTGCGCATTCCTTCAGGGCAGCTCCCCTGTATGCCACAGTCACACACCAGAGCCTGTGCAACAGGAGACATGATTTGTTGTTGCTGGCATATTAACTCTTTGCTTCCAGCAGGTGGAGAGGTTTCAAACTCCAAAGAACACACCAGGCTATTTTTCCATGCTTGCCAAGGAAATGCATCTACTTTTTCTCTAGGCAAAATGTAAAACCAACAAATAGCTTTTCAGCAATTAATTTGGTTCGAGTAATAATGGTTTCTGGCTTGGCTAGTTTCTGATGTATAATGATCAGGTGGGTTAAGACCTTGAGGCATTTCCTGAGTCTTTGCATTCAGCCTTGACTGCTTGTTAAAAAATGAAAAATGTAGCTAGACTCAAACCTTCAAGCCAGTGGAACACTGTCCTCAGGCTGAAGCCTAATGTGAAGCTGATAATTTATTTTAATCCACTCATATGCTAGTCTTATTAACAGGAAGACAGATTTACTGTGTTGTTTATTACTCAGGAAGTTGATCACTGAAGTTGTTTTTCTGAACTGGTACTTTGTAAGATGAGTAAAAGTTCTGTTTAAGTAAAAGTTGTCATAGCTATCAAAATATATTATGCTACAGAACAGTGATCTAGAAATAAGCAATATGAATGAAATTACATATATGTTATAAATATCTCCTCGAATTCTATTATAAAACCTGGAAATAAACCAAAGAGTGGATGGGAAAAGGTATAAATTATTATTCTCTTAAATTTTATAAAGGAAGAGAATCCACTAAATTTCTATTTACTGTTGTTAAATTCTACACATCTTGCCCCATAGGATGTTCCAGAAGATTACTTTCTAGTCTGAATACCATATTGATCCACAATGATCCCAACTATTTCATATGATCAATCACACATCCTGGGGATAAGGGCAGAAATGAGCTTTAGTGTCAAAGCTACCTAAAGACAGTAGCATGTTTTTTAATAACAAAAATGTATCTGTTCCAGATGAAGGCTATCGTGCTGCTCTTGGTAAGATGCTTTTCTGTGCCAAAATTAATATGCTAGCCCTAGTGATAAAGCAGTGCAAAACGCCAACTGTTCACTGGACATGATTGCATATATTTAAGCTTCATTAATTATAAATTAGTTTAAATAGCCAAATGCAAAGAATCTCTTCTGACACGAAGATGCCATGAAAAAACCCACAAGCATTTGGAAAAAAAAATTAACATCAATCAACTGATTTAAATTTCATCTTACAAAATGGTAAAATTATTGTGTAGGTACAGTATTTTTAGCTATGCCTGAGCAGGCTGTTCATCTAATGAGTAAAGCAATGTACCAAGGTCTTTGTAAAAGTGATATTAAGTAAGAAGTGTTCTTGTCCATATTTGCAAAGACCCTGGACTTTTAGCTGTGTGACAGCTGTACTGGAAATGATGATTTTGTCAGCATTACAAGGCTAGTGTGGTGTCTCTGATAGTACTTCAGTCACAATATTGATATTATCTTGTTATTGATCACAGAGAAGAAAATCGCTGAATAATGGGAATTACAGACATCAGAGAAGTAGTCAAAAGCCTAATAGGAGTATTCTCCCATCACAATTTAGCATTTCTAACTGACTATCTTTAAGGTATTATTTGAAAAATATTGCTCAAATTTTTGGAGTTGGAAATGCAACAATTCATGTTGATGGGTTTTGTATCCACTTCTTGATATATAACTATAACTAAATGATCCCAGCATAGGAAAACTCTCCATTCTGGACCACAATACATGGTTTAGCTTGCTGACTTTACTGGAAATCCTTAGATGCATTCAACTGGCTTAAGGTCTATGCCATTGCAATTATATTCAAATGGCTTTGTACTTACAGGAAAAATAATTGCAAGGATATCTAATTACTAACATGAAGAAAATGCATCTCTACAAAAATTTAGTAAGATAACCTCATTTATAAACCATTTTCAGACTTTGAAAGATTTATTACTTGTATTTGGATAAGGAGAGATACCCTTAATAGTATCTTGGGACTTTTTTATGAACTATTTATATGATAATTTGATGCAGTTGCATGTTAATACCAGAATATACTACCTAGAAAAAAAATTCAAACACGATAAAAATAGTAAAGAAGACCTCAATATTCACTGATTTATCCATAAACCAAAAGGTTGAATTACCTATATGGAGATATATATATATATCCCTTGTGTACATATAGTATTTTAAAAAATACCAACATGTATTAAAAGTCTTTAAAAATTATTGTGGATGTGATTAAAGAGAAAAGGATATATAATATTCTATGTCTAAAAAAACACCTAAATAATTGTACCTCAAGAAGATTTTTTTTAAATGCTTGAGATATCTCTATGCTACAATTGCTGTGTTGATTTGTTAATCTCATACAGTAAAAAAAAATAAATGTTTTTTACCTTCTACAAGTGACAATAATTATTTAAAGCTTATGAAGTCCTTTGGAATGTAACTAATTTACAGATATCCTAGATAAATGTTAAACAGTGCTACTATAATTTTTCAGTGACAAAAGAAATCTAATAATATTATGATACCAATTTAATAAAATGACAGCAAAAATCTGAGGTTGTTCTACTGTGCAAATGCTTTTATGTTACATTACTGCAGAACTTGTTATTTTTAAATAATCATGCCCAGCCCAGGAAAAATTACTTCTGTGCGTATGTAGAGTTCTGTAAAAAAACACCAATACTAGGGCCTTTTATAATGCATAAGGAAATAAAGATGAAGCTGAGAAACTCTCTGGAATATTAATTCCTATGGTAACATCTGGAACAGAATTACTCTGGAAAAATCCCTTTGCAATTTTTTTCATAGAAGGATCTTTAGATAAACATCAAGAAAACTTTAAAATTAAACATAATCCAGAAAATTGAGACCCAAGACTCCTCCAAGAATAAATGCATCAGAGCAAGGCAGACACTGCATCTGAACATATGATTTTTAAATAGAGATAATCATAAGCAAAAATTTAAAAATTTAACTAAGATTTTAATTTTTACAATTTTTGTACCTTGGTTGATAAACTGTATTTTTAAGGCACGTACTGAAATTTTATACTATTTCACTTTGTACTCTAAAAAAATATAAAAATAATAATGATAATAATAAAAATAATTATACATTATTAAAATTACTTTTAAGAAGTCATTCAGAAAGTGAAAAACTTTTGAAAACTTTTGTTCTTTTTTTTCTGGAGTAGTCAATATTTTTCAGGATATCTCTGTACACATAGGTTCAACAGAGGTCTTTTTGTGTTTTTTCAAGTAAAAAAGCCATGGGTAATTTCCTGACTAGAAACACAATATTAACCAGAGCAGACAGCTTTATCCAAGTGGTCCTAACAATGCCACAATTTTCTTCAAATCACAATAAAATAATTACTCCTTAGATGAATGCATATGCATTTTCTAACACAGGGTAGAGGGTTTCCTAACATGTTTATTTCAGAATATATGTAACTCACTGGTTTTTCATAGAAAAAAAAAATTACTTATTATACAAAATAAAGTGAGTTTAGTTAGGCACTTCAAAAAGAACAGGCTTTAGTGTGACTAAGATAGAAGCAAAACTCAGAAATGCAATGGAATGTACTGCAAATACAAGTTATGCCTGCTATATATGCATGAGAAATCCTGTTTATAACTGGACCAGGACACATTTTTTAGCTTACAAATCTACATGAATCCTATTGTGCCTGAAAGATATATAATGGTAAATGGAGAAAGAATGGATTTTCATAGAAGCAGTGAAATTCACCCCACTGACTTAAAAGAATAACATGCCTATCTAAATGAAGTAGAACAAGCTTTACTGCAAAAGGAAATATTTTTGATTGGAAATTTCATTGCTTTAACGTTGAAGTCTCATGCTAAAAATTTGTCTTTTCCATCCTATTCAGTAGAACTCTCAGCACTTCTTGATGACAGTCAGAACTTCACCAGGGAACTCATCAATATTGCATGCAGTATGTTGCTGAAACATGCATTCATCTGAAGGAACAAGAGAAGAGAAAAAAGATTCAATGCATTTTATGAAATCCGCATCTCTTATCTATGTCTCCTCACATTTTTTCCTTTAAAGATTTAAAGGAGAAAGGAAGGTTGTGTTTCCACTTAGTTTGTTCCGTATGTAGATTCTGATTTTGTAAATAAAGCATGAGAAATAACATTGTGTTTCAATCAGTTCTGGGAAAACAAACTTTTCCTGGGACCTCTAGCTTGATTAAATATTACAAAATGTAATGGTTAATTTTTTTTCCTAAATCATTCATATAACATGGATGTAACAACATGTATCAGTGTGTAGGTGTTTCACTGTACAGTTAGAGTATGCTGAGCAGTATTCATACGACTTGGACATCAAAGGAATTATTCTGATGTCAAGACACAGATGTCTAGCACTTTTTGAGATGCCTAAAATTTCTCTTGCTCCATAAAAGCACAGATCTTCTGAACCTCATCTACCAGCCCATGTGAGTGACTGAACAACTTAGGGTGCTTGTACAGTATGCGCTGCCAATGCAAGGTCAGCTGAACTGCATCCTAAAATAATGAGGACTCACTTATCTGCTTAATCCAATTTAGTCAGGTAAGTTCCATTATACTAAAACAGACTGTAAAAGAAAGAATGGTTCACCTACATAGAATAACTTCTTAAATAGAAAGCATGGGTTGTCCTTTAGGACCTCTGTTTCACCACTGGTTTGAAGGAAGATGACTACTTTGTCTATCCCCCAGATATCTAAGAAGATGATTCTTACAGCAAGAT
This sequence comes from Myiozetetes cayanensis, assembly GCF_022539395.1. Taxonomy (NCBI): domain Eukaryota; kingdom Metazoa; phylum Chordata; class Aves; order Passeriformes; family Tyrannidae; genus Myiozetetes; species Myiozetetes cayanensis. The sequence goes on along the minus strand of NW_026086604.1, from coordinate 26,864,001 downwards.
ATATTTTGAAATGTTCTGTTAAGAAGTACATAATTTGAATTCAGTTACCAGTTAAAAGAATAAACCTCACATTTCTTTAAAAAGACCCAAACCAATATCTCCTTAATCAGCAAATATTAATGGAAAACTGTACTTTGTATGATGCGGTGACTAAGTAAATAAACAACTCCTTTATCCAAAGTCTCACTCCAAGATTTCTCTCCTGAAGCATTAGATATTTTATAAATTCACAATTATATTTGCTCTTCAATGAAAAAGAAATTGCAGTTGCAGTTATTAAACAGGAGTTAGAAATAAATATACTTCTTCAACATCTTTCTGTGATTGCCAGTCTGAATTTAACACTTCCTTATTTAATAAAAAATACCAGGAATAGATTTAATCTTTGGTTACAAATGTCCTTAATATTTTTCTTCTTACATCAAGTCTGGTTGATCCAATAGTGCCTTTAATTTAATCCAGTTTATTAACTAACACAATGCCCATGGGATACAAGAAAGATATGTTTTGCAAATGTTTTGCTTTTATAGTGTGCACAGTTTGGAGTTATTGTACAAAATTTACTTGATGTTGAGAGAGTAATGGTCTTTATCTGCTCATAAAATAATTTATTTTGACACACTGCAGTATTAAATATTCACTAAATGGGCAATTAAAACAAGTGAAAACAGTGAAAACATATGAAATGTCTATTCATGTCTTGAGCCTGAAAATTGATAAAACTATAGATTTAGATTGTGTAATTTTATCTAGGGTTTAAAAATAGTTTAAGTCTTAAGGACATGGTCTCTTAGGTAAATGCTGCATGCAATGAAGTGCACTGTAATATCATCTAGAATGAAACAACCTTCACTTTTCTGACAGACATTTAGTGACTACTTTAACAGTTTGGCCTCAAGGACAGGAAATGGCAAAAAATTCATTAAATGGAGGTTCTGGAATAGACTTTTTGAGTACAGCTGCATGAATAATAACCTCATCCAGGCTTTGAAGTGAGGATAAGGGGTTAGATTCCAAAGAAAGGTGCATGTTTGTATGGTAAAAAGCTGAAAGACAGCAAATTTAAATTTCACCTACAATTACATATCATCTCACAGACTGCAGTTTATTCAAATAGTGTGAGAAATCACGACACGAAATCAAACTAAGGTCACTCGAGAAAGATTATTTTAGTTTGTCTGGTGTATAAACAAATACAAGTATGTAAGAGTATGCCTAAAAGAAGGAAATTACCCACTTGAGGATTCCAATGGCAAAACACTTAACTACCATATGCATAGTTTATGATGCTTCAAGGACCTCTTCATGGAATTATATTCATTTTTTACATGAATGCATACCTATTATTCTCATTACATTAGGACTGTTGGAATTACTAGTGGCCAGGTACACTTGTTATGTAGAAAAAAGTTTAATTTTTTAAGTCAGTGGAATGATAAATTGATTATGAAATTTTAAACAGTTGTCTGTAAATGTAGTTACACAGTTGCCTTGAGAAGAGACAATGTATTTTCAGTCAGATATACTCTGCTTTTGTGTCACTTGAAAAACATTGTTTCTTTCTGAGGTTTCACAATAACAGCAAAGCTGAGTGATGTCACCTAAGAAATATGTTGAAAAATTCTTTATCTCTATGTTTGAAGAGACAGGGGGAGAAATCTGTCTCCTTCCTGTTGTAAACTCCTAGGCATATAATGATTTTGGCAGAATCAACTGTACCTTCTTTTAATCTGTCCACTCCTTTTCTTAATAACAAACATATTCTTACTACCTTTCTGCACAAAGTTTCCTTCTCAGTCTGGCATAAAACCTTACACACAATCTTACCCAATATGCTAAAGCTTGTGACATTTCACAAAATCACAGAATATGCTGAGTTAGAAGGGACCCATAAAGATCATTGAGTCCAACTCTTACCCTTGTCCAGGACCATTCCAAGGGTCACACAACATGCGCCTGAGAGCATTACCCACATGCTTTTTGAACTCTGTCAGGCTTGGAGCTACAACCACTTCCCTGGGAAGCCTGTTACAGCTCCCAACTACCCTCTGGGTGAAGAACCTCTTCTAATATCCAACCTAAACCCCCCCCCCTCAACACAACTTCAGGCCATTGCCTCAAGACCTGTCACTGATCACCAGAGAGGAGAGATGAGTTCTTACCCTCTTCTTCCCCTTATGACAAAATTGTAATTCAATGGGGTCTCCCCTCAGTCTCCTCTTCTCCAGACTGAACAGACCAAGTGACCTCAGCTGTTCCTCATACAACTTCTGCTCAAGATCCTTCACCATCTTCGTTGCCCTCCTTTGGATGGTATCCTAGAGCTTAATATCTTTTTTATATTGTTGTGCCCCAAACTGCACACAATATTCCAGGTGAGGCCGCCCCAGTGCAGAGCAGAGCAGGTCAATCCCCTCCCTTGACCAGCTGGTGATACTTTGCCTGATACCCCCTAGACAGAGTTGGCCCTCCTGGCTGCCAGGGCACTGCTGACTCATATTCAAACTGAAATTGTCCATGATGCCCAGGTCCCTTTCCATGGCACTGCTTCCCAGCATCTCATTCCCCACTCTGTACAAACAGCCAGGGGTTGCCCCATCCCAGGTGCAGAATCCAGTGCTACCCCTTGTTGAACTTCATATGGTTGGTGATTGCTCAGCCCTCTAATTTAGCAAAGTCCCTCTGCAGGGCCTCCCTACCTTCCTCTGAGTGTTGTGTCATCTGTAAAAGTGCTTAGTATCCCTTCCAGTCCTGCATCCAAGTCATTTACAAAGATGTTCAAGAGCACAGGCCTAAGATGGAGCCCTGTGGAACCCCACTAGTGACAGGTGGCCAGTCTGATATCACCCATTCACTACTATCCTCTGTACTTGATCCATGAGCCAATTGCTCACCCACTGCATGATGTGTTTATCCAGCTGTGCTGGACATTTTGTCCAGAAGGATCTTGTGAGAGACAGTATTGAAAGCTTTACTGAAATCCAAAAAACATTACTGGCTTCCCTTGATCAGCTAGGTGGGTTACCTTGTCATAAAAGGAAATTGAGTTGTAAAAGCGGGACTCTTCTCTCATAAAGCCATGCTGGCTGTGACCAATGACAGCATTCAGGTGTTTTCAATATCTTCTAGAATAATCATCTCCATGGTTTTACCAGGCACTGTAGTGAGAATAAAAGGCCAGTAGTTTCCAGAGTCCTACTTCTTGCTCTTAAAAATCAGGACAATGTTCTCCAGCTTCCAGTCAACTCAGACCTTTATGGATTTTGCTCCTAGAATCATGTCAGCCTGTTTAGGAAACCTTTTTGTCTTTGCAAAAGTTTACACTGAAGGCTCTTATGGAATCTGGTTTGACTGCCTGATTTTGATGATGTGGTGGTGTAACAAGGAGATAATGCAAATTTTAGATGGACTAGTGTTAATAGGAAGCCAAGTCTGCTGCAGACTGGTGAAGCCCTCTGAACAGCAAGTGGACAGTATTCTAGAGTGTTGTTTGAAGGGTTACTGTTCCATGGTGCTAAAGGAGTTGCTCCAGATCTGGCCACAAAAGCACTAAGGCTTAAAAATTTTCTAGAAGACCAGCAAATCTGATTTCAAGCCTTACCTCAAGAATTTACACTAGAGTAATGTAGATGCAAACAGTTAGACCTGCAATTACAGCTCTGTTACAACTATAATCTGAATATCAGAAAATATAGTTCATTTTTCACATGGTAATTTCTTAGTTATAGCATGGATATTGAGGACAGAGTACTGCAGTTGAGGGTAACACAGATAAGATTGGATTGATTTTGCGAAGTTTGTGTTTTATACAATGGTATTCACATGATTTGGTTTGAAAGGTAAACCCAATTTTACCAGAGTAAATGTTCCTTAAAATTTTACCTGATGTAAAGCAGCGCTTCTGCTAAGGAGTTTCAGGGGATAGAGGTGTAATCATCTCTCAGGTAATCTGTCTTCTATTCTTAGATCTGTGACTGATTATTGTTCAAAATGGTAGAAGACAAGCTGTCATTATTTCATTGTGCCTCATTTACCCCATTTGTAAAATCAAGGTGATGACATTACTCTAGATGTTCTGGTTGAGAATGCTGTATCAGAGTGAGGTTTAAAAAAGATGAATCTTGATGCACCAGTTTACACCAGAGTAAAAATACTCAAGTGAAAAACAAAAGGAATAAAAGTGAAGGTAGTTCTCAAATTAATTTTCACCCTTTCTCAGATAACTTTCCATATAAAATAATAGAAAAAAATATAATTTGCCACCTCAGCTTAAATAATATGATATCCACTTTCCTTTTTTAAACACATGATTTGAAAAGGACTATAATTTTGAGTAATTTTCCAGTGTAAATGAAAGAAAAGGGTCATGGTTCATAGATACATATTAATTTGGGTAACAGAAAGTAATTTACTTTTCCTTAATTAAACTCAACCACTGCAGTCTTTGTTTAAATTGATAAAAGGATTACAAAATTATCTTTTCAGGTTCGTATAGCATTTAGTGTTTGAATAAAAATGTCTTTTGCCTGGACTCAAGTTCCATTAAAGAATTATGAAGAGAAATGCTCTTCAAAAAAATTAAAGTCTTTATATTTCTTCATTAAATGGTAGTGTTCCCTTTCAATTCTAAATTATAAGGTTTGTGGGATTATCAGAAAACTAAGTTGAAATACACAGGTAGAGCCTGTCACTCAAATTAAAAAGGTCCAATAATTAAATACACAGCTATTTTTTATGATTAAGTAAAAACAAACAAACAAACAACAACAAATAATCTATCCTTAGAGTCAGACATTCTGACTTAGTGCTGAGGCTAAATCTCACCAATTTCATGGAAGAAATGTTAATAAAAACAGAAGAACTGTCTGTTTGAAGAGTCTCTCTCTATTCATTGATTACTCAATGATAAGAGCAAGCTATAATGAGCTGAAAACATTTTCTAGCCCTACATCTTGGACATGTTCTTGAGTACAGAGTAGTGATATTCAGTGACTCTGAAAATAAAACCCTATTATGTATCCCAAACAAAATACTGAACATATCTCACTCACATGACCTGTAAGTTGGAAGCTGAACCAGCAAAACCAAGATTTAAAAGGACCAGGTAATTCCTATATTAGCCTTTGAAAAGTAGTAGTTAAGGAAATTGTATTTCAAGTGGCCAGATTTTAAAAATTGAAATCTAGGATAACACACAAAAAGAACAGAAAAAAACCCTCCTAAATTTGGAAAAGAAAGTGATTGATTTTATTACTTCCCCATTAAGTATAAGGAAAAAAAAGTAAGAAGATGTAAGAAAATTAAATAGTCATTGTGTGATTTCCTTCGTAAGTTAATTTTTTTCTTTTTTTTTTTGGCAAAATAATAGCAGTAGCTTAGTTTCTCTCTGCTTTCTTAAAAGATTTGATAAATTGTCACTAATGAAACTTTTACTTACACTGTCAAAGAAAGGAAATTAATAAAAGCTGTGCAAAATGACATAGAAGTGAATAAAGGATAAAATCAGAATGAATTGTGCTTCAGTGGTGTCAAGGGGTTGTGGGGGCCAGTGGCTTCCTGGAGCCCAGGGGTCAAGAGTGGCAGGGGCTCTCCCAGGTGGGGCTGAAACCTGACTCCAAGGGTGTGGACAGGATGGAGGATCCCCAGGGAGATCAGGCAGATACAGTCAGATTTTGTAGGCTTTGATAAATTGAAAATAACTCTCCAGAGGGTGATTATTAGAATTTCTCCAAGACAGAGCCTCTCAATTGGCATTGTCTTTTAAAGCAATGATTATAATAACAGTATTTAAACATATCATGGATAAATAGATAAGACACCTGACTTGGTCTTGGCATAGACTTTTAATATTTAGAAGTATATGTAGGTGGAAAAAAAGTATTTTAAATGGGTAAATTCTGAAGCAAATTCCCATTCCTGCTCCAGTAGAAGTACCAAGAGGATAAATCCGGATGTCAAGATGCACTAAATGTATTTCTTAACTAGGTCAGTGATAAAGCAGGTTAGAAACCACATTTGCAACCTGTGAAGGATGGAACAAATGTCAAAGAAGTCTGTTTGTGGTGTTCTGAGTATATTAAAAACCTAAACTTAGAAAATATTAGTAAACAGAGAGGTATCAAATAAAATATTTTAAATGTCATGTTTATATCACCTAACTCAGGGAGAAAAATGGGCAGCTTCAGAAGAGTGATTCATAAGCCTGACCTTAGATGTCCTAAGTTTATTTTGGACTAAGTGAAAGCTAGAACATTGCTGGTGATATGAGAAAGTTATTTTTCATGTTCTTAGGAACTCAAACTCTTTTGATGACACTTCCAGTGTGTCTTTTTTGCTTCAAGGTCTATAGATAAGACTTTGGCTTCTAGTAACCACGGTGGTAGTGGATCAAGGGTTGAACTTGATGATCTCAGAGGTCTTTTCCAACCTGGCTGATTCTATGATTCTATGGTTCTTGATAACTAGGACAGTAAATATATCAACAACACTTTTGATCATACATAATAGCATTGCTCAAATAATTAAAGAAGGTCTATTTAGAAGTAGGCTCCTAATTACATCTCAAATGAGCTACTACCTGAAAACTTTGCTGTCTGTCTGTCTGTTGGGACACTTGAGACTTCAATTCAACTTTGCTAGTTTACCATGTTCCATTCACTGATTTAATCTTGAATACTTTTACTTAGAGATTCTAAAAACAGTGAGAAAAACCATGGTTTTCTAATAAATGAAAATCCGTCTGTAAAAAATACTTGTACTGTTTCATGGTGAATGTTTACTTTTACACATTGGCCATGGGATTAGCCCATCAAAAATGATATGATTTTCAGTTTTGGTTTATCATCCCCATATCACCATTGGTGAAACAGAACTCAAATCAGTTTTGGTTTAATACTGTAGTTTAATGGGTGTGGCAGCTGTTGATTTCATAGCAAGAATAAAAATTTTCTAGACTATGTTCAGTGGCATATATATAATGTCTTTTATTTAATGATCAAAGCAAAAAAAGGAGAACTTTGATTCTGGTTAAAGGAAAGATGGTTATTCTTTTCTTCTGCTTGAGAAAATCTTCAAGGATTTTTTTGAAAGTTGTGTGCTTATTTTCATTAAGGCTGTTGCCATTCAGTAGAAAAAAATAAAAAAAAAAATCACATTTATTGTCCAGGTCTTTTGTATGTGCTTTTCTTATTCATATATGCTGCAGTATTTTACTTGTGACTTTGCTACTCACTTACAGAACCTTCCTCAGGAAATGTCTGTATCTTATGTCTTTAAAGGCCAGTGCAAAGTTCTAAAATAGCTGATAGTCTTGTTACAGTAACCTGCTCTTAAGAACTAGCTATGATAAGTAAGATTAGAAATATTACCACTACATCTTTAAAAATTTTTTCTCTATTTCTATAGGTCAGCCTTATATTCCATCTTTTTATACTATCTACAGTACTTGGAAAACCATGTTAGTATGTTATACTATGGGTAAACTGGATTCACACCAAAAAGGTCTTTTGATTCTCCTGTTACAGTTAAAATTCTAAAAATATTTCCACTTTCTTTGGTGGCAGGCTAAGTGACTTAATGAATTCAGAAGAAAGATGACATCAGATAAAGAAAAATTGCATACTGACAACCTCCCAAGATTTATTAACACATTATGACTAACTCATTCCAAATAATTCTTTATGGTATTAAGAGAGATACATAGAAAATTTTGGAGGTGAAAGCCCAATGAAGTGAATGGTAAAACCCTCGGACAATACTACAAGGTAAATAGAGTTCAAAAATAGGTGGGAAAATAAAGACCAGAAAAAAAGGAGTTTCTTTATTTTTTCATTTTTGTTAATACGCTCATAGTTTAAAGAGTACCTGCAGGCTTGTTTTATATGTAGTTGCCATAACTATACCTTAAAGTTATGAGAAGTAGTTAAATACAATCTCTCAAAACCTGATAATACGTTTCACTGAATAAGTATTTTGATTTCTCTCTGAGTTTTACCAGTGGGTAAAAGGATCCTGAGGTTTGTTGAACAAGTGAAATTGAAATTACTAACAAAGTTTGTGGAGTTGTTTCAGCATTTATGAGTAGTCCTTGCATGCAAAATCTGCAAATCATGAATGGATGGATGTCACCATTAATAATTCAGAAGATGAAGGAACAAGGTTTTTAACAGCATTTATGGGAGATATTGAAGCAGGGAAGTGCTGAGTATGAATTACAACAGAGAGCATGTTACAGTGAGTTCGGAAATTAGAAATATAGGGAGGGAATCAGGGGAGAATGATAAATATGGCTGCTTACTGAGGGAGTTAACTGAAGATAATTGAATAGAAAACAGAAATATATTTTAGACACTGTATAAAATCCTTAAATAGTGTAAATCGTCATACTTAATCTGAATATTATCTTAACTCACTGTGTTTTACTGTCTGGTGAAGTATTTTTTACTGATGCATTTTCTGATGTTAACATTTATTGACAATGGTTATGATCTACTGTGCACTCATATGCTGAACTTATGATAAGCAGAATAAGTCATTTAATAAAAAGAAAACTGTTGATAAGAGTTACCTTTGCTGTAATTAAATAAGCTTTTACTGGAAAGAAAACAATGGTGGAAACTTTACAATTAGTTCAGAAAAAAAATTTTGTTGTATAGCCAAAGACAGAGGTAGGGGGTTTTGAAGTGACATTTAAAAACTCCTTCTCTATCAAGTATTTTCTGCACAGATTGGTTTTTCTTACACTAAAAACTGATCATATTCATATACTACTCAAACAAGAATTAGGGATAAGGGAATTAAGTTCTTGAGGTGATTTACAGTGTCTTTGTACTACATATTCTCAGGTAGCTAGCTTGATGGAAGTGTATGTGTTTCTTTCTAACATTGCTGTTCTAAATCTGGACCTTTTTCAAAAATAAATATACCCAATAAGAATTGCTGGAGGAAATGATTTCCCACCTTTGTTCCAAGAACAAAAGGCAATGTTTGTTTAGAACTTTTCTTACAGTAATTACAATAGAGAAATAAAAAGAAAAAATCTGTTTAAGCCAAAATTCTGTCTCAGACAGTATTGATAAGAGATGTGATTTAGAGGAGCACATGGCTCTGGTCTCTCATTGTGTTTCCTTCTGTTCCAACTCCTCCAGCATTCACAGTTCTTGTATTATGGATAGTAGGCATATCCCTTCCTAGTCTTTTAGTTTTTCTATGGAACATTTCTCATCATTTTCTCTATTTTGGTTTTGACACTGCTGAGACTCCCTGGACTGTCAGATTTCACTATGCTTTGTGGTAATAAGGTGGAGAAATTTAATACCCTCTGTGTCATCTCCCCTACCCCAGAGCACACTGGTATGACCACAGACTGCCAAGAAATGGTGTTGCCTCCAACAGCACCTATGTATAGAACCAGCATAAAACAGAGCCAAGTCTCTGTCCTCCATGATGGGAGAAGTAGAAGGGCACTAGTGCAGATGCACACACAGCAGTCCCTGGATTCCCAAGCACATGCACATTCTTGGATCCCCTCAGTGCCAGCACAGTGATCCTGTCTGTCCTATACCCCTCTGTGGATCCCAGGTCTCCTCACCTGCCCTGTGGGTCTGCTGTTCACTAACTGGTGCTCACTAGCAAACAGCTCACAGACACTCATCCCACAGGCATCCCATGCTCAGAGGTCCCCTCTACCCACTTGATTATCCTGTCTGGCCCCAGGATCTCCTCCTTTCTGCCTAGCCCAGGTTGAGGTTTGCTAGCAAAGGACACATGCACAATCCTTAATTTCGGGAAGATACAGAAACTTGCCCTCTGTAGCAACTTGTACCAGGCAGACAAGTTGTGACGCATGGTCCTTCTCCAGGTACCAGCACTGAGCCTCTCACTGCCTTCATGGCACTCTTTCCTGGTAGCTGTTTTTGGGACACACACTGCTCCAGCCCAAGTGCCTGAGGCCAAGACCCCTGCCTGCTCCAGTATCTGCACTGGTGTAAGTGAGACCTGTTTACAACCCTGGTCTTTCTCCAATAGCTGGTATCTAATCTGTTCCACCAATAGCTGGCACTTAGTCCTTGTAGCACATGTACAAGTGGGATGGAGTGAGATTACTCAGAGAAGTACTTTAACAAGACAGAACAGGCTGTGGTTGTCAGGGACAGGGCTCAATGAGGTGATCATACTGACCAGCCACATTCTACATGCAACTGTCCCCTTTAATACTCTGTTGTTCCTATTCTCCACTTTGTTGCTCCCAGTTTCCTTCCCATGCATGCTACCTCACCCGTTTGCATAGTTTCACTGACCTCCAACAACCCTCAGGTTTACATCCTTGTCAGTTGCAAAGTCCTGGTCTGTCTGCAGTTTCTTGACAACACACCAAAATTAGTGTGACTGGTGAGATTTGTTACTTGACTTTGTCTCCATTAATTTTGTCTGTCAGGTCTCAAACCTGTCTCCCTGTGTATTTTGTCCCTTTTCCTTAATACCCCATGTGACAAAGTCCATGATCAGATAATCTCACTGAAACAAACATTCCAACAGTTCACATATCTCTTATCAATTAGTGTGACTGACCAGGTTTGACTCTCACTACTGCCTCCCTTACTGTCAGCTAGGTTTGTGGGGTTTTTTTGTTTACATCTTCTTCCTCTTCTAGTCATTCCTTTTTGCTTTGAACAGGTCCTTGATCAGATACCCTTGAAAGGGCAGATACATTCTCCTTCTACATATCTTTGCAAGTATGACAAAATTTGGAGAACCACTATTTCTTGTTCCTCTTATTAATTATTTTCCTGATTTAGTAAATGTTGAACACATATCCTCTCTTCATTCTCCTCTCAAATTATCAAAGAGACTTTTGATCTCAGCTTAAAAAGGAGCTGTCGAAAGCCTTTTTTTATCTTTATTTTTGTTTGTTTGTTTGGTTTTGTGGTTTTTTTTCTCTTTTTTCTCTATCTTTTTCTAGATCTGATAACTTAGGAGTGGAAAATATAAACCCACATAATTTTTGGTCAATATTTTTGTCTTCTTACCACATTTATCAGTGATAGGGGGAAGGCAGAAATAAGCATACTATAGTTACCAAACCAATATGTTTGTCCATAGGGTTTAATAAGAGTTTATCATACATCTGTTCTCCTATAGAACCAAGAAATACAGATTAATATAAAGAAATGCTTTCAGTTCTATTGTAGCTTAGCCAAACCAGGTTTCTGCAGCCTCCTCTTCCTAGCTGTCTTCTCAAATTTCTGCTTCCTCTCTTTTTCTCTCTCCTAGGGCTGAAACTGCTTCTTCATTAGTCCTCCTTAGGACTGCTGTTTCCTGGCTCTATCTGCAGACCTCTAAACCACTGCCTCTTTTTACCTGTGCTCTTAAAACTCTTCCTTCACTGCTCTCCTTGATAGCCCAAGCTAAATATCCCAGCAAAGTTTATTGGGTAACCTCCAAGCTTCTCAGTATGTCTTCTTACTTTTAACACTGGGCATCTAGATTTTTCTCAGGACACAAGATATTCAGTGAAAGCACAAAACCCACACGAAATGGTAACTTTTGAAAGAGATTGAAAACCTCTTAATTTGTTGTAGATTTCTTGAAGAAGCTAGTATGAAACACAGCATGCCCAATAACTCCTCTCAGTAATCTAGCCTTAGCAAATCATTGATAAGAAAATATTACACCAAAAAACATTTATAATTACTGGAAGAATTAAGATTTAACAGGGAAAGTAAAGACAAAAAGGAGTTAATTTCATATAGATTCTGGTGGGATGGAGAAGCATTTCTATTTTCTACTACTATAAGTGGATGATTTATGGGACAGATTTTTGTGAGGCTGAATGCACAAAAATCGTAAAGGCTGCCAGTAGAGCAAGCAGACCTTTAAGGTGAAATATGTCAGTTGTGCTTCTCTAAAGGAACAGACAAATGAACTAAAATATGCCATGTCCCAGTTCACAAGAGAAGCTCAAACAAACAGGTTGTTTTCTCTCTCCTGTGAACAAATCTGTTTGACTGATACTTGAATTTATGAAAATCTATATGCTATGAGTGGTTGGGATTTGGTTATAGAAGGTGGACAGGAAAATACAGCAGAGAAAAATACCTACATGCTACCTAAAAATAAGAAAACATCCTCAAGATATATTAAAAAAAAAAAAAACAAAAAACAACCCACAAAAACAACCAGAAACTATGGACATTTAGAATAGTTATCAAAGAAACAAGAATGAAATTATCTGCATGGAAGAGAAAGACATATTCATTACTGCCAAAAAAATCAACCTATCCTGAAGTTGTAATTGAAGTAGATAAAAAAGAAAGACATGGTTTTTGAACTGATTAATTTATATCAGATTACTTGGTACTACAAATACTTTGGAAAAGACTTAAGAATGCATACTACAAGGTGTAAACATTTTCTGAAATCAAATGTTATCATTGTAAAGCTAATACTCACCAGTACAACTCAAAGAGCAGCCTTGTTGGGTAGGATGTCTTTATCAGACCTGTCATGGAGAAGTTGCCTCCATGTCTTTCAGAAGAGTGGAAGAATGTTGCTAAGATGTATACAAAATGTCTTGAAAGGCCTTGAAAATGTCCTTTCCATAGACCAGAAACATGGATAAGAAAGTGCCTATGTAAATTATATTGAATACAACATTTTTCAAAACATGATCTCAATCTACAAGATAAAATGGAAGACCTGAGAAGGATGATCCATTAGGTTGTTGTGGAGAGAGTAGAACTGAAGTGAATCAGCAAGAGTGGAAAGCATATTTTTATTCTGCAAGATGAAACAGATATATGTCACTGTGAATATAATACAAGTTTTTTATTAAAGACACCTCTGAATAACTAAAAGACAAATCCATCAAAATAGGATGTATTGTGTCACTATATGAACCCCTCAGTTTTGTATGACATTTTGTTCTGCATAGTGATGTTGGGTTTTTTAATATTTTCAAAATATTTAGGCTATAGTTCACAAAATGCCAATGAGTTATTGGTTTGAACTAAATTTTCTTTCTTCTTTTATGAGGTTTTAACCTGGTAAACCTTTCATGGACAGATAACATACTGATCTTAAAGGCAATTTTACCTGCATAGTGACATTCTGATTATTAATCTACAGTTATATTTAAGATAGTTAAGCAGCTTTGGCTTTGCTATCTTTTAATCAAGTGAAAAAAAGAATAACCTAAGGGTGGTGTAAAATGTTGATGCAGTCTATTGATTTTAAAATTATCTTTATAAATTAAACATTTCAGAATTATTCTGGAAGGAATAAAAATTTTAGGGTTATTACCAGTTCTTCTATTACTGATTGTCAAGTAAAAAGAAACTAATTTTTGTAACTTTGTTATAAATAATTTCAACACAGTTTAAGACACATTGCAAAGGACAAAGCTTTGAAATATATTGCATTTTAGTGAAATAAAATAAATAAATTGCTATTGATTTAAAAGATGTTTTTTAAAGCTCAAAAAATAGAATAAAAAATGCAGTATGATATATCAATTGGTGGAATTAATAGCTGCTACATGAACTGTATGCTAACACCTTAAACTGGAAGTCCACAAACTGTAAACCCTAAGCAACCTAAACTAATAGAAAAATAAATACTGTATCTTACATGGTTTAGGCAATGCAACCAATGGAAACATATCATTGTGACTGAAACATGATAGTATGATTCAAAAAATGTGGTACTTTACAGAGAATCAATTATCTTTTATATAAAAGTTATATACTAGCTGTAAGAGTTCAAATGAATACTGTAACCATATCTCACTGTTATAAATATGAAGAAATTATTGTAAATTTGATTATAAGTTATATACACAGAAATTTTAAAGGGTCATAACGTGGTAAAATTTACTTGAGTTGATGAGCATAGAAATAATTAAATGCATCATTCAAAGTATGAAGGACTTGTAGTTTCTTGCAAAAAAACCTACTAAGTAAAACTATTTTTAAAAATGCAGCACCCCAAAACCCTAGAAAAAGAAGGCCATCTACCCATATGCAAATGAGGGAATCTGTTCCCCTAACTACATTAGTCTAAACATCTGACTATGTCTAGCTCTGACCAATAACATCACCCTGGAAGATAACTGTATTTTTAGCAAGAACATTTTCTTATTGTGTAGTTCACATTACCTTGCATTTCACCTTAACTTGTAAGTTAATTTTAGATTGTGTGTTATCATCTCCATTACCTGTAATTTTTAGGGATATTTTTAAAAATTGATTCACTCTGATACATTTTTAATGGCTCAACACAAAGCCAGAATTAATGCAAATAGAAATTCACAAAACTCAACATGGAAATAACTAAATTTGTGAGAGGCATATCAAAGGATCAAGGGAGAAAAGGATGCAATAACAAGATTTTCACAGCATCTGAAATAGATCACTTTATCCACAATTTTCAGTCACATAATTAAAAGAAGAGTAAATTATTGCAATCAAGATGATGAATACTTTTTTCTGATCACTAATTACATGTAGCTGAATGAGAGCAAAAAATGATTCAGTATAAATCAGATGAAAATTTTTCTGATTAAAAGTTATTTATTTTGTTGGATATGTTTCTATATAAAAATATTTTTTTTTCCGTGGAGGATTTTTACATGGGAAACCTGATGTTACTATAAACTGTAGGAGATATATGGCCATAGGATGAAAAGAAACAGACATAAATTAGTACACCAGAAATTCTAGTTGGGTATAAAGATATTTTCTTATACGGGCACCCAGAACTTCTCCAGGTAACCTGTTCCAGTGTCTCAACATCCTCATTGTGAAATATTTATTCCAACGCCTCAATCTAAACCTACACTTCTGCAGTTTAAAACCATTGTTCCTCATCCTATCACTACAGGCCCTGGTAAAAAAAATCTCTCTTCGTCTTTCAATATTGAAAGGCCACAATAAGGTCTCCCCAGAGCCTTCTCTTCTCTGGGCTGAACAACCTCACGTCTCTCAGCCTGTCTTCATAGGAGAGGTGTTCCATCCCCTTGAACATTTTTATGGCCTTCCTCTGGGCAAACTCCAGCAGGTCCATGACTTTCTTGTACTGGGAACCCCAGACCTGGATGCAGTACTCCAGGTGGAGTGGAACAGAGGGACAGAATTACCTCCCTTGACCTGCTGCCCATGCTACTTTTGATGAAGCCCAGGATACACTTGGCTTTCCCAGCTGCAAGTGCCCAATACCGACTCATGTCCAGCCTCTCACCCACCAGCACCCTCAAATCCTTCTCTGTACGAAGCTTTCAATTCCTTCATCCCCTAAGCCTGTATTGCTGCTGGAAGTTGCCCTGGCTTAGTTTTTAACAGGAAAAAGGTAAGGTTGTTTTTTCCTGGATAGTGTTGATTTTCATTACCACCATCCAACAGACAGATCATAAGTCAATGAAGTTATCATGTGGCAGATAGATGTAACAATTTGTTTATAGTTAAGTTGTGAGATATGATATTAAAAATCACTAATACACTATTAAATATATTAACATATAGAAATGTACCAGTGTAAAAAGAGTCTTAAAACATTACAAGAAAAATTTGGGGATATTACCATATGACGAATTATATTAAGCAGGAAGTACATCTTGGGGGAACTTAAAAGGTAAAAGCAGCACACAACTTCAATTTTATTTGTAAGTACAATAAAGTGTTACAGAGAACGATAAAATATGTTGGCTTTTAATATGAGTTATAGGATGGAACAGCTGGTACTGTGGAAAAATAACAGCCCCCTCCCTTGACACAAACATTCTGCTGCAGAACACAGCAGGTGTAATTATTATCTTCTGAGAAGTCTGTATGTATGGCATGAAGTAATTCCTATAGAAAAAAAAGTTTTAGTTGATATAAAATATATGAAAAGAATATTTTCCAGTGAAGAGAGTGAACGTTAAAAATGGAAGAAAACAGCTCCTGCATGCTTTTGTGATTCTTGTACTCCGAAAGAAGTCAAATGACTGGCCTCTCAATTGCTAGTATAGTATTTAAGGCAAAAGTTTTGAGTTCAGAGATTTCAGAGTGCTTTCAAATTTTATAGTTTCATAGTCTCCCACATTTTTGTGAAGGCTGATCAGGGGAGCAGACTCTTTCCACTTATGAGCTGACCTGGAACCATGACAATAGAACTGTGTTCATGTTTTTACAGTGCTATGTGATTTTCAAGAAAGCCAATGTTTGTTAACTTACAACTAGCCTTTGTCCATCTCATACTGTTACAGAAGCAACAACAAGATCATAGTTTCAAAAGACATTTGATAAATATTAGCAAATTGGCAATGAGGAATCCTGTTACATTTAAAGTCTTGCTTACATAATAACCTGCCTTTCTACACAGAGGAAAAGTGATATAAACTGAACCATTCTGAGAGTAACTTATCTGTTTCAGAATCAGCTTTAGGGAAGGAATAGAAGTGATAAAAAAGTCCCCGTGGCACCTGTTAAGGTATAGAATCATATTTTACATATTTTCCTATTATATATGCTGATAGCATAATTCAGGGTAATAAAGTGGTAAAACCCCCATAGACACCCTTTCTCCTTCCCCAACCAGATGTTATCAGTTACTACATGTATATTTTTAAATGCACACAAATGCATACACATACACATCACTTCAAATAGACAACAAAAATAATTAATCCAGTAATCCAGACACTTGAGTACCCGTCATCTTAAATCAAAGCAGACATGATGGGGCAAATGAAATGTTACAGTTCATCTTCCATTTTTGATGTATATATATGTAGCTTTGAAAATTAAATAAGCCTGTTACAGTCAATTATGATTCAGAATGAGCTCTTTTTCTGGAAGTACTCAAAGCAGCCTCATCTTAAGCTAGTCTTCAAGTATTCTTAATATTTCAACAAGAAATCAAAACATCTAGTGTACAAAGCCTTTTAAAGGCTTCCCCTTAAAGAAAAAAAATTCCCTTATTAATGGAACACCTGACTGATAAAATATTCTTTCCTGCCCTCAACCCTTTACCCTCTTTTCACATAGTTTTTAAATAAAACTAGTCATAGTTTTATTTTCTTTATAAAAGAAACACTCAAAATTTTAAGAAAATCTATGTATTTTCTAGACATAGATAAGGGATTTAATGTACTTGCATACTGTCAACAGAAATATAAACTAGGATAGAATACTCTGGTTTAGTAAAAACAGTCTGTTATTGTTTTTTTAGAATATTAAATATGCAAAGAAGGATTTTTTTTTGTTGCTTGCATTTATTATTTTGAGTAGAGTCATCATGCCATAAATATTACACAAAAAAATTGAATGAAAATACTACTCTGCTTTTGTTGCTCCTTAATACTCTTTAAAGTGTTTTTTGTGCCTTGGTTCTTTTATTGGCATTAAGTGTCATTATGCTATACTTCATCTTTCATCCTTTAACATAAATTGCATGATTTAAAAGAAGATATGTATTTTGGAAAGTTATGTTTTAGAACATTCATGATCTTATAATATGTAACCTATTGCCACTAGAATGATCCTAATTTATTGGAGGTTGTTTTCAAGTACCTGTGAAGAAAGTACAACACTGTAGGAACTCAATTAGCTACAAAACTCCTAAGAAAAACTGTCAAAGAAATGTGCTTATAATTCACAGAATCATAGAACATGCCAAGTTGGAAGGGACCCAAAAGGTTTATCAAGTACAACTCCTGGCACTGCACAGGACCATCCCCAAGAGTCCCAGCATTTCAGCTACTGAATTCAGAAAAAAATACTGATAATAAGAAAAACTGATGTAGATAGGATCTCTTTCCTGACATTGGAGATAGGGATATATAAGAGAATTTGGTGTTTGAAAGGAATGAGAATTAGAGTTTGTGCCAGCTCCTGGGTTTTGGCAAGGGATTCTCCACTCTTTTATCTGCAAATCCACACTTCACATTCAATTCATAGGTGAAAATGTACCCTATGCTAAATATATAACAGTCTTCATTAATAATTATATAGTTCTGATGCCATTATATACATTTATAATAGGAATGCATAATAGAATTATAACATGGATGTTTGCTGCGAATGATAGTAAAGAGTGAGTTTGACCAGTTCTCTGACACTAGATTTATTCCGATAATGTAGGACAATTAAGGTCAGCATCAGGTTTAAAAGAGTGTAGAGTAGGAATCTGGTCTCTGGATAATGGGGTAATGTTAAGCAAAATGTAGATACTAACCAAGTATGAGTCCTCTCTCAACTTGTCTAACTACACTACCTGGAGCATTGTCTTATCTTCTGTGGTGGTGATTGTACCTCATCTTCAGCGTGCTACATGTGCAACAAATGACACTTCCTGATCAAGTGGTGTGAACTAGAAATCATGTGATTTTTGTCTTTTCATTGACTTCAGTAGTTTGTTGTTTTCTTTTTGCTCTCTCTCCATCTTTTAAACTCCATGGTCACTAAAACGTTCAGGAAAAAAAAAGTACTGTTAAAATTTGGTAGGGTTTTTTGCTGGTTTTCACTTCAAAATGTGTTATTGATTAGCGTGTTCATTTTGTAATTAGAAAAACACCCTAATAAAATCACAGAGTCACAGTGTGATGGTTCGGACTTGGCTCCCTGCCAAATGCCCAAACCCCAGTAGCAGCCTCCCCCCCACTTTCCCCTTCCTTCTTCCCCCAGAGCAAAGGAAAAAACAAACTATACAAATTGAAGAACCCGAAAATCCAGCTAGTTATATTAAAAAAAAATAAATTTGATGTATATTACAGTTAAGATGCTATGTACACAGCAAAAAGGAATTCAAACACCACCCGAAGGGATAGGGAAAGGGAAAAGGGGAACAAAAGGGAACAAAAAGGGACACCGACAGATATACGCAATCAAACCCGAGAATTAGTAAAGTAACTAGTAAAACAAATCTCACCACGTCCCTTAGAAAAAAACAGGATTGGCACACACGGCCAGCACTCTGCTATCCTCCACGTGGCAGGCCAGTGGTCGCTGCAGGCCTCAGCCTTAGATAAGCGAGACCAACGCAAGGACCCACTGTTCCTGAACCTCGCTGGAAGAGAAGAGAGTGAAGGCCTCTCCTCCCTTCTTATTTATACCCCGATTTACGTAAAAATCGTATGGAATACTGGGAACACTGCCTCTTCCTTGGTTACAAACTGGTAACCAAGGAAGGCCTAGATTAAAACCACCACACACAGAGTCACAGAATCACAGAATATAAAGTGCTGGAAGGGCCCCACAAGGATCACCAAGTCCAACTCTAAATCTAGATGTCTTTATTTATACATAATCTGATTTCAATAGAAAGTAAAGGTTAGCTGTAGAATCATGTGTGTGCTTGGTTATTTTTGTTATTACTTTGTGACTTGGGAGATCATCTGACCTCTGTTGTGTCCTACATAGAGAATTTTCTGCCCTCAGCAGAAAGAATAGATGGGGAGAAAAAAAATTAAATTTTGCTTAGGGCCATCTTTTATAAAAACTGTTAGTATCAAGAGAACATTTTTTAGCAGATTGGTTTTGATCTTTGCTTGTTTGTTTCTACGTCCTTTCCCATTTGCAGTGAGAGACTGAGTCCACTGCAGAGTGGGCTAACCTGTTCCCTGTGGACACTGTAATCCATCCCCTTAGACTTCCTGCCCACCTTACTGTTTGTTAATTTGTAAGCATAATTTAGGTGAAAAAGTACTGACTGCAAGCTTGTTAAGTAGTCCACTCACTATTTTATACAATTTTTAAAAAATAAGTGCCCTATAAACCACCAAAGTCTTCATACACAATAGCTTTTTGCAGAGTAAATATTTGAATATGTAGATGAGCTTGATGCCAGCTAGCAGAAGCCTTACAAACCATTAAGATGTATGCAGACAAGCACTGTGCCAGACAATAAATAGTTGCACAGTATCCCTTTCATAAATATTTGATCAGAGAAGTGGGACCAACATTTTTCATAGCTGTATACTGTTTTCAGTACGGAGCCCCCGGTGGTCTAGGGGGTAAAGGCGCCGCGCTATCACCGCGGAGACCCGGGTTCGATTCCCGGTCAGGGCCACTCCCGGGCAGGTGGGGCTCGTTAGCCCTTAAAGGCAACCCACCTACGTCCTAAGGACCTCGCTGCCACCGTCCAAGCTCGCTTGGCCCCGGCAGATGAACCTTAGGATTAAAGGGTGGGCTCAGTTCCGCGCACACTGTGTCTCACCTAAAAAATCCAATGCGCAGGCTGGAAGGTGGAAAGACCTTCCCCGGATCTTCGCTCGCGAAGACTGGCCATTATTATTTTTTTTTTTATACTGTTTTCAGTCTTTGGTGTATGTGTTTAGATATACATACATGCAGGGCCATATTTGAAAGGTAATGGGTCTGTAGACTCTCCATCAGTTCTAAAGGTTTGACTTGAAACTGCACTGACAAGAAACTGAAACATTCCTAACATAATCTGGGTCAGGGTGATCAAATGTTCCTATATGCATAGCAGGGTTTTAGAAAATAGTATTTGCTGTTTCAAACTGTTCTCCATCTCTGCAAAATTGTTTGAAATGTGTTGTTCCACAGAATTAGAGAAGAATCTAAAAATATTATTTATACTGGAGTACAAAAAGTGTAATGCTTTGGACTATATCTGTAGTGAAACTTAAAATCTTTTTCTCCTCTACCAAAAAGGATTTCTTTGTCGTCAAGGTGAAGCTTACATATCCTAATAAACACTTATATTCAGAGATGTAAAGGTCAAAGGGAGAATTATGATCACCCAATCCCTCTTTCTAAGAACACAGCAGAAAGGTAAATAAGAACAAGAAGAAAGAGGTTAAATTTTAATGAGGATTTTCGTTGAAAGTGGGTACCTGGGACACAAAGACCGGAAGGCCTACCAGAGCATGTAGTCAGGGGAGTCAAACTTGGTTTTTAGTCCTTTGGTGGCTCTGGAAATTTGTGTTCCTTAATACTCTACCTAATAAACAATGAAGACTTGGTAAAACATTCTGTATAATTGTTGGAAATCTCACCTTAAGTCAAAAAAATTGACAAGTATTTTGACAAAAAGTTCTTTACCTTGCTCTGGATATATCCAGCATGTTACCTCCATTTCAGTAGTTATCCTTCATAAAAAAGGAAGTGTTCTTGTTTCAAGTATGAAATTTTGATATACTTTATTTCCTTTTGACAATTTACTCCCCATTATTATAACATTTTTCATTATTGCCAGACATTCTTTTCTAAAATTCTCTGATCCCAAGGATAGACAAAGTCAATAATTCTGAAAAGCCCTCATGCTTGGAGTTTCTACCATCATTTTTGTTGGGAAGCATAAATAAGGAACCCATAATTATATGGTTTATAATTAAATTTATATCATCATTATATTAATTATATCCTCATAATTATAAGGACTCCTTTAGCTGTCAGAAATTTCACAAATGTATTGATCCACTTAAGCTAAGAAAATAATATCCAGAGGTAACCAACCATGATATTTTCCATTCATGTTCTTAGTGAATGCTATGACCTCTTCAGATCCACGGTTTTTTTGCAACGACACGGTCCTTGGAATGACAAGTTGCTGATACTGTAATTAAAACTTAGCAGAAGAGTGATTGTAATATATGCCAAAATTCTAGAAACAACCTGGATTTACTTTTTTATGAAACTACTTTCTGAGAGCTTTCTTTCAGATACATGTAACATACTGTAATTCTGTTATGTTCAATATTAGTTTGCCTAAGCCAATATGTGTTAAATCAATGTTAACCTGAAGTGTCAGTTCACTTCATTTTGAAGTTCTGAGGCTACTTCAATCAGTTACAGCAGTGTGGTTCAAGGAGACTTGACTGATGCTTTAAAGCACTGAATTGTTCAGGTTTACATTTAAATATACCCTTTTTTTTCCCCTTGGCTTGAGTGCTTAAAATGTTTTTTATAACTTGTAGATGCACTCCACTGGGTATATTACTTGTGGAAAAGATGCTGACTGTTTAGATTTTATCAGCTGTCACCTTAACCTGCCTATTTAAGTTTAAATTTATAATACTGAAAAAGTGCTCCTGGACTTTGTCATCCTTAAAATACAGCCTCATGTTCCTGATGAACAGAATCAGACTGGCATTAAGCATGGGCTGTGACTCAAGTCACCTAATATTACAGAGGTACTTCACATCAGTTTGTATTAAAGCACATACATCAGCTGGTGTTCAAAAGCAGTTTCTTTTGAGTTTTTTACTCATAAATGCATAAGCAACAGGCAATCAGGCATTGTTCTTGACCAAACGTGTAGTGTTCATAAATTAAGAGATCTACCGCCATGTCATGCATTGCTCAATTAATACTCTTCACTTTTCACAATTGCTAGTATTTTTATTCTCTTTTACTGGCACTTGACCAACACAGAGCTATATTCTGACTTATGAAACCGATCTGACTTCATGGAGTAGATCCTTCTAGAAGCTATACTAAAGCACGTGGAGAACAGTGAGACGATTCAAGACAGACATCATGGTTTCACAAAGGGAAAAGACTGTCTGACCAACCTAGTGCCCTTTGATGATGCAGTGACTACATCAGTGGATAAAGGAAGAGCTACGTGTCATTTATCCGGACTTCTGTAAAGTCTTTAACATAGTCCCCCACAACATCCTTCTCTCCAAATTAGAGGTGATGGATTCGATGGGTGGACTGTTAGGTGGATTAGGAACTGGCTGGACTGTGCACACAGAGTGTAGCGGTAAATGGCTCAGGGTCCCAACAGGAATCAGTTACAAATGTGTCCCTCAGGGGTCCGTATTGGGACCAGTGTTATTTAATAACCTCTTTAATGACACAGAGAGAGGTATAAAGTGTAGCCTCAGCAAATTTGCAGATGACACCAAGATGAGTGGTGCTGTTGACGCACCTGAAGGATGGGATGCCATGTAGAGGGATGTGGACGCTCAAAGAACTGGGTGCATGGGAATCTCATGCAGTTTAGCAAGACCAAGTACAAGGTCCTGCACTTGGGTTGGGGTAGCCCCCCATATCAATACAGGCTGGGAGATGAACAGACTGAGAGCAGTCCTTCTGAGAGCAATTTAGGGTGGATCAGAGGCTGGACATGAGCTGAGACTGTGTGTTTACATCTCAGAAAGCCAAGTGTATCCTGGGCTACATCAAAAGCAGTATCAACAGCAGGTCAAGGGAGGTGAATCTGCCCATTAGTCCATTCTTGTGAGATCCCACATAGAATACTACACCCAGCCTTGGGGTCCCCCAACATAGGAAAGACATTGACTTGTTGAAATGAGTCCAGAGGAAGGCCATCAAGCTGATCAGAGGGATGGAGCACCTCTCCAATGAAGAAAAGCAGAGAGAATTGGGATTGTTCAGCCTAGAAATGAGAAGGTTTAGGGGTGACCTGATTGTGGCCTTCCAGAAACTGAAGGGAACTTTCAGGAAAGATGGGGTAAGACTATGTACAAGGGCATATAGTGACAGGACAAGGCGAAATGGGTTCAAATTGAAACAGAGTACATTTAGATTAGATATTAGGAAAAATTTCTTTACTGTGAGGGTGGTGAGGTGCTGGAACAGATTGCCCATGGAAAGTTGTGGCTGTCCCATCCTTGGAAGTGTTCAAGGCCAGGTTGAATGGAGCTCTGAGCATCCTGGTCTAGTTGAAGGTGACCCTGCCCATGGAATGGGGGTTGGACCTAGATGATCCTTTGAGGCCCACTTCCAACCCCAAACATTCTATTAGTCTATGATGATGATTCTATGATTATGTGACAGTCCATGAACACTCACACTAAAAATGTAAGAGAACTAAGAAAAGTTGGTCCACATTAAGGACCTGGGAGAAGAGGTTCTTACTAATGTAAAGACACCTTTGTCCAATAACCTGTCTTGAGAAGGTCTCTGAGATAAACCATATAATAGAAGTTATAACCTCAAGACTAAAACCAGCTGTGTTTCTTGTCCCCATTGCTGTAGCAGCGAGCATGAGTTAGTTGAAGTTAGTAGAACTTTTAGTATGAACTGATTAACTGACATTTTGCTGTAACAGAAGTAGATGAAAACAAACCTGTTGCAAACAACAGAGTAGT
Organism: Myiozetetes cayanensis; assembly: GCF_022539395.1. Classification (NCBI taxonomy): domain Eukaryota; kingdom Metazoa; phylum Chordata; class Aves; order Passeriformes; family Tyrannidae; genus Myiozetetes; species Myiozetetes cayanensis. The sequence continues at coordinate 26,839,940 of NW_026086604.1, read as the reverse complement.
TTTGGTGTGCTCAAGGAAATATACAGAGAAAGATTCACACTCAGCCTGATGGACTTAAACATGTCCAAAACTGACCTTAACAGGAAGATTTGGGAGCACCAACAAGGGCAGCAACAAATCAGAAAATGACAGCATGATTTGAAAAGGCAAGAATCCTTGGTGAGCTATTCTGTACTCAAATACATGACTAAAGACAGTTAAGAATACTGGAGGTTACCACAGAAAAGATTTTGTTGAGGAACCCCATGACACTCCCCAGGATCTAGGATTGTGTCTCTAACCTATAGAAAACAAAAAAGAATTCAGGGATCCTCACAAACTTGGGCCATGCACTGCAAAATTGACACAACTGCACTGACCAACATAACCTTTCTACTGGCTTCACTGTCTTTCCCACAGGCTGGAAAATTCATACAATTAGTAAAACTGCATGTCTGCGATGTAATTGTTTTAGTATACAAACCCATTTAACCTCACTATCATCAAGTCTTAAACCTGCTTCACAGGAAGAAAGTTCTCTTTTTCTTTTAGGAAGAACATAAGCTTTGTTAGGAAGACAGTTTATAGGAGCAGTTTAACCACGTTTACACCAGGAAAACAACTATTTTTCTTATATTAGCATTGTTCTCTAACTGGAATATTTCTTCTCCCTTAAAAGAGATAATCTTATTTTTGATGAATCTTGATGAGAAAACCGTATTGTCTGCCAACACTTTGAAGGGCTCAATTGTTTTCCTCACCTTGTATGACAGTCACTTCATCTCTTTCCTGGGAAGATTCCTGGTAATATTTGCTTGATGGCCTTCCAGTTTGAATTAATCTCTTTGGATATTAGTGACAAAATTATACCTGTATTCCACTATCCTGAATAATGGTATCCATCCGTTTTTCTATTTGAAAAAGTTGCCTTATTGGCTTTTTTTAATGATCACATCACATAGGCAGATCTTGTGTTCAGTATTAAGCTTGAGGTTAATAAAACACATCCTGGTTGACCTTTACAGAGACATAGCTTTTATTTTACACTATTAAATGTCATGTCATTCGCAGTTTTTAATGTCACCCAGTGCTTGCTGATAGTCCAACCCTTATACGTTTAGACAGTACTTTCAAACTATGAGCCACTGACAAATTTTGTTGTTAGTTTTTATGTTAGAATCACTAATGAAAAGGAACTTAAAGACAAACACTGAGATATGAAAATAATCTCACTCCAGTTATCTTCCTTTTAGACCATGTTTCATGATCTTGGTCTTAGTTTGGAATATGAAAATAACAGAAGTGTGGTCATTACAACAAATCACGAAAAATGGAACTGCAATGTTTTGATGTAGTTCTTTATATACTTTTTTCTAGATGACTGGATGCTACCTTATCTGTTCTTAAAAAAAAAGATAGAAGAAACAGTGCTGAAATTCATGAAGACAGCATTTCAGAAAAGGGTTTTTTGTGTTTATTCAACCAAATAGCAAAACAAAGGAAGATACAGACCCACAGAATTTTTATAGAACTCTATGGATATACGAAAAAAATTGTTTAGAAGCTATGAACAAAAACTTCATATCAGTTAGACTCAAAATTTCAGGTTTTTTTGTGAGCAGTTTCACTTCTCTGTTGTAACCTACTGTGTATTTTTTATTTATTTTTCTTTTATTTAAAATTAAGTAGGTTTCAATATGTGAAACTACTTTAGATGAGCAGAGATGAAGTTCTGCTTTAATTTTATAGAGTTTTTTATAGCAATGAGCTCTAGGGAAAAAAAGAGAAAAAAGAAAGTAATCTGAAATTGAAAGCTGTTATTAAAGTGGATCATTGTATTGTGAAAACAAAATCGTTTTGTGAGGGCAGCAGAATTTTTTCTCTACAAAATAGTAGCAGTAATTCTCCATTTGTTTTAAATGTCAGTACAAGTCCATGGAGACAATGTCATATCAAACTGATGGAAAATTATTTCTATGCAACTATGCTATGAGACATTACTGTGTCAAGACAACAGTAAAAGCATGTCAGTAAAAAAGCTATGGAAATCCAATAATATGTCAGTCTAGTGGTTTTCAATGTAGGGATTTGGAGATTAGGTTAAATTGCCAAGATAATAGAATGCTATCAGTACAAATTATGCTATTATTTAAAAACAGAAAATTAAATCAACATTACATGTAAGATCAATGACATTAAAGCCATGTTCATCATATCTTAAATAATCTGCTATGTACTTGCCAGATTCATGTTTAATTTCAACTGGCACAGCTCCACTAACTTACCCCAGCTGAGGATCGGTTCCTATGTTATTGTCCTCTCTAAGATACCCTCTGAACATCAGCAGGTGAAGAAGGCTTCACTTGTATGAACTAAGTAGATAATTAAGAACAATTATTTCATTAGATATTGACTAAGCCAATTATTTGGATCCTACTGAGGGTTATGCTAGCGTTCATATTTCAAGTCAAACCCAGTTTCTGTAGTAGTATCTCTCACGAGTAGTCCTGACAAGATACTGACTTTTCTGAAACGAAACCTGGAAAGAAGTCTGTTCTGTGGAATTCAACCTAGAAAGTTATTATGACAGTATCAAAACCAGTCCTGTAAAATAATATGCCGGTCTGGGCTGCTTTTGGCCTATTTCCTTCTAATCACGTCTAAAATTCTATGTCAGCATTCTAGGAAAAAAAAAGAAGGATATAAACCCTTTTAAATCTTTTTGGAAAGTCTCATTCTTCTCCATGCTCTGTAGGGAGGCCCTTGCACTGTGAGCTCTCCCTATATCAGCACACAGTCTACCTATGTTGACTGTCAAGCAACACAGGCTGTGACATGGCTTCTGTGGCACTGGTCATAACAGTGCCTCTGGCAGACCTTATGAATTCAGTTTGTTTGGACACAAAGTGATAGGAAAATTTATTTCTTTCTATATTTTTCATTGCTCATTGTGTTTCTGCTCCCTCCCTTTCTCTACAGAAAAGTCTACAGAACTTTTTACATCAAATTGTGTTGGAAAGTGATGCGATGACTTCCAGTATAACCTTGCTCCTCTTAACATCTGGATAAATATACAGTTACTTTCTCCCTGTAATTCAAGCCAAATGTTACCTTCATTAACTTTTATAAGCATTTTTATTAAAAGAACAGGAAAAAATTGTGCTGCATTTGAAAAGTTACAGCTGAAAGGATGAAATCCACTATATTAAATCTTTGTATTAAACCTGCTACACTTTAATGTCTTTGAATCCAAGACAGAACTTAATTTTATGAGATTTGCTTCAGATTTATTTTGGTATTAATTTTTGTGCATGCAGAAAGGCGTAGGTCAATGAGCTGCTGAGCAGATAGAACTTCTTTGAAAACCAGTGTTCCATCAGTTAATTCTTATTTGAGAGAGTGAATTAAAAACAAAAGAAAGACAAAGCACCTACCTTCCACCCATTTAGTAAAAAATAAAATACTATTACAAAATTAATTATACCTCTTTCTTAAAAATAATAAATTTATTATAAAATGTTAAAACAGAAAATAAAAACTTTTCTGAGCCTTCTTGGAAATGAATCAATAATTTTAAATGCTAACATTCAATTGTTTATGTAGTAATAAAGCCTCAAGTATTGGTAAAGTTTAATCAATATGACTACTGGAAAACAGCTGAAACAGCTACAAGACATACAATTGAGGAAATCACATACAATCAATTGCTCCTACTAGGTCAAACTGTACAATATAAGGGAAACATAGTTACTGCAGATCAGAGGCTGTTGTGAGAAATCTCTTTCTAATATTTTTCCTTCCTATTTTACGAATTACATTTTTTACTCAGTAATTCCAGCTAACACAATTAGAGTAAAGAAAAGTGGCGTCACTGAAGTCTAATAATTTTAATAGCAGATACTGAAAGTTTATCTATAATTTATCTATAATCAAATGTTTAACTTGGAACTACTGCTGTGAAGCAAAGAGTCAAAATTTTCCTCAACACTGTAGTGTCTCAGCACAAAAGGAGCAGCAGGAATATTAGAAGAACAATTATTATGAATCAGTTAGTCTTTTTTTTGAAGCACAGATCATTACCTGAAATCTATTTCTTCTAACTTAATGTGAAGACCAAGGAGGAATCTAAAAAAGCTTTTTGATGTCTTTTGTGGCAGATATTAGTCTGAGAAATGGGACATGTATGGAAAGTGAGGTATTTTCTCCACAGGCATATTATCCCAAATTTGTCTTTTGAGATTCTGGAGCTGGGCAAGGATGTCTGAAAGTGCTATGTTGCATTAGCACTTACTATTACGGGAATGGATTGCAGTTTCTTCTTGTTGCTGGTACCATTCCCCTTAGACTTGAGTTTCCTTGTATTTATTACTTCAGTGCACTGCTTTCCCATTCAATAATTATCCTTCCTGCTAAGAAGTTTTCAGCATATGTTTGAAATAATTAATGTTAATTGCTACATGAACTTTGAGTGATCCACCAGGAAAAAGTTCATTCCGAAAAGAACATTTTCCATCTGAGTACACAGTCATTAAATACATAATCTACTAATCCTTATACCTTTGTACTGTCTCCCTTTTCTTCTATCAGAAAAACAACAAAAAAGAGAACTTTCCCAGAATAGCCATTGATCTTGATTTTATAGGGAAGAATTCAGAGAATACATTTTAAAATGTGAGACTGGAATTTCTCTAAGGATAATGGTTAAATAATGTCAATATTTGTGAAAACTAACAAACCCTGATGTTTTAATATTTTTAAATATGGAATGTTGTGTTAATATCAGCTAAAAAAATGGGTACTCATGATTAATTTATCCCAGTGTAATACTTTGTTTTTCAGGATATGTCCAAAAAATAACTTACTAGTGCAAACAACAGAAAAGGACTGAGAAACATCAAATTAATTAGTCAATTAATTCTGCATTCAGACAGAAACAAACTTGTGTATCTTGTCTGCAACTGTTCTTGTGAAGGGCTGTGTTTCAGTTTCAACCATCAGCTCTCCCGATGCTGGTGGAAGGTCAAGCCTCAGCTCCTGTAAACATCTCACTCAGCTCTTCTGCTGGGCTGTGCCCTTGGAAGCACAGTGGGGAGAGACTAGTCCTGAAGCATGCCTGGAAGAGAGGACAGAGTGCATGTTCTCTTGCAGCGATGGAGAAGCACCTGGAGTGCTCTCTGCATTTTGGTAACTGGGGAGCAGCTCTTGCCTGGAGTGCAGTACCATGCTGAGTGCATTACCAGTTCTGTAACCAGGGCTCAGGACAGAAAGCTAATGGAAATTATATCCTTTCCAGCCTTCCAGCTACCTATGTGTCAGAATTCTTTCCAAAATGCATAGAAGGATTTTGTATTTCTTATTTCATTTTAACGTTTGTCTACAGATTATATTGCCAAACAATGTGTGTAAGGCTTTAATAGCCATAAGTCTAAAGCTCAGGGGTGAAAAAAATTGCTAGATAATTTGCGAGGTTTTTTTTTTGGTTTTAACAGGTGCTTTCTGAAATTTTATCATAAACTCAGCAACTAAATGCCCAGTCACAATGAAAGCTGGAAGCAAATGACAGTGGTGTTTACTCAGAGCTATTTTCAGACTTCCAGAGTTTCCTTAAATTTTTGAAAGAAACAACGTTTCTACAAATCTGCAACTGGCAGATTTGTAGAAAAAAAGCATTCCGCTTAGGTGTTCTGGTGCAACCTTTATAAGCCTGGGGGTTTCAGGAAAATAGGGACAGAGTCAGTGGTGTACTTGGTAGTCCTAGGTTAGTGTCTGGGCTCTGTGATCTCAAAGATCTTTTCCAATCTAAAATATTCTGTGGTTCAATTCACACAGAAGATTACTGAGCAATTTCTAAATATACCTGGATTTGACCATAGCTTAGTGTGGAGGTTAAGCTGATCATTAAGTCATTGTTACCAGATTCATTTTTTATGTCAATTTCAATGAAAATATTAATTTCTAAATGTACTACATCTTTTAACTGTATTAGATTTTTCATTAAACCAACAGGAAAATGAAGAAAGATTTTAATATTCTAATTTTAATATTCTAATTTAATAATTATAGCAGATAAGAAGATACATACTCTAAGTCAGAAGACACAATTTTGCATAAAATTAAAAAAATTCTTAAAAAATACTTTTTGTTTATAAAGAGTAAGGATTTAAAGGAATTGTTGTGCTGTAGCACTTTAAAACTTTTATGTCAGATGTTAATTAAATTATGACACCTCAAAGTGAAAGTTACCAGACTTTCAGGCAATTTGGATATAATTTCATAAACCCAGTCATATGGCATATTTTGTGTGTGTGTGTAGAAATGAAGTAAATTATAATTATGTAGCAAAGCAAACAAACAAACAAAAAAGCTCTTTGAAGTTTGTTTAAGCTTATTATATAATGAAGCCACCAAATTCCAAGTGCCTTGCAACAAAATATGGTCCATAGAGCATACCATAGGAACAAGTCAAAAGAAAGGTGGTTTTTTTTACCAATGTTTGGACATGTCAAGGTCGGATTTGAATTCATAAAGAAAACCTAGAGAAGAGAGTCATATGCAGCTTGAGACTATAACAGAGAAGTGAGTCATTCAACTTCACAAGAAGACTGGGCTTTCAATAACATACAAAAAAAGGCAGAGAGTTTTTTATTCCTTTTCTTAACTAGAGTATTGTTTTAGCTTTGTAAGTCAATCTTAAGGCAAAATGAAAATATCAAGTACATACGTAGTGCTTTTTGCTAACCACAATTAACTTAAAATTACTTGGTTGGTTGATTGTTATTCTCTCAGTTGTACCCAAAGGAATTACTCACACAAAACTGATGCAAACAGTTGTGACAAACAAAAAAATTACTTCCTCAAGCAGTATGTTCTGGTTGTCTAAAACAAATGAAATAGAAGTGAATTTCACCCCTCACTTCAGTCACTAAAGCTGAAATGCAAGTATAGGCTCACCTGTAGCTTTGGTTTGAGGGATAGTGTAAAAACCACATTGGTTAAAAATCAAATGAATGTTTACCCTGTGGTTATGGAGGGTTGCTGCAGATGGTGTTGGCTTTACCTGTGTCCTTAACAAATCTACATAATCCTATTCTTTTTAATACATTATGCCCTTTCTGCCTGCCTACCACATGCACATCCAATTGATCCCCAAGAAATCACATATTGCAGGAGTATAACACTGTATCTTTCCACTACAAATTTCCAACTGTAAATTAAAAGAAATCACCTCCCAAAACCCCCCATATCAGAAATGAAAAACCCCCACAACTAAAACCCTACAGTTTGATAATGGTGCTTATCTTTTCTTTTCCATTACAATCCCAGTGAAATGTGTGGCACCAGTTTACTCTCAATGACAGTTTTGTCAAAGTTTTGAAGGTTTCTATTACTGAACTTCTTCAAGCTTTGAACATTGTCATGATGTACTATTTTGTTTTCATTTATTTTTGATAATGTTAAGTATTGGTAAAAGCCTTTTACAACTTTTGTTACAAATTTGATAAAAATCAAATTTAGAACTTGGACTAGATGATCTCCAGAATTCTGTTCCAACCCTAATCATTCTGTGAAATTTCATTTTCACCATTTAATCAGTAACAAAACATAGAAAAGTGTTTCTTTGTAGCTTTTAAAAATTATGTAATAAAGTGTGTATTTAATTAAAATCATAACTGAAGCTACTTATTATAGAAGAAATATTCAGGTAAACATACTTTGATATGTAATTAATATTTTCTTTGGTTCATGTTTATATTGTCTGTATTTGCTTTGATAAACCACTTTTTCACTATCAAAGCATAGATATTCCCATCCAAATATATATTCTTCAAACTGAACTACAAATGAAATGTGATAAAATTGATTCTACTTTCCTGTTCTGGGCATTTTTTTTCTCCTTTTGAACTTATTCTGTGCTGTTAAACACTCGAAAGAGAAGCCACAGTAATAATTTATTTTCCTCTCAGTAGTACACATTGAACCTGGAGGCATTTTGGTGTCACGTGAATTATACACAGTACAGTAGAATGGCAGTAGGTCACTCTCCTCTCAAAAGAAACTCCAAAGAAAATGAGGTGATCACAACATCAAGTGGGCAATCAGTAAATCTTACAGTGGCACAACCAGTTCTAAAGCTAAAATGTTGCAACGAGGGCTTGTCTTCCCTAGAGGAGACAGAGAGGTTATAACCACTGGGTGAAGTACTTTGAAATACTAGTAAATAACTTCATGATCACATACAAATGTGTTTGTTCTGTTTGGCTTGTTTTGCTACAACTCCATGTTTTAGCTCACTCAGAAAACCTATTGTCTATGACTTGTTTGTTTGAAATTTATTGCGTCTTCCTCAGAAGACAGAGTAGTAAAAACTTCTGGAACTGCTGGCTTTGGCAATTTCCCCACTAAAAAGTTCCACTAAGAAAAGTATGAAGTTTCAATATTTAATTTTTTTTTTTGGGGTGGCCTATTTTAATTAGTTAATACTTTTTAAAAAAGCCTAGGCTCTCCTGAAATTCTTCAAAATTGTCAGGAAATACATTTTGACTAAAAATCCATATTTTGATTCAAGTCCAAAATATGTATTGGATTTTTAATGTTGAGGAGAAATAGATTTGTGGTTTTTTCATTCTGAAGAAATTAATGAAGTTGTACTGAGGTTTTGGAATCATGAAGGAACTTTTCTACCGGACTGGACAACAACACAGATGAGGAAGACTGGACAAAAATTTTCAGAAGAACATTCCATATTGCCAAATAAGACCAATAAACCCATGACTCATACATGCTGGAATGTGATTTCTCCCAAAAGCAAAGGCAATTCTTCTCCCAAAAGCAATTACATGAGGCATCGTAATTGATATACTCCTTCATTGCTGTAGAATAAATAAATAAAAAAAATCAACTATGTGTGAAGTACTGTGTGAATTAATATGTGAGAATGACTAATGCTATCTACAAAGAGAGAAGTTATCAGGGATATGGTTAATCACCTCAGTTATTTCTCTATATCTTCATTCCATTTTAATAGGTTTCTGGCAGGGATTCTCAAGAAAACAGAGCCTGTGGCTGCTCTTATTCAGTTTCATTTTTAGGATACACCCTTTCTGCAGAGTCCTATGGATCTTATTAGCACCAAACAATTTTGATATGAAACCCTCACTATTTTTGGTGGCTTGTGGCTCAGTAAAGGCTGTACAGGTAATGTTTGATATTAAAAGAGAAAGAAGGGAAGGTTATAATGAGAAACTCAGAAGATTTTTAAAATGAGTGTCATAACTGTACAAATGTAATAAAAAAAAGGTTTAAGATATTTATGGAGATGACATAACATGGAAAAGGATTAGCAAGATCAAGTTGCCACAGCTGACAAAGATGATCAGATGACCAGCATAAAACTGGTCTAAATCTTACATTAATCAATGGTGGTGTTATTCACTTTTTCTTGAAAAATTCATGAGCAAACCAGTTTTTCCTAGAAAAGGTCTTGTCTTGCGGCTTCTTACAAAAGCATATGGAAAATAAAGAGCGATCATTCTTTCTCCTTGTTACCTACATTCAGAACACACATATTAAAAGTCAAACAGTTAAAATACAAAGTAGAAAATATTGATATTAATAATATGATTCAGAAATATGTCAGAAAAGACCGTTTATTTTTCATTAATAAACTATGAATTGTGTAATTTGAAAAAACAAGGGAAAGATATGCAAATATGTCATATCTGTTTTCAGTCATCATAATGTTTTTAAAGTTCATGGCAAACACCTCTAGTCAATAAGAGCACCAATTTTTATATTTTGCCTAATTTAATGTATGAGTGCTTTTTATTACTGTTTTAATGATGACATGATTTAATATATGTGGGTCCTTCTTTGTAATGCATTTGCTTGTCTATTTCCTTTTAATATAATTTGATCATATTATGTAGAAGATATTATAACCATTATGTCAAAGCATTAATGTCATGGGTAGAATAATGTCAGTTTTTATTAAAATGTTATTAATGCACATTTATTTTAATGTCTTCAGAGAAAGAACTCTGGAATATTAATATCTCTACTTAATCTTTACATTACATCTGTGTATCGTAGAGCATTTCAGATGTGAATCAGAGAGTTATTCACCTTGATTTTAAAAATACCTTGTAACTCAAAAAAAAAAGTTTAAACTTCCAAATTTGTTCTATATTAAATGGTAACAACAGATCAGGGAAATGGAAATGATTCTTCAAATCAGGTTGGTGGCAAAAAATGGAGCTGTGAGAGTCAATTTTCTATTCCTTGCATGGCAAGCATCTAATTCTTTGTGCAGAAAGGTTGGGGTCAGCAACATTCATCATTATTATCACAGATGCTGATAAATTTATCTCATGTATGGAAGGATTACACATAATTGACAAACTGAATAAAGCTTGAATAATAACTAGCAATGAGTGAATAACTGATAAAGAATAAATTATTTAATAGAACTAAGGTATTGCTGATCTCTTTTTTTCATTTCCAGCTTAGGACAATTTCTTTAGTGAGCAACATTTAGTGTACGTTTAGTTATTCAGAAGGGTAGACTGACAGACAAGCTGCATCAACTGCTTGGGGTAAGGCCAAAGGATATGGTGGCACGATCTAAGCTTTGGTCTAGGAACCTGGATTTCCTCCACTCCCCTCTCCCACGATGGAAAAATGAAGAATTCAAGCCTGGACCAGGTAGGAAGAGGAGAAATAACCAGATTTGGAGTTACCCTCTGGGGGTATGTCTCTAAAGAGAGACTAGTAGTGGCAAAAAAGCGCTTACTCCATCAAACTACCTGGTGTGTACTTTGCTTTAAGAATAATTCTTTTACAAATACTTACCACATGTCGTGGTTTTACCCACCAACCAACCTCTGGGGCTCAGGATGGTTTTGTCCAGGTGGATTTCCGGAGAAAAAGCCAATCAAAAGTTTTAGTAATGCCTCTACTAATTACATATTTAAGAAAATGAAAGAGAAGGTGGTGACACAGACAAAAATTAAGAGCCATGTAAGGAGAGAGAGGCAGGCCCCAAGTGGGGTCAGGCCTCCCTCCTCCCCTGGTCCTGGACTGGGGCAGGTGTGGCACTGAAGCCCCCTTCTCTCCTGTAAGAGAGTAGAGGAAAAAACTTCAGAGAAGGACTGACTGCCTGGACAAGACTGCTGCAGAAGAAATTCCAGGCAGAGATAACAGACTTCCAAGACCAAAGCTGACAGCAGCAGGAGAGAGAGTTTGAAAGGGGGGTTGCTTCTTCCCCCTCTTTTGCTCTCTCTCTCTCTCCCTTCAGCAGGAAAAAGACTGAAAAATAAATCCCTGCCACTTGTGGAAGATTATTGGGGTGAGGAGACCCCACACAGCTTGTAGAGGAGCTTGCACTGAAGTAAGTGAATGCACAAGGAAGCTGAGACTTCATGAGAAACTTGAAATGAAACAGAGTCCTGTTGGAGACTTGTAGGCCATGGAGAGAAACACGCTGGAGCAGAACGGCTCGGGTAAGATGTTGGGATCCAAGTGAGGGATCCATGTTAGACCTATGTCGGAGAGGTCTATCAAGGACTGTTGTCCTGTGGGAAGGGACCCCACAGGAAGCAGGGGTGGACTCAAAAACCATTATCCCCTGTGACTCTGTGGTGAAGATCCATGGTAGGCAAGTGTCCCCTTGCAGTCCATGGAAGAGAAGACCTTCAGGGCCTGGGTAACCCCCCAGCCTCCGGTCTTAGCCCAGGAGGGGGGTAGGCCCAGCCCTGAGGCTTATATAAAAGAGAGAGAGAAAGAGAAAGAGTTCCAGATGCATTGAATCGCAGTTGTCGTCCTAGAAGGACTTTAGAGTGCTGCAAAGTTATTTAAAAGACCTGGAGCTCCAGAAAGAGAGAAAGAGACTGCTTCTCCTCCAGAACTAATACGAAGTGGGGAGGGGTATTTCTGTAACTACATAGCATTTTTACCTAATTAGAATTGTTGTAAATATAGTTCTTTAGTTTTTATCTTGCTAGTAATAAATCCTAATATTATTCTCCCCAATCTAGTCTCTTTTGCCTTCTCTCAACTTATAGCAATTGGGGGGGGGGGGGGTGGCGAGAGCAAATTGACCCAGAGCAAACCCACAGCATTTTTGGTAGAGAATGCAGGCAATGACTACCCAGAGAGACAGTGGCCGGATCAAACCATGACACCACAGAAGTCTCTTAATTAGGAATCTATGGGATGTTTTTTATTCTTTTCACTGGGATCAACACAGTGGGGTCATTTTACTGTCCTTTTGTTTCCACCTGTTAAAAGGTTATTCAGGGATATTCATTAATACTGTTCCCAGACAATAGTATCACTCTATAATGAATTATAAGTAACTACTGTGTGACTGACAGTGTAATAGCAAAATTTAATAGTTTCCTTTTACTGAAAGCAGAGTATAAAAGTGCAGGACGCAGGCATCTTCTTCATTTAGTTGTCTTTGTCTAGAACACAAGCACCTAAATTTGTTGACATGGCTGTTTCCAGATGGTAAACTATAAGCAATCTCAGTAATGGAAAGATTTAAGAAATATGACATTTTAGGTAATTGTAATGCAGTTTTTGTACGTTTGATGTATAATGATACAGTTCTACCTTTTATTATAGATCTGGTTTTGTTTGTTTAATAATTTCTCCTATATTATCTGCAAGACTTTATTTATCACACTTTATTTCACAAAAGGCAGCCCCCCTCTAAACATGTCTGTAATTTCACAGATCACTCTGTAGTATGTATGTTTGACTATGTCCTCATTTCAGATCTTATCTGTGGTTTGCTCGGTCTGTTTTTACACACAGAAAAACTGATCTATTCAAAGTTAATTTGTATTGAAGTACAAGATATTTAGTACTGTATTGCAGTTTGCTTTTTCTCCTGAAAACTATAGTTATTGTAAATGTTAAATGTCTCTTTTCCTGCAACATGCGGAAATATTGATGACTTCACTTTTGCTTTTCTACACCAACTGCCATTAAATATATTTCAAATTGCTGAGTATTTTCCAGTTCCTTGAAATGTTATTATCAGACTGGCTGAGGTGTTATTTTTTTTTCCCATTCGTATTTTCTTCAACTCAGAAACTGTGAGTTAGATTTAAGGAAGCTGCAGTTAGGTACCATGAGCAGAGCCCATATTTTTCTCTGGTATTTATTTCTTCATGACTTTCTGCCTCTTCTTTCAGCGGTTATACAAAGGTGGTTTATAGTCCTATACAATACTACCTAGGAGCCTCATTCAGCAGTAGGGCAAGAGAAGTATACCCATACACTATAATCAGATGAGCTTGCAGTCCAGGTTAACTACCTCTTGATTACAATTGTCATGCAAAATTAAAAAGGACAATGGTTTTGTGTTGTTGTTTGTTGTTGTTGTTGTTGTGTGTGTGTTTGGGTTTGTTTGGTTTTTTTTATTTCTATTTTGTAGTCCTAAACCTGGAGCTTGCTGAGTGAAACCTTAGAGGAAAACAGCTACACAGTACAAACACGTTTTTGTTGCATGAAATATCTTCCCCCCCCTTAGGTTGATTAGAATAAAAAAGATCAATTAACATAATACTGTTACAAAGGTAGTATACATTTTCTGATGTTATAAAATAATCTGGTTTTGGAAAGAAATTTCTGAAGAGATTTCTGAATCAGTTCTGACTACTGATTCAGGTCAATTGAATAATCGAATCATTTGGGTTGGAGAAGACCTCTAAGAACATCAAGTCCAACCATTAACCTAACACTGCCAAGTCCTCCACTAAACCATGTGCATGAGTGCCACAATCTACACATCTTTTAAATACCTCCAGGGATGGTGACTCCGCCACTTCCCTGAGCAGCTTGTTCCAGTGCTTAATAATCTTTTCAGAGAGAATAATTTTTTCTTAATAGCCCTACGATAATCTACAGAATCAAGAACTCTTTCCCTTACTTAACTTATAGTACAAATTAGTGTACTGCTTCAGCAAGGACAATGAGTATTCCCATTCCTTCATCTCCATAGCTTATGACTATGTCATTTTACAGAGAAGTATATGGCCTGTAATCTCCTTCCTGCAGAATAAACCTGACTGCCCTTGAATATTTTCATTCTAAAGACAACATATAGTCTTTAATTTCCTGGATAACTCTTTAACTACAACAAATAGACTAGGCTTTCTGTATATTTTTAAAGAAAACAACAGATGATGTTCCCTGTGCCAGCTCAGTGGTGTTTGTGTTAACACTGCCAGACCATTCACATTGGTGTTGCTTTCTAGTGGTTGAGATTCCTCTTCATGTGCTACCAGAATTCAGGTGGAGTTAAGATGTAATGTGCACCACATTTTAGCTTGATGTTTCTGCTCATGCTTTGTCAGAGATTGGCTATCTCAACAAAGCTTTACTTTGCATTGTATAAATTTGTACTAAACCTGCTCTGTTGAGATTGCTCAACTGTACCCACTTCTGTTCCTTCAAGTTATTTAAGTATAATTTTAGCTTCACTACCACGTCCTCTGCTCTAACCACTGTGAATTTTCTTCAAGCATCCTCCCTTACAGTATTCACTCCTGGCTAAATAAACTCTACTGTTCCCAAAACCACAACAGAAATAATTGAAAACATGTTGAACGAATACACTTAGTGCTCCTGTTTGACTCTTGTCTCTCTTTCTATTACAAGAAAATCAGTAAAAGGTTTTTTTTCATTTGTATATTTCTGTTACACTAAATCTGATCCCTGCTTATACTTTCTAGTTTACATTTTTAGCTTATAGCTCACTCAAGTTCCCATTATAGCTTGTTCTGTCCACACTGACAAGTGAGGTTATCTCATGAGTAATGAAAGGAGAAGAAGAGAGCCTTATTAAAAAAGAGGAGGATAGCTCAGGAATCATAAAATGAAATGAGAAAGTCTGATTTATTGTGTCTTTCAAAGTGGCATAACTTTCAGCAGCCTTAACTGTTGCATAAGAAGCAGTTACCAGCATTTAGGTCTTTTATGACTCTCCTAAATTGTTGTGGATACAAATATTTATCTTTTACTAAGGAACAGAGGAACTATAACAGGCCTTGCTTTCAAAAATATATTAGTTCTCTGGCAATATTTTTTTCTGAAAGTTATACTGTACTAGAGCTTACTCCTCTATATATTTTATCTAAAGTTCCCTGACATTCAATGTCTGCATTTATTTCTGCTTGACAGGCTGGGATAAAATCATTCCAATATGTTATTTGTTTTCTCCTGAGTGAACTCCAGTGAATACTTGGCTCAAACAATGCAATGAGAGTAAGGCCTCAGTTAATTCTCCCTTTATGCCTTGTTGGACACCACCATAAGCTACTGTAAGTTCAATTTAATGAAAAATCATTGCTGCATCAAGTTCCATTCCTGTTCTAATAGAACTGAAACCCCTTTGGTTCGATGCAACAGAATAAGAATTGCTATTAATCAGAATATAATGCTATCTAGGGGAGAAAGAATCCATACTTGCTGTTCCTTTTTCTGGTCTAAGGTGTCATAGTCATTCTCCTGGAATTGCTTTCTTTTGGCTTAACGTTTCACTCTCACTCTTGAAAATTCTAAATTAATCATTTCTGGAGCAGCAGATAATGGTTCAGTAGAGATTTAAGAATATGCAAGCCTCTTTGAAATTTTTAGGGTCACTGTTGTTAGCCTGTCAGACTTACGATGAGGGAGAAGTCATGTCTAAGACTAAAAAGCAGAGAGGAAATCACAGTTACATCAACATAAAGATCCAATGTATGAAATCTTCCTGACTTGTCAGGGTCCCACTTGGCCTGAGTGAGTTCTGGTTACAGTGAGTTGACATGTAGTAGGTCTTACAATCTTTCTACGAAAGCAGAGACCACGTAGTGGCATTAAGTAGTACACGGCTTTTGCCATCTGATTGTGGCCCAAGGAGTCAGTACATTATATAAGCAGCATAAATACCAGATCATAGCAGAACAGTTAAAAACATTTATTATACATCTGGAATTAGCAAAGGAGAAGGAGGCTTCGTTTCATCAGTGAAGCGTTGATGCTGCTGAAGGTTATAATTCTTGCTGATATGTTAATGTCCTACTGTATACCTGTATAAAGAAATAAATAAGAGTTATATATATTTCAGAATATGTGGAAATTAGTCTACATAAATCCATGTCTAAACACCATCTTTCTACACTCTTTATTTTGCCTTGGTCCCTCTTAATTCCAGTGGAGTTACATGAGAAATTATTGCCAGCATCAATATACGTAAATAATTAAGGTTGAAGGGAAGATGGCTGAGAGTAAGTATGATTTCTATGAATCATTTTCCCCTTTCTCATTCTGGCAAGATAAGGAGCTGTAAAAAAAGAAGGAACTTACATTGTTTCATTCATGCTTTTCTACCTTTTCTCTAGAAACTTTCTTCACTTGACTCATCTTTAGGTACATATACTAGGATCTTAATAGCAGTTCCCCAGTTAAAGGTATACCTTACAGTAATGTCATTGGGCAATCAGCAGTACTTTTTCAACTGAAACTTGAAACTGTTAGCACACCTTGGAAGTTTGGACAAGTTCCACAGAGTATCCCAGAACTAATACAGCAATTCCAGGATTGTCATGGCTATTTCTTGGTCTTTAAAATGTGATCAAACAAATATAATTATGACCTCAAAGTTATGATTTGACAATTAAATACAAATGTCCTATAGAAAGTTTTTATAAAATCCAATGTGAAATTTCAAAGGAATATAATGTCCATGAAAAACAAAGGAAAACAAAACAAAAAAAAAAGGAAAAAATAACAAGATTTTGAAATACATTCTCATCCTGGTGTTCAAGAAAATTTAACTGAGTGGATGCTGTGGATGTTAAAAATGCAGATTTTTGTCCTAATGAAGGATAACAGCTCATTCCAACTAGTCACCTTTTATCATGGAAACTCATATTTATGGACTTCTTTGCTGCAGTCTGTGGGGCAGGTATATCCTTTGGTAAGCAGATTTTAGACAAAATAGACAGTTAACAGTGTATTTTTAACATTTGTAGGTCACTGATCATTGATAAGATTTGCTGTTTTAGCTCTCAGATATTTCTGCTGTTGGGTCTCTTAAGAGATTATTTCAGTGTCCAACATTTACAGGGAAATCACCTCCTAAGTAACCCTGTGAAAATACTGATGCAAGCTGCTGTGTGCACAAACCTGGTAATCTTTCAAAGTGATCTGTTTGCATTTATATTCTTTAATCTATTCATTCAGGATTGAAGCACTCAAATTCATAACAGAAAAATAAATTAAATAAACATTGAAACCCAGATCCACTAAAAAGAAAGTATCTTTTTATCCTACTAGAATTTCAAATGAGAAAGCAAAGGTAGTAAAATATAGAAAATTGTCATTTGTGTGGAGACTGCATCTGCATTAGAAATTTAGTTTGGATCAGCAAACGGTTTGGAAATGAAGCTCCCAGTTCTTTCCACTTTGCCCATTTAACTTTCATCACAGAGTGCTCTTGAAGTATGGATTCCTTTTGGATGCAACTTCACCCGAGAACTGCCTCAAGGTGGTCTCTAGCTGTTACTTGAAGTCTGTTTGAGAATGGCTCGGAGCTACTCCGGCATAGCTGCTGTGCACAAGGGGTGATGAAACATGTCCAGTGTGGATTTCAGGCCCTGAGCACAGAACCTTCTACTCTACTAGCCTGCTTCTATCACACCCCAGTTGTTTCCTCATGTTTTCAGTGCTAACTTTTATCTAACAGAAAAGTGTTGTCAATCTTTGCCTTGACATGTCGTATAAGGTTAGATCATTCTGAAACCTGTAATACCAGATTATTGAACCTTAAAAGAGAAAAATAAGCTAAATATTAATCATGTGCTTGCATGTAGAGATTACTCAAACTCATCTGATTCTCTTGGTCAGAAATAGCTTGAGGTCAAAGCTAACAGGAATATTGAAGATGCTCTTACTTCTGAATTCCAAGTGGAATACGAAAACCCACAATTCAAACTTTTCCTGAAGTATTCCTGTATATATGCTTTCAGTAAGGATATTACAGTCTGCAGATTGCCTTATCTAGCCTTGTTAGAAACAGCAATTTACATAGAGGTTTGATGTGAGGCATGCTTTGGGAAAAAGATTTCAGATTGTTTGTGTGCAAATCAAAAAGATTTTCATTTTTATTCCATATTTGAACAAATTTGTGAAGAAGGGAAGAGAGAAAAAAATATAGACCATTATTTCTTCTCTAGCTTAGATTGTTTTCAACTGTATCTATAATAACATATAAAGAAGATGTATTGAGAAGCTAAGTTTTGGGTTGTGTTGCTATTTTTTTTCTTGAAGCACAAAAAGGGGGAAAAAAAGAAAAATCTTTATTTGTGAAACACCATAGTATTTTATTGCAAATTACATATGGGAAATTACTTCTTTACATATTAATTAAAAAAAAAAAACACCATGGTTTCTCTAATGAGTATTTCCTCCATTTTTTTCCTTTTAACCCTGAAGAATATTTTGTCAATAAAACTGAATTGTGTTTGAAAAAATGAAACCTCTTCTTCTGCAATAGTTACTGTGTTGGAAGCAGAAAGAAATAAATGTTCAACTAAAAATATCAGAAGATGCAGAGGCTTGCACAATATTTCTTTTACATCTTTGTCCATATAAAGCTGGATTATGTAGTTACTATTGACACTAATTTAATATTACTATATCAGGAAAGAACAATTCAGCCAAAACCACTGATGTCAGCAGCTGTTATAATACTGAGTTATAACATCATTAGTCTGACAAGAGTCTGCTGATATATTAGCATAATATAGGCTCATACTGAATGGGTCTTAAATATTACCAAAACCAGATCCCCTTCTAGGAAGAAATGGTTCAAGAGGTCATGAACAATGAAATATATCTCAAATGCTATGAAATAAAGGAAGAAAAATTAAGTAAATAGGTGTGTGCATGTATATGTGACAGAGAAATATGGGGAACAAATATCTGACTGCTTTACTGACTTGTTCCTTCATTGTCAGTGTAAAAACAGTTGTTTTTCTGTAGCTATTTCAGTCAGGTAGCAGAATTTACTGTAAAAGCCTCTGACAATACAAAATAAAGAAGGTAGATTGAAGTTTTCTGGGTAAATTTTTAGCTGACATGGAAACTAAAAAACTATCTCAATCTCCCACTTCTTCTGAAGATGAGATACTTTGCAATGTGAAAGCCAGAGATGAACAATATAGCCAAAATGCACTGTAACACTCATGCTACTCTGTGCTATGTCTGGAACAACAGAGTACTTGCTCTTTCACAGGTGCTTTTGAATGTCCTGAGTTTTGAGACCAGAGAAGGGATATGCCTTTGCAAGGTGCTGTGTTTAGATAAGTTTGTTTTAAATTTACCATGAAAGTGCATCCCTTTATTGGAGAGAGTGAAGTTTTTAGGTACAAGGTGAATCAAGTATTCAGATGTTTAATGGAGGAGCTATAAAATAGAGAATTTAGACTCAATAAAGATAATTTCTTCTCACTCTTGCTCTACCACTCTTCTACTATACTACTTTTTTACATTCCTCAATTATTTTTTGCTACAGTCCTGTACTACAAATACAAATGAAAATAAATTGTATTAAGAGTCCTTAATCCTCCGTATTCTAGTCACACAAATGAATACGTGACTAGTCCGAAATGGGAAATGTGCAATTGCATAGTTCATTAAGAAATCTTTAATGTGTCACTCAGACCTTTTAGTATCTGCCAGGCACACCTGAGAAGTTCCTTCAAACTACTCAAAACAGAGTAGACGCCCAGGTAAATCTTTGAAGACTGTGGCTCAGTGAGTTTTGAAACAGAGAAATACCTCAAGGGTCAGCTTCAAAAAATGAGGAAAAAAGTCAACAATGTTTCAAGAGCTGAGGCAGAGTATTAAACTCTGGTTCTCTGAGCGATTTAGATTTGTAAAAGAACAAGGAGAAAAATAATCCAGCAGCTGCTTTGTAAAGCAGGATAAGAGTGCTTGCTTTGCTTTCACTTGGAAAGAGAGTTATTAAGGGCTGTTGTAAGGGCTGCTCATGGAAGTATATCTGCTGTTGTATAAGGACGAGCTCTGTAAATAAGTACCTCAAAAAAAAAAAAACAAACAAAAAACCAAACCACCTAGCTCAGGTTTCTGCTTCAAATCACGTAATGGTCTAAGAACACTGAAGCAAAATAAATCTTGAGAAGAGAACTATTTGTCTTTTGTTACCCAGATACTGTAATCTAACAGATATATAGATTATATGAAGATATATTTCAGAACTGAACACTATTTGATGAGTCTGGACTTTACAAATGTCAACAAACAAATCATATTTAATATGCAAAATAAAGAAAATTGGGCTACTGGAGGTATCGACTTTGCGTACAATTTTAATTGAAAGTCAGGGTCTTGTTGCAGTAGCAACTTGATGTTAAATGGGGATATATGAAAATAATACATTCGGTGTACATCATCAGAATACAAAAAATATTCAGTTTTCTCAGAAAATTCAGAATTATATCATTGCCATCCAAATATAAATTGTTGTTACATATATTTATATGCACACAAAAATATGTTTTAACATCTTCGAGATGTATTCTCCCTGGAAAACAGTCTAAATAGACAGCAGCTAGGAAAAAAACAGAGTGGAGAGAGTACAATAGAGAAGTAAAATGTTGCAGAATTTGTACTGAAAGCAATATTTTTTGCAGTGTTCTATAGTAATATTTACTACTTACCTTTACACACCTCCCCATTCAAAATAGAAAAGTATTCTGGATCCCAGTTTTAAAATGCTTTTGTAACATTTTTGGTCTTTTTACTCAGCCTGGTTTTGTATGATTAATTAGAACTTCAGTAATTTGAGCTTTTCCAGGTTAAAATACAGCTTTTGCTTGCATCCTGATAAATTTTGAAACAAGACCTGATCAAATGTAACAATTGTAACTTCCCTAATTCTGAATCTCTGTGTGGGAAGGGGCAGAAAGCTCCGGCCTACTAACACTGTCACTGACACAGTCATAGGTGTATCAAGACATCGTTACACTAAATTCACTCTGTAAACATAGCCTGAATCCCACAATGGACAGAGTAGGAGAGTCATTAATTGTTTAGATTTACTCAGATTAAGATAGAAGTATTGCTGGATGCCATTTTAGTTCCTGATATTGATACAAATTGGAGTTCCTTGGTTTTTAATGAAATTGCAAGTGAAAAATACAGAAAGCTAAGGAATCTACAGAATTCTACATTATATATCTTACATGACAGATAGGTTTAGATTTTGATTAATCTTGATTAACCTTGATTGAGTGTCAAATAGAATCAAACATTTCCCAACGTATGAGACCTGTCCTTAAAAATATTCAGTGATGAAGATTCTGCTACTTTCTTATATGATATATTTCAGTATTTGAACATCATTAAACTGTTGTTTCCAATACCAAAGCCAAATCTCCCCTGCTGCAATTTATCTAATTAGTTGTGCTATACCAAAAAACCACAGGGAAGCAGTTTATTACTTTCCTCTTTGCAGAAACTTTTTACATGTTTGAAGGTTGTTAACAAATGTCCTTTCAGGCTTCTCTAGAGTATAGGAATCCAACTGTTTCGGTATCTTTAATAGGTCATATTTTATAGACCCTCCAATGAGCCACATTTTCTGAAATAATATCTTGAGGACATGGTAAGCCTATTTTTTTAATTGGAAACTCAGAAGACAGTGGGATTAATTCAGTCATCCACTCAAAGGTAATTACCCGATATTAGATATACATTTTCTACTGTTTGCAGTTACAAGCAGGAGTAATCCCCAGCAGATTCCATCTAAGATATTTTCTCCTTTTCACATGAAGTAACCTGTTACACAATGATAATGATTCCATAACATATTCTTATCTGACATTTATTTTATTCTGTTCTTATAAGAGTAGTAAAATGAGTGAAAGGTTACAGTTACCATGAAAAGCTATACTATGACAGCACCACAAGAAAAAGGAATAATTTGAAATAAGAAAGTTTTTTTCGCTTCTTTAACGTTTGACACATCTGTCTTGTCACTGGAAGCAATGATATGAGTCAAAGATGTTACTTTTATTTGAAAACTATTCAAGAAGTCATCATTCTTTTACTCTTTTCTTATTTTCTCTGTTTTTGGTTTTTTTTTTTGTTGTTTTTTTTTTAAATGGAAAGAGAATTTGGTAATGACTTTTGTTGGAACACATACCTGCAAATATTGCTGTTTTCACCTGGCTCATTCACTGAACACTGCAACCTGAATTTTGCTCATTCTGTTCTAGATTAAACCAAGATTTATTCTGACATATGGCAGCCCTCCTCAAGAGAAAGACTGAAGAGAGGACTTGGGAACTTTGTGTATTTTGAGGACTGGCAAAAGCTGAAGCCTTGTTGCAGCTTCACGCTATCTGGGAAAGAAGGGTAGCAGCTGAGGGGGCTGTCATTATGCTTGTTAATGCCCTCAGCCTAGCTCAGGAGCTGAACCCATCACTGCAACTGCTGACCCCATTACTCCCTGATGGATGAGACAACTGAAACTAAGTCAGCTCTTTGTTTAGTTTATGTCTGTGCCAGGCAGAAGGCAGTAGGAGGATCTGTATATGAGTGTCCCACTGGTTCCACCTCTCAAGGTCATCTAAAAGCCTGTAATACCTCCAGTCTGGTGATTTTTTTTTCTCCTGCTTCTCCTTCTCTCTCCTTCCTTTCTTCTCAGGAAGCAGAACATGTGTGATATGCTTCCTGAAAGTCTAGTTCAGATCACTTCACTCCTAGGATAGAAAGGCAGAGGAGTAGTAGCTAGAGTGGTACACTAATTAGTCCCAGCTTCTATAAGGGTCAACAACTGGAGCCATGCAGATCATTGTTGCATGGGGCAAAACGGCTGAGGTAATTCCATTTTCCCATCTATTTCCTTTCCTTTCTTCCTAAGAAGAAGAGCAGGGAATTAAAAAGACTCCTTACCTCTCTTCCTTTTTTCTCATTTTTTTTGACTCCTTTTTCAGGGACTTCTCTCTCTGGGCAGAGGGAGGGTGTATATTTATGTTTGAGTGTCCAGGCTATAGTAGAAAAGAAGCAAAGCCCTTTCTAAAGAACACATAAAACCCTAATAAAGAAAAACAAGAGTAAATCCTTTACAAAGCTCATTATCAATTCCCCCAAGCTTATTATTGTAACTTCACCAGGTTGAAAAAGCAAAAGATAATTGGTTTGCTTGACTAAACTGTGATATTTCTACACTGACTGTCATGATCTTGCTGCAGGCTGACAGGCAGCATAAAACAAATGAAGTTTGTGTAGAAAGTGAATCATCACTGAAATCGGTACTATGCATATGAAGTGTGTCTCATTTTTCACACTTATTCCATTTCATGTCCTATAATTTAAAAAACGCTAGGTAATTTTCTAGCCTCCGTTCAAATCTGGACAGGGTGCTTTACAAGTGTAACAGTGTCTGCAACCAAATTTAGGGTCAAAGATCAGATACAATAACTTAGAAAAACTCTACCTGTTCAGAAACTCAAATTTTTTAGCAGACACCAGGTGTCCTTAAGGGATTAGGTATTTGAGCCTAGAGGTTGCACTAGATACTTGGAAAGAGTTAGCATTTCTTTCAGGCTACTTGAGACTAAACTGCCTTTCAAACTGTAGTATTCTGCATAAGCCCATCTTTGATCTTTGAGCTTGAGATATATTTCATTTAGCTCTTACCATACATTACATCTTCCTTAATATTATTTTTTTAGTGTATATGAAATGTACATAATTTTTTGAATTCTAGCATCATAAATATATTACCCACAGGAAAAAACCCCAAACAAACAGCTTACCATAGTATGTCCTGCTCAGTGGCCTTACCGTCAGGCGGTTTTATTAGGGAAGGTCATATTTTCATTAGGGGCTTACTGTCACTATCTTTTTTGTAAATATTTTAAAATCTTGATGCAAATTTCAAAACAGCCTCTGTTATCCTCTGAAGAATGTCAGTTGCTTTGAAAAAAAAAAAAAAAAAATGAAGCAACCTTGTGTCTTCTATGTTTTCCTTGAACATTCTATTGGTGAGAGAAATCTGATCATAGAAACCTCATCTTTGTTCTTAAACGTATTTTGTTTCTAACATAAAAGGAAAAAAAAAATGGTGTTGTCAGTCTATTTGGAAAATGCTAGCGACTGAAAAGCCTTGAAGGAGTTGACAGTACAGTTCTATCTTCCAATTTTATTTGGGTTGGGTAATATCAGACAATCGATACCCAGTTCTTAGTTCAGGAAGTTGCAGACAATAGTCATTACAATTACTAGAAGTTGATTTGTTGTTGTACAGATAGCATTATTATTGTTATTATTATTATTATTATTTACTTGTCTAAGCAACTTTAGTTTGGAGATATAATTTTTTTTTGTTCACTTGTCATTGACTACAACGGTGAAGGACTGGAGAAATGTAAAATAAATGCAAAATATAATAGTGAATTGAAAAGTTTACTTCTGATGAATAAATTATTGAGTTCTCTATTACATATCCAAGAATGTGGCAGAATGAAGTAAAGGCCAAAAATTGGGCTGTTAATATTATAGGAACAGTAACTTGCATGCTTTTCTTCCGTAATCCTTTCATATCATCTGCATTAGGACACTCAAGGCAAATTGTAAAAGCCAATATTAATAACAGAGCTGTTGTCTGCATTTTCCTACTTGTGACTAGTACAAAAGGAGTTTAGTGCAAAAATGTACTGGAACTAAATAAAAATAATGCCTTATTATTTATTGTGCCTGTATACAACCCCAAGGATTTGCAAAGTTTTTTTCCCTAGAAAAAGCTAACAAAATACCACAGTGTCTCTACTCAGGCAAAAAGACAGAGGAAAGGAGAAGGCTCTCAAGAGAGAGCAGGAGAATTATTCTGACAGCAAAAGGGGAAAGGGATGATGGAGATGTGTGAGCAAGAGGAGATGTTTCTGCATTTGAACTAGACAGGCTGTTTAGTAATCTTTAACTCAGCCCATGATCACCAAACACTGAGTGATACGCTGTCAAAACCCAAGAGATCCTTCAAACAGATGTAGCCATACATGCTTCAAAATGACAATCTAAATGTTTCTAAAACTGAGGACTGTAAATAGTTTTAATAAAATACCTGAACTGAGGAACAGTTCAGGCTCTATTTCAAAATATTTAGAGATAAATTTCATTCTCTATCAATGAACAAAACCAAGCATACTATGTTTCAATAAAAAGAAGCTTTTAAGACATCGTTTTTCATGTTAGATAAAGGATATTGAAAGGCCATAATGGGATTACATTATAATCCACAGGTAAGAACAGGATTCATGTCAAAGCATTCTAGCTATAGTTTTATTAAGCTTCCCTCTTACTTTCAGAGATTAACTAGCAGGACAATATCTGACACCTGATATAGAAACAGAAAGGATTTTTGTGGTTTTCATTTTATATGTTTGACAGTAACACTAATGGAAGAGCTGTGAGCCGAACAGTTTTGAAAGGTTTACTCTCTGCAGTTTATGAGTTTGTTTAGAATATACTTTCAGAATAAAGTGCATTGTAAGAGCACATTTAAAAACTACATGATTCAAGTAGATTCAGGACTCACGAGCAATTTAGAAAACTTAATTGCTGTGATGTAAAAAAGAAATGGTTATATTTGATACGAAGAGTAGCCTTGTAGGTATGCTTTAGGTAAAGAATTTCTACTAAATATGTTTCCTGGATTTTTCCTTTCAAGGTTGAAAGAATAAGGGAGATTTCAGCATTTTCTTGAAGCATTAAGCAGTCAGAATAACATGTATGAACTGAATGTCTGTCCATATTAAGTCAAGTAATGAAAATGCTAAATTTCATCAGTATGGAATAAATTTTGTGCAGACACAGAAAATACAAGGATTGTAAAAAAACCTTCACATTGAATTTATAATAAATCCTGATATGACCTTAAGCACACAATCATCCCTTTCACATAAATGGCATGAAGACAAAGTAAAGACCTCCTAATCTGAGAAATCCTGCTTTGCCTCATTTGTATATTTTTGTTTTAATTTTCAAAGTCTAAGATGTGATTCTGCTCTCGACACAAATAAATGAGTGCTGCTGATTCAATTATTCTTAGTGTGCATGTGTGTCACTTCCAAAACAACTTGTACTGTTAATAGTTGCCACCTTCTGCTTGTTAAAATAGATAGTATAGAGAAGTAATTGTAATTCAAAAATTGTGTTTTCACAGCTGTTTTATTTTAAATATTGCTACTGGAAGGTAAGACAGAGACCCATCTGAAATCCCAAATGGGGTTCCGGGTGTATTTAGAGCAAGCCTGTCCCAAAGATCTCTGCTGCCATTGCAATGTTTTTTGAAATGTCTGTTTATTTTTAATTAGACACTGACAACATAGCAGTGAAACTACATGAGTCTTTATTACCCATGCTTCTGGATGGTGGGCCCTACTAGCCTTAGAGATGTAAGAATATACAAAGTCCTCTTGAAAAATAAAAAGTCCCTGTCCGTCAAACTTTAAATCTCTTTCATTGGCAGGTACTAAAGATCTTCAATCTATGAAGTACAAAGTGACTGTCTATCTTGGAGAATATAAAATATTATGGTTTATTGCAACAAGTAAAGGGAAAAAGTGAAATATCATATTTATGTTTGAATACTAATTTTATTACTATTATGCATTCTAATTGGTGATCTGTTACAACAGCATTGATACGGGGATTTTTCCTTTAAAATATAATTCAAACGAAAAAAAGCAGGGAGTCCTTTTTGTGTATTCTTCTATCTGTTCATTTTAGACACCTAACAAATTGTCCCCAATATTCTTATGATTCTTTATTAAGTGTGTGCTACAGCACAACAGCTTTTTTTTTTCCTTTTGTGCAACTTTACTGAAACTACAGTTTCACCTCTGTTCACCTCAGAGGTTTTGTACTAACCTCTGTTAGTACAAAAGAAATTCACATTACTTTGTCTTACATAACAGTAGAAACTACCATATCCATTTTGACAGACCTCTCACTATGGAAGTTCAAACTAGTTGTTATAACAGTAAACCTGTAACATACACAATACATATTTAAAGAAGCTATCTAAATTTGATATACAGACTCCAAGGGATATAAAAATAACCTCACTCCCATATAAATAATTTCCATTATTAAATTCTGGTAAAACACATACATCCTATATACCTTTCTTACCTTCAATTCTGATATTTTTTTTTTAAGGTTTACTCTGCTAAAATAGTTCAGTTTCACTACAGAATCTCTTCTCTAATGTAAAATTAATCTTAGTTATTTTTTTCCTCTTCCCCCATCACCATCATGTATTCTTGGCATTGCACTCTTCCTGCTACATAAATACTGCATAGCAGCTCATCGAGTTTGGTGTTTGATAGGAACATTCCAAAATCCAAGTATTTAATGGAAACTGAGCAAAGATACAATACTTAGTAGTGATGGCACAGAAGATGGGAAGCCAACCAAATGAATGAACATCAATTAAATTATTCCCTTTCCTTCCCCTTCCCCTTCCCCTTCCCTTTGAAGAAACACAGATAAATGCTGGTTCTGAGCCAGGAATATGATGTTGCAGTTTAATGTGAAACAACAGAACAAATTCATTTATTTGTTTGGTTCTTGTGGCCAAGGTCTATGGTATATTTGGAATTTTAAGGCACCTAAGCATTATGCAGGTATGACAAAAAACCCCAACATACTAAGGAAGTTATCTAATCTCAATAGAAATGACTAAATTTTGTGATTTTGGATAAGCAGTCTGTGCTTTTGATTTCTAAATATGGAAAAAGGAGTGTTATATAAGACATGTAAGCTACCGTATTGGCAGTCTTAGACTTGCTCTATGTTTGCCTAGGTTTGGTGAAATACCTCTGTGCATTGTTATGTTAGAATAAACAAATAGATTTATTGTCCTGTTCATGCTTTGCATTAAGCATTTGAGTAGTCTCATTGACACCAGGGGATTAAAGCTAAGGGTGTGCAACAGGTCTACATGGCTCAAGTATTTACTGTGAGATTATAATTCATAATTACTTTTAGCAGTTATAACACAGTTTCTACTTTCTATTAATAAATTAGCATTCCAGAGGCTAGAGCTTGATTTATACTACCCAAAATCAGCACACAGATGTTTCGGTGCTTACACAGCTCTTGATACTTGCTTCATGGGGTATTTGACTTCTCAGTAGTTCTGAAATTAAAATGCTTACTCATTCAAAATGCATAATTCAATTGAATAGGAAGAAAAAAGTTTGAATGCTGATTTTCTGTTTTCTATTATTTCTTCAACCCAAATATCTAATAATTAAAAAAAAAACCCAAACACATAAACTCCTTTTCATAATTAGCTGCTGAAATCTTCTTATATCTTCTTTCTTCACATACAAACATAGAATTCCTACATGCATTTACTGCAAAGGAAGGGAGCTATTTGACAGCCTTCCTGATTTTTGTGCAAGATAAAGCAGGGGTTGTACAGGTTGTCATAGTTCTCTGCCACAGTTCTGCTCTCAAAGGGTTGCCACAAGGGGAAAGAAAGTAATTTGATTTCCAGCTCCATGGAACTGTCGTTAATAATACTGAGGCTGCATAAAAGTGAGGACCTGCTGATATTTCTTCCCTAAAAATGAAGGGAGAGACTATAACTTCTGCAAGATCTATAATAAAGTGTTACACTAACATGTATCAGTGAACAGCTGCTGTGGCCTTATAACCTGGCATAAAATGTCAGTGTCTGATGCTGCTTTGCTAAGTCACTCATCTATCCTTGGGAATCTGCTTAAATGAGGAATTCTAGATAAAATGCTATTTACCTAAAGCTACTGTGTTCCTTCCATGTTAGCACAAATAAAATGTGGTAAGCCAGTCACATGCCCATCTCACCAAGGTTCACCCAGTGATCTGTGAGGCAAGCAATTCTGCCTGTCAGGTTTCCTTACACATTCAGGAAAAATGAGCACAACAGAAACTGACTTCAAGCAATACTCACTTCTGATTTGTTACTTTTCATCCCAGGTTTGAGCTACGCCCCATTACTTCCCATACACTGTTTCAGTGCTTGAACCTGTCAGAAAAAAATAGTGAAAAGTAGACATTTTCTAGTAGAGCACTGCAGACAGAGAACATAATAAATTTATTTTAATTCTTTATCCAAAGAACTATTAGTTTTCAAAGTGTTTGGAAAATATTATAAGTACCATTAAGGAGAAAAAGCATTTTTCTGTAAAAAGAACACATCTAGAAACTAAGTGTGAAACTTATAGATAGCTGAAGTTTGTAAATCTCAGTAATTTATAAGGAGTTTTAACACCAGTATATAAAAAAGGTTCAGATTATAGCATTGATCCAACATCTGGGAAAATAATGGTGAATTATCAGTAGTTCATGATCATGAGACTATTAGGATGGACCACACAGATTTGGTAGGCCATAAAGTGAATATTAGAAATACAGTATACCCAGATAGTTTAGCTTTCCTCAGGCTATTCCTACATGCAGGAGTAATTTTTTTAATGGGAGAAATAATTTTGTGGGCACCCCATCTAGGCTAGGTTCATGGTAACAGCCTTAACTTGTGCACTCAGGTAGGCAGCAGCAGTGTATTTCTTAACTAGTGCTTACACCCATCAACTTTTATGGTAAATTTAAAGTAGTCTAGAGAAATAATTCTCCTATTTGGATAAATGTCATTAGAGGACTCTGTAGCTTCCTAGTTCTTACAGTAGAATGTCTCCCAGGGTTCTAGTGTATTGTATCTATCTTCTAGTTTTATATGTTATATCTTTCAATGACATGATATTCATATCATATTACTTGCTCCTTTCAGTAGCTGTGGAAGAAGAATCTTCACTGTTTCATTTTTTCCGACTATTTTCCAATAAGAGTGCACACATATTTGGAAAGAAATAGTGTTCAGGTGTGGTTCTACTGTATGACATTTTCATTCTTTCTCCTTTTATTTATAAGTTTTCACTTTATCTCATTGACCATCCCACTGGAGCTGACACACAAAGGCACTTCGCTCGGACAACAAACAGCAGAACATCAGATGAATTTCTCATTATCCTCTGCACTGTTTGTGCTTTTACGCCATTCAGAGCTTATTTGCTTCTATAGTCATAGCTTTATTTCATGGGAGTCAGAGGCAGGATAAACAACTCCTCTGGTCCAAGGACTGGAGAAACTAAAGGCTGGCTGTTGGCCAATGAGTGTGACAACAAAAATGAGAGTATAGGCTAACTGGCAAGCTAGAGAAAATGGATACCAATGGATAGAGGACAAAGGATAAAAATTCCCGAAGCATCAGAGTCACCTTGGTAAACTGAGTAAAGGAAGTGCAAGGAGGGATACAGAAGTGAATTAAAAACAAAGTTCATAGCTGGAGGCCCTGTAGTGTGCTGTGGTGGGGATTAATTCTGAGACAAAATAGTTTTGAAGAATAACAGAAACAGTGGTAGTCTCCACAGGAATTAGAAAATTAAAGAACCTTCATCATTGCAAAAAATCTCATTTTTTCAGGGTTGAACTTCTCATTCCTCAACAGCATTTAGAAGTCAGCAGAAAATTTTTCTCACCTTTATGCCTTGCAAATTATGTCTTTGGTACAGGAAGGCTGATGGAGAACAACAACCTTACCTTTACCAAATATAAATCCAGAACACATCCACAAAAATTTGCACATTAAATATGGTTGTGATGGCTCTCGATTCACAAAGATACAGCAGCCCAGAAATCTGCAGTCTGAGTTTCAAATTAAAAGATAGCAATCATATGAAAGGACACAGAAGTTCAAAAGCTAACAGAGAATCTCATTAAAATGAACCATACTGCAAACATTTTGAGTTGAAGGGAAAAAAAGAAAATACAAAAATAAAGATATCTAAGACTAATACTTTTCATAAAAGCTCTATGATGCAACTTTACCACAAAACCCAGATCAGTTAGCCCTTCCACTAAATCTAACATATTGAGGCATATTAAAATGGTTTCAGTTCACCCTTACATAAAGGGAAGTTTCCTTCAACAAAAATCTCCCTAAGTATATTTATTCTTTTAATAAAGTTCCAAAGAATCTGTTGAATTTTCTGTAAAGGTTTGAGCCATAGTAATAAAATTTTAAAAATACCATTTTAATACTTCAAGTTCACAGCAGTACCAGGAGACTGAACATGGTACATCTGAGTCATTTCAGTATGAATTTAATAAACCTATTGTAGCCCTAATGTTTCATTACTTTATACCTACAAGAAAGGGACTGAGCTTTTAGACTGGTGCTTATTTTGCAGTCTGAGGCCCGTATATTCTGAGTCAGTTCACAGAGCTAATGTGTTCATGAATCTGAAAGATCAATGTTCAGTAGGTAAGGAAATTAGAGTCCTTGCAGCTCAGTATTTAGAAAGCCAGTCCTTTACCAGGATAAGAGCTGAAAGTAGACAAAAAAATGAAACGCTTGAGGACTATTGCTGAAGAGTACCTGACAAATGTCAGAAACCAAGGAGGAGGTAGCAGATAGGAACATTAATACTGCTTTCTGATTATTAAAACATTAAAGCTAAAATCAATCAAACCCTAAATAGCTGCTTATTAGTTCCAATTTCATCTTCTATATTTACAACTTTGAATATACAAGATCTAAAAAGAAGGTGACAAGTCAAACAGGGGATTCAAGCTATTTTATTTACAGTTAGCTGAGACAGACAGCCATGTGCTATTCTAACATTTACATAAAGAATACCAAAATTTTGAGTGGCAGTTACCTACGGCAGAAAAGGTGTAAAGGGGCAAAATCTCCTACCCATGGCAGATGTTCACAATACTTTTTGAAGTTTTAACATCTAACTCAAGAATATATATTAGATACTTTCATCCCCCTTTAGACCCACAGTTTGGACTCCTGAGGAAAGAACTTAACAGAGCTTCTTATTTAAATCAGTCGGACGATGTTGCCTATTTTTTTGCAGAATACCTGCATTGACCATGTTCACATGGAAAACCTGGATGCCAGGCTGCTGTAGCCTCAGGGAAATTAAACCCAGGTTTTACTGGTTCTACCCACCAGACATCAGGGTTATCTTGCTGACGTGGCCTGTACGTAGCAGGTGACGCAATATTTATGGGACCAGAATTAGGATAAAGTAGTTTAATTAGCAGGCTAGTAACCAAAAGGACCACCTGAGAGTATACTGGTCCACTTTACACTCAGACCTCCTTGGAATACATCTTTTTGCTCCAGCTACTGAATAATGTAAAATAATAATAGGTAAGAATCCAAGCGGAGGGAATAACTCTTTGATTCAGGCACTGCCAAGCTAAAGACAACCTGAAAGAGATCTCCCACCTCAGAAAGTTTCCTTTCATCACAAAATGTTTGTGGGCCAAGTGTGGAAAGGTTGATAGGTAACCTGTAGTTTGTTTTTGCAGAATCTGTTTTTACCTCTCATCTGTAGTTTGCTTTTACAGAAATACCATATGTTTGTACAGAATCTCTGGAAGTCCTGATGGTTTTAACTGAATTGTGTCTTTTAGGGATCAGTACTATCTCTGAAGCTTCTCTTTACTTAACAAGCTTTTCAACATTCAGATTCTGGTTTTTTTTTTTCTTTTTTTACTCCAAAGCAATTTATTTCCACAGAAAGCTATCCTTAATTTAATAATTCTGGAAGAATTATGTGATTAAACTGAAAGAACTATGTGATTAAACAGATTTATAGATCTATCTGGAATCACTCAATTAAGACAGTTAAGTTTTTTCTCCCCATATTTTACACAAACAAACCAAGAAAAAATGAAACTCTTTTGCTTGCCTGAGATGATACAGGAAACTGGATGGGCAGAATCAAGAATATTCTTTTAATTCCTAACTCAGTGCTGTTTCTGAATACATAGAGATGGTTTGTGCTTGAAAATACGGTATCTACAGGAAACTCACCTATGAATCAATGCCAAATTCAGCAGATGAAAATAGGGCCAAGAGATAAATGCAGCTTCTGACATCAGCTCAGATTCTTTCTTCATTTTTCACAGAGAGAAGTGATTGCTGATTGGTATAAATAATCTTAACTGATTCAATTATGTGAGCAGGGAAATCTATATCCAGTGCTTCCTTCCATATTTACAGATGACATCAAGTAGCAGAAAATCTTGCTAATGATCAATAAAGCTCATTTAAACTCACTGATTACACTCATACACTTTTCCATCAAAGAGGTTTAAATTAAATATCTTAACTGAAGTTTCTAAATTCATTCAAAATAATTCTATCTGCTCAAGAACATATCAGAAGTCCTATTATTTTAATGGCTGGGTACATTACTGAATTCATGGTCAGTGAATGAATCATCAAAGAATTGAGGAGGATGTAGATCACAGTAGTGGATATGTCATTTAATATGAATCTTTAAAGTCTGTTCATGTGTTCACAGTGTTTCAGAGGTAATTGTTGATGGGTAAATATAGATTTTACACTAAAAGTGATGTAAAAAATCTGCATATCGAACAGCTTTGTAATGACTTTCTTAATATTTAAAACCTTAACCTTAATAATTTTGCATACAGATGAACATGCTGATATGAACATTTCCTCGTATTGCCCAGTTCCACAGCATCAAGTACATCTGTGCATTTCCAACACACTTCACCACATTTTTTCTGAGGTTACTGTGATGAATCATCAATTCAAACAGATGATCACAGTTTTCATGACTTACCTTCATTACCTAGGAGTTGCCACAGGTTTTCTCAGTCTATCCAGGAGATCCTGTATAATCACCCCAACTGCAGTATTGTTGAAAGAGACCCTGCTATTTTGCTACACACTTTCCTTTGATTTTACGGCTTACGTGGAAATAAAATGAGACTTGTACAGACAACCCCAGAAATAACCTACCATCTCTTTCTTTACCATCTGCCTCAGAGAAACCTTTTTATTGGAGGAGATGAAGCTATCAGAAGTTTTAGGACTGGGGATGCAGATATAAAAAATTATGCACAAAATTTTACTGTTGGGTTAAAGTATCCACAAGTCCTTGCATATAACTAAATACTTCTCACTGGTGGTGCATATTTTCTCAAGTGAGATATATTGTCTCATTTTTGAAGACAAGGTGGCAAAAAGAAATGGAACAAGGATAGGATACTTTTTCTCACTGAAGGGATTCTGCTAACTTAATTCAGAAGTGTTAGAAAAGGATTCTTCTTTAACTGCCCCAAAAAACATTACCAAATGAAATCTTTGTTACTACATTTTGTCCTAGATGTAAAAGAAAACATATTGCTTTAATTGTGAATCTGTTAAGGGCAAATGCAAGCTGCTGTTCTTGGTGCTAAACTGATGCATATGGTGGTCAACATCAGTCAGTTTTCCAAACAGCTGTTTATCACAGGTGACCATGTTTCAGCAGGCCCACACACTGAGCTTAAATAAAACACCATGCAATTCATGTAAAGTAATTTTCTATCTTTATCATGCTTCCATTTTTTTCTATTCCACTTCTCCAAAGAAAGAGGGTTAGACTGGATCAATCCTGGTAGTACCTCCTTTACTTACCTAAAGATCAATGAGACACTTTCTCTTTACATTGCTACTCAATTTTCATTTCTTTAAAATAAGGAATGTTGTTTATTTTGCAAACACAAAGCTCTGGAAAT
The DNA here is from genome assembly GCF_022539395.1 of Myiozetetes cayanensis. Lineage (NCBI taxonomy): Eukaryota > Metazoa > Chordata > Aves > Passeriformes > Tyrannidae > Myiozetetes > Myiozetetes cayanensis. Next base: position 26,805,281 of record NW_026086604.1, on the reverse strand, counting down.
CAAGCCTAAGTTCTTCCTGTCACTGTGCAGTGATACTAAATTGCAGGTCACCTTCTACATCACAGTAAACTCTTTTATATTTAGAACAGACATACTTTCATGTAGCTGTCTGTTATATACGGAACTAATAAATGCAGTAAACTAAGTAATCTCAAAGAGATGTATTTATTTGCAGTGTTTTACTTTTGTTGACAATTTTGGACAAGCCTACAGTTATCAGCTTTACAGGGCAATTATAATTTCCTCAAAATTCTGAAGTGAAATTGAACAATTTCAACTCCACTCTTTTCATCTCTTAGAGTATCCCTATCAGACAGCCTACTCAGCACTAAGTTCAGGGAACTGCAGTCCTCTCAGCTTCTGTTCTTCAGTCATCCTTGCTCTCTTCTTATGATTGAAAATTCAGAGCCTAAACCAGTCAAAAGAGACTGAACAAACTTTGTAGACATACACAGTAAATGAATAATTTCTCAGTGGGAAGAAAGAATAGAAAGTGCTTACTTTATAAACTAAATAGACTTTTAACAGAAATAATTCACTTCCAACAGTAGTGAAGAATTTGGGACTAAGCAATAATCAGATAGAAAGGAAGGAAAGGCCAAAAGATAAGAAAGGCACTAGAGTTCTTGGAGACTGTAGCCCAAATTTCCTGCTTGACCTTTCATATACCAGCAAATTACCATGGTTGTTGTAACTTTTGGTTGATAAGATGTCTAAAACAAAAAAGCTAAACTTGGTTTAAGACTTCCTATGCAGCTAAAGACAAACATCAAGCACTCATAAACAATATCCTGATTCTGTTTTCTCACCATGTAGATTTTTGTATTATAGATTCAAGGCGTAAAATTACTAAAAGAACCTGTAGCACCATTTGTTACTATCAAGCAGTTACACTTTCCAACAAAGAAGTGGCTTCATTTCAGCAATAAGAAAGCTGTTTTACAGTCTAAATATGAGCATCTTAGGGAACATTTCAAGGCAGCACCTGGAAATCAATTATGTAAGAAGAATTAAGTTAACTCATGTTGCTTGAGGCCGAGCACAAATAAAGACAAGTTTTTAATTGCTCAAATGCTTTAAAATTCTCCTACCCATGACTTTTTCAAACCTATTAAAACAAAAGAAACAAAATCAAATACAATTTGCAATTCAGGGTCACATAAATAATTTCTGATTGTTGGTGATAATATTAATTTGTGTCAGAAAATAAGACATTTTGTCTCTTGTTTTACAGGTTACTCAGTAATATTCCACCTTTGTTGTGTTATCATCTATAGATTTTGAAATTTTTTACAGTACTGAATATATATTGCCACTAGATAGACGAAAGCCAAAACATAAAAAAGTAATGGCCTCATCCAATGCCTCTTCAAGCCAGTGGTGGTCCCTCTGGTAACTCAGGTGGGAAGTGAACTAGACAAAAAAATATTTACTCAAGGTTATTCAACACTATTCAACAGCAGATGGAATTACTAGCATTTTGCAATTACAATTTTCATGGTCTGTCTATGGGATAACGTCTGTTGCCTACTGAGGGAGAAAATCAAGTTAGAAACAGAGATTAGGCACAAAAAATATTTAAAAACTAGAAAAGGTTTCTATATTAATTTGTGCAACATTCTTTTGGCACTGCATTGTATTCTGACTTTAATAATTTTTCTAGCAGCTCAAACATTAAAATCAACAGTAGCTAAGAAGACAAAGAAATACTTCCTCTTCATCTTCACCACTATCCATTCTGAACTGCATTCTTACCACTGTTTTTCCTACAAATCTTCATTCTGAGCTTGTCAAGTACCTCTATTATCAATTGTCAGAGGTTTCTATGGAGGTTTTTAAAGGGGTTCTTGTTCTATTGCAATTTCTCCAAGTAAAGCAAATGAAGGTTACAGAGAAGAGGCTGACACTGAAGACACACGGAGTATAGTGTACCAAAATGTACAGCTTTATTTTGAGAACTTTAAATGGAGAAACCAATCTAATTTCTTTTTTTTTTTTTTTCAATTTGACTTGTATATAAGCATGAGAGACATTTTGTTATTGGAACTTGTGGGGGTTTTTTCTGGTGTAGAGATATATCTGTTCCTTCTGCTCAAAAAAAAAAAAAAAAAAAGCATTGCAGAGATTACAAAATAAACCAACCCTTCAAAGTATCTCTGTAAAAAAATTTGGATAATTTAAGTTAAATTCTGAAAGCAAAATGCTACTTTACCTATTTTCATAGGTGACCTGTCACCTCTAACTTTCAAGTTCACTTGTCACAGCTCAGCAAAGCACTACAGTATTTTAATCTCTTTTGGAGACATTTCATAGCCTAGACAAGTAGTGGTCTATGTTCCTGACAAGCAAGGTAGGTGCTTAGAATTACTGTGAAAATCAGATTGTTGACTTCAATCAACATCCTTAAATGGATAACTAATACTTACAGCAAAATAAACTAATTAATTATCTGTTTGTGTTTCAGAAACACTTGCAGCACAGTGTAACCCACCAACTGCAAATAGGTGCACAACATTAACAATCATGTGATTGAGAATGAATAACCAACATGTTTTTCTCTATGATTTTCTATTCTCTTTGACATATTTGTACTTACATACATATGTGTTTGTGATGGCCAAGGCTTTCAGCTTCCATGGCATGGTAGCATGTGCTTTCTGACTGTCTTTGGTTTCTGACTGTGCCACAGTTGATCTTTATGCCATATGGGAGTATATCCATAAAGTAATAACAAGGTATTTCAGATTGCACTGTGCAGCAGACATGGGAATGGAGGAAGGGGAGACGAGAACAAAACATACAACAAAGCACAACAGCTTTGAAGACAGAACTCTTGCCTACATCATGGGGCAGAAAGCTTTCTAGCCATAAATAGCAATGGGACAGTGTTGTCCCAGTGGTTGGGTCAACAAAGAACCTGGGCACAGTTGTCATATCTATAAGTCATGCGAGTAAGTTGAAAGTCAACAGGCACCTCTAAGTAATGCAAAAGGTTCTCAGAAATGCATTTGTTATATGCGCTATTCTACACTATTGAGCTTTCAATGATACCTTTGTAACATTTCAGGGTATCCATATTAAAGCAAGACACAGGAAAATGTGAAACTTTTCACATTATCTATTTCTATTGTTGTATATCTATTTTATATTTTCTATAGTATTTTCCATTGGGGACTTCCTGGAATACTTCAGTGACTGTTCTGACCTTATTTTTGACATTGATTCAGATGTTGATTGACTACCTGCAATTATGGAGGAATTACAGTAGGAGAAGTAATTCAGCTCCTGAGATGTGACTGAGTTTTGTCCTCTCAAATGAATTTTAAACTAATCTCTTGTCACACACCAAGAAATAATTTCAAACAACAGGCCTTTCAGATACAGTTATTGAATTGCTGTCAAAACCTATTAAACCATCTACTCAAAGATCTCACTACAAAAATTTTAGAGAATTTATTTCTTGGCCAAGTAAAGGAATTGAAAATTCCACTGAGGAAGTGTCCACTCTGATTATAGATTTTCTGTCAGGGTAAATTTTTTCAATTTGCAATTAAAATACTCGGTTAAAATTTATCATGTTTTTCTCCTCTTTTCAGACTTGAAAACAAGTATGTTATTTCAGTATGGGAGGGTAATGTAGGTTTATGCTTTAATTTTCTCTTTAATATTTGCTTAAAGGAGAAATGATTTCTTTACAAAGTAAAGAAATGTGCTAGTACTGTGCAGGTAGACCTAAAGTTTCAGAAAGCATAGGTCCTAGCTTTAAAACAATATTAATGCTGGTGAATTAAAGGAATATGAACAGACTTGTTCATGGAAATTATTTGTGGAAGTTTAGCACCTTGCTTGTGTCCAGGTTTTTAATGCTTTTAATAATTATATAAACTACTGATTTTTTTTAATAAAAAAGTAAACTTTAAAGCTTCTATATTTTCAGCGTAGAATGGCTTAGGTTAAACACAGCAAAAACTATTATGACTCCTGTATTTTAAGAACTTAAGAATGCTACCTTAAGACTAAGAACGTGTAAAGAGCAGTGAATAAAATTATGAGTGCTACAGGTGGGAATGGAAGGCTTAGACAAAGTTATTAAAAAGCAAGGCCTAATGGGTGAGTCTCAAGGTACAGAAAGGATTCCCTTGCTTTATAAACCCCTTCTTAGGGAGGAGTCTAGGTGCAGCTAAACCCAATCTTAGTCTGAGCTTATGTTAATGGTTTGAATTTACGGAATTATAGAGGTATGATTGAACAACTTTTGTCCCACAGGTTTTAATGATTGGCAAAATGAGAGTAATTATATAAAATGAATATTTTTTCAATTGATCAGAAAAAAAAGATCTTAATCAGAACTATTTACTACAGAATATAAACACTAAAAATCTACTAGTAGAGTATAACATAGCACAAAGTATTACAGTGCACTATAACAAAGCAATTATTGAAGCAGTTATATTATAGCTAGCAAAAAGAAGTAATTACTAAGTAGAGATCTGATGTAACTCACCTATACCAATGTTTATGGAGAGATCTCTTTCTCTCAACCTCGAGGAGTATCCTTGGGAGGCGTCCACAGCCCAAAGGGGGAATCTCCACACATACACCCCAAGAAGGGTTATGTCAGAAGAACCTGACTACAATGAGAGGGGACTGAACTTTTATAGGGCGAAGTGACTGACTGCTAATCACACATTTACAGGCCAACTGTCAGCTTATCTGTCAAATCAGACTTCAAAAAGCAGGGTATGTTTCAAAATTTGATGAACCAGGGTGGTTTTAACATAATTAACACCAAGACAACACCCTGGCTCCAACAGTTGATCTTGCATGATAGCTTGATTGATAGCTTGATTGGATTTTAGGTCTTATCAGTGTGGGTCTATCCTGCCACAGTGAGGACAAATTAAAATTAAACATATAAAGTGTATCATATTTTTGTAAGAAACTGGGATTCTTACAAAACAACAGGGATGTATGATGTAGAGAAATATTTAGACGTAACACAGAGAGAACTACAAAACATCTTATTGGGCAATGTGAAGGCATCTTGAGTCTGTACATCCTGATTTTGTTGGATGCTTGTTTCAAAGATCTCTCTAGAGGTACTCATGGAAATATGGGGATGTGTGTATACACAGATATATGAAATAGAAAACTGAGACAGAATTAATTAGATTATTAAAATAACAGAATCATTAGTATCTCTAAGGACTTTTCTAAATGGGGCAGAGTTATTATTTGATCTATCCCTGTATGACTTCTCTGGAAGTATTTATAAGCAGTTCAACATTATTGCTCTAAAAATAGTGCAGTGAGAGGTGATTTTTATCCTTTCTGGCTGTCAACTGATTATCTGGTTTTTCATACCTAATACAGGTTGTAGTTAATTTTTTTTTCTTCATACTGACTCACAGTTTTGTGATTTTGTGAAAATAGCATTGATCATGATTATTCCCCACTATTCCTTGCAAGATAAATTTAATTTAATTTAATGTGATTTAACTTTATTTTATGTTGAATGTGTCACGTTTTTTATTTCAAGAGACATAGGTTAGAAGTATCTGACAACTTTGCCTTACAGCAACAGGTTGATCTGGGATGTAAAAAAAGCAAAATTTTCACCTATTTGAACTCTATCACCATATGTCAATCTTCCATTTAGTTTGTCTCCTGTGAAGATGATTGTAGAGTTTTAATACATGAGATTTTATTCTACTTCACCAGTGGCTTTCAAAGTTATTCTTAAAAAAAAAAAAGAAAAAGAAAAAGAATTGTTTTATAGAAGTGAGTAGCTCAGGTCAGCAAAACCTAATGGACTCAGGAGAATACATCGTAGTGAAAGTCAATGGGATTTAGACTACATCTATATTTCAGACTACAAGGACAGGGAGAATAAAAGCTACTATAATGTGTATTTGTGATTTTACTGTAAAGTATTAGTCAAGGTTAATAGGTAACAATTAAGCTTGACTCCATCTTTCTCCCCTGCTGGACTTGTAGACTTGGAAATTAACTGAGTCAGACTCATTTTGTTCAGTTGCTGAAGTCCAGCTTTGATTACTATGGGTAAAGCCATCAGTCCCTGTAGAGGCACATTGAAATCAACAAATAATCAACAAATGCAGGGAGATCTGTACTTAAAATAGTTGCTAGATTTTGAATATTGAGTGACTGATCTTTGACTAAAAGAGGTGCTTATATAACCCATTGTTCCCTTCATGGAAAATGAATTGATCCATGTTTAAACTTATCCATAATTTCCAGTATCTGACTCTACAGAAGTAAGATAGAATTTTAAAAAGTAGAACAGAGACATTGTGGATTGAACTTTATCAGCAAAAGAAAGAGTGCCATTAGTCATTATTAGTGCATTTCTTCTTTCCTTCTACCATAATCATGCTTTTAGATTGATGAGAGGAAGACAAAACTGACATATTTTCTTTCTCTCTTTGGAGCACTTGTTTTCAATGATCAGACCAAACTACCACTGGAAGAGCTGATGGCTTTGTATAACTAATGATTTCAGAAAGAAGCTATTTGTATCCCTCTTCTAAGCAGTTGCTCTTAGATATGATGTTGAGTGAAAGAAAAAAACAAGAAAAATATCAAAGCAAAAAAATTTCAATAAGAAGAAGGAAAGAATATCTGTTAAACTAAGAAGAAACCCAAGTAGGCAAGAAGCAGAGGCAGTCACCAATCTGGGAAATGTTAGTGGTAACAGACCTTCCAAGTCTCAACAAATTTAGGAGAGGTATCAACTCTTTAACTATGGAGTCAGTATTATATTTCAAAGAAAAGGCACTGTATCTTTTTCCTCTGTGTAAGTATCTCACAGGTGTCTGTATGGCAGAATTGTCCCATAAAAAATGGAAATACCTCATCACAGAGATAATATTACTCTGAGATAACCACAAAGAAGAAAAATTTTAAGACTGGGCACCCTGACCTTACCTAGAGTGATCAGCTAATCAAATTGTGCAAGACTTCAGATAGACTTCTGCACCCCTGCCTTCTGCAACTGCAGAAAATGTCTGAACTGTATAAATGAACATCTACATACAGATAGTGAAATATATACTCACTAGTTTATAAAAATTTACAAGCTCTACTTCTCTATCTTTAAGATTGAAGAGTCTATAAATTCCATAAAGCGCGTAAGGAGATTAAGCACTTAAGAAATTGTAAGAAGTTGTAAACTCCACAAACCAAAGGAACGTAATAGTATAGAGGAAGGAGGAGAGGAAGGAAGAAAACATGGCTGGTAGGACAGAGAGAAGGTGGCAGTGGAAGAGGCAGGGAAGGAAACACAGATTTGTTTTGCATAGCTGAAATTACACTTACTTTAAGAGAGCATATCCGCACCTGTTCTTCTTTGATCTTTTTGCTTTTATTGGTAATGCTGAAGGAAGATGAGGATTGTCTTCCACAGATTCCTCATTGCCACTAGTAAAATAATTTCTCTGAAGATGAACTGTGTTTTTGAATTTTTAAATAATGTTGTCCTTCATGGTAATCCACATACTTATTACTCTTCCTGAAAAGCAGTCTGAACTAGAACACATGACAACATAATGCAGTAGAGTTTAAAGAATGAAAGGAAGAAATTTTATTAATTAAAAAAAAAAATAAATCAATGTAGCCTGTTTCTGAACAGTTTAACAGCTTTTGGTGAGAATAGAGACATGTTCAGCATGTATAGAATTGTGAAGGTTCCAAGGACAGAACAAAGAATATTTTTACTAATGTTTCACTAATATATGAGTAGAGTTTAAACCAATTTAAGGATTGTCCTAGTTTTCCTTGCTGCAAAAGAAAAGACCCCCAATGTCAGACAGGAAATGTTAAAAGATGAAGACACCTATAGTAGGACTTGGATGGAAATCATAGAATCATAGAATCATAGAATAGATTGGGTTGGAAAAGACCTCCAAGATCATCAAGTCCAACCCCTGATCCAACTCTAATTACTATATCATGGCACTAAGGGCCATGTCCAATCTCTTTTTAAAAACTTCCAGGGATGGTGAATCCACCACCTCTCTGGGCAGGCCGTTCCAATGCCTGATCACCCTCTCTGTAAAGAATTTCTTCCTAACATCTAACCTAAACCTCCCCTGGCAGAGCTTGAGCCCATGTCCCCTTGTCCTGTTGTTGGTTGCCTGGGATAAGAGACCAACCCCCACCTGGCTATAACTTCCCTTCAGGTAGTTGAAGAGAGTGATGAGGTCACTCTAAGCCTTCTCTTCTCTAGACTAAACAACCCCAGCTCCCTCAGCCTCTCCTCGTAGGACTTGTGCTCAAGTCCCTTCACCAGCCTCGTTGCTCTTCTCTGGACCCGCTCCAGCACCTCAATATCCTTCCTGAACTGAGGGGCCCAGAGCTGAACACAATACTCAAGGTGCGGCCTCACCAACGCAGAGTACAGGGGAAGGATCACTTCCCTGCTCCTGCTGGCCACACTGTTCTTGATGCAGGCCAGGATGCCATTGGCCTTCTTGGCCACCTGGGCACACTGCTGGCTCATGTTCAGCTTCCTGTCAATCAGCACCCCTAGGTCCCTTTCCACCTGGCTGCTCTCCAGCCACTCTGTGCCCAGCCTGTAGCGCTGCAGGGGGTTGTTGTGGCCAAAGTGCAGGACCCGGCACTTGGCCTTGTTGAACTTCATCCCATTGGAGTCAGCCCAACTCTCCAGTCTGTCCAGATCCCTCTGCAGAGCCCTCCTGCCTTCTGGTAGGTTGACACTCCCTCCCAACTTGGAGAAGTTTTAGACCATCATCTGAGGAGGTGTCTCATACCCTAAAGGCCCTGCCATATAACACATTACCAGAAAATTAGAAGCAATATTCTCTGTTTACTGATGCATCCTGTTGTATTCTGCAAAACCATCAGAGGTGTAAAGCTGCTGTGTGGAGTCAAATACAAGAATTTACAGAATCTTCTGAAGGAAAAGTTGAATTGAGTTGGTCTGCAGAAGAAAAAAGAGGTGGGAGTTTTCTGGTTTTGAAGGGGTGCATTGCTTGTAGACTGGATGGGCATTGGTCTGTTTGTGGAAGCTGTAAAGTGATTGCTTTTCCATCACTTGCATTTTTTTCTCTTTCCTTCACCTTTTAAACTGTCCTTGTCACCTATTAAAACACTTTTAAAGAAGTTTTCTCACTTTTACTTCTTCATGTTCTCTCTTCTAGTTGAGCAGGGGAAAGGAGGGAGAGAACAGCTGTGTGGGTGATATTCAGGGTCAATCCACATCACAAATCACATAGGCCTTTGTAAAGGATAATCATTTTCATGTTTGTGCTCCATTCAGAATGTGGAAAGATGGAAGAATATGGAGCCATATTTTGTCTCTTAAGATGTGTGGGTGGATCTGTAGTTCTTAGTGATACCATTCTAGCCTTGACTTCAGTGCTCCAGTTTTTGAGAAAGATGAAAGCATATCTTCCAGTTTTGTAGCTTGTGACTTAGAAAATAATTTCTATAGATCACTGCCTCACTACCTATGTTTCTGAAAGAAGGAGTGTAGATGCTTCACTTGGTAGAAGTCAGATGCTGTAGCCTCTCGTGAATTTGGTCAGCAGTTTCTGTTGAAATCAATATAAAGACTTCACAGATGGTCAGCTAACACTACAAAATAGAAACAAATTTTGTAATCATATGAGGATTTCTCAATCAGGATCAAACTATTAAAGAAAAAACAAAATTAACAAAACATAATTGAGCCACATAAGTTATTAGAAGGACACGAATTAAAGATTCATTTTAAGACATGGAAACATTTGGTTCAGGACTAACCTCTACCATAGAAGTGTAATTTGTTTTAAGAAATACATTGTTTACTGCAATGGAAGTTTGTTGAAAATGGAGTCTCAGCATTACCAGGGCCTGTAATGCATAATTTTCTATTATTGTATTCACAATGTGTTAATCTTAGGAAGCCTAAAAGAAGAGCAGAAAAATAATCTGTTTTAACAGATGATAGTCAAATATTTGAAGTTCCTTTTTGTCTTAGTATCTATTTTTCTCTTAATTCTACATTTTTTAAAAACTTCTCATCCTAACAAGTTGGAAAAAAATCTACAAAATTACTTCTCTTGGAATGGAGGAATTAAAGGATAATATAGAAAAGTACTTATCTCAGGCATTATGATATTCAAGATTGGTGTGATAAAACTTACTAATGAAAACAGCAACATATACACTGCTACTTCTTATAGTTTGTAAGGACTTTTTCAAAGTATATTTTTAACTTTCTTTTGAGAAATTATGCATGTTACAGATCTTTAATAGATTTTCTGATTTACTAATCGATATTTGAATCATTGCTGAACTTGAAGTTATCTGATAGTCCAGGACAGAGTGTATTTCACAATGGTGTTTGAATGAATATGACACAATCTGTTTTATTGAATATTAACTATCAAGTCTTCTCAACTAAAATTATTTGAGTCCCTTCCCTCACATTCTTTTCCCAGAATTACTAAAACCCCAAGAAAAAAAAATGATGCGTTCAATAATTATGTGTTTACAAGTAGATTCTTCCCATCACCATGTCTAAGAGAATTGCTTTTGCAGCTTCTAACTATACAGATGAAATCACGTGAGCATGTCACCTTTAAGGAAGTCTGCCTGCTTGTAGGGTTAACATACAGCCCTGGGCAATACCAAGCTGTAGCTACCTAAAACTAGCCTGAAGTTTAAGTGAATACTTTGATAAAATAATAAATGTTATTTAACAATTAGAAGCAATTAAGGAAAGAAAAAAAAAATACTTGAAATATATAGGAAAAGGAAAGAAATGCCCTGTAAATGAAAATACCCATTAGAAGAGGGTTCTTTTGGTACTTGATATGTGCTGTTGATGCCATCAGCAGCTGAATTCTTCCTGTCCTGAAGACAACATTCTGGGCCTGTGACCAGCAAATTTTTGCTGTGGGAAGACAAAAAGGGGAGGAATGGGAAGTGAAGCTCTGGGATGGAGTGAACTCTCCTCATATCTGATGGAAGTGTCAACTGCCTCTCCCAGGCCCTGGCATAGATGAGGCAAAAAAGCTGTGGCCCTTTCAGCAGCTGCCCTTGTAAAGCTGCTCTGCTAAGGAACAAATGGCTTTGTCTGAAGCTGGCACTGCTGCTTGGATGTTTGCACCTTTTCTGTGTACTCTACTGCATAATGTTCAACAGAAGGTAATCAAACCAACTTATAGTGATACGTCAATAGAATTTGCAAACACGTCTTTAATAGTGACCTAACTTCAGTTTCATTGATATCACATTCATCAGATATAAGCTTTACAGATAATTCCAGTTGAAGAGCCAAGCCTTTGCTGAGCACTTTTGAGAATCCTACTTTAATGATATGAGTCTTAATTAATAAGGTAGAAGACATTTAGACCCTGAGATTAGCTCAGCTGGTTGGAGCATCGTGCTAATAATGCAAAGTTTGTGGGTTAGATCCCCATATGGGCCATTCACTTATGAGTTGGACTTGATGATCCTTGTGGTCCCTTCCAACTCAGAATATTCTGTGATTCTGTAATTTCCTACAATCTGGGAACTTTGGCCAAACAATAAACTGAGTTTCTTGTGGAGCTCTTGGGAAAGCTTTGGTTGAATAAGGTCATGAATCAGGTGATGTTCATTCAATCTGTTACTGTAGTCATGAATCACAAGCAAATTGCTCTGCGTGGTGGTTTTAAGTGAAAACCAAATTGAATTAGTAAAAGCTACTTATACTTTATACTTATAGTTTATTTTTTTAAAAGAAATCAAAATAAATTTACCAGGAGTGTACTCACACGAGGAAAAACTGGGAAGGTTTTTTGTGCGAACCCTCATAAACTAATTTTTCAGTATTAATATTAAGTAATTACTAAAAACTGAGAAATAAATTAAGAGTATACTTGAAGTAAAGCAGAATTTCAGCTTACTTGATAAAATAAGGAGAATCTGGGAACAAAGGGCAATTAAGAAAAGTACCTTTTGTACTCCTTTTGATTTTACTTAGCTGGTCTCAATTTCAACTTCAGAAATACTAACAACAGCATATCATTTGTCAAGACTTAGACATTACCTATAAGGTCAAGATGTACAACCAACCCCTGAAATCTTAATTTACACTGCAGAGTTATATAACCAAGATCACCTGAAACTGGGAGAAAATACTACAGTACAAGTCCAGGTAGACAGGAGTGACATAGCCTAGAAAGAATAGCACAGCCCTGGCTAATTACAGCTGTGCATCTCCAGTATTGCTTGAGGTAGCCTGTATAAGCTGTGTTTTCTAGCTCAAATGTGCATCTTGACACTTGGCATTTTATTACATGGACAAACTTCAAGTTTAATAGGTGCTGTGTTTATTTTCCAGCTGTGTTTCAGAGATTCTTTTATGTCTGTTCTGGGTTTCTCTGACACCCGTATTTTTTATTGTCTTTAAACAGCGTTACCACTTCAAGTGGTACTGAGGAATATTCTCTATGCCATGTTTCTGAATTCCATATCTCATTCCAGACAACTGGGTCATCATACAGCCTTTTTGTTCAGGGTTTTCAGATTTGAATGTTGCTGCAGACAATTCCTGATGCTTCTCTCAGGATTAGAGGATTTCAGAAAGTTTTCTCATTACAGTTAATTTATTTTTGCTTCCTAGGATTTGAATTTTCACTTTTCATTATTCTTTCAATTTCTTAATTTAAAATTTCTATATTATATAGATAACTAACTATTAAGTCAACAATTGTAATCAGAAAAATTAAAACTTATAGCTGTCCTTGTTTTGAAAGCGGAGGTCAGTCTTCAATTCACAGGGGCTGGTATAAACACTATTTTATCCCAGACAATTACTCTGACATTGATGCCTATTTCTCCTGCAATTCTAGTTCTTCATTCCAAAACTAATAGCAATCTTCAACAGGCTTGTTCTCTCTGTCCCTGTACCACTTGATTGTCCTCACAATAATCAGTTCATTCTTCTCCGGTCAATACTTTCAGAGTCAGGCCAGGGCTCTAAAGTATGATGTCATATGTACCTGCTACGAGCCATTCCCTCTTGTAAATTATTCTTTCTTCACTGCTAAGGTCCCCAGTCCCTATTCATTCTATGGAATATTCCCGGTGGCTAAAATAACCTTAAATGAATGTACTAACACAAATGTGTTAACCACATAAAGGAATACATTTCTGTATCAAATTCAAGTCGTATTTTTTAAAAAAATATAAGGAAGAAAAAAAAAAAGGAGTTCATAATGTGCCCTAAGTACAGCAACCCTGCTCAGGGAATCCATTAAGAATGTGTTCATGTTCCACTTAATTGTCTGTCAGCGTAGTTTTCTTTCATTCTTTATCATGTAACAACAGAGTAGAGTTTATTGAAAATAGATGAAGTCACCCAGGGCAGAGCTGCAGAGCTGTGTGTAATAGTCAAGTGTGTCTGCATTATTTCTATTCTCCCCATACAGCCCCTGTGTAATACACTGGGGAGCAGGAATGAAGGGGAGCTGCCCCTCCTGCTCTCAGCCTCCATCACACCTGTGCTCGTACCTAATGTCAGGATCATCACCACTATCAGGTTGGTTTGTTTCTTCAGTACTCTCAGGCTTGAAGTCCCTGGACTTCAAGCAGGAACAAGTGCTCTCCTATGGGTGGAAATTTCTTATGCTTGATTGCTGTTGAAGACTGAGAAGTGAGAAAGCAGACAGTGCAGATACTAAAGGATGCTTTTCATTCTATAACAGTAAGAGAACAGTATCATCCTTTATTGGTTCTAACCTCTAAAATTAGCACAAATAGTTTATTTCTATATTAAGAAACTCTAAAACTATACTTAGAAGTGATGTTAATTCTTCAAATTCAGTCAGAAGTTTCAATATTTTAAGGTATATCTACCAAGTTTATCTACCTGAAATCCCTGTATAATTACCTGCGATTACCTGGGTAATCCCACTATTTGACCCTGAAGGGGCTGCAGATAAGAGCAATAAAAGGGCTCACCACATGACAGCTGCATCTGAAGATAAACCTGGATCATCCATCTGCCAGAGATAAATTTTTGCAAGTCTTCAAGGAATGGGGTTGGCTGAGAAGATGAGGGAAGGGACAGATGGCAACATTTGGCACTAATGACATTCAGCCTACTCTATCAGAAAGATCTGTAGAAGAGTTGAACTTATCTGGAATTTGCAGCACAGCCACAGAATGATGCCTTCTGTAGGGAGGCTTAGTGGCAGTCCCTGACAACTTCACCTGAAGCAAAAATTTTAAGAATTGGTCATCAGGTAGCTATTGGAAGCAAGAAAGCCACATGAAAACCAAACACACTCTCAGGGATATAAAAGCTATATCTGAATAAGAAAACATAAAATACATGCTGTTGGAAAAGATTATGCTGCTAGAACCAAAGACAGTAGTAGTGCCCTATGAACACAGTTACGAGGACATAATAGTTCCTCTCCATCAGCTGAAAGAGATCAGTTGAAACCCTGGAACTGATGTAGTGCTGTCATCCCACTGATTGCAGAGAAGCTCATACTGGTATCTCTTCTTGGGGCACATTGACTTGAACACAACATTGTCCCAGTGTCCTCTTGTCCATTGCTGACAAGAATTTTTTTAAAGAAGGTTAGACTGGAAAACAGGCAGAAGAGATATATGTCTGCAGGTGCTTGGCCATATAAGGCTACTCCTGCATTCTGTCTTTATGAAGCATCTCTCCCCGAGATTTCATAATTAAAGACCATCTAAGTGCAATTAAAAAGGCCAAATTAATGATTAGTAACAAACAATGGGCAATTTTTCTTTTACTGAGCAGCATTACAGTACTGTGTGTACTTAACAGAAGGGGCAGGCAATGAAATATGATAGACTAAAAAGAAATCAGAGGTTCACTGTGGTAATATGTCATTGGTAGTAATTGTGCCATAAAATGAAAGTGTTTATTTTCACTCTGGTTCTTTTATTAAAATAAATCCTGTTGAGGGAATTTACCCACAAAAGTTATTTTTCTATGAGTGCAGCAAATATTTCTAATTATGCAGGTACTCCTGGGAAAACTAGCTACCATTGAAATGCAATGATATGTTTGCAAAAACAAAGATTTATGTTATTTTTCTAAAAGATACGTCACTACTGACTTTAATTATTTAATTCCTTTTTAGATTTCTAATTTCAATGTTGTTTCTATATTTCACAAGAAAACTGTTATGATACTTCTGAAAGAAATGATAATAAACATACTTGGTGATCACAGAAAACAGGTCTACATATTCTGAGCAGAATGTTAATACATGAACTTCTGCATAGAAGAGATATGGAAATAATATGAAAATTGCACGTCTGTATAATACTGACAAAATAAAAATTTTGACTGTGAAGAAATAGTTTCCCGCAGGGGAGATCAGGAATAGCTTTTTAGTTTAAAAACTGAGTAAAGGTATCAGGTACTGTGCAGACGGTTTTGCTAAAACCTTGAAATTGACAATGAGGTCTTCAAGCTTTTGGTGCCAGATTTTTTTTTTTTCATGTAAAGGGCAAACTATCTTTCCCAGCTGGAAGACATAAAAGGAGGCTCTGTGAGTGCAATATTCTCCATGGGTAGTAACAAGGAAATTCTGAGCCTGAGTAGTAATTAACAAGCCTCACTGCCTGTTTCTGCAGTAAGTTTCATTGTCTACACATCACGGAACTGTCTGGATCTGCAAATCATGCTCAACCTGGGACCTCAAAAATATTTTCAATATGGTCTTGCAAAATACTGAAATGATTAAATTCTGTTTCCATGAAGTAATGGCAAGTATAAACCAATATTCATTATTTTAAAGGAAAAATAAAAAAGCGAAAATCTCTGAACCTTTGAAATCTACATGAAGTGAAAACAGAATACCCGGAAAAGCTGGAAAAGACAACCTTCATTTTCCCTTACTCATCTACTCATAAACCCCAAAATGTTACCCTGAAGCATCAAATCACTGCTTTCAGTGATTTCAGAGCACTTTCTCTTTCTCTTTTTTGTTTTGTTTTTTTTTGGTTTTTTTTTTTGTTTTGTTTTTTTATGTTTCATACATAGATGTATTCCTTCATTCTATGTAGTAAACAACTTGGGTTTTATTCAAGAAAGCAGCATGTTACCACCTTGTTTACGTTCTGTAGCAGCCCTCTTCTTTCCTGTTCTTTGTCTTAGACTTATTTACTTGCTGCAGAACAGTTTATATGTTTTTAAAAACATATACAAACCTTAGAAGTCTTAAGGTACTTATATATGAACCTTAAAAGTTTTGACTTATTAGACTACTGAATACAGGTAGACAGCTGTTCAGTCTCTCCCAAAGTATCCTCCTTCCTTCTAATCTTTACATCTTTTTCCAGCATCTTCCAAACAAAAACAGTTTAAGGACTGAGCAGTAAGGGTAATCAGAAAGCAGGAGGAGACACAGGCCAAGGCAAATAACAATGCAAGTCATGCAGCATGTGGAGTGATGAGGACAAACTTCTGCTGCAGGTGCTGGCAAAGTCCCCACAAACATTCCTGAATGTAAGACAAATAATCTGAAACATGTTAATAGGAAACATTAGTCTTAATATTATATATAAATATAGTCACTACTATTGAATTTTAATGTGTAGACTAATGCAAATGTTATATTTTAACATTGGTGAACACTTACCACTAAATAAGAATAGGAAAAAGAAACACTAAGGTACTAAGGTTTCCATTAAATGGCTTCATGTGTGTTGGTAAAATAATAATCCTGCCCTTCAAAAAGGTTGAAATTTTATCAGCCAAACCAATAAAAAATAATTAAAAAATAAAAACAAAACAAACAAACAAACAAAAATCCATAACCCCCCCCCCCCAAAAAAAAACCCCAAACCCCTATCTTATTCATACTGTAGCGTTTTTCATTCAGTGGTAGTATTGAGTTGAACCTTAACCCAGTACTCCAGCCCCTCATGTTAACCAATTCGGTTGAAAGTTTAAAAACATCAAGCATTTAGTTACATTAAAATTGGACAGTACATTCAAGCACTATGAAGATGGAAGAATATACATCAAGTGGTGAGATTACATAGACCACAATTTTGTGGGAAATCAAAATAAAACCAGCAAATTCAGGCTCGTATGAATAAGACACCAAACATTCTTTGAAAGTTGAGTGGCAGTGATTATGAATGTGTTTTCCCAAATTGTACAGTTTTTGGTGGAGCTGTATAATGTTGCAAATGTGTCTCCGGATTTATATCCATTAATGCCCTACAGATTGCATCAATATTTATCCCTTCTGTTTTTGTTTTTTTTGTTTGTGTGTTTTTCCCTTACTCCGTAGCTCAATATAACATAATAATTTTCCAAGGTATATGTGGGTTTTTTTCAGACTGAATCTCATTTTAGTGTTGCTTACAGTGTTAGTCATTAAAAAATATGCTAAATCTTTAGTATTTGAAGCAGAATGAAGGTGAGTTAAAATGTTAGCTTTAACTGGACAAAACACTTGTAGCTTTATATAAAACAAAAGTATTTTCAAGTAAGAGTCTATGAAGCTGTGAATATGCTGCCTTTATTAAAGTAAAGCATTTATTTATTTATTATTTTATTTATTTGCATTTAATCCAAGTCTTGAGCTCAAGAGTGTTTATATGATACACTGAAATAGCTCTGCTACCCTTGTGGAACAAGTACTTTAGTATGTCATGGCAGACAACAAAAAGTAAGTTATGAATTACTATATTGTTTGGATGAGAAAGAATGCAATCTCCCAATTGGAGACACTTTCTGAACACATAATTTGTTGTAAAAATGAAAGTAGGTTTCAATCTCTTCAGTGTTCTTTATTAATCATAAGTAGTATGCAAACAGAGAGGGTCTCACTGTACCTCTCCAATATCTCTTGAATGTATCACTTGCTTTTGGACTATTGGCAGCTGTAGTTGATTTTAAGACTTTAGGTACATGTTAATATATTTTTCATGGGAAGCATGGGAATTAAAGATTCTCTCCTTCTTTACTCTCACTATGTCACGTTTGAGATATTTTTCATATTTTCTTAGCAGATTAAAGTCTACTTGAAGGTTGAATATTTTTGAAGACGAGTTTTATAGTGCAATTAAGTTTCCGCATTAATACAAAGTCATGTGTATTCCAAAGATACTTTTTTCCCCTGTAGTCCTGTGTGTCTATGGCTCATCGATGCAGAATTTTCCAAAAGGGAAAGAGAAACTGGAGTCTCACTGTTTCAACTTTGTGACTGCCCTAGTTCTTACAGAAGAAACAATTTTTCTTAAAGGTATGTCACACTGGAGAAGTACAGAACTAAAGACTAGCATAGAAAATAACTTATCCTGTAGTTCTAAGTGTGTCCTTGAAACTGTTTGCCACAAAAACAAAGCTATGTTTTATGTTTATACCACCTACATTAAGATATCTCATAGGAGCACTGGGGAAAAAAAATATTATTTATGAAAGTGTTGAAAGCCACTTGAAGTGATTGTCAATGTTTTAATTTTACTTTTTAAAAGAAAACTTATCCTCTTTTACCTGGCTTTCAACACCCTTCCCTCACTTTGACTTCTTGCTATGGCGAACTCACTGAATGGAGCAAAAATGAGTGTTCACACAGCTTCTATATCAGGACAAAAAAGCTGTGATTCCCAAAATTTTACATGTTTTATCATGCATTTTTATGAGATTTTTTTCAACCAGTCATGTATTATTCAGTATTTTCCATCTACTATTCATTATTATCTTATTAAAATTTTCAGTCATCATATTAGAGAGCAGAAACAATAAATAAAAAATGCATGTGGGAATCAAAATTCATGTCTGACTGATTAATGAATAATGAAGGAAGGAGGTATCATATGAATCACCAAGGCCTGCTAAAGATTATTGCCTTTCTTCTCTGAAAATCTCCCTTTCATCAAACCAAAATTGGGGTTTAACTAATCTGGTAACCAGAAGGAATAATATCTGCAACAGATACTTTAAACATTGTACAGAATGTAAATAATGTAATACTACATTGCATTATTCATAAAAGCACATAAAATTTGGAAATTATTCTTGGAATCATATCACATATTTTTAGGCAGACCTGTCCCTTCTGAACCTTTACATTAGCCTATCTCAAACACCTGCAGGGCCAATATCACTCATTCCTGTTATTTCTGCTCAATATTCCTCAGATATAATTGTTTATTAATCATATTGTTTGATGAGGGCAAAAGGAAATGTAGTTAGCTCAATACAACATGCAGTACATGCCAATACATTCTGCAACTATAAAATAAAATAAAATAACTGGAAAAATGTTTCTATCCTATTCCTAGAATTTAAAACACTTACCAAATGGTCAATTAAATGCCATATCAGTACAGTGGGGGAAAAAATCAATTTAAGCTAAAATCTCTCCTATTTTTTAACTATTTTATCTACTATTCAAAAGTAAAAGTAAGACCATCACTTGAAGCCGGATATACAACAAACACCTATCAAGATAAAAGCTTTTTTCCTATAAGTAATCTCATTAACTGAATATCTGCAACACTGGCCAAAAAAATTATTTCCTCAGTGTGTTTGTTTTGAATGTATTAGGGTATATCTTTGCAATATTTAAATCGATGGAGTGGCCACAAAAATTTGTAAGATCATGTTTGTTAGAGTTGCTCAAACAACTCACCTGTGAGTTGTAGGGTGAACTCTGTGCAAGCTTAACTAATTGTCTACATAAATCTCATAAGCAAGGCTGTGGTTTGCTTCTGTTCTTTCAACAGACTTATCTGTAGACTCATCCACCATCTACAGCTAATAAAACAATACTAATGTCTCAACCATTTCCAAGAGAGAAAGTAATAGTTTTCCTGGAAAAGGAACAAGCATCTAAAATCCAATTAGCTTGAAAATTCACCACCTTAGCCAAGGACAACATATCAGTTGAAAAGAGAATATTGGATCCATGGGCCTGAAGATCTGCTCTGGTGTGAGTGAACCTGTCACCTATTTACCTTAAGGAATTGACCATAGTGAATTACTGTGACTTTTTCTATCCAAACAATTGTAGTCAAAAAATACGGCTTCCAACAGGATGAAAGTTACTTGTGAGCACAGATATCCACCTCTGAGAACACAGGCCAGAAGAGCCTCTGTTTTAGGCTTTCTACCCCAAACACAGTGTAATTATGATATCACTGAAGCTTTGCACTGACATTAAAAGAGGATTACAGCGGGTGAAAATGCCTACATGTGTCTAAGCAGAACTTCAACATGTTCATGCTCAGGAACAATACAGAAAATAGTTTGAAGAGACTACGATATGAAGAAAATGATGTGTGACTACCCCTTGGTAATTCATTTGAGCAATACCAATTTAGATCTGCTCACAGTAATTTAATGGCTACAGCTCTGTGCAAACTCATTCACTTCGTTGATATTTTCACTGTGAGTAAAACTTGGGTGGAGTATTTGCAGATGGGCTTAAGAAAGGATGTACATTTAAGAATCAAATAGCTTCCTATGCATACAGTGAATTGATCACTTTGATGAAACCTTTTTTTCTGTCTGAGAGTATAATAATTTTCTAAAAAAAATAGTTGCAATTTTTCAATAAAACGTTACATATAATTTCCATGTCGTTAAATGAAATGGATAACAATAAATCAATTTACTTACACTATGCATATAATAATAAAGAAATTAGCTCTACCATGAACAATTTTGAGCGATTCTGGGCATGTTTTAAATTTTTATTTGGATAATTTTTTCTTTATAGAAGGTTTCTAAAAAAAAATCATGCACTTACTTTAATTAAAATTACAGCTCACTACTTATGGAGAATAAGAGAAATAATGAAACACCTTTACTACATTTCTTTTTAATGTCTGACATAAATTATTTTTCATTAAATGTTGAAAATTCTTACTGGGAATATTCATGTGTAACCTTACTCAGCCTACTGAACCAGAAATCTCTCATTGTGTTACAAAATTCTCTTGGTATAAAATCTTGTTTTTAATTATACCTATATTCAGAAAAGTGAGTGAAAACCAGGTAGCAGACTATGAATAAAAGAAAGCTAAGGAATTGTCACAGAGGATTATAACTCTAGTTGTTGTTACGACAACTTGCAAATGCTCATCTCCTACTTATGATTCCAAATACTTTCATGACTTCTCATTCTAGTAAAGCAGGGGGAGAATTTTTTTTAGGAATAATGAGTTTTATGATCATCTAATATTATTCTTATGAAACATCCTATTTGTCACCCCACAACTCAGTGATCGGCAAGAAATACCAGTAGCAACTGTAACACTGAAATATTACAGCTGGGAAATTGGATTAGAACAAAATAGAAGGTATACCTAACTTTTTTTCCCAATTTCTGAGCAAGAGGATCTTACTCAGAAGAGGATAATCTTCTGTATATGGCACTTAAAAAGTGCACTAGTGGTCTAACCACTATCAAGAACACAGTTATTTGAACACTTTCATACTTTCTTTCTCTGTGTTCTTTGATAGCAGCACTTGTTTGAAGATCATAGCTAAAGCTCTAAACAGGAATTCTCTTGTAATCTGGAGCTGCTATGCAATATAGCATATTCTAAAAAGAGCTACACTTCAGAGAACTCTCTGATGGATTGAGAGTGGAGTTAGCAGGACAGGGCAGAAATTAATGTGGGCCCCAGAAAAAATTTTTCCAAAGGTAAAGAAGCTGAAAAGCTTAATTTCAAGTTTTTAAAGAGAGAAATATAGTCATCCACCTCTCCAGCATCTATCCTTATTCATTCTTCAGTGGTTCAAACCTGCAACTTCACTCTTCTAAGCTCTGCTGATGTTTTTTGGGACGATACATCTGGTTTGACATCTATTTATGACAATTTTATACTTTTACTAGGGATGAAATATAAAAGTAAAAGATTCAACATATTTTTTGTATCTTCAGGATATTACTGTGAGTAATATTACATCTTCAGTGATTTTATTTTGCATTATTATAGTAGAAACATGTACATGGAGAGTGATTAGAGAAACTGGGGAAATTTGTCATTATCACAAACTTTCTAGAATCCCTTCTGAAGACTATCATGTTCTCCGAGAAACTGCTCATTACTGGTGATTTTGAATATGTGACATTAAGAGCACAGTAGTGGAGGAATAAGAGAGAGGGAAGAAATTATTTTACATTGGATAGACATTGTGTAGAATCATAGAACAGTTTGTTTGAAAAGGGCCTTAAAGATCATCTAGTTCCATTAAAGCACAGTAAGGATTTTTTTAAAATTCAGGATATTATTTTTAAGAAGAGATGTTTTCTTTCCTCTTAGCTGTAGAGGTTATGAACAATATGATCATTCTTAGCTACTGCATAGCCATTTCTCTTAATCTTAGATAGATACTGATGAGATTTTACATATATATATATATAATTAAAATATGTAATTATGACATGAATTTATGACCAAGAAACAAGATCAGGAAAATGCAGCATGAATAGCCAGCTACATGTACTTAGAAAATTCTCCAAAGGCAGAGGGAAGGTGAAATATTAACAGTTTCTTTCCCATCTTCACTTTTCTAGACAGAGGAATCAACTACCTCAGATAATGTAAATAGGAGAATAGCATACAGTACTTAATTTTGGTATTCCTCCTTTCCCTGTATACTGTTGATTAAATCATGATAGCTGGAGGGAAGGGATGCCATCCAGAGGGACCTTGACAGACTTGAGAGATGGACTCATGCAAACTTCATGAAGTTCAACAAAGCCAAGTGCAAGGTCCTGGCACCTGGGTCGTGGCAATCTCAGGCACACCTTCAGGTAGGGCAGAGAAGTGTTTGAGAGCAGCCATGCAGAGAACAAGTTGGGGGTGATTGTTGATGAAAAACTCAACATCAGCCAGCAATGAGCACTCACAGCCCAGAAAGCCAACTGTATCCTGGGCTGCATCCAAAGCAGCGTGGCCAGCAGGACAAAGGAGGTGATCATCCCCCTTTACTCTGCTCTTGTGAGACTCCACCTGGAGTACTGCATCCAGTTCTGGTGCCCCCAACATAAGAAAGACATGGAACTGTTGTAGTATATCCAAGTGAGGGCCACAAAGTTGATAAGTGGACTGGAGCATCTCACCTGTGAAGACAGGCTGAGAAAGTTGGGGCTGTTCATACCAGAGAAGAAAAGGTTGTGTGGAGACCTCATAGCAACCTTCCAGTATCTGAGAAGGGGGCCTACAGGTAAGTCTGAGAGGGACTTTTCATTAGGAACTGCAGTGATAGGACAAGGAATAATGGTACAAAAGGGTACAAAATGAAAGGGAGGAAATTTAGGCTAGGTATTAGGAAGAAATTCTTTATGGTGTGGATGGTGAGATACTGAAATAGGTTGCTCATGGAGGTTGTGGATACCCCAATGCTGTCAGTTCAAGGCCAGGTTGGATAAGGTCTTGAGCAATCTGGTTTAGTGGGAGGTGTCCCTGTTTATGGCAGAGGGGTTGGAACTAGATGACCTTTGAGGTCATTTCCAACCCTTAGCATTATATGATTCTGTGATTCTGTATCTGAATTGAAACTGTTCACTGCTATTTTGATACAGGTATTTATCTAACAGAATTTAGAATTTAGGATATAATTCAACCTCTTTAAGTGCTTTCCTTAAAGCAAACAAGAGTATCATAGCGTAGAGAGCTGTAGACAGTTCCTGAAGAAAGTATTTGAGACATAAAATTAAGTTTTTCATTATGACTGATTTTTCTCTTCTATAAAATGTATCTTTATCACAAAAGTTGCAGATGAGAATGTATTAATTTTAATACTGCTAAAAAGCGAAAGATAACCATATCAAAATATTATGGATATTGACTTTATTTAATATATTAAACAAAGGGGAATCCAGGCAACTTCAGTCAGCCTAACTTCAATGTCTGGGAAGATTATGGAGCACAATCTTTTACAAGCTTGCTCTACGCACCTCAGGGGAAGAGAAGGTGATATGGAATAGCCCATGCTTGTTTCCTGAGGACAAATCAAGTCTGACTCACCTAATGGAGTGTGTGGCTTTGTAGGCAAGAGAAGATCAAGTGGATGTTACATACCTTGGCTTTAGCAATTGTCTTCAGTCTTCTTATCACCAAATTAGTGAGACAATGGCTGTGCAAGTGGAGGATAAAAGTGATTTGGAAAACAGAGCTGACAGATGGGCTTGGTAACTGTTGTTGTCACTGGTGCAAAGTTCATCTAGCAGACAAAATAGCAGCAACCCTCAATCAGAAATTAGTACTGAGACCAATACTGTTTAATGTCCTCATTAAGGACATAGGTGATGGGAGAGTGAGCATTCTTGGGAAATTTGTTGTTGGCACCAAATTGTGGAGTGGGGGCAGTCAGCAGGCTGGAGCGCTGCTATTTAGAGGGACCAGGACAGACTGAAGAAATAGACTGGCATAAATGTCATGGAGCCAGACAAAAACAAATGGAAAGGCTTGCAAGTCTTGCACCTGGGCTGCAATAAGAATAGAGACAACAAGTCTAGAAGGTAATGTTTCACTCCAGCTTCACACATGTAAGACCTCTTCTGCAGAGTAGTGTCCAGTCTGGGCATCCCCACCATAAGAAATAGAGTCCAGAGGAGACCTGCCAAAGTTATTAGGGTTCTGGGCCACAGGACATGTAAGGAGAGGGTGGAAGAACTGATGCATTTGGCCAGAGGATACAGAGAAACTGGATCCAGAACATGAGGGTGGTTAGATACTGGAATAGGTTGCCCAAGGATGCTTTGGATTCTCCATCCTTGGAGGTGTCTGAGACTTGACTGGAGCTGAGAGATTACTCGGGGCAGTAATTAACAAGGCAGTAAAGCATTCGTGCTGGTTTCAGCATTCATACATACACAGTCATATGAAGATAGTGACCATCCTGACTATTTGTATTTGTATAAATTATACTGCAGTTTGCATGCTTGCAAAGAAAAGTGACAGATCTTTTAAGTGAAAGCCCCTCATTTAGAAGGGGGATGGGATAGGCATATGCACCTCCTCTGCAAATGCTTTCTGACATGCTGATTTCTAGAGACACATGTATGTAAATACGCTTACTAAGTTTATGCAGAACGGCTATGAACTTCATGTTTTCCTTGTAAAAAATGCAGCTATTAATACTGCTTATGAAAAATGTAGTGAGAATACAATAATAAACATGTTATCAAAGCTGCTGGGAAACACTTGTGCAAGGGAAAGGTACAGATAACAAATGCTGTCAGTGTTGGCAGATGGAGCTTTATTATATGCAGCAATAGGTTTGTCTTGCCTGTTTCATTATGTGGCATTTCAGTAATTTCCTACTAGGAGACGGCTTTACTATGCATCTTTTGTCACACACGTTGCTAGAACCCAGAGAAGTAAGTATTCAGTCTATTGACTCTCTTGTTTCAGCTGGTATTTTGGAACACAGGTTTTTAGACATCAGGAACTGGAAAGGAGGGGGACAACAAAAGACAGTATTTGCATACCTATCTTTTTTCCTTGCTTGATCACAGTACATTGCAGAACTATTAATATGAATACAAAAAGTACTTTCAACCTGAGAGGTTTACCATTGATAGAACTCACCTGCGCATGGTTTAGAGTTGCACAGCCAAAGACACTTTCAACAATAGTGGTGCAAATACTCCTGATATGCTACAAAAGGAAGAAATAATAGCACAGAATAGTAAAGCACTGATACTGAAGAGATCTTTGTATCAATTTAGTTATAATTTTTCCTCCTAATGTAATGAAATCAGAGTAACTACAGTATGAATACTGAATGTGTATCTGAGAAAGAAAAGTCCTTGTTCATTTTTAATGTAGTTCAACCATGCTATGGGCAAAATATGAAGAAACAGAGACCTAGAATAAACAGTACAGTACAAAATAACTGAGGTAGAATACAGCAATATTGATTCTTTTTTTTTTTGTGCAAAATTCTCATTATAGTAAACCTCATAATTCTCTAAGTGCTGCCTTTTAAGATGGACTCATTCATTGTTCTGAAGCTAAACTGCTTTTCAGTTGTGCAAAGCAAAATGTCTCATAACCATATGCTAATTATGTTCTTAGGTGTTTACTAGATACATATTTATAAATACAATGTAAAAAGCACTTGAAACAGGCAGATAATTATATAGATAGTCCATAAAATTGCTTTTAATTGTTAACTTCACATGCAGATTAATTTTGTAACAAAGTGATGCTGCATGTGAGATGAGTTTAATGATGAATAACTGTTTTACATCAGAGGTCAGCCAATATCTTACCTATTATAAACAAATGGAAATCAGTTGAAAATCTAAAAAAAAAAAAAAAAAGTGATAAATGTTAACTAGATCAATTGAAAGGTACAGACTGTACATGATACCAGTGCATTGGCAAGGTAGTCAAGAACTGAGCTTTGACTTGTTCTTTGTCAGGGTTATGCTACAGAGGTTAGGTTTCCAAACTGTATTTGCATTTCAGCACCTAATATAAACATTTTTCTAGGATCAAATTGTTTCTCCTTTTTGCTTGCTTATCTCTTATAACATCATCAATATAATTTACCTGAAAAATTTGATGCCTTCTGGGATGGGGTTGCAGCCTTGGTGAGTAAGGAAAAAGCAACTGGCATCATCTATCTGGATTTGGGCAAAGCATTTGACATCGTCCTGCATGGTATCCTTGTCTCTAAACTGGAGAGATATGTATTTGATGGATGGAGGACCACTCAGTGGGTAACAAATTGACTGGATGGTTGGACTCAATGGCTTGATGTCCAAGTGGAGACCAGTGACAAGTGACATTTCTCAGGCATCAGTATTGGGACCAACATTATTTAGCATCTTTGTTGTTGACATGGGCACTGGAATCAAGTGCATCCTCAGCAAGTATGCCAATGACACCAAGCTGAGCGTTGCAATCAACACACTGGATGGAAGAGATGCCATCCAGAGGGACTTTGAGAGTCATGAGAGCTGAGTCCATGAAAACCTCATGAAGTTCAACAAGGCCAAGTGCAAGGTCCTGTATAAAGGTTGAGGCAATCTCAAACACTAATACACTCTAGCAGTGAATGGATTAAGACCAGCCCTGAGAAGAATGAATTGGGGGTGTTGGTTAAGGAAACTCAACAAAACCCAGCAATATGTACTCACAGACCAGAAAGACAACTGTACCCTCGGTTGCATCGAAAGCAGCATGACCAGCAGGTGAAAAGAGGTGCTTCCGTCCCTCTACTCTGCTCTCATGAGACTTCCCCTGGAGTACTGCATCCAGCTCTGGATGACATGGACCCATTGGAACAAGTCCATGGAAGGGCCACAGAGATGATCAGAGGACTGGAGCATCTGTACTGTGAAGACAGGCCAAGAGATATTCAGTCTGGATAAGGGAATGTTCCTGTGAGCACCTTTCAGCACCTAAAGGGGCCTTACAAAAGAGTAAGAAAGGATATTTTACAAGTGCATGTAGTCATAGGACAAAGGCTAATGGCTTTAGACTGAAAGACGTCAGGAAGATATTATTGGGGGGGGATTAGGATTAGGCAATTTTCTATGTTCCAATACAAATAATTATATGATTATATTATTCTATGACAAGAAGAGTTGAATTTTGCTTTTTGAAGAATAAAGACTTGATCTAGCCTATTCCCACTGAGGAATGGGAGGAAAGGGGAAGAGGTCAAATGAGGAATATAAAAGCATCTCGGCAAAAACCCTGGAGAGTTGGATTTAGAAGTGTTGTTGATTGCAGGGAAATAAGAGTACCAGAGGCAGCAACACCTGCTGCTACTGGGAGCAATAAACGCTACATCTGTGCCTTGCTGGAACAGCACCATTATGCCTATTTTTTCAGATATATAGCACACAAAAAAACCCTCAACTCAGTATAGAGGAGGCTGTTCTGATTCCACTCTGGAGTACTGCATCCAGTTCTGGGGTCTCCAGTACAGGAAGGACATGGACCTGTTAGAATGAGTCCAGAGGAGGGCCACCAAGATAGTCAGAGGGATGAAGCACCCGTCCTATGAGTGAAGGCTGAGAGAATTGATTTTGTTCAGCCTGGAGAAGAGAAGGCTTTGGAGTGACTTAACTGTGATCTTCCAGTACCTGAAGGGAGCCTATAAGAAAAATGGAGAGAGATTTTACAACAGTATGTAGTGACAGGACAAGGGGGAATGGTTTTAAACTGAGAAAGAGTAGGTTCCAATTAGATACTAGGAAAAATTCTTTACTGTGAGGGTGGTGAGGTGCTGGAACAGGTTTCCCAGAGAAATTGTAGGTGTCCCATTGCTTGGAAATGTTTAAGGCCATGTTGGATGGAGCTCTGGGCAACCTGATCTAGTGAAAAGTGTCCCTGCCCATGGCAGAGGCATTGGGAACTACATGATCTTTAAGGCCCCTTCTAAACCAAACCATTCTATGATTCTATGACATGTATATAACTATTTACAATGGTGATGTGAACATCTAGACTACTGTCTAACTACACTGGGATAACCAGCCAGAAGGATAATAAAGATGTTTTTAAAATCTTTCAGTGGAAAAATTTCAATTTGACAACTGCATCAGTAGAGAGCAGAGAGATGGAAAATAGTGTATATGAGTGGTTTAATTTTTTTCTGTCCTGTGTTGCATTGTGTCCTGAGTTACTGGACACATCATTCTGGGAAAATCTTATGAAGGAAAAGGTTTCTCTTGCTGAGTCTCAAACTTAGTGCCTATCTAGAATTCCTATTTAGGTTTCTTAGTTAATTAACAGGATTTCTTTTGTTTGTTTGTTTGGTTTTGTTTTATTTTTTGTTTTATTTTTTGTTTTTTTTTGTTAATTTCATCAACAGTAGAAAAACTTAAAACTGGCATACTAAATTAATCCGTTATTGGTGCATCACTTTGCACTAGTGCAACGAATATAGGGTAATTGATAATTAGACCAATTTTGCCTGTGATTTGTTCTTGAGGACTCTTTGTGTGCTTTTAGTTTCTTAAGAGGTGTATTCATTCATTAAGTACTTTTAGGAATACTTTTAGGAATAATAATTAATAGTTTATATGTTGTATAACACAAAAGAGAACCATGTGAATAAGTTATTGTATCATATGCACATATGCACATAAACTGCATCAATTTCTGTATCAGAAATATTGTGGCCAGTAGACCTAAGAAAGTGATTCTTCCACTGTACTCAGCACCAGTAGGCCACACTTGGAGTACTGTGTTTAATTCTGAGCCTCTCAGTTCAGGAAGGACATTGAAGTGCTGGAGCAGGTCCAGAGAATGGCAGGTCCAGAGAATGGCAATGAAGGTAGTGAAGGGTCTAGAACACAAGTCCTGTGAGGAGTAGCTGAGGGAGCTGGGATTGTTTAGCCTGGAGAAGAGAAGGCTCAGGAGTGACCTTATTCTTTTCTACAACTACCTGAAAATAAGTTGTAGCCAGGTGGGTGTCTGTCTCTTCTCTACTAGTGATAGGACAATAGGGCACAGTCTTAAGCTGCACCAGGAGAGGTTCAGGTTGGACATTAGGAAGAATTTCTTCACAGAAGGGATGATCAGACATTGGAATAGGCTGCCCAGGGAGGTGGTGGAGTCACTGTCCCTGAAGGTGTTTAGGAAAGGCTGGATGTGGCACTTAGTGCCATGGTCTAGTTGACATGGTGGTGTTCAGTCATAGGCTGGACTTAATGATCTCAGAGATCTTTTCCAACCTAATTGATTCTGAGATTCTGTAATAGACACATCCCCATAAAAGCAAAAAGACAAGATATTAATTAAGTAATTGTCGAATTTTGCATATTTCAGATGAGCCTTACCTGAAAGCATTAATAGTTAACAATAATTTTACAAGCAAAATGTCCTGTCAGCTATATAGCTGTTCAAATTTTTGTTCTAAAGAGACACCAGCACATTTGTTTTCTAGATTTCTTTTTTTTAGGTTTTCAACTTGTCATCACTGAAATGTTTCACAGAGTTGATTTTAGGAGATTAAGGACCCCAGGCAGCTTTAAGGTCTGTTTTCCAGCTGCTGCAAACAAGGCACACCATATATAAATGTATTAAGTTAATCTTAAAATATTGTCATGCCCCCAAGTCATCTTAAGTGTTTCTTTTTCTGTCTTTTCTGCTTTCATTTAATCTTTCTTGAACATATGCAACTGATATTAAACACTTAGTTTCAAAAGAGATCTAGTGCCTTTCATGTACAACGGCACTCACACTCTTCTATCTCTGTAGGGAAAAAGTTCTTTTAGTATATTGCTTACCTTTTTTAGAGTTATAAAAGATATTGTCACTCACTGTAGGCTGTTCCCAGCAAGGTTTCTCTCCATTCCAAACTGACCAGGCACAGTTCGTAGAGAAATACTTGGGGGTTGATTTCCAAAATTATAAATTTGCACTTCATAAAACTGAATTTCATAACACTTCTGTTACTCCAAGTCCTACCCTGAATATCACTCATCTCTTTCATTGTAGTATTCAGAGCCATCTTTTATTTGAATATTTCATAATACATTCCTAATATTTTGGATAAAGCTGATCAAAATTTTTACTTAAGATACCAATCCCAAATCAAGTCTTTAGGCTAACCATTAAAATAACATCACTACCTACTAATAATTTAATTTTTAAAGTTCTCTATTGCCAAAATCCCGTTTATATGACTTTATATATTTTACCTAACTCCATCTTCTCCATCTTAATATATACGTATCTTTCACTGGTATTTTAACTGCTTGACTGGAGTTCACAGAGATGAGATTTACAAATGTCTTCTGTTTGGAGAACTGTCAGTGAAAAAAGAGTTGTTAGATTAGTTTAGCATGTTGAATATTTGCTCATCTACTATTATATTAATAGAATTAATTATATTATAATATTATAATAATTATAACATTACTATTATATTATATTATTATATACCATTTTTCTTTAAGGACAATTAGAGACATTCCCTCATTACTGATATGCAGGAATGATTGATACTCCATCCCCCTCTTATATGTAGAAATTACTGTGCTTCAGACTGATTGCACCCTTCTCCTCCAAAAAGAATGATTAAAAATACTCATTACAGGGTCTCTAATTTCAAAGGATTCTAACATGAACATTATCCAGTCTCCTCAGCCCTCAGAGGGTCATGTTTTTCCTTCTGTTACGATTTTTTTCCTTTTTTAGATCCTTGCTATTGTCAGTCTAGTTTTTGTGTCACAGTATATAAATCTGAGATAAGCAACTTGCCTAATTGAAGTCTAGTGTTAAGATTATCCTTAATCTTATTCTTTCCTCATAGCAATTGTTTTTTTTCCTCCTTTATTCTGTTTTTATATACCTTTAACTGAAAAATCTCCAATTAGATTTTTAAATACCTGCTGTTAGTGTAGTTCAACTGAACTTCAGGAATTCTCAGTTTGTCTCTACACTTATTGACATTTAAAATGT
Organism: Myiozetetes cayanensis; assembly: GCF_022539395.1. Classification (NCBI taxonomy): domain Eukaryota; kingdom Metazoa; phylum Chordata; class Aves; order Passeriformes; family Tyrannidae; genus Myiozetetes; species Myiozetetes cayanensis. Next base: position 26,773,868 of record NW_026086604.1, on the reverse strand, counting down.
TGTTTTCTTTGTAATCATCAAAGACTTTCATAGTCCTTGAAATCAGCTGCTATCACCCCTTTCCCTATTCTTAAACTGCAATAAGGAATACATACATTGATTTTTCTTTATAAGTCACATTTTAAAAGCTATATACATTAGCGAAAAAAAAAATCAAACACATTTTAGTCCACACTACAATGGTCTGTCTGAACATACTTAGCATATTGGCAATTGTCACATTTTATACAAATGCACTATCACTATTGGTATAAAGAATCCCAAATCTTTACTTAAGTACACTAATTTTCACACCACCACTGAAGCCTCTGACATAAATAATCAAATAGTTTAAGAGATTGTTTTTACTAGGAAAAAATTGTTGACTGCTGACAGACTTTTTCTACGTATATTTTCTTTAGAGGAAATGTTGGTATATATTTCCTTACATTTTGTCATTTCATGGGAGTGAGCTGTCCTTCAATCCTTCTTTACAACATGCACACAGAGTTCAGATTTATTTTGTAGGGGAAAAAACATGTACAACTTCTTTTGCAGATGCAGAAAATGACTCTGTTCAGGGCTACCTGCAGGTCTCTGTTATGGGCTGCAGTTTATGAAGCAGTGGTCAGGAAATCAGCAGCTAGCTGGATTAATAAAATACTGATTTCACTTTTTAAATAATTTCTAACAACACAAATGGGAAAGTAATGAAAGATAGTGGGATCAAATCTTTTTCAATCAACGTGCAACTCTTTAGCTACCTTCTTTCAGACACATAGTACTGCTACCGAGTAACTGATTAAATTATTTACCTACTATGTGTACCTAAAAGAAATTAGCTACAAAGCTCCCAGAAAAGTGGAACATTATTTAGTGTCTGAAAAGTGACTCTGGTAACCTAAATCTTCATCTTGTCCTATTTACAGCAAGGCTTTGTTTGTTTTCAAATTTACTGCAGATATTTTTTTGTTGTGTGTTCACATCTGTTAACACCAGTTTCTAATTTCACATGTATTTTTTTTCCAATATAAATGCTGATTTTAAGATTATCATTATCTTCATTTACATCATGTTGCTAAAGTGAAGTTATAGTTTGAAAGAAGCCCACTAGTAATAGGTGAGGAAACTGAGAGCCAGCAAGCCACTCAAAAACATAGACATCATCTTCCACTAAAGAAAGGTCTAATTAAAAATGATGGCTTCTCAGGGGTGATATATTTGCTTTTTTTTTTCCTTTTATTTATAAAAGGATAAGAAAACTGCTGTCTGGCATATGTCCTACACAAACAGTTTGTTTGCAACTGTCCTTAAAAGTGTAATTTGGGGCTTAGTTTAAAATGAATAACAAAGAATGAGCAAGAAAGACTAAAAATGCTGAACTGGCTTCATGAAAACAATATTCTCATATAAGCAAAATAATGGCATATGAGGTACAATGTATTAACTGTAATTAAACATGTAAAACTCTCTTCATCTGCTTTATTATAAAATAAAAGGTAATGAAGGGAAAGAGGACCTCTGATGTCTGTTTTAGTGTCTACTGGGCTCAATCAACAAGCTATCTTGCTCAGCTCACCCTCTGCTTTGCTGCTCACCACTGTTTTCCACATGGACATTATTATTCATCTTGGATCTGCACACTGGAAAGCAGTCTGGGTTTATTCCTTGTCACCCATTAATAACAGGTATTTGGAGTCTGGTGGACAGTTCTGAGGAAGTTAATTTCTTGCTTGCTTATCCTGTAAGCATATGTAGCAACCCTCTTAGCCAGCAGCACTGAAATATCTTCCAAAGCAATTGTGTTCAGGTAATGGGTAGTTAGGGAGATAATGCCAATTCTGTAACTCTATTTCAAAGGATCCTGAGGCAATTAAAAAAGTTTATGCAGTATAGCTCTTATTCACCCCCATCACAACCAGTCACAGGAGGAAATTTAGAATGACTTGGCTTGAAATGTTATGTATTTTACAATCCTTCTCTGAATATTAATGTGGTTCTAAGTTAAGAAAACTGTGGAATAAATCGTGGAATATCCTTACCAGTCCGAACTCAAACCCTTGTAATTATATGGAATTTTTGTTTTTCGCATTGCAGATTTCTTTCTCTAAATAATGGATTATTAATATTGAATGGAATAGTATGATATGACTGCTATTCCTAATTGAGTTGAGTCTTATGTCGAGTTTTGACCAAGATAAGATACTTCTAAGAGAAGCACAAGAACTGTCACTGTGAGTAAGTCTGGGATGATCTGCTCCCTTGAAGGGACCTTTAAGTCTAAAGACCTGAAACATTTTATATTTATATATATATATATATATGTGTGTGTGTGTGTGATGTGTGAGGATTTCCTTATTCTACTTCTGACAGTAGTCTACTGTCTTCCTACTATGCCATCACCTTGAGAAGGAAGAAGCAGTTCTGAGATTATCTTGTGTAAATAAAAACTGAATGGTGTTTTTTGAGGGAATAGAAAAACTTTTACAAGAATCTTAACATAAACCAGTTTACTTCATGCCTCTTAAACAGGTAGCCTAAAATACTTCAGAGAACAGAGTGGAAAAAGCAGAATGAAGGCAAAATTTTCTTTAGTTATTGTGTAGAAATATTTGTTTGCTAGAAACAGGACAAAGAAGTAAGACCTTTGGAGTGTCTTCATGGACCTCAGGTACTGGAAAAATCATGAATAGAATGACATTCTGAGCTCATGAAAACATAAACATTTTCCTTTGAAGAAATACAGAAACTAACTTAAAGGACAGGAAACAAATCACTGCATCTATAAAATCTACTTTGGTGGGACAACAGAATTAGTGCAGGTGTTCTGAGTTTATTGTTTATCCATCCCCCAACTGACTCCTCACTGGGCTCTGTCATGGAGATCTGCACGACATCAACATCCCTGTTCATCAGTGTGGGATTGAGCACAGTGAGTGAAAATGTGCTACACCTGCTGTGTGCAGACAGGAGAACAGTGACGAGCATCAGAGTTTCCTGATACTGGAAGAAAATGACTGTCCTTCATGAAGGAAAATTCAGATGGCACCAACTTACCCTGCTTGCTAACTATCTTCCACAGGGAAATACTGTGGAGGCTGTAAGGCAAGTAGGCAAAGAAGTGGTATTTTTAGTCTATGGGAAGTATTATTTTTATGATTGTTTTTGTCCAAGTTTTATATGAGGAACAGAAGCTAAGAAAATATGAAGATGCTAGAACACAAATGTGTTCAACCTTGTTTCAGGTCCATCTAAATACAAAAGTGGCTCTGAACTGGAAAACTTGGACATTTCACTTTAAAATGTGAAAATAAGAAAAATCTTGCTATAGTGACAACTGATTGGATCAAAAGACATAATAACATAAACCTCATTACTAAAACTGGGTTTTAGTAGTATAATTTAGTCATTATTAGAAGTGTTTTTAAAAATGTCGGTTTAAAGAGAGAATTGAAATAGTCTCCTCTATCAACCCAAACCATTCTATGATTCTATGATTTTACAGTATAGATGTATATATTCCTGGTTTATTCTTTGCTCTTTAGGTTTTTGATATTTTAAAAGTATCAGTGAATGAAGGAATTAATGAATAATATTTCTTTGAGGAGAAAAAATAATACCTTTGTTTAGAAACACTAATATACTAAGTACTATACTACTAAGTACTATAAATTTACTAGATCCATACAAATATTATTATTAAAAAAGCAGATCCTGGTATTCATGAACCATTCACATGATACTGTCTAATGGGAGTCACTTTCCCTTGAAAATTCACCTATTTTCATATACTAAACATGCTTGTCTATATCTAAAATATTTACCTGTAATCTACAGTTGCACTTAGCTATGATGTACTGGCAGCAAACCTAAGCTTAAGATATATTCTACAATCATGTTTATATCTTGTAGGGTTGACTACTCTCATGCTCTCTAACTTACAGGTATCCTACACAGAGTAGAAAAATGCAGTGTCCAAGAAAGAGTCAATGATTGCTCTGTCCAGTGCAGGTCTTCTCCTCATAAAAAATCTAAATTATGCCACAGTCGATATTCTGTATTCTTTATGTCTTTTGTGGTCTCTCTGGGTAATTCAGCTGCTTATAAATTTCTTCCAAACTTGTCTCAGTCTGCTACTCAAGCTTTTGTAAAAAACAAGATTTTGAAGCAGAGATAATATCATTTAGAACTGACTTTCTATTCTCTGAATTGATTTGATCAGCTAACCCAATACATGATCTCAAAAAGTTCCAGTTGGAACAAGCAGATGAACACTGTCTCTTTGATTATCACCAAGCTAAATTCACTATCTTAGTACTTTACACTAGAAAAAGGTATTTCATATGCTATCTGTTGTTTCATGGAGCCCCTGGTGGTCTAGTGGTAAAGGCGCGGCGCTGTCACCGCCGAGACCCGGGTTCGATTCCCGGTCAGGGCCACTCCCGGGCAGGTGGAGCTTGTTAGCCCTTAAAGGCCACCCACCTACATCCTAAGGATCTCGCTGCCACCGTCCAAGCTCGCTTGGCCCCGGCAGATGAACCTTAGGATTAAAGGGTGGGCTCAGTTCCGCGCACACTGTGTCTCACCTAAAAAATCCAATGCGCAGGCTGGAAGGTGTAAAGACCTTCCCCGGATCTTCACTCGTGAAGACTGGCCATTATATGTTGTTTCATGAAGCTCTGGCTTTTACCTTCAATAGGGTTTTAATAGGAAGTATTTGAAATTTTAAAAATTGAAACATTTGAAATATCCTCTTAATAGCAAGGACCTGTTGACATTCTGCTAAATCTTTATTTGTATTTTCAACTGTAACAGTAAAACAATCTGTCAGAGTAGCACCCGAGTTAGTAAAGGGCAGTATATTAACACCTTCTTATCATGTTCTCCAGTGACTCCTAGAATAACAGGTTCAGCCAATATAATAAGTGGGGAGAAAACAAAACAAAATCAAACCAAACCACTAGGAAAACTGGAGTTTGTCTTGACCTCTTTTCATTAGCAAATGACCATTCTATTTCTTGGTCTGTCCCCTTCTAGAACCCTTCAAAAAGAAGATTTTCCTTCCTTTCTCCTTCAAAAAGAAGGAGAACTTTGAAGACTTATGAAATAACTGCTCACAATGTGCAGTTTGTATGAAGGCACCTTTGTTGTATCATTACAGAATTACAGAAGCACAGAATCAATTCAGTTGGAAAAGACCTCTGAGATTGAATCCAGCCTATGATGGAACACCATGTCAACTGGACCATGGCACCAAGTGACATGACCAGTTTTTCCTTACACACCTCCAGGGATGGTGACTCCACCATCTCCCTGGGCAGCCTACTCTAATGTCTAATCACCCCTTCTGTGAAGGAATTCTTCCTAATTCAAAGAAATTCATTACTAGTAAATAGAACAATGCTAGACAGTGAGACTGAGTATCGGGCAAGGGATTATCCAAACTGCTTTATAGTCTACTAAATAAAACAAGGACAACAAATGGCTTCTGGGACCAAGAGACAGACTATGTACAGACTGCACTGCATTAGACCTTCTGGGCTACATATGACATTCCTGGAACTGCAGTATATAATTATCATTTTCTGTGTGCTGTTTTTATTCCAGGATTTGTAGAATGGAGGGACCAAACATGATTGGCATTTGTTCATATTGTGCTCTGGGAATGATTCAAGGTCCCTAATACCCTCATCTGGTGCCTGGGCATTGTCTCAAGAGTGTTTTTTGGCAAAAACCACAGAGGAAAACTTGCCAGCAGTTAGTAGGACTGAGGCAGGTGGACAATTGAGTCAGTGTCCTGACTCTGTTCAGTGTAGTGGTATAAACAGGCTATTGGTCTGATTCAGTGTGCTAAAGGTTAAACAAACCTGCTATTCTTTATATGTGAAGGACAACACATGATGGTTTGTTGTGTGAGATTTTCCAGAACAAAATGTTGGATTCTGATGTGCAAGTTCCCATTGTACATTTTTAATCTGCTGCCCCAGAAGAGAACAGGTTTTTGTATCTGTTGGAGTCAGAGCAGCAATCACCCTTTCTGCATGGCCAAACAGTTTTTTAAAATTGAATTAATTTACTTATAACCTAAGAATGTATATGAAACAGTAAGTTATGATAATTAAAAGCTGGCTCTGTGAAGACCTGTGTCAGAATGGAACAATTTCTGATGGAGTTTTCTATGCTATTTTTTTTTCCCAGTGATGATCACCTCCCAGAGAGGTGATCCTGCCCCTCTGCTCAAACCTAGCGAGGCCACATCTGGAGTGTTGTGTCCACTTCTGAGCTCCTCAGTACAAGAGAGATACAGAGCTCCTGCAGCCAGTCCAGTGGAGAGCAACAAAGATGAATAGGGGACTGAGAGCATCTCTCTTAAGAGGAAAGGTTGAGAGAGGTGGGCCTATTTAGCCTCAAGAAAAGATGACTGAGAGGGGACCTCATCAATGTATATAAGTATCTGAAGAGAGTGTGACAAGAGGATGAAGCCAGGTTTTTCTCTGTGGTGCCAAGCAGTAAGACAAGAAGCAATGGGCAGAAACCGAAGCACAGGAAATTCCCCTTGAATATGAGAAAGAACTTCTTTACTCTGCAGGTGACCACACACTGGAACAGATTGTCCAGACAGGTTGTGGAGTCTCCATCTGGATGCAATTCTGTGCTATGCGTTCTAGGATGACCCTGTTTAAGCAGGGAGGTTGGACCAGAAAACAGAACTTCTAGAATTTTGAAAACTAAAATCTGCATCTTTCATGGATTATTTAATGACCTGTTATTGCTATCAAGTACTACTGTGTCAAAATTGCAAGGAAAGAAGATAGCATCTGGTTTTGGCAGAACATAATTGACAAATACATAAATATATACTGATAGTGCAAACAACCACTAAAAATAATGAAATTTATTACTATTAAAATCACATTTTATTAAATCACAATTGATTAAAATCACAAATTATTACCTCTAAGTGATAATATAGACTTTTCAAATTATATAAATTACAAACTTTTTTTTAATGTATCTGTACTTAAATCCCACTATTCAGAGAAATTTTTTTAGTGTGACATTCATTATAACACAGTTCCATAAGGAAAAAGAGAATGAGGCACATATCTTTCAGGGTTAGCAAAGGTGGCAACTATCTGGGATAATTTGGGACTATGTTATTTTCTTGTCCCAGATACCTCTAACATGTTTTTGAGTCTGACATTTTTCAGACATGTCCATAGCTCTAATAACATTATAAATGTTTGAATTACCCTTAATCTGGCTAAGTATATCACTAATGGAAATTCAACTGCCACCTGACAAAGTTGGTTGTGTCCAGAAAGTCCTTGAGGGAAGGTACACAGCAGCAGTACATGGGTATACCCAGGTAAAGTGATTATATTTACACTGTATTTTCAGGATGATGATGTAACCTTCCAGACCCACCCGCTCTTCAGCAAAGATTTATCTCTGCAGTGTGGCAGCCAAAATTTTTAGATGGCACCTGCTAGCCAGAAGGTGAGGTAGAAAACTAAAACAGTGATAATTGCAGTGAAAAGCAAAAAGGAATGGCAGTGAAGAGACACCAGCACTCCTGGTACATAGACTGAAGTAAAATAAATAGCAAATACAACATCCATCTCATATTATTCTGTTTACCTAATACACTTAAAAGGAAAGAATAAAAGACCACGAATGTTTTAAAATGAGACAGAGTCAGCTACAAAGTAGCTGTAAAATGGGCCATACGGTAAAAGAGTGTGGAGTTATAAACTCTACTCCATAATTAAAATTAAATAATAACACCGGGACTTTAGGCTATACATTGTCATTTATTATTATTTTTAAATAAGAGTTAATTTTATTGTTTCTATTAAGACTTTTGGGCCAAATACGTCTGCCACAAGTTGTTTGAATTCGTTAAAATCAATAGAGTTACTTCTGCTAACAATCACGTGAATTTGTCCCTTGATCTTCTAAACTGAACATTTCCTCCTTTGAAGGAACTGTCATCTGAACTGAAGAAGACTCAGATGTAGTCCACTTTGCCTCAGAACTCAGGAGGGGTTCCTCTGAATCTAAGAATCTGGGCTGGTGTGTTTGTGTGTGGCATTGGGACAGGCAGGTGGATTTTTCTTTTGAACCTGGACCTTGAGCCTGAGCAACTTGCATTTGATGAGGAGAGAAAATATGAAAATTCAGAACTGAAGATAAAATATTTTTTTAGCTTGCACTATGTCACTTTTAAATCTAGTTTATATACAAGCTTCACCTTATGTCTCAAGTACTGTATTACTTCCCTTGTATCTAGTCTAGTTTATAGCTGTTTGGACAGGGCTTGGAGTAAGAATATACCAGTATGTATTTTTACATATATTCAAGCAGGTTGAAGTTTAGTAAAATATAAACTGTAACCTAAATTCTTGTTTTTCTACTTAAGTTCAAGTGAAGATGCACAAGTGTTTGAAAATTTTGTTAATTCAAAGATGCTTATAGTTAGGGTTTTTTTCCGTTTGCATAAAACTAAATAAACAAACCTAAAAAAATTAGTTCCAGACTTGACAATCTGAAGTGATAGGCACATTTTATTAAGTATTTTTGAGCTACAAATACTAATGTCTTTAGGCTCTTCTGCGGTAAATAGAGAGAAAAACAGAGGTTCTTTTCAGAGCACCTAAATTAAGATTTCCAAGAATAACCTTTCCTCTCAAAAATCCCCCACAAAACCCACAATACTTCCAGTGACTGTAAAGGATGTCTGACAAAACAGCTGTACTTGACTACAGCAATTGTAAAAATGCCTCCTAAGTTCTTTCATTTTTTTTTACTGAATCCACTAGCAGTGAAAGGTATACAATCTCTTTCTGGATAATTGGATTACATAGAAGGTTGAGACCTTTTTGCTGCTTCAAAAAAGAGGTTGTAACTAGAGGAAATTTCCTGGTATCGGCTGGTAGTAATTGAGCATCTTGCAAAGTAAAGTTTGAAAGGTAGCATTTTCTTATTAGTAGAAGTATGTATTATGTGAGTTGTCCACTTCTGACAGTAAATAGTCAGGAAGGAGAGCTTTGTAAAAAAAAAGAAACATTTGAAATACATCAATAACAAAAGAAAACCAAAGGGTAATGTGGGCTTGTTAGTAAATAGAAGGGAAACCCTGGTAACAGAGGATGCAGAGAAGGCAACGTTACTAAATGCCTTCTTTACATCAATCTCCATTGACAAGACAAGCCCTCAGGAATCTCTGACCCAGGAGACCATGGTAAAGGAATGTTGGAAGGAAGACTTTCCTTTAGTAAAAAGAGGATTTGCTTAGAGAACACCTAGGCAAACTTGACAACCACAGGTCCATGGGCCCTGATGGGATGCACCCACAAGTGCTGAGAGAGCTGGCAGACATCATAGCCAAGCCACACATGATCATCTTTGAAAGGTCATTGTGGGATTGGTATAGGTGCCTAACAGCTGGAAGAAAGCAAATAACACCCTGGTCATCAAAAAGGGCAAGAAAGGGGACCTAAGGAACTATAGGTAACTCAATCTCACCTCAATTACTGGAAAGATGATGGAGTACTTAATTCTGGAGGCCTTCTTTATCCTCATGGTTGACAAGAAGGTGATCAGGAGTAGTCATCAAGGATTCACTAAAGGTAAATTGTACTTGACCAACCCGATTGTCTTCTACAATGAGACAATTACTTGGATGGGTGAGGGGAGAGCAATGGATATTGTTTACCTCAACTTCAGCAAGGCTTTTGACACTGTCTCTCACAACATTCTCATAGGCAAAATTAGTAAGTGTGGACTAGATGAGTAGACAGTGAGGTGGATTGAGAACTGGCTGAATAGCAGATACCATAGGGTTGTAACCAGTGGCCCAGGGTCCACCTGGAGGCCTGTCACTAGTGGTGTCCTCCAAGATCCAATACTGGGCTCAGCATTGTTTAACTTACTCATATATCTCATGCTCACGTTTGAAAGATAATCAGAACAGTACTTGCTGTAAAGGTAGTTTTCCAACAAAAGTCTGCAGCAGAAAATGCTATATCTGATGCTAGTTAACATCATGCATAGTTCCTTATGTAGCTGTAAATTTTAAAATCTGAAGTTCTGTTGATGTTGTGGGACGCACAAGCATACATCATATGTCCTTTATGGAATGCTACTTCAACTAAACTTCTTTATGTTGCACTGTATTTTTGAAACAAATAATATTACTACCTTGTTTCTGACAGTGCATGTTAAAATAAAACATGTTTTTGCATAATGAGGAGCTATAATTGATTTCTTAGTTGAATATGGGAGACAGGACTGTTCTTACTTTCTGTGAAGCTACTTCCCAGAAAACCTTGGCTGGTGAAGGAAAGAAATAGGTTTTATTAGATTGTTTGTTAGCACACCTATCACTCTTTCTGACCAAAAGTCATTTTTATTTGCAATGAGCAATTTCAGTTACATGGTACAGTTACAGTTGAGTTCCTTTGCTAGTCCAGTGTGCAGCAGCAGTCAATGTTCTTTTAAGATATATTCTGTAGTGAAAGAGGCAAATTTAGTAAGACAAGACATTTTTCCTCTGTGGACTTTGTGATACAAAAAAGTCTTGTCAGTTTGACATTTGCTACTTTGCTTTATGATTTTTCCCTATTTTCCTCTTTTGTATCTGTGCTATCATTATCATCCTAGTTGAATGGTTTCAAACTGCAAAATAAGGGCAGAAGGGAGAGCTATACATTGCCACACTGCTCTGTTTTTTACCAGATGACAGAAAAAAAATCAGCAGGGGAAAGAGCATTTTCATTGTGTTTATTATGCAGTTAAGACATATGAGCCATCTTCTGTATAATCTTACTTCCATTCAGTGATTGTGCAATATATATTTCTAAATGTCAAACGCAGTAATTTACTACCTTGTTAAAAATCCTCTCACAATTCAAGAAAGAAACCCCTCACATTTATAGCATCAAGTGCCTAGTTATCAGTAACGGGAGGAGCCTTTAGCAATCTCAAACCCTGTGTGCCCAAAGGAACTGTCAGTGCAATCAAGCAAAAAGCCCATCCCTAACAGTGTGGTTCTAAGATTACCTCAATTTGAGCCATTGGCTAGATATACTTGTTATTTATCATAGAATCATAGAAAGGTTTGAGTTGAAAGATGACCTTAAAGGTCATCCAGCTCCAACTGCCCTGACATGGCAGGGACACCTTGCAGTAGACAGGTTATTCAAAGCTCCATTCACCCTGGACTTGAACACTTCCAGGATGGGGTATCCACAGTTTCTCTGAGCAGCTTGTTCCAGGGTTTCATCACTTTGACTCAAAAGAATTTCTTCCTAATATCTGAATCTATCCTCTCTCAGTCTAGAGCCATTCCCCTTTGTCATGACCCTACAAGCCCTTGTCAAAAGTCTGCTTTAGGTATTGGAAGGTCGTGACAAGGTCATGCCACAGCCTTCCCTTCTGCAGGTTGAACAAGCCCAGCTCTCTCAGCCTGTCTTCAGAAGAGAGGCGCTTCAGCCCTCTAATTATCTTTGTGGCTCCCCTCTGATTTAACTCCAACAGATCCATGTCTTTCCTATGTTGGGAGCCCCAGAGCTGGACACAGTATTCCAGGTGGGATCTCATGAGAGCAGAGGGACAGAGTAACCTCACTCAACCTGCTGGCCACACTGCTTTTGATGAAGCCCAGGATGGTTTGGCTTCCTTGTCTGTGAGAGCATGTTGCCTGGTCATGTTGAGTTTCTTCTCATACAGCAAGCTGTCATCATACAACAAGCTCCTTCAGTGCAATTTTTTTCAATGCAAGAACTGAAGACACATTGCATTTTGTATGTCTTTACATATTTCATCGTGTTATTATTATTCTTTCTCATTAAATCTTAAAGCCATGGGAGAAAAGAACATTAGTTCTATTATTAAGTATGCACTGAAAAAACCCGACTCATTACGTATAATGTCACCTTGCACTCAAAAAACATTATCTGAGCTTGACAGCACTTGTTCATCTCAGAAGACTCCATTTACAAATTATGAAAAATGTATGAAAAAAATATCTAGCCCAAGATTGGTCAGAACTAGACAGTAAAAATAATTTTTCATCATTTATTGTCATTATTGTAATTTATCTTCCTGCAGGGCTCCAGAGTGGTAGGTTTGTCTAATTCACCATAAAAAAAAATTATAATAAATTCTTTTTCTGTTATGCTCTAAAACTTCTGTTTTACTTTTTATTGTTTCAAATGAATGGTTCCCAAAATCTGGTCATTTTTTATTTAATTCCAAAGCTACTGCAAATAATCTCTCTCACCATTCAAAGCGCTGAAAAAAATGCTGACCTAAACTATCTTAACTTTTGTAACCCTGTGTTTAAATTCTGTTTGTTTGGGGTGCTTCGATCAAGATATTTCCGATTCATATTGCCAAACCTCAGCTTGCTTTCTCTCAGTAAAGAGTGTTAAATAGAACCAGAAAGTGTGATAAAATCAGTCTTAGTTTGCTGTGTGGGCTCATCTAGAGGCACAGGTTACCCTTCAGCCTGAACTGAGTTCACTCACTTCTTCAGTCCACTACCACCACTGTGTCCTGGAATTATTCACTTCTGACACCTTCTGAACCATCTCTTGTCTCATTTTAAAGCATAAAGGCAGTTATGAGGACTGTGAATGGAGGACTAACTTCCCTTCTCCTGCAACTGCTCTGAATAGCTCCTATATAATATCTCTTTTGTGATGATGTTCAATTTAATAGTGAAATCTACTATTTAGAAATAGTGGTAATTATTAAAAATTAAATCTCTACTGGTATGACCCTATAGCAGCTTCTGAGATTCCAATATTCATTTAATTTTCACCAGAATGAAAAAAAACAAATTCTAGGACAGGCCTCTTTTGCTGTAGGAAGTTCTGTGGTTGTAACTCCTGGTCAAAGTTTTGTACCAAAAAGAACCTTCTGATGAGAACTTAAAGGAAATGAGTAATTTTCACCAAAAACATCTAATTCTGATTAAAAAAATTTTCACAAGAAAATTCTGAATAGTCAAAATAGTCCACTTAATGTAGAAATGTACTTCATTCAATCTGCTGTTTTGTTTTTTCCCAGTTAAACTCTTTGTTCTAAAGTGATGGTCCTTATATTGGCACATTCCATAAACCATTATCTGTTAATGCAAAAAATAGGTATTTCTACGTGTCAGAGATTTGTTCAGAATTAGTATGTTTCCCCTTCCTTATGAATTTCCCCAGCTAAAATACATACACACAGACACACACACACGATTTTTAATTTTATAAATTGAGGAGTAAAAATTGCAGAGCTTCTGAAGGAAAAGCAGAATTTTACTGGAAATAATTTTTGCAATCTTCTTGCCTGTACTGATGGTAGATCAATACATGATTTCATTTCTTCTGCAGACAAATTATGCTTGTCAGTTCTAGTAAGTGAAGAAAAAACATTAAAGATCATGACTTGAGAAATGCAATGCTTCTTGAGTTAAATCTTATCCTGGATTGATATTTGTGCCAATAAGAGAATATTTAAATGAAAAGTGAAGGGTCTACAAGCTGTCTTAAAATTGTCCAATTCTCTTTTAGTATCAGATCAAAGGAAATTTGTATTAGGGACACACGTCTATTGTGCAAAGAAGTCCTACATCAATTGTGCATGGATGGGGTGCAGTTTGTTGAATTATGAGTAAAAAGATTCTGGGTCTTAGAAAAACAAATCCCATAAATGTTGTATTATTGCAAGTATGACATAATCCATTCTAAAGTTAAAAGGTGTCACAGACAAAATCACTATGTTCACCACCACACTGAATCTTTTTCCTTCTTATTCTAAACACTATGTTACATTTCTAATTGCATTTTTAGTAATTTATTTCCTTGGTCTGTCCTGAGAAATCCCTTCTATGTCAGTGTTATTATGCCACAGTAAACACTGTGAAGTTGAATTATTGCATTTATTCACACTTTTACTCCCTAGAAATTGCTGAAGTAGTATATTTAAAAACATAAATGTCTTTTTTCAATAGTTTGGGCTTTTTGTTCTCATTATAAACTGTAAGTGGAAAACACAACATTCCTTATTTAGTTAACTCATAAAGAATAAAATACTCACAAATTATTCATTGTATACCCTTTCATAGAAAGCTGTATCTAACAAGACAAATGGTGTTTCCTTTGATTCTGAAGGTCTAATAAATATTATTTGTATCATATTAGTATGACACAAGCAGGTAGACTAAATCTGTCATAGGGAAAATACAGACACACTTGATATTTTCTACTCATATGCAAATATTTTGTCCCCAGTGAAGTTCCTGTGAACTGTCCAACGACAGTTCTCTATTTTTCATCACGAAGAGTATTGTTTCCAAGCTGTGTGTCATGAAAGGAAAAAAACCCAACTAAACAATACCACAAACCAAAACAAGTGTTGCATAAGAAAATACTAACAGTGTTAGCTGTGGGTATTTTCCTGAAAAGAGAAATAAAATTGTTCTGATTAGTATTATCCTTTTCTGTTTTGATTGAAGTGGACACAGCATGTATTAATTAGCCAACTGGAAAATGTCAAAACTGAGGCTTAGAAGAGAAAATATATTCTTTCTCATGGTGGATTTCAGTAGTTTGAAATGTTTTATGATGAAGTATCACTCTTAAAAATGTCTTCTTAATATAAAAGCCATCATTTACATTTATTTAGAATGGCTTACAAGGCTGCTTACCTCTGAGCTGAAGGCCCATACAGATCAGCAAAGAGCTAAAACACCAGGAAGATTTGAGCAGACTACTTTTAAAACAGGGGTGGTTTTGTGGGGCAATCGTTCAGTTTTTACAGATTCTCCTGGAAGACTCTTTTGTTAAAAGTTGTTCAGCAAGTGCTCTCTGACCTTCCTTTTGGATGGGAAATACTTATGTTTCCCCTTCTGCTACTCAAGAATTAGTTCCTGGGTCTATACTACTGATAATTTTTCTCAGGCAGCTAATAGTGCCATAAAAACATTATTCATAAAATTGCGGGAGGTAAATCACTGAAAGGACATGTCCCAGTGACACAGTAATCTGAAAGCAGGAAAATGAAACACTTTTCTTTCCCTTAAATGAAGACGTCTTTGTTGAGTTAAACATGGTCATGTCCATACAGAAGTATTTTTAGTCCTCTGTTCTGACTTATACTGTTACTGTATAGCTATCCCATAAGAAGGGTTAGGACATCTTTTGGGGTAAGCATGCTTTATTTCAAGAAGTAATGACTTTGGAAAACCCTCTGAGGGCTGGTTTAATCATCATCAGTACAGTAGGAAGGGTGAGGTTTCCTTTGAAGGCTGCACTTACACAAATACAAAGGCTGCTAGAAGAGGCTCCAGGCACCTGTGCTCCCATCTGTGGATCCCTGCCTCTTCCTTTGCACTACCTGGGCTGTGTCTGTCTGCTCATCAAGGGTGCACGAAAATAATCAGAATGTTTTTGCTATTTAGTGACCTGAAAAGCCCACAAAATGATCAACCAAGCAGCAGAACTCAGGAAAGAAAGGCGGAGGAGATATCCCTTCTGGAAGAAGCCAGCTATTTTATTGGTTCAGATACCTTGGAAAATAAAATTAGCTTAAGTCAGCACAAGCTGATGCTGTTTTCAAGGAAATGTTTCAGCCCTCCTTTCTGTCACTACCTCCATCCTTCTGTCTGAGCAAGGATCTGTAGAATCACACAGTAGATTTTCTTGGAAAATTACATCATATCCCAATCACGGACTTTAGAACAACTGATTTGATTTAACCAGGATTGTTTTGCTAAAAAAGCACATAGCTGCACAAACATTTGTGTCAACATGTCTAGGAAGAACTTCTTTGACAGTGAGTCTAATTTATGATGTACTAGTCTAAACTGCAGTTTAAGCATAAAGGTACATGGGCTAATGCAATCATTGACCATTTAAACAAGTTAGTCATAGGTACAGAGGGGACTATGTGCATAATATGGTAATATTTGGTCCAATTAAATTTAAGAAAAAAGTTGCAGTAGGTGCAAAGAAAGGAGTTCTGAGAATTATTAAATAATGGAGAAGCATGGTGGATATTCTGTGACCTAGTGATTTCAGTATCTTTTAGTTAAAAGAAAGATATGAATTACAGAATGTTAAAAAAAGATGGATTCCTGGACTGTATAAAAAAAAAAATCCAGACTATTCAGTTAGAAAATGATTTGCAAAATAAAGTCTAATTCTTCTCTTCAACACTTGAAATGTCTGTCATTGAACAAAAAATTAAGTACAAGTTAATGAAAATAAACATTTCCCTAGTAGCAAACAGAACATGAGATTTTTTTTCTCAACTTCATATTTAGAAAAACAATTTTAAATATTCCCAAAATTCAATAAACACAAGTTTGTAATAACCTAAGGTTACCTATACATATATTACAGTACTATTTACTTCACAGGTTTATTTTCTATAGAATAATAAGAGGAAAATAGCACTATATTGCCCTTTTAAAATGAAGTATTGCTGGGAAGGAGAACGAATATATCAATAACTGAAAGTACTAAATTGAAAAACTTTCTTTGAGGGCAGGTGAAGGAGATAAAACTGAAATGAGATCATAAATTGATGTAATAGTCAAAGTAGAAAAAAGGAAATTCATAAACCAAAATAAAACAGGAGAAAAGTGACACCAGGTTATATGTTTATGTATTTTGTTGCTGTTAAAAGGTAAAACAAGGACTCTAGAAACATTTTGCTTTGTGAAATTAAAATGCAGCTTAATTTAATGAACACATCTTCATTAAAAAAAATATTCTCAAATCAAGGCAACTAATCCAGAATAAGAAACTATGTATTTTTTTTCAGTGTCTTAACTTATAAAAGCTGTGGACATTGTAATCCATTATCATCTTAAGAACTTATATGGGTGGTAAAAAGTTGTATTCTGAATTTCCACACAGTGATACTACACAACATAATGAGGTGAGGTGAGGTGAAAAAATACGAAGCAGCCTGAAAGACAGACATTTTCTTGTTTCTTGTAATGTTGCCCACAGACCAATGCACAGGCTATCAGCTAGTCAAATCCTTCTTATACCCTTCAAAAAAAGTCTTCAACACAAATCGACTGGATATAGCACAAAAGTTGGAAAAAAATAGATGTGTTAAGAAGTACTACTTTTGAAAAAATGCATATTATATATAAGGACTTACACATTCAGAATAGGATTGGATTAAGCTTCTTTCCTGTCTATGATAACCAAATACAATAGCTCTTCCCCTCTGTCACCACACTGGATTGGATATTACCTATTATTAACTGTTTAGGAGACACTGCATAGACCAGAGCACTGTTATGACATGTGATATCCTTTCTTAACAGTGTTATGGCAGGGGAGAGAAAAGTAGTAATCATGTGGATCATCGGCAAGCCTGAGGGAAAAATCAAAAAGGAAAAAAGACAGACTGTTCCTTCAGAAATTCATGTCCTTGGGTTATGCTGTTTCCTTGTCCTTAGAAATCTTTTATTCTGCTTTATGCTTCTCCAAATTGCACTGTATCTAGATGTAATGCATTTGTCTGTACATCTAATAACAAAGACTTGGTTTATGTCTACCAAAAACCCTCTCAGAATCTCTGGTTCATAGACATTCTTAAAACACCCAGAGCACAGGGCAGAATTAGCCTTTTCCCAAAGTGCAGTTGTGGACAGAACATTCTTTTAAAACATCTCCAGGAGTGGTGATAGCAACTACATTTCATGTAATAGCCTAGGCTAGAGCACTCACTCAGGAATTGATTTATGTGGTTTTAATTCACTTGACTTCCTGAGGAAATTCAAACTTGTACCATCCAGCAGCCCACAAACTGTCATGGGGTTACCTTCAGGTTAAAGCACTCACCTTGAGGACTCAAGAGACAGGGAGCAGGATTTGTGACCTGCAGTTCCTGTTAGGAGGACTATTCCTGTATTAAACTTTCAGCAGTCATGGGTGAAATGTGTATACTAAAATTTAATTAAACATTCAGTGGTTCACAGAAAGGTGATTAAATATTCATTAGGCAGAAGACAGATGGAGACAACTTCTGCAAGACTAAGTATGACTGTCACCTGGCATAAGACCACATTTGTAGGGAGAAAAACTTGAATCCTTTGTGCTTCTGTTCTGAATGTCCTGGAACCTAATTTCTTTTTTGGTTGTTGATTCTTTGGAACAGTAGTAGTATACAAAGAATGAAAAACAGCAATAAATATTTTCTGAAATAAAAACTCAGGCAGCAACAGGTTTGGGCTGCAAATTCCAGGAAACTATCAGCATGGGGGACTGGAGCTTGAATGCAGTTATGCAGTGCCTTGCCTGGCTAATCCTAACCTTACTTTGTGAGCTGACTTTCTGGAATGACCTAAGGTATGATTCACCTCCACAGACCCATCTAGCTATCCTTGATCTGCATCTGACCCTGATCACCATCACCATCATCCTAATTGGTCCCGCTCTGCTTTTATTTTATTATATGTTGGACCTCCTGAGAAGCTGGAAAAATACAAAACCAACCCTACTATAAATTAAAGTGGAAAGAATGATTATATAGGTAATTAAAACAATGTCTCTTGTTTATCAACATAACATTGTTGTCTGTGGCTATTACTGTGCTAGGCAAACATTCATGTAGCCACCAGTGACTGTGAAAACACAGGATCAGAATTACCCTAAGGTCAGTCACACAAAAGAAATGGAGAACAAAAATTAAGAAGTGGACCAACCTTATTTCATACCCTGTTAGCAAACTGTCCCTTGCCCTACTTGGCATCTGCATTTTTTTAATGTACCTAGAAGTAAAGACACATGTCATAACTAAAAAAGAACACATTTATAAGTGGAATAGAAGACTTCTGAGTGTTGAGATACATGAATTATAGCCAAAAATGAACATAAAAAGAGGACAGGGCCTGGCAGACATCTTTGTCATAAATTAAGAGATTAATAAACCAGATTAGATGATCTCTATAGAAGAGGCCAAAGTTTTCTGTAAGTAGTCTTATAGATAAGGTAAGAGTGCTAAAAATGAACAGCTGAAAAATTCCCCTCCATATACAGACATATTTTAAATGATCCTTTAAATTCAGGGTTTTGGTAAGTGTACCTTATTTTCTTTCTTTGTAAATATGATATTGATATATTAGTAACTAAAAATAGAAAATATTACACCAGGAGGCAACTGAATCAAAACCAAGTTTTACAATCATCAGAGAATTGAAGCTGTAATATGCACTGCTCTGAATTGTACATCATCTTTACAATAAAATGACGTTTTGTGATGCTCCTTCTCCTTGACTAAAGGTCAGCCTTTCTACAGCTTTAGTGAACATGACAGTTCAGAATTATTATTATTATTAAGTGATAGCACTTCTAAAAGCATTCCCATAGAAATACACTGCATGTGAACTGAGACTGTGCATCAATGAAATGTGAATCAATGAACCTCCCTACTGTTTTCTTATTAGCTGTAATGACTACAGTGTTCAGATATCCTTTAACTTCAATACAGTTAATTGAAAAATGCTGATGGGAAAATACACTGAAATCTGTCATATGAAAATTATGCATATTCTTGTGACTCTACACAGACATCGGCACACGTGCACAAGCGCTGCTCCAATGTAAATCAATCAGATTTAGATTAATAAAAGAAGGTAGATAAGAGGGTAGAATTTTAATTTAGTCACATCTCAGCTGGAGTCTTTACAAGACTTACAAAGACCTCCTATAGGATACAAATGACAATTAAAATCATAAGAAGTGGTAGGCACTGTGCTTTATTATTCTGAAAACCCCTCAAACATATAGATTTTTATAGTTTGTATGATCATGCTTCTGTACCTGTGCTATAGGAGCCATGGGTGAGATCTTGGTGTGAGACAGTCATTAATGACTAGTTTCTAGCAATTTGGATTTCAGAATCAGTCATTTCTTCTTCATTATTATCTACCAAACATGTTCTCTATATTTTGTCTGTTTTCTTTACTATAAGACCAAAGGTAAACATAAAAATATTTTCATTTTAAATAACTAAAAAAACCTTCCCTGCTTAGATAAATACAGGGTAAATGTATATGGAAAATAATAATAATAAAAAATATAGTTGTTTCAATATTATGGTAAAATTGAAGAGGCAAAAAAAATATTTAGTTAAAAAATCAGTGGATGAAATATAATTTTTTTTCTGGAGAGTAGAAAACAGGAGCAAGAAAATTAATAACAAACCTAATTTCCTAAATATTTAAGACTTCCAAAAATATGTGGTTTATTGCAATGAAAATGTTAAAATGGAAATATTTGATACAACTTAATTATCTTTTATGGATGTAACATGTTGACCTGTGTTGTGGAAAAGCACACTGCTTTAGGTAGTATTTAGGTACAGATGGGAAAAATACCAAGTAAAATATTGAGCTCTGGTAATTCCATTAGCCTGCAATTCTGATGGATGTCCAAACAGACAATACTTTACTCATGTGAGTTGGACATAAGATGTGAGGTGATGATGGCCTATCCCTCACTGTTTTGCAGTATCAAAAGCAGGTTCACTGATGCAGTATGAGTCCTCATAAACTTACCAAGAGACTTATTAAAGCTGTCCCTTTAGTAAACTGATTTCTCTAAGAGGACTTCTGAGTAGAGAACATTCATATTAACCAGGGCTACATATTGGCTGAGACTCCATGCCAGTGGATCACAGTCAAAGATTTTTGTCTTTGTTTTTCACATGCTTCTAAAGTTGAGTTGTTTGGTATAGTTAAAACTAGAAAGAAAATCATATATATCCATACACCACACAGTGTATGTTTTGGTCTTCATTCATGATAATAATCTATTCCAGGATTACATTATTTGTCTCATGAGTTGAAACAAGTCTAAATGACTATGTTTTGAGATTAGGTTAATTTGATGTATTAAATGTTCATGATTTTTATGTACTTGATGTCAGAGTCAAGAATGAGAGCTTCAGCAGCAGGTGCTCATTCACCATTGCCTTCTCTTGAGTTCTCCACCCTACAGGTGCAGGATTCTTTTTCTTCTTACAAGTTGGTTACTGAAGTTATCTTGAAGATAATACTAGATCCAAGAATAGTACTCATTGATACCACAAATATAGTTTTTCACAAATGAAGACAACCTTTTTCTCAAGCTGATAACAAACATTCTGATAAGATGAAAATCAAGGCAGGAGCAGGCATTTCATAGAATCATAGAATCACAGAGCAGATTGGGTTGGAAGAGACCTTAAAGACAATCTAGTTCCAACTCTCCTGCCATGGGCGTAGACACCTTCTGCTAGACCAGGTTGCTCAAAACCCCATTCAGCCTGGGATGGGGTATCCACAGCTTCTCTGGGTATCCTGTGCCACTACCTCAACACCCTCACAGTAAAGAATTTCAGACACATTTGCTAGTTTTAAAGGTCTCTTCAAATTAAGATGCTTGACGGAAGGGACAGGGTAGCCACAGGGTAGTACTGATGTTTTCATGCATGTTAAAAAAAACCCCAAACTGATCAGTACCAAGAATTAAAACTTTATCAGCTCTAGCATAGTGACAACTACGCACAGCTGTAAGTTCTTAGCTTGCATCAGGCTAAAATTGTGAAGTGACAATCTTGACTGTTATAAGTCTTCAGTAATGCCACGTGCCTGTTAGAATCCAGATAGTAAAGTCAAGTTCAATTGGTGCTGGTAAACTTAAAAATAGTTCCCCAACTGGCCTCATGGTAAATCTTATTGCTGAAAGCTCATGAAAAACAGTGCGACCAGAGGTGTAAGACCCAAGGTAAAATAATGACATTCTTTGAAATCATAAATATGATGAAAATACGTTTCAAAACAATTCTGCATATTAACTCGGTTTTTAAAGAAAATTTAATTATAGTAAAGAAGGAAAGACTTGTAATCAGATCATGAAAGGCATTTATACAGGTTCAAAGACCAACACAATTGTAAAAACATAATCAAAATAAGAAAATAGTGTATTAAAATAGACACAGATTTAAGAGATCTAGTAATTCATTAAAAAAACCAAACCAAAACTAGAAATAGTATTTCTTTCAGTGCTAGAAAAAAATTGGATACTTTAATAAAAGATAACCAGCTAGTGAATAAATCATTGCAGATAATTAATTTCACCTGAAGTCGAGATAGAAACATTTTTAACGAGCAAATACAAGTAATACATGTTCCAGTGTCTAATAGATGCAGTACTATGAGACAGTTTTACAAAAAGAGTTGTTCAAAAACATACAGAAGCAAAATGACTAAAATTTCTACAAAATAAATTCCAAAGCACTAGACAAAAACCAAAATTGCAACTTAAAATTTTCCTGCTATACATTGATGATACTCTGCTCTGCCAACATGGTGGCAGTGTGAGTGCATTTGATGGCAGATATTTAGATGCTTACATTCCCTGAAAGCAATTTAGATGCCTGATTAAGCAAATAGATATTTATTTCTCAGATCTTCCATTTAACAGAAATAATGCCTTTTTATGATTGTGCAGTTCACTTAGAAGGTAAAACAATAAAATGTGAAAGTGCACCTCTTGAATCTATTCTTTGATGCAGTTAGGCATCCTTAATGTTGAGTGTGGTGAAATTCAAATTATTGAAGATTACCATATACTCTGGTTGTCATGGAAACTATATAAAAATGCAACATCATATACACCATAAAATACTAATACTCTGCTAGTAACTTTTCCAGAGTTGTGATTGTTCAAAGAAGTTACAAATATATTTACTATTTCATATCAGAAGAAGCTGTGAACAGTTTCTTTATCTGTGGTCTACACCTTATACATCTTATACACCTAAACTTCCTATACAAGTCATAGGAAAAGTCAAATAATAGGAAATAGTAAACATAAGCAGAACTGTTTCTCTGCCTTGGATGGAACTCCGATACTTCTAAATCACTTATTTGCATAGTAGAGGTTAGACCAGCTAGCCACTTTACTCAATATCTTGTGATGCTGCTATTCATCTTTTTATTGAATAAAATAGTAATGAAAATTTGCCAGATAGAAGGAGGATGATAAATTTCTCACTGTCTTTCTGAGAAACGTGCCCTTTATAGTGAGATGTAGTGCATACTTTGTCACTGTGAAACTGAACACTCTGCATTCCTGATGTGAATGGATGTGAGCAGAAAAAGGGATCATTTCCCAGCTATTTTGGAGCAAGGAGTCCTCACCCTAGTTTCTCTTCTCAGAACTGCTTGTATGTTAAAGACAAAACATGTTTGACAAAGTAAATAGAAATTAATTTATCAATATGTAAAGGTATAATCTTTACATAGCAGCCCAGATCACACAGCAAATTTTGGTGAAGCTGCTAGAAGTAGGTGTAAGGAGGTTGCAAGTGAAACTGCCTTTCACAGAAAGGAAAATGAGAAGACTTCAGTTTGTGCTGAACATGTTTGTGCTGTACATGTGCATGTACAGTCAACTCATTCTCCATTTTGTACCTTCATTTTAGGTAAAATATTTAGAGTTTAGAGGATGAGACAGATTAGACAGTGACATACAATATCAACAACAAAACAATGACAAATCATCACTTACACTATAGTAGTTCTGAACCTATAGAATATATGTTTAAACTTGCATATATGATGTAGTAGTATCAGAAAAATGACCAGTCTGTCTCTAACAAAACTCTTCTCTAGTGGACTTTGTGAAGCTGGGAGTTGGCATTTTAATGTAAATAGGAATGTCAAATTTTTACTGTCACTGTAACTTAATTCTCATTGAAACATGAAGTATTTGACAGAAGTCAAATACATGCTCTTTGACTCTTAACTGAGAGTCATGCTGAACTACTGGCAAATGGGATAACTTGATTCTCGAAGTAAGATGTTGTATAGAGTACCCAGACTGAAATCAGAACATTACAGTATATTTTGTGTTCTTTTTTCACTTATAGTTAATCTAATTTTACAAGGCCATACATGACATATATATGGTCAAGACATGAATGAAAATTCCTTATTATCTTCTAGGTAGGAAAAGACATGAATAATTGCAATTTAGCAAGATTACTAAGGAATCCCTATGAGACTACACAAAGAAAAGAATGAAGATCAACGGATTTATCATCATATTGTCTTGTATAAATAGGCTCATAGTTCAAGAAACAGTGGAGTTGAAGTCATTGATGTTAAGAAAGACTGTGGTGTTATAGATTCTTAAAAAGCAATAAATTATTTTTATCAACAATTTAATACAGATTACCTGAATACCCTCCATAAGAATTTATCAATGAGCAGAAGAAGCACGTCTCTTATGGGAAGTTAGTTATAGCCAGCTAGAAATAAATACAGGCAGACCAATATGGGCAAAAAGGCTCAAGAATGAGTGAAAGTGAGAACTTTTGCATAAGACTGTGAATAAACAATATAGTCCATTTTCAGAGCATCATGAACATCAGGAGTTAACTCCCATTTAAAAAAGATAAGTATAATTTTAATCATTACATGTGAAAGCCTTTCAAGGCTGCAAAAGGATTCTCTGGGAAAATATAGTTATGTAAGCAGGACACAGCTGGTTTGTTATATGAAATGCTGTAGGATATAGTAGGCAACTTGATGAAACAAGTTCAGTCTCTTCCTTTGTTTTGGCTTTGAAGGAGGGGAGAGGCTAGATAGGGCCAAAGGAAGATTCAGCTTGATCTTAATTATAAACTTCAAAGTAATCTCTAAAATAAAAACATTTAGATAATGTCATATTTAAAAAAAATAAATAGGTTTTTCTTTCCAGTATCTTAGAAAGTGAATGAAAATCTTTTTCATAAATTTTTTATCAATGTTTTGGAGTTCCAAAAAATATTCCTATACATTTGTCCCACTGCAGATGCAAAACAGTTTTTTGGTAGAGTGAGTTATGTGCTGAGCAAATAATTTGTACAACCACAAACTAAATAAAAAACTGTCTAGACTTCTAAAAACAATGCAAGAAGATTTTAATAGCCTTTTCAGGATGAAATTGAGTATTAAGAAATGTCAGCACTGGGAATTAAAGTAAGTTATAGCTGATTTTAAGTCTTCTCATGAAGAATGCAACTTTCCCTAAAGAAGTTAATTATATTTCTATGCAAAAAGTTAGTGCCAATATTACCATTTAGATTCTATAAATCAAAAGCTAGCATCTCCAAGCACAAAAGAAAATTAATTCATGATCATTAATTCATAAATGATAATTGTATGCAGAGGCCTTAGATATTTTATATACTGTATATATGTAAATGCCAGCCTTATTTTCTGAGTGTTCTTGCATTCTCTTTTGCTTCTGTAATTTCTTTTTGCTTCACTGGGGACTAAGAATATGCAAAAGATGCAAGAGAAGAGCTTTGGGTTTTTAAGCATACTGAAGTACATACATACATGACTTTGATCGAATCTGACTAAAAGTGTTATAATTCAAACTAATGAAATTTTGTATGCATCCCTGAACAAATTTTAAAGGTACAAAGCCCAGAGGGACATAGTTTCTAATAGAACTGCTGACAGGGCCTTATGAACGAGCACAATTATTTCAAATATATTAAGCAAATACCTTTAATCAAGAGCTGAATGGTAGCATGCTGTGCTAATTATTTCTGGTTGATGATGAGAAGACTGATTGCAATTTCCTCATTATCTTTTTTCCCACTTCTGTAAATTTCTCCACATTTACATATTTTCTTACTTCAACAATTGGTATCTTCTTCCTGTACCAGTATTTTTGAGTCACAAAATCTATTAATTATATTATCATGTATCTACCACCTATATTGATGAGTCATAGCATTTTTTTCCAAGCAGGATGTATTCCCACATTTAAAAAAAAAAACAAAACAAACCACAGTTTAATGTCAAGCTACAGTGTGTTACTCTGTATTTGTTATGGTTGAGGTAGTTCTCCAAAAACAAAAAAATTGAACTAGTCTTCTGCCCACTCTTTTAAAAGGAATGGTCTAAAGCAGGGCAAATAAAAAACCTTCACTCTATAAGAGTATGCAGTGTGTTTAAACACAAAGATTTTCAGTTATTTTGGGTTTTTTCCCATAATAGAATAGCCTTTTGCTCTTTTGACTATTTTTCTTATTTTTAATAAGGGTGAAAGAAAATGAAATTAAAGGAATATCACTAGAATTCTTTTTCTAGTCAAAATTTACATCTGTGTCCTTAAGACAGAAGGGATGGATAGAAGGAGAAGTCAATTGCCTCAAATCTCACCATTATAATTTAGTATTTTTGCTAAAACTTTAAGTGTAATCTCAGTTAAGAGTAAGGATCTGCATAAGTTATTTTTTTGAATATGTTTGAATCATAATTATTATATATTCTTATTGCATGAAAACAAAAAAAAATATTAAAAAATCCAAACACTGTAATCTGGACAGCCAGAATAACTGACTCAAGAATCAGAATAATTTTGAAGGCAACATGTACCTTAAGAGAAAAACCCTGTGTTTGGCTCCTTTAGAATGAGTCGTACACATGCTACATATTTAATTTACTTAGGAAAAATACTGCTTTAAGTAAAAATACAAATTGTATTTAGCTTTACAAAGTTTGAGTTCTACCAAGGTTTCTTATATATGCTTAGCTCTAGGTGTCTTCCCCAAAGTTGGAGTAATCTTTTCTTTCTAAGATAAAAATACTTTGGATTTGAGTTTCTTGCGACAAAGTTTATAACGATAGAACAGAGCAAGACCATTCAGAACTCAGCATGGAACTCAGAACCAATCCTGTATAAAACAGTCAGCTTTCCTTATATCACCTTGATAACATAATTATGATTGGTATTTCAATAAAGCCTTTAACTTATATGGATGCTTTTTGCTATTTTACAACAGGTGAATCTTTTACTTAGTTCTTTTTATAGTTTTACACCTAGTTTTCATGTGCTATAGCAAGCGCAGTT
This sequence comes from Myiozetetes cayanensis, assembly GCF_022539395.1. Lineage (NCBI taxonomy): Eukaryota > Metazoa > Chordata > Aves > Passeriformes > Tyrannidae > Myiozetetes > Myiozetetes cayanensis. The sequence continues at coordinate 26,746,971 of NW_026086604.1, read as the reverse complement.
GGAAAATATATACCACTAAGCTGTTTTCTGTCCAAAGAACCTAAGCCATATTGCATTCAAATCACTTGGATTCTTCCTACCAAGTAACTTGATTTTGAATTTGGCCTTAAAAAATAATTTGGTGAAACAAACCTCCTGTATAAGCGAGTTTATTTTTTTGTTTATAAAGATGAAGAAGGAAGTAAACAACGATAATCCCCAGATCAGTCAGGAGCTAAGGAATTTAACATGTGGGAAATGTATGTTCAAACCTTTCAGATACATCCCTGGGGTTATCATTTGGAAAATGACTTGTAGGCTATTTTTAGCTAATCCACTTTTACATTTTGTCATGGAGCATGGGTATTTTTTTTAAATGTTTCTTTCTTGCATTGGAATAATGTATCTCCAAACTTTAAAAAAAAATTTAAAAATTATTTTCTTCTCTGGTTGTGTCTGTATAGGAACATAAAGAAAAGGCACAAACCCAATTAAATTTTTTTAGGAAAAAATATATCAGAGAAAATGTTGGAAAAAAGTACTCTAATAAACAGGCTGGAAATTTTATTTCTAAGATTTTGAAGACTGAGAATGCCAACATAAAACAGACTGGAAAAGGAGAGTTTAACAATATCCGACCTGGGCAATAACTAGATACCACATACAAATTTGAATATCTGGCCAAAAAAGAAGAGGATACAATAACATGCATGTAGTCCTGTTAGCTGGGCCAAGACAATGTGATCCAGAGAGGAAGGAAGAGAAACTCACTTTTTGAATGAAGTTCCAAAAATTTGGGGGAGTTTCCTAAACTGTCTTCTCGAGGGAAATACATATATCCCACTATTTTGGCCTTAGTTGTTCAACCACCTAAAATCAACACAAGCTATATTACTTTAGGAGGCACAGTTTCAGGTCTGGATAATTATCAAGTACCTTCACTTGCTTTTGTGTTAAGTTGCTCTCCTTAACTGAGAACTTTAAAGAGTTTTTGAAGACCCCACCCTTTTCTAGAATATCCAAAGCAATACATCCCAAGGGTGACTCAACATATTACAGAATGACCTACAGAAATGGAAGATCTATCAGTAGTTTGTGAGAATATGGTAAAATGGGTTTAAAACAAAGGATACAGAAGCTGATTTAATAAAAGTGTTGAAATATGGTACTTTTAAACCCTCTGTAAAATATAGATCTGTTTTTCTGAGCCAAATATTTTCCATTTTATAATGAAAATCATGTTTCATTCAACCGTTCTTCTGAGATTAAAATCTGTAAAGTTACTCCTTTTTCAATATTGTAACAACCATTAAAGGACAAAGCTTTCCTTATTGACATAGTAATACTCACGCCTAGCCCCACCTTCCCAGGCCAATTTTTACCTTTTAAAGACTGTCTAAAAAATTCCTTAACTGTTCTTAGTGCATAATAAACTATGCACTTGCATTTATGATATAATAGTAACCGTGTCTTATCTTTTGAATAGACTTCAGAGCTTTGTAAAGCATCTACAGTTATTACCCTGAGAGTGTTTTTTTCGTAAAATGGATCTTAATAAAAACTCAACAATAAAGATCTACAAAAGGAAATTTGGCTGTTAAGAATATACCTAGAAACATAATTTCAGAAAACCTTCTAATATGCAGGAAGCAGTACTTCTTCAACAGTTGAAATGTCTGTAGCTGTTATAAAACAGAAAAGTGGATATACCAGAAGTAATGTATGTCGTGTACTGCATTGGTTGGAAAAACGACAATGTTAATAGAATATTCTGCTATCTCTGTTTATATTTTGCTATGAATATAACAAATTACATAATAACATGGAAATCTGAAGATCTTTTAGTACAATACCCTGCATTGTGATTGCATTATGGTAGGTCTGACTGAAAATATGACTGTGAAAGCACTTAAATTACCTGAAAGTGAGCATGGAAAGACAACAGGTAGCACACTGACATTAATTTGGTTCAAAGGAGGTAACCTATGAAAACATTGGAGTCTCAAAATATTACAGATAATCTGGTATTTAGCCTTTCTGTGATGCCATTATCAGAGCTGGTTAATAATTAGTTATCATTTACATTCACATAAAGATATTTAGAGGGTAGGGATACCCTTTTCTGGTTTATAATTTCAGACTGTAGGTCTGATCTTGACACAGAACTGTAACTCCAGGTCAGAGTAATTCTAGCATAGCTTTGCAGGGACAGTTCTTTGGGATTTATTTTTTTTCAGTCTATTTTTTTCCTATTGAAAGAGTCCCACTGTTACCAATTACGCACAGCTAGCCAGAGGGGTCAAGACCTTCTTGACTAGATGAGAAAAACTTGTCAACTACTCTCTGACCTGTTTGTCTATCTCCCTTTAAGCCAGAATTTTGCTCACACATTCTCTAGCTGTAGTGATCACAAATAGGACTATCACACACCTTATGCTTTGAAAAGGCAAAACGGTATTTGAAGTGTGATATTTCTTTACAAATCTACCCTTGATGGTTTATTACCAGATATTTATTCATGACTCAGGCTGTGATTGGAAAAGGAAGAGATCGGTCACCAACACAAGTGACAGAAGAGCAGCAAAGAGCCTCAAGCAAAAATTGAAATCATCATGCATTAATGGTTCCAGAAGCGAGCAGTCCTACACAACCTCACTCTATTGCTTCTGGTCTATGGAACCTTTAGCCTGTATGGACTATATTCTGAGCTAAGTCTTACAAAACCTTTATTTTTCAGGTCACTGTGCACTAGAAGAAAAGATCTTCTTGATTTTCTTTTTTCCATGCTGGTCTCTGTGACTACTGTTTTGAGTTGGAGCATGGTAATCCATACAGCACTAAAGAGACAGACATTTTAGATACAAACATACGCCGATTTTCCAAAACTTAGTATATAGAAATTTTATGACTGATAATGATAACACTTGTTAGAATTGTCATGGACCACGAATATTATCAAGTCTTTATCTCCCAACTACACTCATCCTATTCTGAAATATCAGATGCATGTGGAAGTCTAAATGGTTCTTGTATGTACCCTTTATTTCCTGAAATGAAAAAGAAGCAATCAGAAAATACTTTTACAGAAAAAACAGTTGTATTAGGTTTGCACTGGTCCATCATTTTTACTAAGTTCAAAGTGTTTCTAAGGACAAAAAGAAAACTTGGGCTTTCTTGGTTGTTTTTTGTTTGTTTGTTTGTTTGTTTGTTTGTTTTTAAGGAGACAATAATATGTACCTAGAATAATTAATGTTCTGAGAGTCCAATCAAAATACAATAAACAGTTACTGTTTGTCAGGTTACAGTAATACTAACACTGACCATTCAAATGATCTAGTTATTACAGATACCTGTAATTATTAACAACAAAAATTGCTATACATTAACTTTTGAGCATCTACCACTTTCATCTGGTGTAATATTTAACATTTCAACATCTCTTTGGGTACTCCTTGCAGAAAAATGGGAGGATTTTAGGGTACCACTACACTTTGGCATGCTGAGTCTTTACCAGGGAAGGCATGATGCTCATGGCCAGGTTTTCTTCCTTCTCAGTCTTGGATTCATGAGGACAGCTTTCTTACATGTTTTGTCTTGACTGATTCTCACTTCCAGATGATATCTGGTTTACCATTCTTTTTCAGATTCTTAAAACTTAAAACTTTCATGGTTTAACAAGATTCACGAAAGATGCTCTCCTGAAGTGACTAGTGTGATTTTTGTTTTCTGCTTAAGCCTAGTTTCTTCTACACTAAACTTCATGTCTAGAATCATAGGTCACTCTAAATAGAATAATTACTTCTTATTACTGACTATTAATTAAAAGTAGGTGTTATAACACCTTAAATCAAACTAAAGTAAAACAAACCTAGGTAATAATATCTGCACATTAGATAGTTGCTCTTACAACTAAAATCAGGTCAATCAGCATATGTCTAGACAAGTCCTGAGACTATATTATGTCAACACAATCTCTGTAGGTGTTAATTAACAATGGTAAAATCCTATTTTCTTCGTCAAATTTTAATATCGCTAAGAGAGTCCTTGAACACACTCGACTAAGACATTCTTGCTTGAGAATCACATTGGTGCATAATTTTCCTTTGAATGCTTCATGTTGTGAATAGCATTCATCATGCTGATGAAGAGAGTTGAATCTGCTACCGTTGCCAGAGAAATTTTTCTCTTATTTATCCCTGTAAAGCTCTCTCCAGTCATTTGATAAGTCTGTTATAATCTCAATTGGTAGACTGCTAAATTGATGACGGGTCAGGTAATATCCTAGTGGTCATTCCTACTGGATTAAAAATACCAGATGTTGCAAAGTTTCAACCCGATTTCTGGTGATCTGTCCTTCTGCGGACACTCCAATGGCATAAAGTCAGCATTAAGAAGAGAAATATTTTATTCTGCATGCAGAGTTAACATATATTGTGTCCTTAATAAACTTGCCAGTAAGAGCAGCATGGTGTTATGCCACGTATTACTATTATAATATATTTGATACATGCACATTTTTCATGGGAGCAGGAGGAGGTTTACCCCTCTCATTCACATCTTCTTGGGAATTGATAAATGAGTGTTAAGTTAATTCCCAGAAGAATAACTTGTTCTTGCTTCTGCAGTCAAAAGAATAATAAATAGAATGATGTCTACAACGTGTAAACCTGTCAGATCCAGGTCAGATAGAAGTGAACTACTTGCAGAAAGTGCACAAAACTAATTCTTCAGGTCATCCAATCAGGTATAGCTTTAAGTGACTTCTTCTGGAGTAGTTATTTTTATTTATAGACGACAGCATCTGTACTTCTGGCTTTAGCGTATACATTTCCTTCCTGTGAATTGTGCAGAACACGGTGAATGTATTCTCTTGATTTCTTTAATGGCACAACATCAACATTTGGTGTTTCTTGCTTAAAAAAACCCACCCATAATGCTTTAGAAGTATAAATTTTTACAAATCAGCCTAAAGTTAGCAGAAAAAAAGGGCAGCAGATGAATCTTAGGTAATAAATAAATAAATTGATCCCTTGTGTTTTCTTATAAAATACAAATTGATTCAGATATGATCATAAAACCCCAGAAAGAAAGACAGAGGCTATAACAATTAAGACAATCTCCTGCCAAACTTAGAAGTGAAATTAATTGTTTCAAACCGGGCTTTTGATTAAGATTTGTTCTCATCGAACATGAAGAATAGGAATTCCACCTAAGAGATCATTTTTGGCAAGAAATTCATGGCTTTTAGACAGCATGGGCTGTCTAATTTCCAGGGCTCATTGCCCTCCTGAACACCACATTCTATGCAATGCACCTAAAAGAGATATTGTTTCAGTTAACATGAATGATGAATGATTTTTTTCTTTGCCAAAGTCTATCTATTTGTTCTAGTCTGGAGCAAAGACATTACCAATTTAAAAATTCCCCTCTGCATCACTGTGCAGACCCTGCATAGTTGCTACACACCCTGCTGACAATATGATTATATATGAGTAACATTGGCAATTAAAAGTGTGGTTTCCACTGGCACCCCAGGGAATAGTATGTGAATCCATGGTGATACTCCCAGAGTCAAAGGAATTCTCTTGTTAAAGGTGATTTAAATTGTTTTCATTGTCTGTCAAACAACTACAGCCCCCCAGCCAATTCAAAAGCCAATTCAATTAGTTTCCTTCCACTTCTGGTCTTCCGAAAATCACAATGTAGTTAAAAGCCCTATCCATCAGACAGATCAGTTGCAGCTGAGCTATTAAATATCTATGGGCCATAAAGCCATTTTTTTTCTGAGCAAAGCTACTATGTAAAATGTGTGTAAGTTATTTTAAACGGAAATGTTACAGAATGGCAGTTTCCAATGATAGATGAGTAGGTTGTCTTAGGTTTCAGGAATCTCAAAATAATAATTTTCCTCAGGGAAAAATCTTTATTTATCAGGTCATTCTCATTAACAAAGTAAAAGACACCATTTTTTTTCCCCAGGTTTTGTAGGCTTTCTGGATGGTTTTGGAGGGTTTTGTTGTATATTTGTTTTTTTCTTGAGAACTATAAAAAACCACCTACTTTTAAGCAACACACTGATATGTACAGATGCATGTAAATGTCTATGTATAGATATTTTATATGCATTTAGAAATAGCTTGTAAGTAATATGGGAAGATGACAACTAAAAATGTGCTCAGAACATCTGTGCCTAGTCAACTGTCTCATACACAGGTAGGTATATGGACATATTTGACAGGAATGTATTATGAATAGGAAAGTAATTAGTAAAACGGTTATTTTTCCTTCAAAACTTCATCTTTGCAGTGCTGACTTCAAATAGGAAAATAATCTAAAACTTGTAAATATAATAAAGCATGATGAGCCATGTAATATGCCACTCGTTTTTATTGCCCAAGAGAGTTCATGCACAAAACACTTATGGCCTTGCTTGATCTGTTGCTCATGATTTATATGATTTGCTCTAATTTATTCTGCTATGCATACATCTTGCAGTCTTCTTTTGCACCTTTATTTCCTGTTTCTTGCTCTTCACCTCCTGTCTTTCAAAGGCTGATGGGAATTAACTGCTAACTACTATTAGATAGCATGTACAGCTTTCTATTGTTAAGAATCATTACTTTCTTTAGTTTGGACATTAGATGCTGTGATCAGGCAAGGCAGTCAAGGATTATATCAAATTAACGCAAATGACAGGAGAAAAAAACATTTCTAATTCAGCATTGAGCCCCATTCAAAGACAATTGCTACAACTTCACTGAAATCTTAGTTATGTGAAGCTGTGGAGATTTTTTTGAAAATAAAATTTTTTTTAAAAGGCATTTCTTTGCTAGGAAAGTCAAAAATTAGCATTCAAAAAAAGTTTTACTTCCACATTTTTTTGGCATAAGATCAAACTTTGAGGACACTTACATTAGTCAGACTAGAAAAAGTTATACTGGGTAAGACATCACACTTTGCACAGAAGTGATGAAAAGCAATTCAGCTTAAAGGCAAAATGGAACTACACTGATAAGAAAAGCCTTCATGTACAGATCTGCATAAATTACATATTGCCTGAACTATTAGAAGACCTTCATAATCAAGGATAGGTTATGTAGTACTGTAAACACTTAATTCTGGGTGAGAAATTTTATTTTTTAAAGTTTGTTGCCCAGTGGCATAACAGAACTTAACCAGGGATCGAGGTAACTAACTGTGAGGGGCTGCACAAAACCTTGTCATGCAATGATCATTACAGCTCCTGAAAGCTTATATTGTGAAGTCTTGAATCAGGAAAATTTGAAAAGGTGAATGACTTCTAATACCTGAGCAGTTTTATAGAATTCAGTGACACAGTCCATACTGGTAAAACTAATATTTATTGTAAATATTCACAAAGTGAAGTTCATGTATACATAAGAGGTAGCAGACTAGATTAAAACAAAACAAAACAAAACAAAACAAACAAACAAAAAAACCCCAAAAAACCAAACCACCAAACCAAACAAAACCAACCAACCAACTATCAAAACAAAAACAAAACAAAACAACCAACCAACCAAACAAACAACCAAAAAACAAACCTCAAAATACCTTAGCAGGAGAAATTGTAATAAAGCCAATATAAATTGTCAACAATTTCAGTCCAAAACCATGACAAATCTGGATCAGAGAATGGTGGACAATAATTTGAAATTAAATTTTCTGAAGTAATGCAAAAAGTGACACATTCACACCTAACATTAGATATAGGGGAGGAACAGTTTGAAAAATATACTTTCTTTCAGGTTTGCAAAGGTTGAAAGGCAAAGTGGTAACCAATTAAAGCAGTTAAATATTTTTTGATCTATGCCTTAATATTTTCAAATCTAAAATGATAAATAAATTTGATTAAGTTAGTATTAAAAATATCAATGATCAAGCAAGCTGTCATTTCAAAGAGTGATGCAATTTGTTTGGCCCCAAATTCAAACCAAAAAATGTTGTACTTTCATTATGGAAGCTTCTTATTTTACATTTTGATTCACAATATATATGCTAATAAAAAAGAACATGATTCTGTATGAAGGAGATGTCTTTTATACAGACAAAAATATCCCTAAAATAATGTTATTTTTATGATCTTGCAATAACACGTTGTTACACAAGATATAAAAATACAGTTTACCAAGGATCAGAATAAGAACACTTACATATGACATTATTTTCTGATCTGGTATACCAAGTTATAGTTCTGATTGAGAAGAATGGGCCATTTTTGTGAAATATCTCTTGATCTCAGTTAATCATTCATGTTGGCCAGCTGTACAATGTTTCATAATTTACAGACTGTGCAGGGAAAAGACACTTGTTTCATTTCTCTTCATTTCATAATGGATGAGAACTAAAACGATTCAGGTGAATGGAAACTAGAGGGATGCTATTCTGTGTTAATATATTACAGCTACCCCGCAAGTAATAGAACAGGAACAATGTCCCATTGTCCGAAGCTGGAATTTAAGCTTTGGTAAAATTCATCAAGTATATAATGTGCTTCCTATAAAAGCAGACATGAAGCAGTTATCTTCTATCGACCAACATAAATCAGACTGGCAGTGCAGCTTCATGCCTTTGAATGAAGTTTTGGTTCACAGCATCCCACCACACCTTGGTTCTTTAAAGGCGCTATCTGTTTGATCTGTTATTAAAAATATAAAACCCAACAACAGAAACTTCAAAGCTTTCTGAACCATCCAGCTGATAATATCCTTGGCTGCCAAAGTAAAAACATTTTCAGAATATAGATAGACTTTCTCTGAGTTTAATTTTTCTTTCTTTCTAAACTGTGAGTGTCAAGAATTACGAAAGATAGAGTGTGGGTTTTTTCTTTACTCACCATTTTGAATACTAATTTCCATTTTTTTATTGTTGCAGAATTCAGTATTTCTATCTCTCAGTGGAATTATTCCATGTTAGAATAAGGTAAATCAGTGAAATAAAAGAACTGAAGAGACACGTGGATACCCTCACCCACAATGAATATCAAGTTCTTTGAACAGCTTATGTATTTTCACTGTGCTGTCTGCATTAAGATCCTTCTACGCCAGACTACAACTGTCAAATTCTGCCCTGCAGACATCAAATGTGAAACTGTTTTTCTGAATATCTAAATTATAAGAGAAGTCAGGCAGAATGTCTTTTTCTTTAAAAGTACTTCATGCTTTTAATGTGCTTATGATTTTGAGACCCTTTTTCCTATTCATCTGCCCTCTTGAGGATCCCCTGTTTTTTCTGTCAGCTATGCTGGTTTTAACTGAGTTTTAGTTTTCCTGTCCGGTACTTCATTTTGTATTTTGTGCTGTTTCATGTTTGTGTATTTGTGCCTAAATGAACTCATCCTCAAAAACTAGAACCTCCTAACCTGAGCTTCCAACTCCATTTAGTGTTTACTGTGCCAACAACAAAAAAATCTGTATGTGAGGTCTATTAGGAGTTGAAAATACTGCTTTATGCTACATGGACAGCCATTTCCTGGCTTGTCTGTATTGTACCAACTCTGATCTTCCAGGTGCTCCTATAATGCAGGTAACAGGCAGTCAAGAGTTACTTGATGCCAATATGAATGCAGATCTCACACAGGAGTATTTTCAGAAATGGGCTGAGCCCTAAGGATTTATAATGAGTCCATACTATTTCTTCCCTTCATCAATGAACTAAGCAGTTCATGTCATCAATGAACTAAGCAGTGTCATCACTCTGTCAATTCAGGACAAATTAAAGTGAAATGCACTTATGAGAGACAACAAATCCAAATAACAGAAAGAGTCAGAGTATCGAGAAAGAATGGTTTAACTGAATCAGAATTGATTAAAAGGATTTGGGGAAATAATAAGATAAAACTTAGGAAACGAAAGCAACATTGTGATGTTGCATATCGCTGTGCATAGTTGACAGATTGCATTGAATACAATAGTAAAATTATTTTTGATTTTTTTATATATTTTATAGTCAGAGAAATCACAGTCTTTTTACACTTTGTTAAGCACTAACTACGGGACTAAATCTGCATTTGAACTCAGTTGAGAAGAAAGGACATTGGCTAGAGAAAATCTAGAACATGACAAAAATCTTCAAAAGGTTATACAGTGTGCTCTACACAGGAAAGAGAAGGAATGAAAATTACACATTTTGGAGGTAAACTAACAAATAAGTGATATAGTATAATAATTAAAAATTCATTCAGTGGCAGTAAGAAAGAGGGGACAAGAATTGGGTACAGTAGGATAGAAAAGCATAGGTTAGAAGCAGTAAGGTGATTCTAAAGAATTCAGTGGATGACCTAACTCAGGAAAGAAAATTTAAAAGAGGAGAAAAATAAAAAAAAAAAATTTAAAAATAAAAATTTAAAAAAAAAAGAGAGAAAGAGAAGCTACAATTTAGTTCTAGCAAAACTGCTGAATCACTATCACTAGCCGAATTTTATGGTAATGTAACATTGCATATGAGGAAATAATGTGCATAAATGAATGCTTGGACATACTGACAAAACCATAGCATCAGATGGACAAGGATCTATAAACTACTGGAAGCAAATATCATGTTTGTTATCATCCACAAAGATTTCTCTCTGTGTCTAGAATGAAAAACAAGATAAAAGGGCTGGGTCTTAATTAGGGCATGAATTTATTAGCCTAGCTCTTGTAAGAACTCTCTGGCAATAAATTTTACAGTGCATATCAAAACACCTTCCTTAATTGTTTACACATACTAGAGGTATATCATCAGTTGTCCCTCCTCCCTTATTCCTGTTTCCTATCCGTATTTTTTTTTACTCATAGTCAACTGCCTACCCCTTTTACAGAAGCAATAAAAGGCATAGGAAGATGAATGCACTCTTGTTACTCCAAACAGAATAATTAAACTTGTTTCTTAGATTTGGGGTATCCCTTGATCTCTGTCCATTCCTTACTCTGATTAATCATGAATTAGGGCATCTGTAAAACTGACAAATGTTTTGGACTCTTGCTTCAAATAAGCCTTCAGATAAGATCTAGTGCCTGGTACCTGCTCCCATTTCAAATTAACTTTTCAGATACCTTAACAATTTCCTTCTAAATTCAATCATCCTCATCCCTGAATAGCCCATGTATTGAACACGATATTTCTGGTGGATAGCCATTAATCCTCCTACTACTAATAAGTGACAAGTTATCTGGCCTTGTCAACTCTGGAGATAACTCATCATATCCTTTCTGAAAAATGTAGCCTCTGGGAACTACTGGCACTAAGAAAAATGTCCCTGACCTGTCCTACTTTTTTTATTCAGATTATACTTACTGATTCTTTTAAAAATTTCAGTAGCCTGTTATGAAATCACAATTTCAGGAGTTTGCCTTGATAAATACACCAGAGCTGACTATATCTGATTCTTGCAGAATCTGAGGACAGCTGGAGACACAGAGGAAGTGGCCATCTGTCCCATGTAAGACAGGGCATTGCTCCTCCACATCCAGAAACCAGCCAGTATGATTTGGTGTCTTCTTTTCTTTGCAATGCTCCATCACCTCTTCAGCTCAGCACTAACAAGCTGAAAGTATAGGGTTGCTGTCTTTGGACCCCATGAACACTGCTATCTGTGTTCACTAAGACATCATGTTTTGCTCACAGAGTTGTGAAAAAAGTGAAGAAGTGTTTAACCTCCGTTTAAGAAATAATCAACCTATATTAGGGTACCATTCATAACGGTAGAGATACCAATTAGAATTTCCTGATTGCTACTGGCATAATCAAATCTTGAATGATCTGCTAGCAAACTATAATAACAGCATGAAGTGAAATATCTTTTTTTTTTTAAGAGGTAGTTCTCCATTAAATTAATTTTAAACCCTTCATTTTTACATTTCCTTTATTATACCTTTATAGTCTTCAAATGGCTGCTGATCTAACATAATTAACCATGTTCACAGAACACATTTTCAGTGTTTCAAATCAGTCATAAACAGGAAAATGGTGACTTCTGTTTACTCTAAGGATTAAAAGAAATAGAATTTGGATAGACTTTGAAGAGGAGATTTGGGGTTTCACTTTCTTTTAAGCTTTCTGTATACCTGTGTTGTAGATAGAAATGTTTTTATGTACAGCATATTAGATAAAGAAAGCCTAGATGACCAACATTCCACTTTTAGGAGATTTAATTATTTTTTTTCTATTGAAGTGGACTCTGGCAAAGTTATATAATTGCGATGTTTGTTCAATAAGTGCTCCTTATATTGGATCTTATAAATTTATCCTTAATATCTAATGACTTACCAATTTATTGCTTTTTAAGTAAGATTTAACTTGCTCTTAACATAAGACATTTCCCCTCTCTACTTTTTTTGCAGACATATAAGATTCAGTTGTTATCAGCTTGGTGTTCATATAAAAAAAGAGTTGTCTTCTCTTCAGCTCTCTAGAAGGCCTAAAAAAAAAGACAGATGTTAACGAGACTATTTTTCATCTTTAGAAATTAGCAGTTTCAGTGAAACTAAGCCAGTGTTGTAGTCATTACTTCCATTTAAGTGACTCATCTCTGCTGATACGTAGATGTTTCCCCTCTAGGCCAATCTTCTGCTGGTATAGAGAGACTAACACTCTACAGAATATTTATTTTAATAATGTTTATATTTTTCACTATTTACTAACATTTCCCTTGTTAATTTTTTACATGATTAAGTTGACTAGATATTTGTTCTCAGGATCTCAACTCAGAGATCACAGAACAGATTCCCAAAATTCTCTTTTATTTTTATGTTTTTTTCAGGCACTGGTGTTTAAATTAACTGATAAGAAATTTTGTAATTCTACCTGGAAAAGAGAGTGCTTCTTCCTTAATGGTTGATGGCACTGTACCCAGTACAAGTCTCTATTACCTGTAATAGATTTGCCTTTCTTTTGGATAATTTTTTTTCCTATTATTTTATTATATTCCTCTTCTCTCTGGTCTGTGCAGTAGCATTGTCTTCCTTGGATGCCTTTGAGTGAATAATAATACATGAAGGGTGACATTCCTTGTTTTTCAGTGTTTGGGTTTTTTTACCAACAGTGATCCATGCCAAAGAATTCTTTAAGAGTTTGTTTGGTAGGTTTGGTTTTCTAAATTTTATTTATTTTGGTTTGTATTCTGCTTTACTTTGTCATATGCTGAATTGCTGGTATTTTTCACCAACATGTCATTTTTTCTCTGCTTAAAGAGTCCATAATCTCACCCAGAGGAATTATCTTTTTTTTAAATGGCCTTTCAATACAATTTTGGTAAGTTAAAAACTAGTTCTTCAGGTTGTCTCAATCTCTACCTGTCATAGATACATTCTACAGACAGTAAAGTGGCTCAGATCTCCTCTGTCATCCAAATAGACTTCTCTAAATCTGTGAGCTTGCCTTGAGTGTTTGAAAAGTATTTACCTTAGTGCAGAAATATGGACCCATACCTAGTGTGTAACCTTTCATCTATAGCCAGTGAAAGAGCGGGAAAAGTATTCTTTAAAGAAAAGACTATTGTGCCAAGTTATTTTCCTGTATGTACTCAGGCAACAGCAGAGAGGAGCCCTTTCACTCAGGATAGACTGGGGCCAAAGAACCAGTCTAGAGACCTCTCATGAGACCTACAAAGACATTTGAAGAATTATAAGATAGCACTGTAAGGTATAATTATGCCTCAGAGCAAACACTTCAACCAACATCTAAAGTACATCGACTTCAAGTAGCTTTCAGAAAGTCAGTGTAGTTTAGGATATAGGAAAGTTCCTTTGAACCCATGCTTTTAGACTGGCATGAAGCAGTGATTTCACATACTGTAGCCATAAGGTTTAAGGTGTTCGTACAGAGAAACAGAAGAAACTAAAGTCTCGATTATCCTTTTTATTGGTGAAGGTATTGAAATACTTACAGAAAATGTCTTTCATAGTTTAGAATTAAACATTCTTTTGGGAAAAGAAAAAAACAACAAAGATTTATTGTTTAGAAAAACATTAGCACTGTGTAGAGAGTGCTCTTTGACTCACAGCTTGTTAGTGTGTGTATGTCCTTGTGATGTTACCTCATCATAGAAAAGTTAAAAATGTTGATTTTAAATTACATGGTATGCACGTAGTAGTGTTTCACAGCACTTACGAGTCCAGGATAATGTTAGTTGAATCTAGAGTATAGCAGTGTAGCATATTTCTTCCACAGCCATCCTACACTCTTAACACATTTTGTGAGCTTCATGACATGCAGCAGACTGCTTTAGTGCAGATAGAATCCTCCTATAGATCTGAGTGTTTTACAGTCTGAGGAAGATTTGGTGCATAACTGTCCCTGCAAAACATCAGTCTATCAGGGTGATGTATTATCTCTGTATTTTTCTACAGGGAACAAATTAATAGAAGTTTTTAAAATTGGGAAACTTCAAAATTTTTTTTTCTATTTCTTCAAAGTTTCATAATTTTATCAATAGTCAATAGCCTAGAGTAACCAGTGGATTGTTACTGATTCAGAAAACCATTCTGGATGTGAACTGTGAACTCGTGCTTGTTAGACTGCAATTATTGTCAGAACCAACAGTAGTTATTGGTTCACAAAATATTTGTTTGAACCATTTGCTCTAGAACGTTAGTTTGTTCTAAAATTCAAAAAGAAATTTTAAGTAAATCTGAAAATTATGCACGTTGGTGGTGCTTTCACTGCGTGGTGCTTTCACTGCATAGTGATTTCATGCAAGTGTAAACTACCTCATTCAAATATTTTTATATATTTCAAGATATACACAAAATACTCAAGGGGTACTGCACGCTTTTCAAAAACTGATGTTGAAAGAAAATGTCTTGTGCCATAAACAGCTCTTTTCGAGATGGGGGTGTGTGTGGATTCTGCCCATATCAAAAATTCTGCAATGAAAATCCTTTTCCATATGGGTTTTTTTTAAATAAAAAAATGGAAAGGCTTCACAGAAAATACAATAGGAAAGCTAAGGAGTTATTCATCAGGCTCAGACTGATCAGATGAAGCTTAGCCTCTAGAGATTAGTTATCATTAGGCAAAGGAGAACAGTTAAGCTACCTTGAAATAAACAGGGTCACATCTAGTTTCAGGCATAAATTAGTCTGTACATTTGTTGACACAGTACAATGTTCCTTTTTGGCACAATGTGTACAAGGGGAAATTAGACAATAAATAATATTTGACTTTGATCTGATTTGCACAAAGTGTAATATTGTACTTTCCTTTCCTTCATTTATCATATCTGATTTCATTCCAAACTTTCAGCATTTATTTAGTTCCCCCTACACACTGTTTAAACAGACTGAATTAGTAAAGAATTCAGGGACTAGTTGATGAGTTAAAATAAATTATATGTATTCATGCTAGAAAAGAAATTAAAACCTTCAAGTTAATATTCAGTTAGAAAAACATGTGTGCCATCAAATAATAAGCGTAAGTGGGTTGAATAAATGTCAAGATGGGTATAAAGGAATTGAGAAATAAACTATCATCAGAGGCACTTGAGTGTGGGAGGTATAGTGCATCTGATATGGAATGGAAGAATAAAGAATAAAATTAAGAAGAATAAACAAGGTTCTGAGAGAAATGTATGTAGGGAGTATTAGAAAGTATATCATAGCTCAGATAAATTGTATTTCTCCCACTTACATAAGATTCAAAAGATCATGAAGGAAGACCAATGTCTTAAAAATAAGTAGTTTCCCATATGGGTAGAACTTGACTTGAAACATAATTTTTTTCATTCCTTTGAAATTCTCAAAGCAATATGAAGGAAGAGATCCCGGTAGTAGTGCTAGAAGATGTACTTATGGTGAAGTAGAAAGAGTATGAAGGAAAAAAATGCCTCACAAGCTGATTAATAAACTAAAATCTATTAGAATTAGTCAAAACTAACATGTCAGAGTAGGTTTGTCCACTGCTGGTGGGTATTACACAGAGTTGAGAATACAATCCCACCTCTAACGCCCACGGCTGATACCTACAGCCCATCCAAACAAAGGCAGAATTACAATGAAAGCATCTTTGTATCCTTCAGACAATTCCTGATCAGTGAAGCAAGGCAACTGCCTCTTGGTTTATTTCTTTCTTATAAGCTTACAATAATATAGGAAAAATGCAAAAATTCAGTCCCATCAAACACATACAGGACTCCTTATTTTGAGGGCAACACTTACTCCATTTTTACTCTTCTTCTCAGGTCCTTCTCCAGACCTGTTATTTCATTACAAAATCAATCTGCCTGACAAGAGAATATGGGGACAGTGATATATTTTGTCACTTGTAATAGTCACGGTCCTGTTTTCACTTTGGATTATTCTAAATTGTTCATTATCAAATGTCTCAACGACCAGAAAATCAGAGGCTCAGAATTGCTGGGTAGGTCTCGTCATACAGAATTATCTGCATGCACTCCACTTGTATCAGCATGGCCAGGAAAAATATTCTGATATATAATAAAAGATGAGTTGAAGGATTTTGTGAGAGCTGTGATTGTATTGTGAGGTGACCCAAGCAAATCCAAGAAATTATGTGAATGACTGCCAGTACCTGAAAGTCATACTTATAGTTAAAGTGAAAATAAGAATGCAGACTTGAAAAAATCCAAGATCTCTTGCTTCACCTGTATGGGGTAACTTGGATCAACAGTGTTATGTGTCTGTTTGCCATTGCAATGGTCAGCAGTTAGAAAATATAAAAATGGATCTGTGAGATTAAAGGGGGGATGTGATTTTAGTAGAGTGGAAAAAAGTGGTGGGTTTTAAAATTTGGTAGCTATGCTATGAAGTAGGTCAGGTTGCTCTTCTCCATATGCGCATTTTATAGACAAATGAAATGTATGTTAGTAGTTACATGTCTATTAGAAAAGAGTAAAAGCTTTTGTTCTGAACCTTAATAATATACTCCTGAGTCATCAGAAGTTTTTTTTGGTGAATATTTTGGTAGTAGAGGACAGAAAGGTCAGCAGCAACCTTTTTTAAAAAAGAATTTTTTCATTTTTGGCGATTATTTCATCACTGAAGTGTTTTTTACTTTAATTTTATTTTTAATGGAGTAATTTCTAGGAGTCAGTGTTAATTTCATCAGATCTTTGTTGGCAGTTTCAAGGAGAAATATGATAAAAATGTAATGTGCTGGGGTTCCTGCATATCTACATTCCCATTCTTTCCAAAAGACTTTGTCACAGTGTTATTACTGTTACTGTTTCAAAATGACTGGAATTTATAGAAATTTGGCTATAAGATAAATCATAAGCATTGTCTGTGTCCTAGTCTTGTGTGACTTATGCTGTGGAAGTCTCTGTGAACAGGAACATGTGAGGTAGGGCAAGCTGGTAATTTCCTTCACCATCCATATCTCTTTTGAACATTTCTGTCTCAGAGACTAAGCTATTACAGGTTTTTGACACGTAGCTGCAGAAGACTGCTTTTCCTTGCTGTGTGTCATTTGCTGCCCTTTAAAGTACAGACCCCATTTTCATGAATAGATGCATTTTTCCACTCGGCTACTGTCTGCTTCTGCAGCACTTAAAGTCGTAGCATATTAACATACATTATAGATCACTGTCAAAGAGTTATCTCTATTGTCTCCATCTCACAAGTTTTAGGCATATTAATAAACTACTTTCTCTTCTAATGTATGGAATCTTATTGAAGCAGAAGAAAGTTGTGGAAGGGTGAAGGAATTGGCAATGTCAAGATTTTGGAATATCCGGTGAGGAAGTGACAAAGTACAAAGATTACAAGGCAAGTCAGTGTGTAGGTCTTGTGAGGCTGGGACACTGGGATGGAAACAGGGAGACCATAGATTATTTTTTGGATGGAAGACACTGTGCAAAGAATAGCTCTAGCTGGGCTGCTTTACCCTTTGAAGAGATTGTCAAGTTCAAGGAAAGTTATTTTGCATGGTAAGGTGTATCTTTGTTTGAACTTCCTAAGAGCTCGGACATCAAATTTTTCCTCCAAGGCACACTAAATGAAAGAGCAAGTATGAACAAAGTCAACCTTTCAAGAGAAAATGTCTCAGAAAAATTCTGTAAAGGTTTTCCTATATTGTAGTGGGGCATCACCAAAAGATTGAAAGAAATTAATGACGACCATGAAAATAATGGACATTTATCATGCCGTGGATCATTGTACCAAAGGGAATGAAAGAGATTCAGCCACTGGGGAAATTCTATGTCAGAGTGAACAAAACACTTGAAAATCTATTAGCTGAATCTTAGTTGAGGCAACTGTCAGATGAATGAATGAACTAAAAGAGGCTACAATAATGAGTCCCTTAACTCATTTACTTCAAACAATTTTGATAGAAGCAGAAGAGAGATGTGCTGGGATGGTGAAGTATGAGGAAATTATGAGAGAAGAGGAAATTTTGAATTAAAGCAATTTAAATCCATATATATATATAAATGTAGATAAATAGGAAGCAGAAATGTTTCTATAATCTGTAAAATGAGAAAAAAGGAGAAATAAGAAAACTTAAGGAAAAATAGGATGCCAAAATGAAACCTTATGCATGACAGGATTTCAAAATAGCAGAATTAAAGTATGCAGTATGGAATAAAGATTAGAGAACAGTATGAAAAAAACCAGCCCATAAAAAAATAAAGAAAGAGTTAACAAAAATAATTAACTGTTGAAAGCAAGACATAGACAAATACAGAAAAAAATAGAATTTCTGTGTTTTATTGTTACTGAATACAGCAAAGAAATTATTTTTCTCAAATAAGACACTGTAACATAAATTAAGAAGTACTGTGTAATACTGTCTGATCTTTGTATGCTGAGATAGCCTCAAAAGACAATTTATTACACGTTAACAATAACTAGTAAACTAAATTGGGTTTTCACTACCACCAAATTAAACGTTTATTTTTAGTGTTTATATTTAGTGTTGTGTCTCCTAGCCAGGATTAGGAGACCTTAATTAGATTCTTTTGCTAATAAATGGGGCTCTGAAAATTAGCCCCTATTTCTGTCTATCCTGCTTTCCATACAAGTTCATTATTACTATAATTATTTTTCAGTCAATCAGTCTTTATAGTTGATCTTTATATAAACAAATATTTACTTCTAGCTTTCTTGAAGTTACAGAATTGAAAGCTACCCTCAGCAGTTGAATTTTTTATTGTCTTCTTCTCTTACCCATTGAGAAGAAAAATAAGAAACACATGTATTTTCCAACACCTGTAGGATAGGATAATTCTAAAGAAATCAAATCCTAAGGCTCTAGCTCATTAGCTATGGTCTGTATGCAGGACAAAATAGCAAATGCATGTTATATTTTCTTGATACATCAATGCTTAAGTACACCTTGGAATAACAGATGGAATAAACAGGAATGTCTTAGAGACTTAAATTTAAAATAAAACAAATGATCAACATGTCAACAAGTATCTGTCCATAAATATCAAAATGAATGATTCAGCACACATAATAAAAGGATAACAATGACATAAATATCTAGTTGAGGGACTGTATGCTTGAGGGACCTGTATACTTTTCCCGATCTCAGCCAAAGATAATGTACAAGTAGTGTGAAGGGTGGGATTTTTTGGGGGTGCTTGTGAGAACACTGGTCAAAACCAAAACAAGAGAAACTGTTTTAGGTCTAGCAGTTCTGATTTCCAGGGCACAGCAGAGACATCCTGCTTCTTTCAGGGCCAGTTCAGCTTTTTTTACCATCAGAAGGACAGATGAATAGCAGGTCTTCCTCACAGTTTAACCATGTAAGCTACTGACCAAACATACTGTGAATTATTGCTCAGGTCGCTATTATTTCTCTGCATTGCATCCTGCAAATAGTTTACTTTTCCATTCATGTCACTCCATTGATAAATATCATAGGGTGTAGTCTCCATTATGGTTGTCTGGAAAAGGCTTATGTAAAGTTATTAAGAACATGTGCACATACCATGCTCAAACCAAATGTGAAGTTGAGATCACAATCAGAAGCTCTACCAATTATTCAAGATCTGTAATTTGTAGGTAAAAAACTGCTTCTCTATTTTCTCCTCCCTGTTCCACAATGGAAAAGTGTTGATTTGGTCCTATACCTCTGCGCAGAGCCATGGTCTGAGCAGAAGAATTTTTGCAGAATGAAAGGACCTGGTTAATGATGGGAAGTTACAAAATACTATCCTCAACTGTCTTCATTCATTATTTCTTTTGAAGGAACTGTGTAATGATTAGCTAGAGTTTGTTAAACCTAGAATTTCTGAATGATTGTTGGATCCATATACATGCTTCTTTATTATTCTTGTCTGCAGGCTGATTTTGTATGAATGAAATAGGACGTGCAATAGGTGAAACAATTAAGTTTGTCTATGCAAGTGCAACATTCAGTCAGTTTGATCCAATCAATCCTGTATAACAGTTTTGACTGGACTTCTGTAAGAAAGAGATTTCATTGAAAGGCAGGGATTTCCAGAGGTCTTCCTGTCTGCTTTGAACTAGATCCTGTGTATCCATACCATCTCTGACAGATTTTTGTTAAGTATATTTCTTGACTCAGAAAACAGATGGATCATAACATACCTAAATATACAGTAGCTCCTCCTCATATGTATCTGAAAGCTGAAAAGGCAAAGCAAGTTAGATACTGTTCCTGTGTGCAGTGGAAAAGATCTGTTTTTCAAATCCCCTTAACATTTTTTCTCCTTTTCTCTGTCTCCTAAGAGAAGTTAAAAATAAAATGGAAAAGAGAGAGGAACATAATAATAATAATAATAATAATAAAAAGTCAAAATAAAAAAGTCAGAGAATTATATGAATATGATGGAAGTAGGATAGTCCTAAAGAACAGTCATCAGTAATTTACACTTGGCATATTAAGTAAAGAGACAACTCTTCCAAATTACGGTTCTTGTGATTGTCAGAAAAGGCTATGAAGACTATTAGAAAAAGCATTTCAGATTTACTCAATAATGACATGAGGTTTCTTATATGCCAGCAAGGAAGAATATAAATTATCTTATCTCAATACTCTAAAATTTTGTCATATTGAAATTGCTGCAAGAATTGTACAGCATTTAATATACGGGTTTTTTTAAAATAGGATATCATTGTAAGAATAGCATAAGAAAAGTTTGATATTGAAATAGTCCATGAAATTCAGTTCAAATTTCTTTACTTTCATGGCATTCATTTTAAATTCTGAGAAGTGAGCAGGTATGTTTTTCTGCTTGTCCACATGAATACAGCATTTGACTTCTTGCTAAAACTAAGTCTTTTGCAAGTTAGAGGACTATTTTCTGTCTTTTTGTTTGACTCATACTTACAAAATAAGAACGTCTATAAAAGAATGAAGAATAATGTGGCTGACCTTTTTTTGTGGTCTAAATAAATTGTACTAATTTGATCCAGAGAAAGACAGTGTCTTGTGCTCATAAGTTTGACTTCACCTTCGTTGTTCCATTTTACTACTGTAATTAAGAATATTGGTAGCTTTTACGAGGACTAACACTCTTGAAAGCTTTGTCTATCAATGAATTCTTGAGTTGAAATTACTGAAGACTTTTGTATCAAAATTAAAGTTCATTGAGTCCTCTCAATAACCTATTTATAGAAATCATTTCAGAGAAAAAAATTGAGAAAATAAATTATGCATCAACTGTGTTGGCTGTTCTCGTGCACTTTGCACATAAGCAGGTTCACTCATGGTTTGTATACTGGTGATAATACAATTGACAAATACAGATGTCACAATTTGGTCAGTATCCCCAGTTTAATCTCAGCGATACATGTCCTGAGAACAGCTAATAGAATGATCTTAAAATGTTTGACAGAAGAGGCTATATCTGGCAACTGAATCCAGTAAAACATCTCCCACTTCAGCCTTCTGCTTTAAATCAACCATGACTAACTGTAGAATGGTCAGGAGGAGGCTGTTTCTTTCACGGTGTTCTGGCTGTGCGGAGAAAGGCCCTTGGAAAGTGCCTCCTGTGGCTTCTGTATGGAAAGTCTTGCCTGGTCTGTAGCAACTGCACACATTCCAATAGTCCAGCCTGACCTGAGTTGTTTGGGTGTTCTAGTAGAAGTAGTGCTGTCCCTCAAAGGTCACTCCAATTCCTGGGTGATGTGGTTGTGGTAGGTCTGTAGGACAAGTGAGAACAGAGATGGACCTTAATTCTTAGTGCCAAAAGAGAAGATATCATTAAATTAAAGAATTTTCAATTTTGCATTCAGTCTCTCTCGTTTCCAAGATATTCTATTGCTCTTCCTCACCCTCCTCCTGTGTGTCCAGCTAGCCTGGTGATGTCTCCAGGTTAGAGATGGCAGCAGCACTGGAGCTGTGCTGGGCTGCAGCTCAGCTAAGACCTTGGCTGGGGGGAAAGCTGCAATCCATCTTTTGTTTTGCCTCCTCGGTGAGCAGGCAAAGGAGCAGGTGGTATAGGAGAAAGAAAACTCCTGGTTGCTATTCCTAGGATTGCTCCAGCTTTGGTGCTGGTGTGTCAGAAAGCACCTACATTGGATGTTATGGTGCAATGGGCAGCTGCTGATGCCACCAGGCTGGGAATGAGCATGGACCCATTAACATTAGATTGCTCAATCCATCTCTCTGACTGGATGTCCCTTTGCCTGTCCTGCCTTTCCCTTCACTCCTGTTCCCTCCCCAAACTGTGTTTTTGGAATGGCAAAATTAGTACTTTATTTTAAGTGGTGAACAGGAACCAGCCTCCCAGTACAATTCAGTGAGTAACAACACTCTCCAGTGTACACTTACAGCCAAGTTTAGGGTGAAATGGATGATTTATCTTAGGGAAGAAACAATCTTCAATCCTGCCCTTGAAAATGCCCTCTGAGTGTATGTTTATCTAAGGTCTAGATAGCTCAGAAGTTATTTTCTCCTAAATCTGAACTTAGAATTAGAAATTTATAAATATATAATCATGAGAATTTTGATGACTGCTCTCTGTTGTGCATACTTCATGAAATAAACTAAAATGGAATCTTTTCATTAAGGCTGATGTTTAGAGGGATTTAATACTTTAATACATTTAATGAAATGGGAACCCCATCTGCTCAACTTGTTCCAAATGAAAAGATTAATTTTATATGAACTGCATTACACATATTAATTTACGTGTACATTCCTGTACATTAACATTTTTACATGACCAAATATACAAGCTTTTGCTTAATTTCATTGGAACCTTACACCTACATTTACTCTTTTGTTGCTTAGTATATAGAAATTCTACTAGCCATCACAGTTTCAAAAAGCCAAGGTACTTCAATTTACTGCTATTAAAAGACCCTCACTAAATAAATTTCATTTACCCTCACTTTGGAATTCCTCAGATTCACACTGATAAGTCCGTGACTATTGTACATTTACACTCATTTCAGCAAGATCTTATTGGTAGGATGAAGAGGAATAGAAAAAGTATAAGATTTCCCTTGATATCTCTTTGATGCGTCTTTGATTTGGTAAGCTTATCATACCATATAACAAAGATGACATCAGTAAACCTCCAGCACTTCCTAACCACAAACTTCATCAGTCTTGTAGCTGATCTCTGCATGAGTACCGATTAGACTTTCTCTTTACAGCAATACGTGATTCCAGATACTACTTTTTTCTACTCAGTCAGCAGAAGAAAATCTCTAATCCCAATTGCTTTGGGAACAGTCAACAGAGTCAGCAAAACAAAACACATTAGATATTACAAAAAATCCAGCAGTGAACAGCTTGCACAAATTCTTATGGAGTTACAGAAAATAGATTCTCTATTAGCAAAATAAAGAAGTTCTGACTTGCTGTCACCTTGATAAGTTCTTGAGCTTTTTTTTTTACATTTGGTACATTAAATTGAAATTTCATACATTTTCATTTATATTATTTTGGTAAAGTTTTTTATAGGCATTGTACAGAAATGTTTCTAAAACACTGAAAATTCACTGTCTTACTCCATAAAGATGTTAGCTTTAGAAATATATGTTGCATATATATGCAAATATATGTTGTATTGGTATATATGTATATTAGCTTGCACTATAGAAAAACACAGTACATGTTTTCCTAATAAAGCTTTTTTTCTTTCTCCCCATTGTACAGAGTGAAGAGGATGAAAGAGCAGGAAAACATATGTTTAATCCTGTTTAATTAGAGTCTGCTATCATCTACTTTTGCCTCTGACTTTCAGTAATCTCTGTAAACTTTATGCAAGTATTTTATAAAATGTCATGATACCAAGATAAGTCTTGAACTATAAATCTTCATCATTTTCATAGATTCTTGAACAAGTTGTGGGGTTTAGATATTTTTCTGGTTTTATCTGCTTTTCTTCTGTTTCAGTGAATGACCATTTATACTTGGAGTGTGTTTTTCCTCTGCTTGTATTTCCAATTTACTTATTTCTCAATTTGGTCTCTGGGCTCAGACTTTAAAGCAGGATGACATAATCACCTCCCTCCAGTCTTCTCCACTCCACAGATTTATTAAAAAAATAAAACTCTTTAAGCAGGACTTCTTCAGAGTATGCAGAAAGAGAGAGCTTACTAATTGCCCTGCACTTGCTGTCATCATATCTGCTTGTCTGTTTTGTAGCAGAGATGACAAAAATGAGAGAATAGGAAAGGAAAACTAAGAAAAAAATAGTTGAGTAGATTTGATTTATGTTGAAGGTTTATATTAAATTGGATATTTATCAATTGCATACTGTACAAGCAAAAAGAAATCTCTAATATGAACACTGCTCAGAATTATATTAGATCTAAAAGGTCAGATATCTTTTGAAAAGTAATACCACTACCACCCTCCCCCAAAAACAATCAGCACTAATGTTGGCTTCCCTAAAAAAACCTGCAACTTGCCCCCCAACAAACCCTTAAATATTGCAGTACATTTTAATATTAAAGTATTTTAGCATGGGTTTTGTTTGTTTTTCTTTGGTTGGTTGGTTGGTTCTGATTTTGGTTTTGATTTTGTTGGGCTTTTTTTTTGAAACAAGTGGCTTTTTGTCATTAGGCTAAATAGGCTCCAGGCTCAGCTGTAACTGCTATTTCTATTTTCTGAAAATAAATTGAAACTTTTTTTTAAATGGATGTTTATAAAAATTTTTGAAGCATATAACAGTAAGTCCTTGAAGAATGTTAATACTATATGAAGCTATGAATATTTCACAGAGATGTACTTGACCATGTATTTCCGGTCAAATATTTTGAGTTCCATGCTGAATCAAGTTTTAAAGTGAGTGGCCTGAAGTTGGGTCAGGGGAGGCTTAGGTTGGATATTAGAAAGAGGCTAATCACCCCAGAGGGTGACTGGGCACTGGAACAGGCTCCCTGGCAAGTGGTCACAGCACCAAGGCTGCCAGAGTTCAAGAAGCATTTGGACGATACTCTCAGGCATGTGGTTTGACTCTTGGGGATGATCCTGTGCAGGGGTAAGGGCTGGACTTGATGATCCTTTTGGGTCCCTTCCAACTCAGCATATTCTCTTCTTCTGTGAAATATCTGATATCTGAAAACTTGAAAGTCTGATATAATTCAATTGATTTCAGCTATGTTGTTCATGATCCTTACAGATAATGAAAGTAGGATCAAATTCTGTGTGCATCCTCTTTCATATTCTTTTAAATATACTTATTTTTTTCTTTACCTTTCATTTAAAAAAAGTGAGGTGCATTTGTTATTTTAAATACTACATTTATAAAGTTTCCTAACATTAGAATTTATATTGAATTTGTAATATATGATTAATCTCAATGAGCAATATTGCTCTAGATAGGCAGCAGCCAGTGTTATGACACTACCATTGGTATAGACTTCTGAGAACTATAAATGTCAAACTTACAAAGCAATCCACTTTAACTTTGAATGACAGGCTTTGCCAAAAAATGCAAGTATGTTTAACTGTAATGTGAATAAGGATCTTTAACACTGCTGTGAATAAGGAACTCTCAACAGACATTGGAGCAGTAACATAACTATGTGGTAAAAGCGAAACTGACAATGTGGATGCACACTAAAGGAGCTTTTCTTATGTGCAAGTGGGTATCAACACTGCAACTTCCTGCTGAAAATTTTCTATTTACGATGTTATTTGTAATAAGATGCAGTCAGTGCTGCCTCTGATCTGTTTTTACATGCTTAAATTCCTCTTGGAATTGACAACAAAGCTATTATGCTTCTCACAGAAGGAAAAAAAAGGCAAGATTCTGTTGTAATATTATTAATTAGAAAGTGACACTGTAGCATACTGTCGAGCAATTTATCTTCTTTTGTTGTCTTGAAGACACATAACATTGTAGTTAAATCATAAGATTGTTCTTCATTTCACACAACTTTCTCATTTTTGCAGTTATCAAACAGTAGAGTCTTCAGGGTCAAGGAAAAAAAAAGGAAGAATGAGGCAAATTACAGGGAGTAAATAAACAGATACCTATTTTAAATGGGTGAGTTGTGTGCTATTCTGATATGACTGTTAAAGAACAAAGAGATCATCTATTTTTGCACTTTGATGACATAAGAAGTATATTATCATCACCCAAAATTAGGCATGTGCTAAAGTGCTTGCTTAGATAATGCTGTTTCTTAGCTGATGGTTGGTTGAATTTGTGCTACTATGGCCCTTTGGACAACATTTTAAAAATACTAGTAATTTTACTCCTTTCCTTTCTCCCCATCTTGAAGTCTTTGACTTAATATCAGTAGAAAATGCATGGTGTTCATTTCCTTGACAACCATTTGGTTTCATCTTTCTCTCTTTTGTTCAGTATATGGACATGTGGTCTGCTGATTGAGCACCATTTCAATTTTCCTTGTAGACAAAGAAGTAGAGTTCCAATATAGGCTGCCTGGGAAAATCTAATCACCATACTTGTTAACTGTGAATACATCAGAATTTTGAAAATGTTCAAGATACTTTGACAGTATATGACTGGAGTATCTAATGAAATGCTATAAATATTTCTACTAGAACAAACATTACTAGACAACAGAACAGTACATCCCATTTAATTGTTTTCTGATGAATTTTCTTAACAAGAAGAAAGTTTGTAAAAAAGTAATTCTAATCAGAAGGGCATGTAAAGAAAAAATTTTCAGAAACTTTCTAGATTCTTCAAAACTTAATTTTAATGATTACAAGAGAATGAGCTCATGTCAGCACATACATTAAACCTACATATAATCTGGAGCATTTATTTATAAATATGGGTAAATATGCAAATCTTAACTAGTAAAAAAGTATTTATAGATATTTCCTTATGAAGAACCCTGGACAGTCTGCAATTTTATTATCACAGAAACAGGTAACTTTTACAGAGAGTAGGATACATAAACATCCATTAAACATGCACATGGACTGCAATAGGATGTTAACATTCTGTCAGAGAATATGTACAAAAGTGCTCTTTGGTTGGAGCAGTACATTCTTACTTTGCTTACATTCCTTTTCATTCACATAAACCATTTTTTTTTGTTAGAAATTATATTTCCTTTAAATAAACAATAGGTCATGTTAGATATTACAGAGTTTGTTGACTCTGTAGAACTTGAAGTGAGCAACGATAAGGTTGAGTGCCTGTGGACCAGAATCTGGGGGAAGGGTAACAAGGCTGACGTCCTGATGGGAATCTGTTATAGATCACCCAGTCAGGATGATGAGGGTGATGAATTATTCTACAAGCAGCTGGTGGATATCTCAAATTTGCCACCTCTTGTTCTTGTGGGCAACCTGCCAGATGTCTGCTGGAAACTCAATACAGCAGAGAAGAGGCAATCTAGGAGATTCCTAGAGTGTATAGAGGATAATTTCCTGCTCCAGCTGGTAAATCAGCCTACCAGGGGCCCCGTTAGACTTGCTGTTCACAAACAGAGAGAGGCTGGTGGGAAATGTGGTGGTCAGAGGCCATCTGGGGCCATGAAATAATAGTGACCATGGAATAATAGAGTTTTCAGTACTCAGGGATGTAAAGCAAGTCATCAATAAAACTTCTACCCTGGACTTTCACAGGGCAGATATCAGCCTACTCAGAAGACTGGTTCAGAAAGTACCTTGGGAAACAACCCTTGAAACTAAAGGGGTCCAGGAGAGACAGACATGCTTCAAGAAGCAAGTCTTGAATGCCCATCAGCAGGTTGACCCAGTCTGCCGAAAGGTGAGTTGGTAGGGAAGACAGCCAGCCTGGCTGAACAGGTTGATTTTGAAGGAAATTAGGGGAAAAAAGAGAACTTGCCAGCCATGGCAGTTTTGGATCAAGGGTTGGACTTGATGATCTCGGAGGTCTTTTCCAACCCGACTGATTCTATGACTCTATGATTCTATGGTTCTATGTTTCAATTAAAAGATTTTCTGGAAAGTTTTCAGGTTAAGCAAAATCTTCCAGGGGAGAGAGAAATTGGAGAGACAATTAAACCTGGAAATTACAATACGAGTATCTTTCATGGTCATATGAGGTGTCTTTTGTCCAATTATTTACTGTTACCAGTTTACTGTGTGAGCCTTTCTTAATCCATCTTTTTTTTTTAATTAGAAGTTCTGAGAGGTTTGTGGGTTTGATCTGGTTTGTTTTCCTTGTTTTTTTAATTTTGGTTTTCTTTTCCCCAGAATAACAACAAAAGTTCAGTCCTTTTGTGTATGGCAGATAGTTTTTAGCTTTTCCATTTATTTAAAATTTACATTGGTGTGCTCACATTCAGGTTTTATTTTCATGTAATTTCTTCATGTCTGTTAGTACCGAGTAGGTTTTTTGAATTTGTCCAGTAGGTGTCAAAACATTGAGTACTTAAGCCATATGGTATCTGCTCCCAGAAGGAATTACTGGCAGAACCTATTAAGCAGAAAAATTCCAGAAATGGGGTCACCAATATTGCTGTGGATGACTTAGAGGATGCAAATGTTTATGTCTGTTTATCAGTCCAACAATATTATTCATTCTAGTTACTACTGAAGAGTATAGTGACTTTGACATTTTGATTACACTATTCTACGATTCTGCACAATGCACTAAAGTCTTCCAGTACAAGTCTGTAGGCAAAAAAAAAAGAAAAAAAAAAACCCACAAACCCAAAAACCTCAACAGAAAACCCCAACAAACTCTCAATTAAAAATTAAAAATATGTTTAATCTTTTATGTAAAGTGAATATGAAAAAGTTCTTCTTAAAAAGACAACATTACCGAATGGACAATTAACTCATTGTGAGACTGACATAGAAAGACAAGAATTAAGGTGGATTTGCTATAGGATTTAAGGTGGTGGTCTCAGAATGACCATAAATAAGACATAAATCTATAATTCAATCTTAGGGAATTTGAGTTCTTCCCTTTAACCCATGCTCCATAAGCTCTTCATATACAACAGTTGATAAATCAACATATTCATATACAATTTATACAAAGCACATGGACTTTCAATTTATAAATAAATGCTTTAATCACATCACAGATTTCTAATAAACCACTTAGTCTAACTGTAGAAAATTACAAGAATACTCTGAGATAAAAGTATTCCATGGTGATGGATGTTTTTATGAGGAAAAAGGGAAAACATTCTCCTGCAATGAACCAAGAACCACAGATGTATTACCTAATATGAAGAAGTGTATGGGGCTGCTCCAAACTGCAGTAAAGTTCAAAGAGGTTTTTCCAGCTGTTTCCTCTGGTCTTTGAGTCAATTCTAAACTATAAGAAACAATAGGAAATGTTCAGAAATCTGCTTTCATTAGTAGCTGTGATACTTTCCCCATTCTTTTTTTGGTGTCTCCATGGGTTTTTTTGCAATGTAAAAGAGACATAAAATCCCCACCATTATCTGAAGCACATGATAACTGAATTTGCCACCTATGGAGAAGGGAGAAGACAACATATGACAATACTCTGGAGCCCAGCACTGAAGTGTCTGGGCATCTTCTCTCTCTAGCTGCAGACATCAGGATCCAAATGTCTCCAAATGAGACATGAAGATCTAGGTTACCTACCCTACTTTCAGGTTCATAGCAAAGAAGGTAAAGTTGCTTTTCAGTGCAAACTCAGAGATGCAAAAATGATTTTCTCTCAGGGAGCAGATTTTATTTTTTCACAGAAGACTGCATTGTTAGGTAAACAGTGGAAATTAATTCATTCAGTTTACCTTTGAGTTCATGTCTGCTCTCCCTTATTTCCCACCAAATTAACCCCAGATGATCTTATGTTCTCTTTGGTGGTCTCATGAAGTAGGCAAGAGCACTTGCTGTGTGGGCCCTCACTGACCGGTCAGCTCAGTCAGATTTTATAATTAATGAAATGTGTTTCCTTTTCCTCAGTTCACTCATCTGAATTACTCTCAATATCTGCTAGTCTTCACATACTTTGTAGGTACTTAATTCTCTTTTCCACTTTTAGCCATTATTGAAATATGGTGGAATGTATCTCAAGGACTGACAAGTTGCCAGACTGAATTGTGTCTGTATACCCACTAAACTCATTGTGTGCTTAGAATAGTGCAGCTCACAAAAATGTAAAAAAACATGGCCATCACATGTATATAAAAATCAAATAGAATTTGTCTGGTTTATATTACCATTACTGCATTGTATATCAACTTATTTCACCAGAAATAAATTTGGTGCACTGTATTACCCTTGTTTAAATTTCATTGTTCAGACATACATGATATGTAATATACAGGTTTCCTCCAATCGGGAGGGGAAGGAACTACTCTCCCTGAGTCTTCCCTGCCTAGCATTATCCTTATTTCCAAGAAAAGACACCTTTTGTGTCTTCATTGAATGAAGGTGATTCTGCACTGTTTTTCACCCAGGCTTATAATTCTTTTCTGACCTATTTTATGTCATAATGACATTAGGAAATTTAACTCTCCTATTATTTTGAGACTTTTGCCTATCATCCAGGATTTATTTTTAATTAAGCTCCTGGACTAGAATATGTATTTTGGATTTCATATTCTTTGTTCCATGATAGGATTTCCAGAAATATATCTAATAGATTCAAATAGTAGTAGTAGAATAAATACAGACATCTTTCTGATAGAAAATGTGTGTATTTACTGTTTTTTCAGTTGCTTATACAAAGGCCCTTCATAAAGATATCCTACTCCCTTTAGAGACAGAGTTTTCTGTTTTGTTTTACTCTTTCTTAGATTTAGCAGTCCTTAATCATGTTGGTTGCTGTTTTTCTTCTCTGATTGTCTTAAGAATCGTGAGGTTTTTTTTATCTTTTCTACTTTATCTGGTAAAATAATCAGCACTTCAATTTTATGGTTTCATAGACGTCTTCTGTGGTCTGTAAACTTGACTGTTCAATGATATTATTGGGGTGTAGAATGGGCATTAAATTCCTTTTAGTTGCATTTCCTACAGTGTTCCTCAGTCATAATAACACCTCTCTATACTCAGTTCACATCTGGAAAGCTTGCTTTTAGGACTGGTCTTTTTAGAAAGAACGTAAATTTAAAAAAAGCCATCACAAAACCTGAGAAGGTAAATAGGACATAATAGATGATGTGAACTGGATGCTTTTACATCTGGAACCCCTTACATTCTTTTATGAACTCAGAATATGAACCTTCATTCAAACACTACTTGATAAATTCTTCTCTTAATAGTTCCATGTAGATCCCTTATTCATTTAAAACTTACTTTTGGTCCTCAGTATTCTTCACTAAACAGCCACAGAATTGCATTTTTGATTATTTGATTTTTAAAGTAAGTATGTGAATGTTACTTCATTTAGTTAGAATTAAGTGCAGGAAGGTTATATATATCAATTAAACTGAATGCTGGTGCATACAAACATGAATATTCTATAGTTTTCAGGAGTCACTCAGCTTGTAATTTTTCTAATGCACATTTATTTAATTAATTCTAATCGCCATTATTTAATTAATAATAATCAATTACTTATTGCTGCTTAGAATAAGACATAGAACTTTCCAGCAGAACTGCTCCACCTGCAGTACTGAAGAAGCATATATTGAAATTCAACTTCATGAATTATTTTTCATCTATTTTTTCCCTTGATCAAAAGTTATTTACATAAAGTTGAAAGAAGTCATGACTGTATCCTTTTCTCCATTTGTGTCCCCTGAAAAGTACTTAGTTAGTATGGAGAAAATAATTTCTTTTTCTGGAAGGTAACTGCCAAGAAGGAGTCTGACAGCTGCACTACTACAGCTTTTCACAGTTGTCAATTAAGAGGAAACAGATCATCAAAACTTGAATGCTTCATTTTATAATGATGTACATTGTGTTATTTTAAAAAGGCGAGTGTCTCTTGAGGAAACCAAAAAAAGGAAAGGGAGCTGGGCGGGGTAGCTTCCAGTGCTGGCAGCTGACATCGTGCAAAAAGTTTTTCCAAGAGAAATTGAAAATTGTGAGTTTTGTTCTCAGTTTTCTAGTTCTTGTTGTTAACACAAAAGATAATGAGCACTACAACAACACAGATTTGGAAAATATCTATAATGCTCCTTCCTGGAGAAATAATGGGATTCATCTTTGGTTTTCCATAGGAGATATCTTGCAGACCTTAGTAGGTGAAAAATAAGAATATTGCCTGTTTTTCCTGTTCAGGAGAGTCATCCTCTGGGTTGATCCCTGGAAACAAAAGGAGGTAAAAGAAAAAAAAATGATCATGAATGACACTGAGATGCTAATACTGTGACCAATGTTGTGATTCAGAAGAGCATGTCTTATTCTGGGCAGGTGAACACTAAACTTTTTATCTGGGGGGATCATCATGGGGAACAAGGTTGAGGAGTTTGTGCTATCTTACTTAGAGACAGATAACCCTTAACTGTATCATTCATTATGACACTGTGCCTATCTTGCAAGAAATACTGATATTCTGTAGATAGCTGTAAGACAGTTGACAGAATTACTGTCACAGAAGGCCTTCAGAGGAGAAATCAAAGAGAAATTGTATTAGGAAAAACATAAAATCCCAGTGCCAAATCCAAAAATAGCATACAAACATTACATTACAAAACAAACAAAAAAACAAACACAATATTTCTTTTGTTCCTCACACTTTCTACATTTTAAGCCCATGTCTGATCTGTCTGCTATATCTTATCAGTTATCTTTCAAGATTTTAAAAAATGTTTGCACAATGTTCCGCACTTGGGCCAAAACCATCCAAATTCTCTAAATACATGCAATGAAAATTATGATGAATAATATAACACATACTCCTAAACGATTTCAACACAGTTTCATAGGTGATTTTTCTCTTATTTCAGTTTAGTTTCTTAGTAAACTTTTTTTCTGGTTTTTTTTTTTGGTTGGTTGGTTGTTTTTTCATAAGATTATTAGGTACATAAAGAAATAAAAAAACCAAATCAGAAGTATGCTCTTCCTGAGTTGTATTAGTATTTCCAAAGGCACAGAAAACAGTACAAATTTAACAGCTAAATTAAACTTCTGTGGTTCCACGAATACACAGCAGGTAATCCATACTGGAGAACCTGTGAGTGGCCCATTTTAAAACTTTCTTACTGCAAATCCAGGTTCCATCAAAGGAAAAATATCCAATAGAGATGTTTCCCCCCTTAGAATAAAGTGATTAAGAAGTTCTAGAATAAGTGAAGTCATAATTTTTACCAGTACAGAAACACATTGCAATCCAGAAGGGATAGTTGAAAATCACACAGCCAAACACATGGTGCAGGGTAAGAGTAGACAGGATTATTTCTCGATAAACATCCCATCTTTAAACGTGACTTGAGAGTGACATGATAGTGAACTATGCAATTGTGAAAATTCTCTGCAGTCTCTAGTGATGCCCAAAAAGGTGGAGTAAAAACTGTTTACAGGCAGAATTTTAAGTCTTTAAACAGCAAGGTATTTATTGAAAGCGGCCGGGCAGCCTGCCAGCTATTGCTGGGAAAACAGGCTCCTAGCTGGTTAGGTCAGAATGAGTAATTTATACAGTTTTGGCAATGATTACAACATAATTACATACATATTCATATTATTGCATCATTAGATTACAATATTCATAGAGGGTGGAGTCAAGGCGGAGTTTAACTAGTAACTGTAGTACTTTTTTCCTTTCCTGTCATTTTTCTCTTTTTTAAAAACGAAGTTTCTGTAAATTATTTATTTGCAAAATATCTAAATAGTACAAGTTAATTACAAAGTTTCAAAAATATAATCACTGACCTAAAGAAAAATCACCAAATATTTCAATTAAGGAAAAAAAAAGTTAGATTACAGTTTTAACAGTATTTATCAAGTGAATGTATGCTTATTTTTAGCTCAAGTAGTGTTTCTTTGCTTGAATGGATCAGCACCCATAGTATAGCACAGGTTTTCACAGCCATTAGGCTCTAGTACATTACCAGATTAAGATTACAATGATTTTCCACAATTTTTCCTTTACAATTAAG